>NC_143512.1:18432422-19062422 GCF_031878675.1 Megascapheus bottae | reverse complement strand
AAATGAGAATATATCTAGGTCATGCTCCATTCTCAAATATTAATGCTATAGCACTTTCACACAGAATTGTAGTTTGACCCAACTGTTCTTTACCTACCTCAAACACACATGCTCTCTCTCCCTTTTCTTCTCCCTCTCCCTCTTCCCCCTCTTTCTCCCTCTCCCTCCCCCTTCTCTCTCTCCCTCCCTCTCTCTCTTTCCCTCTCTTTCTCCCTCTTCCCCCTCTCTCCCTCTCCATTGCATGTGCAGCTCCAAAACAATTCTAAAAGCTAGTATGGTGGGTAGCTGCTAAAATAGCTGGCAAGAATCCCACCTCCTGAAATATGTAATCTTTTGTACTTGTATCTTAGGTAGACTGGATCGAGAGATTTCCTTCTAACACAGTATGACAAAAGTCATAGCATGTTCATTCTGAGGTTAGATTCTCAGAGATGCTGCATTATGTCTTCCTGGTCTACACTTGCTCTTTCTCTCAACTTCTCTTTCTCTTTCTTTTTTTTTTATCACTCCCTCTCATTCCTCACTCAAAGCCTCACTGTGGAGAAATCCAGATGGAACGTTGGAAGTAGTTGTTTGAGGAGGCTCAGGTGGCACAAATTGATGTCTAGGCCAATAATGACTGAAGACCAAGGTCTTGACAATAGCCACATATCTAAGCTTGGAAGGAAGTCTTGTGAGGGCTTTACCACTCGTGTGGATTCTCTTATGGGTGCATCCTCCCTGGCCAAGCCTTGAGATGTCGAGGGCCCTGGATTACAGCTTTATACAATTTTGGAGAGAATTGAGTAGAGACATCTATCTAAGCTGGTCTGGATTCCTGATTCATAAAACCTATGAGATAATAAGCATTCATTGTGTTAGGTTGTTGAGTTCAGAGGTAATGTGCTAAATTGCATTAAAAAAAACTAATACATTTAGCCATGTGCTGGTGGCTCTTGCCTATAATCCTAGCTACTCAGGAGGCTAAGATCTGAGGATTGTGATTTGAAGCCAGCCCAAGCAGGAGAGGCCTTGTATCTCCAATTAACAACCAGAAAAAGCCAGAAGTGGTGCTGTGGCTCAAGTGGTAAAACATTAGACTTGAGCAAAAAAGAGCTCAGGGACAGTGCTCTGGCCCAGAGTGCAAGCCCCAGGACTGAGGAATAATATATTTATTCCTGTGATATTTATACCTAAAAAATGATATTCTTTCTTGTACTCACTTAAAATTCAATCATGTTCTCCTTAATAATTAATAAACAAAATAAAAAGACATTACATGGCTCCTTACTGCTTCAAAAGAAAAATTTTACAATATAATACATTATACTCTAGATAGTTAATAACCCTCTCAACTTAGTTTTCCAAACTCTATTCCACCATGTTCATTTTGAAATATCTTTGCTTCAATGCCACCAAATTACCCTTAATTTCCAAGAATGCCATACAATTTTCCCTCTTAGTCCCGGACTGTTCCATCTACCTCCCTCACTGCCCTGGAGAATTGCTATCCATCCTTCAACATCCAAAACCCCAGCTTCCTCTCTGCATAGCCTTTTCTTCTGCAGAAAATGTTGACCATCCCCAATCAGTATTCCCATAGAACCTAGATGATCCCTAAATTGAAAGGATAGCTACCATAACTGGGCTCAGAATCTTGGCCCTGCTTCTATTTATATGAAACCATGGGCATATTATTTAACAATTGTAATTTCACTCTCTTAATTGGAAAAATGAGAATATCAGCATCTTTAATGTGTGTGGGTGTGTGTGTGTGTGTGTGTGTGTGTGTGTGTGTGTGTGTGTGTGTGTGTTGTATGCTGGGCCTGGGGCCTGGGCACTGTCCTTAAGCTTCTTTTGTTCAAGACTAGTGCTTTACCACTTGAGCCACAGCTCCATTTCCAGATTTTGGGGAGTTAATTGGAGATAAGAGCCTCACAGACTTTACTGTCCAGGCTGGCTTTCAACCTCCTGAATATCTAGGATTACATGCATGAGCCACCTGAGTCTAGTACCTTTTGAGGATTTTTAATATTTAAATGAAATTTTGCATGGGGAGTGCTCAGTATAGTCCCTGGTAGTACTAAAAGGTTCAATACATTTGTGTTATTATCATAACCACTACAGAACAGCACACATTAAATTTTGATCAATGTTTCATGCTTCCAAGAATTATTTGCATTTTAACTAGGGATGAAGGTAAAGAAGTAAAAGCTATACTGGTAGAATTTCAGTCATCATAGACACATGTTTTGTGTCCTCCCAAGCTTGACCCTGGGTATTAATATTAAAATAGCTAATAAATTAGCAGGTAGGTAAAAGAACAGAGTTCATTTATACTCACGAGACTATTTGTCAAAAGTGGAAATGAGAAGATTTTTCTAAAATGAAAAATAAATATTAATGTGATGAAATAAAATAACTATTAAGTGGTAGAGTCTTGAAGGTGAAGAAAGTATTTCCATTTTTTTAAGAAAAAAATTCCAGCGAATCCATTTGAGGGGTTGTAATCTTGAAATCTCTTTGGAGCAGAAGGATGCAGTGTAAGGGGCCATAGATTGAGACACTCAACAATCTGGGTTTGGATCCTGCTCTGAGCTTTCTGGGCAGGGCACAGTCATACCATCTGCTCATAGGCAATGACAAAATCCATTCTCCTAATCCACAGAAAGGGAGAAGATAAACTGAGATCATGTATGTGGAGACAAATATTGGATTGGTGAAGAAAACAGAAGTGCATGATGGATATATTTTCATGGCTTCCCATTTGAATAAGAAATAGTCAAGCACGTGTCAGAGCAGCAATGGAAGATATAATTGATTCTGCTTATGTAAATGTGGTGTTTTTCTTCTAAGCTTTCCAAAAAACTCAAAAGGAAGTCACAAGACGAGAAAGTCATTTTAAGAAACTTTTTTGTGGGGGGAGTAAAAATGATTTTTCTTTTTTGGAACTAAGAGAACATTAAAAAAAATCTCTAAGAAAACCAACATTTAACACGAAGAAACTAAGAACTACAAGCTAGGATCTAGTTTCTTCACAAGTTCTTCTCGATGTCTTTGGGACAGGTAGAGCAACTTCCAAAACTTAGTAAATAGGGATGTATTTGGAATCTGCTCAAAGTTCTATTAAGTAACTTGTGTTGGAAGGGGCAACCCATTGGGTCTTAGTCTCATCAAAATTTCAGACATTCAAAAAATCAAATGCAGAAAGCAATTGCCAATGAATAGGATTAACCTCATAAGGCATTTCATTTAATCAGAGATGGAGAACAGAGCCTACCAACCTGGTCTACATCTACGATCAGACTGTTTCATTCTGGACAGTTCTCTTTTGATTATTGTTCAGATATCAAAATCACTCTTCACAATTGGAAACAAAACTAGATGGGTGTTTGCAATGCTAAGAACTGCTGTGGAAAATAACAAAATAACACAAACTAGCAAAATAACAGAAGGCCTTTGGACCTGTGAGAAAAAAAAATCAATCTGATAGAAAATTGACAAACTTGTTTAACATGAGGTACTGGAACCAAGGGCCAACCCCAGAGATATCCACTGAGACCCCAGTGAAGTTCTCATCCATTTCCTTAATCCGTTCAATTACCCAACATCACTGTGAAAGGAATCTTTTTTTCTGTTTGTTTTGTTTGTTTCTAAAACCAAACATCACTTTAAATTTACTTTTTGTCATTGTATTTTAAATTCCAATTTCTTTCTTGTCATTCTTTCCTTTATACTAAATTATTAAAATCACCAACTGCTCTGAATCAAAAATATTTCAGAAAGCAGTGATGCCAAATTTGGAATGACTAAAGTGAAATCAGACAGAAGGAAAGATATTTTGAACACTTCTACGCTTGGTGCATTGTTTAAGGATATGGCAACAAGTAATTAAAATTGACTACTTGGCTTTCCCTCATGAAACTAATGTTGGGCTCTGTGTCTGGCCTCATTAGAGCTTATTTCAGACCAGTGAGACATTGGAGTAAAATGAAACACACTGTTATATTTTACAAATACACTGACTTTGTTTCCATTTCTAACTACCCATTAAAAAACTTTTATTGAGCACTAGAAAGAGGTTAATCTAAGTACAATATAGGTCTTGATTTGGGAACTCAAAATCAAAGCAAATTAAAGAAAGGAAAAATTCTTAAATTTATTTTTAAAAATAATTTTTAGACTTTTTAAAGATTTTACTAAGAATTTCACATAAATGGACCTCCACATATATAGGCATCTAAATTCCAACCTTCATGCTTTTCCTTTGCCATCATTATATCCACAAATAAAAGTGTATGCAGAGTTACACAAGGGAAACAAGATTACACTCCTATACATAGATGTATCTCAGCCACTGACCTTCTCCGGTGTGGCTGTTCTCTGAGAAGACAATTTCTAGACGATCAATTTCTGCTCAGTTCTCATATACACCTGCGCTGTCTTCTACATTTATTATACTGTGTTTATTTCAATTGCATTGGCCTTCATAGCTGATTTTAAACAAACTTAAGAATCTGTGTTGGGTTTCATGGTCCAGATGCAAAGATCAGCACAACTCTTAAAAACGTTATGCAATAGCGAATTTCTTAAAAAGAGTCTTCCTAACAGAGACCCTGTATTCCAGGCAACAATAAGCAGATGGTTTGTTTAGTAGGTCCATCCCCAAATAGGCTTTGTATGAAAAAGAATAAGGTAGATGGTTAACTTCTCAATTTCCTGTGGAAAATAAAAAGATTGACCATGGTGGTGGTAGTTAGGTAGGAGGCTAAATGATATCCTAGTTAACTCTGAATGGTTGAAATTCCCTAAAGTGGTAAGGGAAAGAAATATACATACAAAAATTAGAAATGAAATATTCAGGACTGGGAATGTGTCTTGGTGATAGAATGATTGCCTAGCATGCATGAGGCCCTGCCACATAAACAAAAAATAAAACTGAAAGAAAAAAATAACCATTAATTTTTAAAAAAGAATAAAATGTTTACCTAGAACCTTCCTATGTTATTAATATATTTGATTTCTTCCTTGCGACTTTAATTAATGAGGCTACAAAAGGTTGAATTTCTCCTGAAGTAGTTTTTCTAGCACTAACAAAGCATCTGGCTAGTTATCTATTACTAGATCTAAAAGTTATTGTCTTCATTTCTACATAAAGACCATCTTTAAAACTTTTTCCCCTTCAATTGGCAGATTTGCAAAATCAACATAGTTATTAATTAGGAAAGAAAAAGAAGCTGGTGCTCAAATACAAAGAAAAGTATGTAAAGAGTGGTCTTGTTTTGTTTGGGTCATTTGAGGAGTTTTCATTTGATTTGTTGGTTTGTTAGATTAAATGAAGAAGCAAAAATGTTTCAAGCCCAATTAAGACCTTTGATACACATGGTTTACAATTTTTTCCAAGCATTAAAAACAAATGGAGCTTTAAGAAAATTAGTGAGGGGCCGGGAGTTTGGCCTAGTGGTTCAAGTGCTTGCTTAGCACGCATGAAGACCTGGGTTCGATTCCTCAGTATCACATATAGAAAAAAAAAGCCGGAAGTGGTGCTGAGGCTCAAGTGGTAGAACTCTAGCCTTGAGGAAGTCCAAGGACAGTGCTCAGGCCCTGAGCTCAAGCCCAGGACTGGCAAAAAAAAAAAAAGAAAGAAAGAAAGAAAGAAAGAAAGAAAGAAAGAAAGAAAGAAAGAAAGAAAGAAAGAAAGAAAGAAAGAAAGAAAATTAGTGAGAAGTAGGTATTATTTCTTCCCTAAGGAATGAAATGAGTCTCTAAGAACCAAAAGCTTTACCAAATGAGCAGCACTTGCAAAATCTGGTTTAACAGTTAAAACATCTGAGTTCCAATCTCATGCTGAAAAATAAAGGCATTAATGTATTCCAATTGTGAGGCTGAGTGTCAGAAGTGAATCCATTTTGTCTGGCTGCATAAATACAGTATCCTCAGCTATTTCTAGGTTCACAATATGTCTTCTGTATGAAGACTTTTCCTTGCCCTCTCTGCTGAACTCGATGTCATTTGCACTACACACATATTTATTACTCTACCAGGCAATGGTGACATATTACTTTTTACATTGGGAGTAGAATATTGCACTTTCCCACATGTTACCAAACTGCAAACTTGGTTAGCTCTCCTGGGAAATTTGTGATGGTGTGAAGTGAACTCCTGTCACCATTCAAGGGATTGCAAAAATAGTATAGCTCTTGCTAAACACTCGGATCAGATCTTGAAAGATTGGGCTGATCAAATCAATATCTTGAAGGAACTTAGCTGTAGCAAATCTTGTTTCAATGTGTGAAGTGGATATAATGCATTTAAGTGAGTAGAGTTGGCCTCTTCTTCCAATATATTCTTTCTAGCCCATCCTTTGGCTTAAATTTTTGTAAGTATGAAAAACCACAAGCTAAATATAGCCAAACACCTACAAAAGCACCAGGTGAACACTGAACTGTACACATGTGAAAAGAAAATGTTTTAAAAGACCTACTGATCTAGATTCACAGCTAAACTCAGTAGCTAAATTGGAGGTTGCCTTGGGCAACCTACCTAAATTAAAGTCTTTTGTTTCCTTCTATGCAAATAGAGACAATAATGTTTGCATCACAAGCTGGAGAAGTACTAATACTTAGCCAGCACCCTTAATGTTAATTTACTTTCTTTTCTTCTCTCTACTCACTATCATCTTTCCTCTAGCTAATCTGCCGGCTTCACATCTCTATATTATCCCACTCCTGTATTTTATCTGTACTTCTCTAGGAGCTAATATGTTGAGTGTGGTATCTGCCTTTATATGTGTATCATTAAATATTGAGATGAGCACTGATTTTTGCTGTGGTTGTATTTAAGAACTACAAAAGATTTTCTGGTTTTTTTTTTAAATTTAGTATAGGTTTGTTGACCTACATATTATATATTAACTGTACTGGGGCTTACCTCAAGGCCTGGAACATGCTAGGTAAGTACTCTACTTACTAAGCAATGTTCCTCATCTCTCAGTTTTCAATACTTAAATAGCCATGTACATTTGTAGCTGGTAAATAAATAATATTCTGTTCACATCAGGATTTTTTTACACCAAAATATGTAAAAAGTTAAAAAGGAAAGTCAAAATGAGTTACAATAGGCTGAAAAAAGATAAGCTTCTAAAGAAGTATCTTTGACAAATTTACATGGTAAGGAAAATATTAAATTCTAAGTGGAGAAAAATTAAAAAGAAAATACCTTTAAGAAGGTATTAGAAAAAATAATAGCTAAATCTTACTGAGAGTCATATTTATTTATTTCTTTTCTTTTCAAAGATATCAAGAACAAAGCTGGGCACCAGTAGCTCATGCACATACTCCTAGCTACTCAGAAGACTGACATCTAGGGGACAAGGATTTCGCCTAGTGATAAAATGCTTGCCTAGCATGCACGAAGACCCAGGTACAATTCCTCAGTATCAGGAACATAGAAAAAGGCATAAGTGGGGCTATGACTCAAGTGGTAGAGCTCTAACCTAGAGAAAGCTCAAAGACAGTGCTCAGGCCCTGAGACATCAATCAATACTAGGACTGGCAAAAAAAAAAAAAGAAAGAAAGAAAGAGGAGAGAGAGAGAAAGAGAGAGAGAGAGAGAGAGAGAGAGAGAGAGAGAGAGAGAGAGAGAGAGAGAGAGAACTGACATCTAAGGATTGTGATTCATATCTAGGTCAAGCTGGAAAGACTGTTAGTAATATCTCCAATACTCCACAAAAAAAGGCCAGAAGTGGGATTGTAATTCAAGTGATAGAGTACTAGCCTTGAGCACAAATGCTCAGAGAGAGTGCCTGAGTTCAAGCTTTTGGACAGATAGACAGACAGACAGACAGACAGACAGACAGACAGACAGACAGACAGACACACACACACACACACACACACACTCTACCAAAAACAACAGTGTCCAAGAATAAGATAGAACATAGCAGGTAAAGTTCTTAAATTCACTGCCATGTTGATAATAAGGCCTTAAAGAGTATGTGTTTCACCTAGGGCACATTTCATAACATAAGAACAGATATTACTGTATCTAAAATCAGCCAGATTGGAAAAACTACCACCAAAACTTAGAGTTTACTTCAGTTATTCATTCTTATATACAACACAGTGCAACACTGTTAGCAAGTGAGCACCAGGAGCTGTGTCAGGGGGATTATTTAAGGAAAGACCTTTGCTTATTAGGTTATTTTATCTCTATGAGGCAGTCATATTTATTTTTGAAATACTTGTCAATGAATTTTGTCCCCATTCAAGAAGCCTGGCCACTTTAAGATGGTTCTCCATTGGAAGGATACTGCACAAGGTAAAGAGCAAAACTGGGTTCTTAACCTACATCTTCTAATAACTTGAGCTACTATCAACAGATGATTTTTAATATGGCACATATATGCACAATGGAATATTACTTAATCATAAAAAGGTGGAAATGCTATAATTTACAGCAAAATGGATAGAACTGGGGACACTGAATATTAAGCAAAATACGTCAGACCCAGGAAGACAAGTGCTACATGTTCTCTTTCCCAGGGAAGCTTACAATTTTGTCCTAAATTTATGAAAGTGATACTAAAACTCAAGAAAAGTAGGAGGAAAAGGGGGTGCAGAGAAGTTGGAAAACGGGAGTGATCTAATAGGAGTATACATCACAATAGCCTATTTTATGACCAAAAGACAGGACCTCAAAGTCTCCAAACACAAAATAATGATTGGGAGATGGAAATGTTAATTGCTCTAAGTTGTTACACATTATATACATGTAATCAAAGTCACTGTACACTGTAAACATATATATTTATTATATGTTAAGTAAAAACTGAAAAGAAGGTGTATAGAAATAAAACTGTTAACTACTCTGATTTGATCATTAAATGATAGATAGACAGATAGATAGATAGATAGATAGATAGATAGATAGATAGATAGATAGAATATTACACTGTACCACCATGAGCATTCTCAGTCAAAATTATAAACATTAAAAAAAAAAAGACAAAAGCCCTGGGGTCTTAAGTATCGTCTGGGGAAGTAGTGACAAGAGGCTGGGGATTTGAGAGGGCTTGTAGGAATGTATTCCTCTCCATAACTTCTTAGACTAGAAAAACAAAGAAGCGAAAATCGGGGAGGAACCGAGGAGGAACACCGCGGGTTCGAGGTGTTTGGCACTGAATCCCGGGTAAGCCCTATGGAAACAGGAAATCCAAGGCGCTTTCCAAAATCTGAGGCGGGGGCGAGGGGGGGGGGGAGGGCTCGTTCTCTCCCTCTCCAGTGGTTGAAATAGCTGTACAGTGAATTCAGGTAGACAGGGGAAGCTCGTGGTGTCTCCACATAGCACATAGCAAGGAAACCTAAGCCAAACTACAGCAGAAGTGTGACTCCCTTATCAAGCAGGGCACCAAACAGCTGAGAAAGCCGCTGGACTGCAGAGGTCCCAGGGTGTAGAAACGAAGGATCAGGCGGAGGGAGAAGAGCTGAGAGATTGGTAAACCGAAACCTGAGTGGTAGATATGGCAGATACACAAAGCATTTCTTTCTCCCCCGCTCATACTGTCCGTCTGTGACCCCTCTCTAAATCCCCACACTGCAGATGCCACCAAAGAAAGAAAAGAAATGAGAGCATGCATGCTTCCCCCATCCCTTCTCAGCCAGGGCTTAGTATAAAATTAACCAGAGCAAAACAAAAACGACTGCAATTATTTCGTATCTGATTTGTGATACACATTCTTCCCCAAACCTCACCAACAGTTCAGACAGGAAACTAGATAGCCTGTCTGAGAGAGATAACAAAAAGGAGACAAGAACATCTCCCATGGTCAGAATTGCAGCCTCTCCTCTCATCCCAAGTCTCATTTACAGTTCTGTTTAAGTGTTGAAGTTGAGAGGAAAGAAGCAATGTCAGAGGGAATTGGGGCTTTTTAGTGCTGTGCACTGCGGTTCGTTCTTGAAGCAGAGTTAACTCCGCTGCAGTGTCTAAAAAGGAAGAGCGGCTCCCAGCTCTCAGAGCCTCGCATTCAGGAACTTCAGTAACAAATTCCTTTCACATTTGTTCCAAAGGCTCCTCTTACACCTGAGGGTGAAGTTCTGAGTTTTTCAAGTGTTCAGTGCAGTCTTTGGAGACAAGCACAGAGCTTCCAATCCAAAGCGGGAGCAGTAGAACACCGAGCCTTGTGCACATTAAGGTTTTCTTGCCAGGTCTGGAGCTATGTCGGGCTTCGCAGAAGGTGGCTTCAGATGAGCTGAGGACCTGAACAGTCCAAGTGGAGCCAGGCACAAGATGACTGCCAAGAGGAGAGCCTCTGCTCTTTAAAAATATTCAGCAACCAAGCTGAAAAGATTTCATGTCACCAAATGGGAATGGGGTGGGCTTTATTTTACAATATGGCATAAGTGTTGGTCACTAATACTTAAAGAGGCTGACAGGTGAGCCTTCTGTATCACAGGAAGGAAATAGATCTGGCTGGATTTTAAGCAAAAACCTTGTGATGACAAAACAAATACTTTATGGGCTGGCCAAGAGCAAGTGGATAAATAAAGAGGAAAAGACAGATTCTCTGGTGTGGCTGCCAGAGGTTAAGACTGATTGCTTTGCATGTGGCATGGGAGAAGTTGTATATAATACACTTGACATTTTTGCTGCTAATCACACCATTTCTGGCACAAAGGGAGAGTGCTCTGATCTGGTTGATCACTGCCAAGCCTGGACAAAGGAAATTCATTCTCTCTGGACAGCCTCCCATTAATTTGTGGTCATAATGAAATCACTTGTCTTATCTTGGGATTCTTCTCTGAGTGTGGGGAGGAAGAGCGAGAGCATCCCTTGGGGTATGCACAATGCCCTCAACCTTAAATTAGGACTTTCCAATGCTCAAGTCCACCTATAGTATTTCAGGGACACCTGGAAGGCTCCTGTGCCTGTCTTCTCCAGTTGCTCCCAGGTGCTCTTCTCAGTTTAAATAAATTCACTCTCCACCCCCCCACCACACACACACTGTCAGAGAGAAAGAATCTCATATTAAGGTGTAAATGACTGATAACAGTTTCTTTCCAAGAGATACGTTTTGATAAAAAGGAACATGGTTATTATTGATAGCTGAAATAACACTTCAGAGAAGGGAAGGGCATGCCATATTTTAGGAAATGATGAAAAATGGGAAAAATGAAGTTGCCACTTCATCATTTTTGTACAGGACCAGGCTTATCCAAAAATAATAAATTGGCTTTGTTGAGATATGTAGTGATATTCTTTGGAATAACCTACTCTTGAGAGGTATATTCCCCACGTTATTAACCATAGTGTCTGTAAAAATGCTCACTGAAACACCTAAAAACATTTGATGGCTTCAAGCTCTTTGCTTCTGAGATTTTTAGCCTTCACATAAAATACAGCCCTAAGATCTGGTAGACAGGACTCCCTGCTGAACCCCGAGGACAGTGGTTACTCTGGACCTTTAGCAAACGAGAAGCCCACAACATTCTCTGTCAAGAAGTCTTTTCATTATAAATATACCAATTCTCCCTAAAGTTTCTATTTGGCTTAACCCCAATAAAAGTAGCAACGGTCCTAATTTGGGAGTATGCAAGCAGATTTTATAGTTTACATGAAAAAATGAACAAGCAAATAACCTGGAGATTTCTTTCTTCCTTCCCCTTCCTCACTTCCTTCATCTCCTTTTTCCTCTTCTGTCCTATCTGTCTCTCTGTCTCTGTCTCTGTCTTTGGATTTTTCTGTCTTGGAAAGGAACTTTATTACATTGTATCTATGAGACCACCGGCAATTCAGTTCACTTTCAGCCATCTTCAGAGGTAGGGACATTGGTTTCAGGTTAAATGGGGGGAATTGAGGAGTAGGAAGAGAGAAGGTGTGCATAAGTTAAGACATTCCAAGATACTAGTATAATTGGTTGGTCATTAATTCAGTCTTTCATTCTGGAGAAATCATATTATCAATTGAGTAAGTTGCTGGTAAGTGATCTAAGTTTTTGGCTGTTTGCTTTAAGGTAACAAGAAGAAGGCATTCCCTATTTGAAGAATAGTTTGCTTTCCATACAAGATACTTATCAGTGAAATTTCTCTTTTTTGGAATTCAAGTGATTGTAAAGTGACTGCAGCAGAGAATAACACAGATCAAAGGGAACACGTACATTTTTTTTTTGAATTTGAGAATTTCTGAGAAACAATTGGCCAGAGCAGGGGTGTTAAAGTCAATTCCTAGGAGATATGGAAGCATAATAAATCATCTCCTCATTTAAACCATGTGGTTCTGAGACATATAAAAGATCATTGGAATAGTGCAGAGATTGCAGGAAAACAATATAACACACATGAATTTAATAGATGATAAAAATGGATGTTTGTGCAGGGCATTGAGACAAGTGTCATGTGGCATGTGGTAAAGGATTAAATTAGATCTGTATTCAGCACTGTTCCACAAGATCAATGTTTGAAATGTGAAAGTAAATACAAAGAGAACACATGGAGAATTCTTTCACTTCTTAGGTTAAGGAAGGTCTTTCTGGCAGGGACTAGAGATTCAGAACTCATAAAGGATGAGCTTGATCAATTTTACTACATATGAGAAAACATGTACCTTTCTCCATGCAAAAGTGGCAAATGGAAAGTCAAAAGAGAAAAAAAAATAATTGCAACTCATGTAGTATAGGCAAAGTGTTAATTTTGCTATATAAAGAACTCCTAGAAAAGAGAAAAGGACTAAAAATCCAAATATAAAACTGAACAAATGACATGAGCAAATGCTTTGTAGGAAAAGAAACACGAATGCCAAATGCGCATCAAGATTATCAGTGTCACTCATTATAAGAGGAAAGCAAATTAAAACCATATGGAGGGGTTGCTTCTCCCTAAGAGACTAACAAAATCCAAACATTCAACAACAAATTCCAGTGGTGAAACTGGGCAGAGTTGTTCTCTTTCACTGTTGGTGGAACTGACAAATGGTGAACTTGTGCCATAGATAATTGACAGTAACTTTGGAAATAAGAACATATCCACCAGCCTTCCATGTTTAGCCATAATGGAGAAAAAGGAAAAAAAATGTGAATTTGTTCTCTCGTCCAAAATAACAGCAACAATGAAAAGAACAAAATCTTTGAGACAGAAGTTTTCAGAATTTGGAGGACAAGCAGCACAGATAGTTAATTTTATGTGACTTAACTGAGCCATCAGTTGGTCAGATATTTGACCAAATGTCATCCAGAGTGAATCTGTAAGACTGTTTCTGAATGAAATTCACATTTAAACTGGTAGACTGTGTCATAATGCAGATAATCCTTCTTGCCTCTCAGGTAGAGTGGGGCTCTTTGAAGATTTGAATAAAATAAACAGGCCAAGTATGGGAAAGTATATTCTTTTTCTGCCTATCTTCAGTCTGGGACATGAGTTTTTTTCCTTGCCTTTGAACTTGAGCTGGAAAGCAGCTCTAACTGGATCTTGAGCTCATTTACTTTTAGACTGGAACCACACTATGTCTTGTGTAGAGTCTCCACCTCATCCACTCATCTTGAGTTTCTCAGCCTTCATGATCACGTGCATAATTTCTTAAGCATCCTTCTTTGTATGTATGTGTCCTACAGGTACTTCTTTCTCTAGAGAACCCAGATGATATAGCCATGAACACGAAAAGCAGAGAGATGACTGAAAAATCTTGTGGTCTACAATTTCCTACCAACAGCACAGCCATCTTGCTAAGTAGAGAGAACCACTTGAAAATTCAGAGAGGCATGGGGACATGGCACAGCACAACGCAGCACAGCACAGCACAGTGCCAGCAAGGGAACCAGAGACTGCAGAGTCCCCTCTGGTCTTTGTCTAAGAATTCTCTAGATCTGCAAGTTGCTCTCCATTTCAGAGCCCTCATGGCAAGAAGCTCATTTCCAGATTGACTTCTTGAGTTTAAAGATCCATTTTCACATGAGAGGGTTCATAGCTCAAGCCAGGGCTCCATTTGTTGAACAAGTTTAAAAAATACAGGTCAGCATCAGTTCTAAGGTCTGCTTGGCTCTGTCGGACTCAGTGACAGACATACTTATGTCCAGTGAATTTTTGGAGGATTTTCGGAGGCTATTCTGTCTGCTATGTCACCTGGAATGGACTTGATCTCCATGCATACATAGTACAAAGCAAATATAACAGCAATAGTTCTAGATTTTGAGTCAGGAAACTGGGTGGAAGCTTTAATATGTCTCATAAGCACTCTGAGTTTTTTCTTCATCTTTATAAAATAAAGAAGTTGCTGCTAAGTGATCTGAAAACCCCCTTTAGCTCTAGAATTTTATTTAAAAAAACCCTAATTAATAATATGCTTTAGTTTCAAGGAATTTATAACACTTTATGACAAGGCATAACAGAATTGATTCCAAAACATACAGCAATATGAATTAATTATACAATGAGGTAGTAATTGACTCTCCTTTCCCATTATGGGAATTCCTCAATGGAACAATTCTCTTCGCAAACATGCGAAGCACTGCTGCCTCGCTTAGGCACTTTAGATCCCAATGTGGGTCTGTAGTAGCCAGAAATAGACATGGTGAGTGGCAATGATTTATTTACTGGAGAAAGATATAGGGTATTTACTGTAGAAAGTCTATCTCCCATTCTCCCCTATGTAGCCCCAGGCTTTCTCTCAGAAGAGTTGAGGCCCCAGATACTAGCTAAGTAAGTATCATGGGAAGAGCTTAGCCCGGTGGATACATTCTGTTTCTTCTCCTTCCTAGAACAGGTGGCCCCATCTGAAGCAAATGTGGTGAATTGTACCTTTTCCAATAGCCTGTTGAAATAACTAGGCTCCCTCATCCTCCACAGCCAACAGTGTGACTTCACCAAGATTTACTTAACCTTTCAGCTGAAGCAGACCCCCAAACATAAACCCAAGTCATGGAGGGCACCAAGTGGATTGGTGATCTTCCCTGGAGTCTGTTGGCTCAAAATCCTGGGAATGTGCTACATGAAAAAAATAAATCCTTTTTTTTTTTGGCCATCTGTGAATGAAAAACATTCTTCATATGTTTAACTGTTTCAAGTTGCCATATGTGATACATGCATGCACACACACACACACACACACACACACACACACATCTCACTTGCCTATATGGGGGTTGGGAGGCAGTCAGTAATACAGACTTTGGGCCCTTCCTCTAATTCCCGGGTCTTCTATTTCAAGGGGAGGGGGTGTAATAAAAAGCTTCCAGAAATAGAGCAATTTTCATCTTACTAGAGTGTGAAGGCTGACTTAGCCAGGGCAGTATTCTGGAATTTCAACCATCTGCTCTAATTTTCCCGTCCCTTCTCCAATTCACCTAAAGTGCCCCTATAGTGCAAAATAACAAACATCTGATGACTAGAACTACGGAAAAACAGAGCACTGGAAGTTCATGTTGCTTTACTTTTTGAGAAGAATCGATGAAGAGGGAGAAAAGGAAAAGAAAGAAACTAAAAGAATCTTCTAACTCTGATTGTCCTTCCTTGGTTATGCTTAAGAAAACGAATCAAATTCTTTCAAAGAATCAGAGCTTTTCTTTTTTTTTTCTGAAGTTCATCATCATGACTCAAAGCTATTCAGGGATGAAGGTAAAATCCTTAATAGTAGCCTTTGCAAGATCTGTTTTGGTGTGATTCAGCCCATAGAAGCCTGAAGAAAAGCCTCTTATGGAGGCCCTGTTTAATTGACACACAGGTATTATGGCATGGAGTCCTTCTGCTACAGGTAATGGATATGTTAGCTGCTTTCCCAGTTCAAACTCCCTTCTCCCTTTTTGGCAAAATATTGATCTATTCTGCTCGTATATAGTTTCTGTTTGATGGTGATCATGAGACTCAACTTGGCCAAAGAAAAAAAGGGTGTGAGAGTCTTGGTACTTTCAGAAAGACTGGTTGGAAGACGTGGCTCATACCTTCTGTACTTTGATCTGGGAGGGGAGGGGGGACTGGTGTCTCATGCCATGTAGTCTTGGCTACTTAGAAGGCTGAGATCTAAAAACTAAGGTTTGAAATCAGCCCACACAGAAAAAATTGATGTCTTTTATCTCCAATTAATCGGCATAGAGCTAGAAGTGGAACGGTGGCTCAAGCAGCAGAGCATCAGCTTTATAAAGATGAACACAAAGCCCTGAGATCAAGCCCTAGTACTGGCATACCTTGCCCCTCCCACATACAACTTCCATAAACAAGATTTCTGCCAAGCACTCTAATGAGAATGGGGGAACATGTAATCACTGCCAGCCAGGGGAAATAGGCAAGAAGGACAGAAAAGTTAACAGGCCACCTGGGGACGGGTTGCTGTTGCAATCTGCAGATACCTGTATCTTATGTTTCACCAATTTCTTGTCCACCTTCACTTCCTATCCAGTCTGTGATGGGGGTTGCTCAGGCCTGTCCCATATGATTCTAACTTGGTCACTGAGGATCTGTCAGCCCTGAAAGTGGCTTTACTTTTAGAAGTCAACAATGATGCCATGAAATGAGTCAGAAGTTTTCCTTTAATGTTTCATTTTGTTATTTAGTAGCATTGCTTTGACCATCTCCAACCAATCGTTGTTACAGGCAGTCCTTTCCCTTCAAGGTCACTGCTAACCCCCCAGGACAAAACGAATGGCCAAGAAAGCACAGAGTTAGAACAGTTCTTAGCAGACCTGCATAGCCCTACAGAGTGATTTTTGTCCATTGGAGCTAACTGTGCTGACCAAGATAGCCAAGCCTGTCAGCAAATTGAGACTCGCCAGGGTGAGTATGACCTCCAGTAAGGCAGCCCCCTGGAACCAGGAAAGATATGTTGACACAGCTGATGGGACATGTGGGGCACCTCAAGTTCCTCAGCTGGTGGCAGATCCTTCCCTAGAGGGGGATCTGAAAGACACATCTCTAAACTGCTTAACTTTTCCTATGTGTTCAGGAAGCTATTCTTCCAGATTTTCTGTGGATCTCCCCTCCTGAGTAGTTGGGGCCCCTGGCATGATGTCTGAGCTTGGCGAGTGTTCTGGGGGCCCATAGATGATGCCCATTTTACCATCCTCCACTGCTGAGTCTGGACTCACATTCAGGTGCACTCTCTGCTCACCTTGGCTGCAGACCATGGATTCCTGAGCCTCTTGTCATCATCTCCTTCTCTGATAAGGTTTCCAACATTGTCCATTCATGTAATCAGGCAAAGGAGCAAAAGGAAAAAGAAAAGCATTCAGCTGGGTTCCTCACAAATTCCTTCGTTACTGTATGTAAGTATCTTAAAATCTTTTTTCAAAGCCGCTTGATTCTGCTGGAGAACCTTGGCCTATTTTTCTCTTTTTTGGGGGGGTGGGAGGCTCATGGGGTTTGAACTCAGCCTGGGCTCTGTCCTTGAGCTTTTCAGCTCAAGGCTACTTCCCTACCCTTGAGCCAAGTCCCACTTCCCATTTTCTAGAGGTTAATTGAAGATAACAGTCTCAAGTCCTAGTCGGGAGCACAGCGCGGTGCAGCACAGTGGCTCACGCCTGTAATCCTAACTACTCAGGAGGCTGAGATCTGAGGATCAAGGTTGAAAGCCAGCCCCTGCACAAAAGGACCTGAGACTCTTATCTCTAATTAACCTCTAGAAAACAGGAGGTGGGGCTTGGCTCAAGGGTAGGGTGGTACCCTTGAGCTGTAGAGTTCAGGGACAGCGCCCAGGCCTAGTAAAAGCCCCATGACTCACCAAAAAAAAAAAAAAAAAAGAGTGCCCAGGCCTAGTAAAAGCCCCATGACTCACCAAAAAAAAAAAAAAAAAAGAGTCTCAGGTTCTTTCGTGTCGGGGCTGGCTTTCAACCTTGATCCTCAGATCTCAGCCTCCTGAGTAGCTAGGATTACAGGCGTGAGCTACCATAGAGTTTCATGAATTCTTTGGGTCTTTCACGTAGATGCTCTTATACCAAGGGTTAACTGCTGAGGTTTTCCCAGGTAGGTTTCAAGCTAACATGTCTTGGTTGCTGTAGCTATTCCAACTTAAAATCTTTGGCCTGGTTCTTAGTTATCTGCCCTCTTCAGCCTAAAGAAGATAAAGATGCATCTCTGTTAGTCTTCTGTAGCTTTCAGTTGCCTGGAACTTCTCTTCAGCAATTCATTATCTTTCTGCAGGTTATTAGTGACAACTTAGTAATAACCCACCCAATCCCACTGCTTTCATGTTTCCATCTGTACAAATCTCTTGTACCATATAAGTTTCCATCTAGCATGTTCCCTTCTGTGAATATGATTTCCGGTCACCTCTGAAGCATGCGTAAATAGTAGAATTATCACCTACTATGGGGTTACGTGTTCCTCCTATCACCAGAGAAACAGGCCCTAATAATAACCCAATCAATAAGCGAGTCAGCCGTGCAACTGTCACTTAGCACCACCTGCTTTCTCAGCCGCCTCTCAGTACCAGCTATTAATCTACTGGTTTTCTGAAACCATTGTTCTCAGGACAATGGCTAACACAGATTTTAGAGCAAGATGTGTATTAGGATGAATACCTAAAAGACAAAGCAAAAGTGAGAAGACTGGTCAGAGGAAAGTGAGCTGCAAAGTTTTGCCATACCCAGGAGGTACCTGGAAGTAGGTTTTGTCTGTCTACAATGTCCTATTCGGCTGCCCTAGAAGGGTACAGTGGTGGGTTTCCATGGCTGAGGCTGTCACAGTCATCAGCTAGAGTCTGGCTAGTTGACTCTGAATCTAGTCCCAAAGCTCCTCTCTAATGGGGGCGGGGATCTGCACATCAGGTGTCTACTACATTTACCACCTTAGCTCACCTCAGTCACCATCTCATAGGACAATGACATCAGATAGTGCCATAAGTGACCACACAGTTTAAATCACATTGTGATTCCTGGCCGATGAACTCTACAAAATGAGATCTTTAACTTCCCCAAGTGTGGAACAGGGAAAGATTGCAGGGAGAACTCAAAGCATAATCCTATGTACATTAAGCAGCAGAACAATCCAAGGCAAAAGAAATAAAAATGTTCTACACCTTCCACATGCCTTCTCTCATTGTCTTTTTAGAGCTTTTCAGATCAAGTCCCAGGGAGAAACAGACATATCTGTATGAGTCTTTCTTCCACATTTCTTCCAGAAATGGTAAACTAAATGATGGTTTCTCTTCCATGTACTCGGAAATTAGAACAAGAAAGCAGAAATCTGTTATTGTTGTGTAAATGCCAGTTTAAAAAAATCACACCATCGGTTCCATTTTCTTCTCCCTTCTCCTTCCAACCATGTTGGGTTGGTCCACATTTAGCATACTGTAGGAAATGACTGAGTGGGTCGGCCCATCGTTGGAACCAGCCAAACAAATGTAGCAGGACCGCTTGTATGGAACTACACAGCATTGGATGCTTACAACGTTGAGCATTAAAGTGCAAGTATTACTCTGAAAATGTTTCCTAATTAATAAATGTTCTACAATTTTATGTGTGAATGTTTAATATTTA
Organism: Megascapheus bottae; assembly: GCF_031878675.1. Classification (NCBI taxonomy): domain Eukaryota; kingdom Metazoa; phylum Chordata; class Mammalia; order Rodentia; family Geomyidae; genus Megascapheus; species Megascapheus bottae. The sequence goes on along the minus strand of NC_143512.1, from coordinate 19,042,991 downwards.
ATTTTTCAATAATTTTATCATTTATAATTTATTAAATTTATTTTGTGGCTTGTTTTTATTAAAAATTGATATACTTCCTATTTCTTTTACTCCAACGATAGATTATTTTTATGCAAAATGAATAAAAACAGATGCTTTTAAGACAGGATTTTTTTTCCCTTCAAGCCTCAGTTGTATCATATACAGACTCCAATATATGAAGCCTCCCTTTTCTCTTAATTTTTCTCAATGGTTGTTGCAATTGTGTAGGTCAGGTGACTGGCTACCTTTCAGAATTAGGTTAAGCTGTTTTCAATGAGATAGAGAGTTTTGCCGTGTTAAACTTCATGTCACAGAAATGGTATGAATTTATGATCTACATGCTACTGGAAATCCAGACTTTACAAATCAACTAGAAAGCATACTGGCTCTCAGAGGTTGATAGCTCAAATGACTTCTATTTTTAGTCAGGTAATATGAAAGGGAGATTCCAATGAGGCATCTTAGAAGTAGAATTGATAGTTAATGCTTCTACCTTTCAAATCCAAGTATTTTCAAAGGAACATAACATGCCTGATGTCTGTGGTGTGGATTCTGTGATTTAGTGGCCTCTGCCTGAAGAGTTTGAAATGACATTAAATACAGAACAATTTGTTGTGCTAGGTAAAGGGTATCCTATTAAACTCTTTTCCATAGTGAAGGTTAGAATAGCACACAGCAGGCCCGGTTCATTCAGTGTCAGACTGTTTATTGAGCATTTACTCTGGGAAGTGCCTCTGAGGTTGGCTGAAGGGAGAGGTTCAGGGGCTGGGTAGTGCATGTTTGCAGAGCTGCCAGCTTGAACAATGGAAAGGAGGCCAGACCTTTGCAACTCTGTCTACTAGACCCATCAAAGAGGGTATGGAATATTGTGAAAAGTTGGGTTCAAAATATGACAGAAAATCATTAACATAAAATGTGCGTCACTCATCATACGTGACATTAGTTTTTGACAAGTCTGAATGTGCCTTCTCACTCCTGCCTGGACTGAGGGTAGGTCGACATCCCTGTCATCTTTATTTCTTGGCATCCTGTAGCATGCCTCACTCAGTAATTCCTGTAAAGATGGTCAAATAGGTACACATTCCTAGCCTATCTGCCCCTTGAAAGCCACAGAAAGTAGGTTGATGTATTTCTCAATGTGTTTCCCAAAGAACGTACAACTATGATTTGCCCTCTAAGTGCTGAACTAATGCTGGTCTTCTGGAAGCAAAACCTCTGACACTCATCCTTCTTCTAATCCCAGCACCCCCTGCCCTTCTCTCAGCCTGGCAATCCTGAGTTGGGTCTCCTTCTGTGCCAAATGGAGCTCTTTCCTGTAGTCTGACTGCTGAAAGTCTGTAGCGTTTTGATATAATACATTAAAACATTTCCTCAGCCAAGTGTTTTACACAACATAAAATATTTTTCTATGCTAATGTTTCTTTTATTGAGTTTTTAACAAAAATTATCACACATTCTACAGATATTCAGCAACACTTACTCAAGTGAAACACAAAATAAAATTACAGAAACACTAAATACAGACACTCTCCCAAATGAATCAAGAAAGAATTTATTGTTAGTGAGGAATAAACTCCATGACCTAGTTAGCAGATGAGCCCCAGCCTGGGATTTCTCCTCTCACATAACATGGATGGGGCACGTTTCAGGTAAACCAGAGCTTTCCTCCTTCATCTACTGGCCTGACAGGAAGGCCAGACAGATTGAGCATTCTGAGGTTCACTTCAGAGAAGAGGCCTCATACTGCCATCTCTAACGCTGAATGGGAGACAGATGCTGTATGCAGTGTATGGCTCAAGATGAATGGAAGCTAGGAGGAGACAAAACGAGGCAAAAGCTACTAAGCTGGGACAGACACTGACAGCCAGAGGAAACTGGAAGTGGCCATCCATCAGAAAGGACTACAACCACCCATGGAACTGAGAAGTGGGTGTGTCAGAGAGAGTGGGCAGTAAAGGTCAGAGGGAGATTCTGGGGTGGAATTCACATCTTTTTTTTTAATAACAATTTATTAACGTTGATTTTTACATCATATTTTAAATGACAGGTTTAACAAACAAGTGTTCAAGAAGGGAATCTCTATTTACAATCACTGGGACTTAATATTTAGAACTTAATCAAAATTAGGCTAAGGATTTGTATGTCATAGAAACATATTAATTTTAGAAAATAAAACATTATGTCTATAGAGTCATAGGTTTTTATATCTATATAGTTATGTATCCCTGTCTAGTTCCTAATTTTAAGGTGAATGGTTCTAGTCTTTCACCATTTAGTATAATACTGGCTGTAGGTTTTTCATATATGGCTTTAACTATTTTGAGGAATGTACCTCTTATTCCTATTTTTTCTAGTGCTTTCATCATGAATGGATGTTGTATTTTGTCAAATGCCTTCTCTGCGTCCAGAGAAATTATCATATGATTCTTTTTTTTTTTTTTTACCAGTCCTGGGTTTGAGCTCAGGGTCTGAGCACTGTCCTTGGACTTTCTCAAGGCTAGAGCTCTACCACTTGAGCCTCAGCACCACTTCTGGCTTTTTTTCTATATATGTAGTACCGAGGAATTGAACCCGGGTCTTCGTGCATGCTAGGCAAGCACTCTACCACTAGGCCAAACTCCCGGCCATCATATGATTCTTATACTTAGCTCTATTAATGTGATGTATTACATTGATTGATTTACGAATATTAAACCAGCCTTGCATCGGTGGGATGAAGCCTACTTGATCATAGTGGATGATTTTTTAAATTTGTTTCTGGATTCTGTTGGCTAATATTTTATTGAGGAGTTTTGCATCTGTGTTCATTAGAGAGATAGGTCTGTAGTTTTCTTTTTTTGTTGGGTCTTTCCCTGGTTTGGGGATATGAGTAATATTAGCTTCATAAAATGAGTTTGGAATCGTTCCTTCTGTTTCTATTTCTCGGAAGAGTTTCAAGAGTATAGGTGTTATTTCCTCTTTAAAAGTCTTGTAGAATTCTGCAGTGAAACCGTCTGGACCTGGGCTCTTTTTGGTTGGCATTTCCCTGATTGCTTCCACAATTTCATTGTAAGAGATTGGTTCGTTCAATTTGTTTACCTCATCGTTGTTCAGTGTGGGTAGCCTATATTTATTTAAGAAATCATCCATTTCTACTAGATTTTCTTGTTTCTTTGAGTATAGGCCCTGGTAGTACTTATTCATTATGGACTGACTTTCTTGGAAATCAGTTGTGATTGTTTCCGTGGGGTCTCTAATCTTGTTTATTTGAGTCTCCCCTCTCCTTTTTTGATTAATCTTGCCAGGGGTCTGTCTATTTTGTTGACTCTTTTAAAGAACCAACTTTTTGATTTATCAATTTTTTGTATAGTAGATCTTATTTCAATCTCTGATATTTCTGATTTTATTTTTGTTATTCTGTCCTTCTAGTTGTTTTAGAATTAACTTTTTCTTGCTCCTCTAGGTGCTTCATTTTTTTTTAGGTTATTTACGTGCTCTTCTTCTGTCTTTTTAATATGTGCTCCTAGTGAGATAAATTTGCCTCTTAGAACTGCCTTTTCTGTGTCCCATAAGTTCCTTTGTGATGTTTCTTGATTGTCATTACATTCAAGGAAGTTTTTAATTTCATTTCTGATCTGATCTGTTACCCAGGAGTTATTCAGAAGTGTGTTGTTCAGTTTCCAAGTGGGTGAATGTTTTTTGACTTTGACTGCATTGTTCAGAATTAGTCTGACTCCACTGTGGTCTGATAGAATGCATGGGATTATATCAGTCCTCTTGTATCTGCTTAGGTTTTCTGTATGAACTATTATATGATCTATTTTGGAGTGTGTTCCATGTGCTGCTGAGAAAAATGTAAAAAGTTTCACCGTTGGGTGGAAGACTGTGAATATCTGTTAAGCCCAGCTGGGCTATGGTGTCGTTTAAGTCAATGGTGTCTTTGCTTAAGTTTTGTTGAATTGAACTGTTGTATGTTGAGAGTGGTGTATTGAGGTCTCCCACTATGATTGTGTTTGAGTCTATCTTGTTCTGTAATTCTAAGAGAGTTTGTTTGACGAATTTGGGTGCTCCCATGTTGGGAGAGTAAATGTTTATAACTGTAATATTACGGGCATGGATTGTACCCTTTACTAATATGTACTGATTTTACTAAGAAGTTAATTTTGTCAGAGATTAAGATTGCTACTCCTGCTTTTTTTGCATGGTGCATTGGAGTGGAAAATTCATTTCCATCCTTTCACTTGGAATTTGTTTCTGTCTTTGGCGGTGAGGTGAGTCTCTTGGAGGCAACATATGGATGGGTGGTGTTTCTTAATCCAGTCTGCTGCTCTGTGTCTTTTGATTGGATTGTTCAGTCTGTTCACATTTAGGGAAATTATGGAGAAGTGGTCAGTGTCCATTGTCATTTATTTTTACTTCTAGGTTTCTTTCTCTCTCTTTTTCCCCCCTTTTGTATTTAGTGAATTATAGATATTTGCTTCTTGATGGGGGTTCTTGATGTTCTACAATTTGTTCTCGATTAATTAAAATTTTTTGTAACGCTGGTTTAGTGTGCACGTATTCACAAAGCTTCTCTTTGGAGTGAAATATTCTTGTTTCTCCCTCAAATGTAAATGCTAGTTTTGCTGGATATATCAGTCTGCGTTGGCAGTTGTTGGTCTTCCGGACATGAATGATATTTTTCCAAGCTTTTCTTGCATTTAGGGTTTGTGTGGAGAGATCTGCTGTAATTCAATTTTTTTTCCATTGTAGTATACCTCTTTCTTTGTTTTTGCAGCATTTAAGATCAATTCCTTGGTATTCGGGTCTAGTGTCTTTACTATGATATGTCTAGATGAGTTCCTTCTAGGATCTTGCCTATTTGGAGTCCTGAAACCTTCAATAATGTGAGTATTTTCCCTTTTGAGGTTGGAGAAGTTCTCTGCTATGATTTTGGTGAATAAGGGTTGCATTCCTTTGTCCTGAAATTCGGCTCCCTCATCAATCCCTATTATACAAAGGTTAGATTTCTTTGCTGCATCTGCCAGGTCCTGGAGTTCTCTCTGGTGGATTCTGCCTAATCTTTCCAAGGTGATGATTTTCTGTTCCAGCTCTTGTGCTTTATCTTCTGTTCCTGATGTTCTATTCTCCATCTCAGTCAATCTGCTGCTTAATGCCTCCATTTTTGCTTGAAGTGTGGACACTAAGCTGATCAAGTCTGCTGAGAGGGTATTGAACTTTTCTTCCACTTCTCTTTTGAATTTGAAGAGTTCTTTGGAAATTTCTTGCTTTTGTTTTTGCAATTCAGCCTTCATTTCCAGAATCATCTCCTTGATTTGAGTCATATTTCGTGTCTTTTCAGGTGTCATTTCTTGGGATGGTGACATCTCTCTTGCTCCTTCGCTCTTGTTTCCTTTTGGGCTTTGTGGGACTTTGGTTATTTATGTATGTTGTAATTCATCTTTGCGCTCTTCTAGGCATTGAGAGCAGTTGTTGTAGGTTCACTCTGTGGTTGGTAGGTGGTGGTCTTTATTTGGATGGGGACCAGTAGTTCTGAGAATCTCTATATACCTATGGTTCTCAGCCAAATTGATTCTGCTACTGACTAGGTCAGAGTTTGCAGTTTTTGCAGGTGTTTGGCCTGTTCCCAGAGGCTGTGTGCTGCTGAACAACTAGCTCTCAACCTAACCAGTGGCCTCACAGTGGGCCGTGGGATGGGTCTGCAGGCTTTAGACTCAGCCCACTGGGTGGATGGTTGGTTTTCCTGCGCTGTTTCCAGGGGTGGCCCCCCATTCAAGGGTCTGGAGTTTGGAGATTTCCAGGAGCTCTCAGCTGGACCAGCTGGTTTCTGCTCTGTTCCCAGGGGCGGGACCCAGCCAAGGACGTGGGCTCCAAGGGCGGAGCCGCGCCTTTCTGGTTCTCAGAAGGTGAGCTTGGCTACTGGTCTGCCCTTCAGTTCCCTGCTGTGTTTCCACCGCTTTGGCCAGAGTCTGTAACTGCGGAGGGCCCCTTGGTGCTGTCTTGCTGGGGATTTGAGTGGGACAGATGCTGGCTCCTAGACTCCCACACACCCCACCTGCTTTTGGAAGGCAGGGTCTCAGCGCCCCCCACTCTCCAGATCCAGTGGCCTGGGAGAGGAACCTGTTGGGTGGGTGAGCTGGGACACCTCTGCCCCCTTTGGTGGGGTACTGGGTCTTAGCGCCTGCCTGCCTGTCAGTCTCCAGTACGAGGTCTGGAGGAGGAGGCTGTTGGGAGAGTGGGGGCTGGGACACCTCTGTCTACCTTGGTGGGGTGCTGGGTCTTAGCGCCTGCCCACCTGTCAGTCTCTAGTCAATGGCCTGGGGGAGGAGGCTGTTGAGGGAAGGGACAGGATTTTAAATTCCTTGCCCCCTGCACTTGCCAGTTTTTCTCAGGCGGGGTGGAGGGGTCTGAGTTAAGTTCTATAGCTTGCCACCAGCTCTGCTTTCCCGATGGGTTTGGGGACCCTCCGGGCTACCCGCTGGTCTGCTCACTCCTCTGAATTTGGCTGTGAGCTCCTCTGTGGTGTTGGAGGATCATTCACTCCCCTTGGATCTCAGCCGCCCGCCGCCTGTGCTCTGCGTCTTGGTTCCGCTGCTTGCTGGCCTGATCTGTGCTGGTTCCTGCGTCTGGTTTCTGCCACTTGCTGGCCCGGTCTATGCTGGTTTCTGCAGTGGTTGGAGCTGCCCGGCCCGGTGCCCTGTGCCGTGGCTTTCCTGGCTTAGGGTGGGGGAGGGGTCCTCAGGTTTCGAATTCTTTGAGAAAGTTGGATGTAAGCTTTATCTGGATTTATTTTCTGGTTTGAGTCCTTCTCTGTTACTTCTTGAGTTTGTTGCTGTGGATCTCTTAAGGTAGTTCGTTCGTGGGATTCCCTGGTTCTCTTTTTTTGTGGGAAAGAGCTAGGCAGCGTCCCTATTGTCTCAGCACCATCTTCCTCCATCCGGAATTCACATCTTTTTAACAGTTCACCATCTTGTGGGTCCCTTTTTTTCCTTTATGTCCTTGCTCAGATTGAAAAATGATTCTGTGAAGGTTTCTGTGGTTGTTCTTTACAATGGTATCCCTCATCACAGCCTATGTCCTAACACCTTTCTCCATTCCCCTGCCCTAATGTTTATTGCTTTCAGAAATGCCAGCTTGTCTGCTTGTTTATTGTTTCTCCCTTCTCCATTATCATGAAAGTACACTGACAGCACACCTGTCTGTGAAATTTATTGCTATATCCCTTAAACCTAGAACCAGACCTGGGACATTGCCCTGGCGATTCCTTTGACATGTATGGTCCAGTTCTTCTGAATCACCTTGGATTACTTTCAGGTGCACATTCCTGGGGTAGCACCTGTCATGCTAAGATGCCGATGTTTCTGGTCTGCCATTCATTCACAGTCTCAGTTTAGAACTTTAACTCTGCAGGTGTGCGAAAATAGCTATAGAGGATGACAAAACAGTCCAGAAGGGAAGGGAGTGGCTAAAGTAGATAGATCTCTCACTGGACGGCTCTTTCTAGCCTTAGGAATTCCTCTTTGATCACATGTGCATCTACTAGAAACTGTGCTTCTAAAGCCTACTTAGACAACAGGCATTTATCTAGCTTCTACCCCACAAATCATCAAGCCTCCCATCCACAAAGCATCCTTCACAAACACATTAAGAGCTGCTGCCAGCAGTTGAAAACCTGTTTTAATTCCTAAGCAAGACTTATAAACAAAAAAGCCTCAAAGCCTGAAGCTAATGGAACCAGCTCTCTCCAATAAGGATTTTCTTTAGGCAAAAATGTATGCTTCTAACTTTAAGGCAGGCCATGTCAGCAGTTTAATTTAAGACATCAAATAAGAAACAATCTGTCTGGGATAACCTTTTGCCAGTGAAATGAACAGCCTCAGAGCTGCTCCCACCGAACACTCTCATTATCTTGGTCTCAGTGACATGGGACATATTGTCTCTTTTCTTGACTTGACCTTAACACATCACTGATGCAAAACATATTTCTTGTTTGAAAAATAGTCATCTAGAAAATAAAACCATTCCCCCAGCTCACACACAGTGCTGTATCTCAGCACTGGGGAAAATATGTTTTATTTGTGCCATTGACTGAGTCTGGCCTCTTTAAAAATTGGAGAGCTGGGGCTGGGAGCTTGGCCTAGTGGTAGAATGCTTGCCTAGCATGCACGAAGACCCGGGTTCGATTCCTTGGCACCACGTACATAGAAAATAAAAAGCCAGAAGTGGTGCTGAAGATCAAGTGGTAGAGCTATCTAGCCTCAAGATAGTCCAAGGACAGTGCTCAGGCCCTGAGCTCAAGCCTAGGATTGGCAAAAAAAAAAAATTGTAGAGCTATCTGTGAGCAGAGAAGTACCTACCTAAAAAGGTGTTCTTCCCAATCAAAATGTAAGACCAAGCAGAGAACCTGCGGCTCCTGCCTATAATCATAGTTACTTAGGACACAGAGGTCTGAGATCAAGGTTTGAAGCCAGTCTAGGCAGAAGTCTTATCTCCATTTAATCATCAAAATGCTGAAAGTGAAGGTATGGCTCAAATGCCAGCCTTCAGTGTAAACACTGTGAGACAGGGCCTAGGCACTCTGAATTCAGACCCCAGTACACACCCATTACCCACTTCCCCATACACAAGTGAGGCCACCAGATTAAGATCTAAGAGAACGTAGCTTTTTGACTTTGATCACAAAGTGCTCCTAGGATATTGAAGGATAAGCAAACATTTTCAAGGCTTCATTATATATACACAGTACACATATACAAATAGGTATATATACACACATTATATATCATAATATATACATACTTCATTATGTATATGCATACCCACAAATACATACACACACACACATATATATATATATACATTCTCCATAATTTGTGTAAAATAGCAAAACTGTCATGTACATTATGGAGAAAATGATTGAAATAGGAAGAGATTAGAGTTCACTTAATTTGATATTTCACCATGGCAAACTGTGGCCATAGAGAGGATTTATGAAGAAATACATTGGGGTAGTTGGACAAGATGGACTTCTGTATTGAATTTTGCAGACTATTGCAGGCTAATGACCTTCCTACTTTCCCTATTTTCCATTCTAATAAAGTGTTACAAGAATACTATTGTATTTGTTGGTTCATTACATTTTGAGGGTCTGGTTGCATTTGTATCCATTAGGATTAGCATCAAGCACTACTAAGAGTGACTAGAATAAGATAACAGTCTGTCTCCATTCAAAGAAGCCTGGTGGCAGGCCGCTATGGTGTAGTGGTGATTAGTCATCCACTCTCATTGGAACTTTATGTTTCATCTTTTTTCAATCATGACTCAAGATGAAGGCTGACATTCTATTATGTCCATATAACATGTTGAAAGATGTGCACAAAGATAGGGAACAAAAATCTTTTTTGTTTTTAAAGAGACTGCCGCAATATTCTTCTCAAATATCTCTACTTAACTCCCGAGCCAAAGTTATAGTGCCATAAGGGAGACTGAGAGGTAGACACAATGAAACTACCACAAACCAGAGTTCTCTTGTAAAGGAAGAGGGAGAAGATGAATGTGAGAGACGCAATGAGATGCTGTTTCTGTTACTGGCACATAGGGCCTAAATCAAACTGAAAATGTGGAGTGTCTAAATGTGGCCTCTTGAAAAGAATGCATGAGGGCTATGGATCTGGTGGTAGGACAGTCAGTAAACTAACCCACAGACAACTAACGACCTCTTGGGAAAGAGAGACCCTCATGGATAAACAGTAGGCAATTTTTACAAAGGACTAAGCCATGTAAAGAAAGGAGCCCTATTAACTGGGGGAAGAATCAATCACTTTATGTGGCTTTTCCTTTGACGGCCTACCCTCCCTACTTCTCAGTCTTCATGGCACAGGAAATGTTAGAAGCTGAGCAGAAAACTACTTTCTTGCAGACTTGAAGGATAAGAGAATGGAGTTTAAGGCTGTATAGGAGAACAAAAATTGAATGGAGGGAATACTAGAAAGGAAGTAGGTCCATCAGAATCTGCATATAAACATTCTGCAAATGCTTTGCTGACTTCTGTTCATGCACAGGGAAGATGATCAGGAACACAGTCAAAGTAAGAACTTGGAAGACAGAAGAGGTTGTAAAGATATTTCAGCCCAGCTGACATTGGTAAAAAAGAGTTGGGAATTAATGGTATTTTTAAGTTACAGGGGCTTGGCCATTATATTTCAAATATCTTTCTCCTCTATTCTATTCTTTGTTTGTCTGGGATCCTAATTGCAGATCAACTTGTAAGACCCCAGTACACTACTGGACTGGTCTGGTCACACAGATTATTGAAATGCTGTTCCTTCCTCCTGCCCCCCAGCTTTTTCCTTTCTATTCTTCACATAGGAAAATTTCTCTTGCTATATATTCACATCCACTGTCACTTTCTTCTGCCAACTTGAATTTGTTCATAAGCCCATATTCAATGAATTTTCTATTTCAGATATTGTACTTTTCAGTTCTAGAATTTTCATTTTAATATAGCCTCCATTTCTCTGATGAATTTTCCCCATCTGTTCCCTCATTATGACAATTTTTCCCTCAAAGTACTTAGATGGGTAATTGTAATACCAACATCTAGATCAGATCAGATCTGTTTCAACTGATGGGTATTTTCCTTAAGTATGAGTTACATTTTCCTTTAATTTCAAATACCCCAGTAGATTTTTTTTAGTGTACACACATGCACATATGTCATGTTTCCTATTGAACACCTTTGAGTTGCTGCTGTGTTTCTTTATAGATTTTTTTTTGCTTTTTCAATCAGGTAGTTATTAGATGATAATTTCAAGTTATAAAGGCTTAGTTATCTGTTTTGTTAGAAAGAAAACACAAATTATCAATAGCAGAGTAGTAAAGTGACATTACTATGGATCCTATAAATATTAAGGAGGTAATAAGGGATAATAAACAACTTAGTCCAACAATTTCTACTATTCTGTTCAGAAGCAACCAGAAATACCTCTGCCCCGGCTCCAAAAAAACCCTCCAGAAAGTAGGAAATGTTTCTCCCCTGCAAAAGAAACCTTAAATTCATTTAACATTACTGGGGGATTCTTTCAAATGCTCAAGAAATAAATAATTCTAATTTTACATAATCTCCTTCAAAATATAGAAGGACATTATGAGAACATACTGTAGCACAAGAAAATAACTGGAAGAATTTCTATGACTGCATTCATATATCTTCTAGAAGAAGCAAACACAAGTTCTGTAGGATTTAGAAATTTATCACATGAAACTTAAATAAATATGAGGTGATAAGAGGTACTGCAAATGGTAAATATGAGAAAAAAACAGAGTATACTTACTTGTGAAGATAAATACTTCCCCCTAAGATCAGAAGCAAGATCTATCACCTCATCTAGTCAATACAGTATTATATGTCCTAGTTCCATAAAGTAAAATAAAGCAAGTTAAATAAATAAGAGGCCTGAATATTGGAAAGAAATATGCATTGTCTATTTGTGCATGTCATGATCTCTCATGTTTTTAAAGAAAAGCCTAGGAATTTGAAAAACAACTGATTATAATGAACAAGTGAATTTAGTAAGGCCACAGAATGCAAATATGCAATATGCAAAAATAAAGTGTACATCAACACAAGTAAGCAAGCAACTCAAAGATAGTATATGGTGGCTCATGCCTGTAATCGTAGCTTCTCAGGAGGCTTAGATCTGAAGATTGTGGTTCAAAGCCAGCCCAGGCTTGACAGTCAGTGAGACTCTTATCTCCAATTGACCAGAAAGCTGGAAGTGGGGTGTGTCCTGAGTAGAGTAATAGAGTTCTAGCCTGAGCACAGGAGTTCAGGGACCCCACCCAGGACCTGAGTTCAAGCCACATGACTGACAGAAAAAAATTGAAAAGAATAGCATAAAAAGGCACAAATGGCATGAGGATAGTTTAATAACATCAGTAAAAGACTTATAATGTGAAGACTATGAATCATTATTGAAAGTAAAGATGGTTTGATAACTGAGAAAATATGTCATGTTTGCTCACTATAAGATTCATTATTATTAAGGTATCAATTACTGAAAATTAGTCTAGACATTCCAACATGTCTCCAAGTTTTCATAAGAGCATTTAGGATGTGAACATGTGGCAACATGATTGTAAAATTCACATAGAAATTCAGAGGATATAGATCAATAAAAAATATTTGGGAAAGAGAACAAAGTTAGAAAATTCATGCTACCAATTTTAAGGATTACTAAAAAGCCATCATAATCAAGATAGTGTCATATTGTCTTGTAGTATGGTGATAACATACACATGTAAATAACTGAAACAGTCATTTATAAAGTTTAGAAATAGGGGCCAGGAGTTTGGCCTAGTGGTAGAGTGCTTGTTTAGCATGCTTGAAGACCCAGGTGTGATTCCTTGGTACCACATATATACAAGAAACTGGAAGGGGTGTTGTGGCTCACACAGTAGAGCTCTAGGTTTGAGAAAGTCCAAGGACAGTGCTCAGGCCATGACTTCAAGCCCCAGGACTGCCAAAAACCAAAAAACACAAAACAAACAATTTTAAATGGAAGGAGCTCTAGGATATGGAAACAAGAGCTACGTAATGTGATTGTTGTTCTTAATGGACTATGTTATTTCTCATCTCTTTTGTTGTTCCTTGGTTATTCTCATATTGTTACGGTATCTTACCTTGTTATCTGGTATATTGTATATATGTTTGTTTATTTGAAATAGGAAAGGGAAGGGGGAAAACAAAATGAAGGGAGGGGGTGGGAGAAGGGAAATGAGGGCAAAAACATGAGAAGGGGTATCAATGTGTGTGAAGTAATGCACCTTCTATCTGGTGAATATAACTGTAATCCCTCTATATACATTACAATAAAAATATATGGAAGAAAAAAAATAAAAATATTTGGACAGAAAAAAGAAAGTTCAGAAATATATCCACATAATATTGTTAATTAATGTACATTAAAAATACCAACATTATTGAACAGGGGAACATTTGGTGCTAAAACACATTTCTTTCCAGAAATAACAAAGACATAATAAATATATACCTCTTTTTTTTTTTTTTTTTGCCAGTCCTGGGCTTGAGCTCATGGCCTGAGCACTGTTCTTGGACTTTCTCAAAGCCAGAGCTCTGCCACTTGAGCCTCAGCACCACTTCCGGCTTTTTTCTATGTATGTGGTACCGAGGAATCAAACCCGGGTCTTCGTGCAGGCTAGGCAAGCACTCTACCACTAGGCCAAATTCCCAGCCCAAATATATACCTCTTAAAAGGAGATAAAAGCATGAATTATGGGTAAATAAAAGGTGCTTAACTGATCAGAAGGAAAACTGTAATATTCAGAGAGCCACAGATACTTTTAGAAATGGCTAAACTTAAAGAAATACTTTCAAATGTCACTGAGGATGCACACTAGCTGAAATTGTCTTAGTGGTATGGGTTGTATTGAGTGCCAGCCACCTTAGGAACAGGGTTTGGCAGTTTCTTAGCAAGTTCTATGCTTACATACACAATTTAGAATTCAAATTCTACTCCTATTACATACTCAAGAGAAAAGAAAATGTAGAGCCAATGTAAACAGTCACAGGAAAGCATTTGTATGTGTTTTATTTATAATAGTTAAACCGTGTAGTAAACCAAATGTCTACTAAATCAAGAGTGGTATATTCTCATAATGGCATCCTGTTCAGAAATAATTAATATACACAACATGGACACATTTCTAAAGATTCAAAGGAGAGAAAGAACTTTTCCACAAAGGATGCAGCATTTATAAGATGTTCAATAATAGGTGTAAGAAATGTGTGGTGGAATTTAGAACATTGATTTCTTGTGATTGGGTAAAGAGAATAGGGAAATTTCTGCAATGGCAAACATATACTACATATACATTGTTTACTATGTTTTATTTATATTGTGAAGTATTTGGGTGTATTTGTTACACAAGCCTGGACATTTTTATATCAATTTCCAGAGTACTGTAGCTTAGTATGCATTTTACTTTAGGGAAATTATACCTATTTTTTTGTGTGTGTGTATGAGTCATGGGGCTTGAACTCTGGGCCTGGGTACTGTCCCTGAACTCTTCAACTCAAGGCTACTGCTCTACCCCTAGAGTCACAGCCCCACCTCCCACACTTCCCATTTTCTACATTTTCTAGTGATTAACTGGAGATAAGAGTCTCTCTCTCTCTCTCCCTCTCTCTCTCTCTGGCTTTGAACCAAGATTCTCAGATCTCAGCCTCTTGAGTAGCTAGGATTACAGGCTTGAGCCACCTCATCCATGAGACCAGGGTGATTTTCAAACACTTGCACATTGTTGTCTAAGCAAATAGTTTTGCGTTGTTGGTTGTGGGGCTTAAACTCGGCCTGGGCATTATCCCTGAGCTCTTCAGCTCAAGGCTACCACCCTTTCCCCACAGCCCTACTTCCCATTTTCTAGTGATTAATTGGAGATAAGAATCTCAAGTTCTGTTCTTTAGTGCCCAGGCTGTCTTTGAACCATGATCCTCAGATCTCAGCTTCCTGAGTAGGTAGGACTACAGGAAAGAGCCACTGTGCCCATTTTTTAAATGTTCCTAAAGGAACATAGGTTCCCTTCATTTGTAATAATTAGTACACATCTAGGACTCTCCTAGCAGAGGATTATAATAGCACAAAACCTAGACACGTAAGGTCATATAAGATGAGACTACATGAAAGGATCTCTAGGATATGGAAACAAGAGTTTTAGCTTGAGTGATTGTTGTTCTTAATGTACTATGTTATTTCTCTTCTCCCTTGTTGCCCTTTGGTTAATCTCATGTTGTTACTGTATCTGACTTTGTTACCTGGTATATTGTATATATGTTCATTTATTTGAAACAGGAAAGAGAAGGGGGGGACAAACAAGATGATTGGGAGGGGTTGGGAGTGGGAAATGGGGACAAAAACATAAGAAGTGTGTGAGAAGTAATGCACCCGCTATCTGCAAATGTAACTAACTCCTCTCTATACATTACCATGATAGTAAAAAATAAAATAAAAAAAACAAACAAACAATCTTCTCCTACCAGCATGAACAGAAGAGCTATTTCATCATTTAATTGAAAATATTGAATAATATCAAACAGGTATATGTGTAGAAATAATTTTCACCATTTTAATGTTCCTATAAATATATATATATATATATATATATATATATATATATACCACTTCCCTTTTGATGTACTGCCCGTATCTTTTGTCTTTAATTTACATTCCACACTGACATTCTTGTATAAACTATCTCTATAACATATTATCTATAATTTCTAGTTCAAATTTCTTTCAAAATGAGCTGAAAATTAAATGCATTTTGAAGCAATCTAAATGCAAAATCCTCCTAGAATTTTATAGATTTTTTTCACATACTACATCTCATGTGCCCTACAACTAACTTAACACTTTTGGGGGGTGTGACTCACTTTTCATCTGGATTACCAAAGCATTTGTTGTGCCAAGATTGTTCCAAGTTCTGGGAATGACCCCCTTCCCTCTTGTTTAGGGACCATGTACTTGAACCCCAGGTGGTAACAGCTTGGTATTCAGCAGTTAGACACCTAAGTTCTAATTCGACCAGTGGTTAATTGTGATTCTCCTTTAAAAGCGGTGTAAAGTTCTTGCTCAGGGCCTTTCAGCATTGCCGGCTGTTGGTACGCGGAGTTCAAGCCCCATGACTGGCAATAACTAAATAAATAAACAAATCAAATCCAATGTAGTAATCTCTTCCCATACATATAGTGAAGATATAGTGAAAATGAACTATACAACTTGAGGTGGGGATTGGAGGGAAAATGTGGGAGAGAGCAAGGGAAAGCATGACATTTTTTTTTTCCAGTCCTGGGCTTGGGCTCAGGGCCCGAGCACTGTCTCTGGATTTTCTCAAGGCTAGGGCTCTACCACTTGAGCCACAGCACCACTTCTGGCTTTTTCTATGTATGTGGTACCGAGGAATCGAACCCGGGTCTTCGTGCATGCTAGGCAAGCACTCTACCAATAGGCTAAACTCCCGGCCCAGCATGACATTTTTTAAAGAGAAATATACACATGATCTGACTTACATAACTATAACCCATCTGTATATCATACCTTTACAATAACAATAAAAATATATGACTGAAAAAAGATGTAACAGAATCACCAAACAATGGAAGGGGAAGAAAAGTTTCTTTTTTAAAAAAAATTAAGAGTCCTTTATCATTTCATTCTTTGAAAAAGTTTTTGCCCCAAAATCTATTAACATATGACACTGTGGCCTAATTTTTAACTCTTGCCTATGTGTGTTCTTTCTTTCTTTCTGAAGTGTAAAGTCAAATGTTGGCTTAAAGGTTCTTACAAAATTTATTACCTAAGTTGCCAATTAATATACAAACTGGAATTCAGATTATGTATGTATGTATGTGTGTGTGTGTGTGTATGTATGTATGTATGTATGTATGTATGTATGTATGTATGCCAGGTCCTGGGAACTGTCCCTGAGCTATTCTGCTCAAGGCTAGAACTCAACTACATGAGCCACAGTTCTACTTTGTTTTCTGTCTGGCTAGTGGGAGATAGGAGACTCATGGACTTTTCTGCCTGGGTTGTCTTTAAGCTTCTACCCTCATATCTCCACTCCTGAATAGCTAGGATGATAGGCATGAGCCACTGGCACCTGGCCAGATACTTTAACATGAAGATTAAATTTAAAATGAAGATTAAAATTATAGTAAGAGGGCTAGTAGTGTGGCCTAATGCTTGCCTAGCCCAGGGTACGATTCTTTGGTACCACATACACAGAAAAAGCTGGGAGTGGTGCTGTGGCTTAAGTGGCAGAGCATTAGCCTTGAGAATACTCAAGGACAGTGCTCAGGCCCTGAATTCTAGCCCCAGGACTGGCAAAAAAAATCATGACAAGATAACATTACATGGCTATTAGAAGGAAATAGATAATCAACAGGAACTTTCAAGACCAGATGTAACAGTGCATACCTTTAATTTCAGCTACTTAGAAGCAAGGGAAGCAGAATTTTGATTCAACACAAGCATGGACAAAGTCCAAGAATCTATTTAGAAAAATAAATGAAGGCAAAAATGTCTGGGAATATGGCTCAAGTGGTAAAGTACTTGCCTAGCAAGTTGAAAGCCCTGAGTTAAAACTCATATATTACCAAACAACAACAAAACCTCCACAAAAATAAAATAAACAAAAAACAATTAAGGATTTCTAATATCTATTGATAAAATATGAATTGGTTCAACTCATTTGGAGAATAGCATGTTATTCCACATATACAATTAATTTTACTATTGCTAATATTAGCAATTCCTCTCTAATATACTGTTCTCTAATACCTTAAGACACTATGCAAGAATGTTCTTGGCAGTAGGTTCAGTAGTTGTCTTACATTGGAAAACAAACAAACCCCAAAGCTTGTCAATATAGTGGTGGAATGGCTAAACTGTTATTGCCATGCAGTGGAACAGTGTTGTTATGATCTGAATGTATTTTCCCTCCCTAACCCCCTTTTTTTGTTTCCCATATGGAAATCTTTACTCTGAAGGTGATGGTGCTCTGAGGTGAGGTGGAACCTATTAGAGGTAAGGGCAGAGCCCTGATGAATGCTATAGTATCCTTATAAAGATTTCCAGCACACAAGGACGCAGAAGGAGTATGCTGTGAACCAGATATGTTGAATCACTGGCACCTTAATCTTGGACTTGTTGACCCTCCACCCCAAACTATTAGAATTCTGTTTTTATTAGTTACTTAGCTTGATAATTGTTTAACAGTAGTCTGATTAAGACAAGTATGGAGCAATGGAGTTACAGAAATAAGCCAACGTGACACAGAATAAAATGATGGATCCTATAAACAATGAAGAAATAAAAACTATAGAGTAATACACACTTGGATTCTTTCATAAAATGTTCAAGGCCAAGCAAAGGTGAACTACAATTTTAAAAGATGTATACTAGGTGCTACAACAACAAAAAAAACAGAGGCAGTTATTTTCATTGGTGCCAGGAGAGAGGGTACATGTGGAGGGAAGGGAAATCTGGAAGGTGACATTCTTTCTCTTGATCCAGGCAGTTCCTGCATGGTGTTTGCTTCATAACCATATCATAAATGTACGTGCTTCCCTGTTATATTTAGCAGAAAAATATTTCAAAACTTCATCAAGTGTATTATGTAATCCACTTCTCCCTGCCACCATCATCACTACCCTAATCCAAGTCTAAGTTTGGGATCATGTTCAAACACATCCATCTTAACTTGATATTACTTTGTATACACTTGCAATCACTAACTTTCTCCAAGCCTTTAGGTAGTTTTGTGAGTAAAGTAGGATAAAGAAGAAACAAGGATGGTAACATTCAATGACAGCCACATGGGAAAAGACATGGAGTAAACATTCATTAGAATAAATGGATTCAAAGGTAAGTGTTCTTCCTCTTTTATGCTCTCCATTAGAGCGAATTCAGTCACACGAATTATCTAGTAATGAGGGGTACCAGTTGCTCTTTTTGTATTATGCTCAATCATTTAAGTCATCTACAAGTGTATATTCAGTACTGTATGGTGTCCTGTACTGTAATCCAATTTTTATATGAAATTGAAGAAACACTTCGATAAAAGCTTCGCTTAAATATAATTATCAAGATGTTTTTATTTCCATTTAGTGGATTCAATTATAAGCTGTTGCTTAAAACACAGTGGAAGCAAATCTTTCAAAAAAAATCAAACTTGCTAAGTTTTCTGTATTCATTTTGACATTATTTAAAATTAATTATTGGCCCAGGAGTTTGGCCTAGTGGTAGAGTGCTTGCCTAGCATGCCCGGAGACCCAGGTTCCATTCCTTGGTACCACGTACATAGAAAAAGGCCAGAATGGTGCTGAGGCTCAAGTGGTAGAGCTCTAGCCTTGAGAAAGTGCCAGGACAGTGCTTAGGCCCTGAGTTCAAGCCCAAAACTGGCAAAAAAAAAAAAAGAAAGAAATTAATCATTGTCAGTAGCCACCCAAGCCCATTAGGACAACATCTACTTGTGAGACTGTTCTTTTGAAAAAGTTACATATATCATTTTCTTCCCCACTGACTTCCTCTCACAGTAGTTTCCCATTTGTGTTCATACTTATTTTTTTTTTCCCCTTTATGTCCAGCTTTCACCTGTGAGAGAAAAATGTATAGTACTTACTTTTCTGAGTCTGGCTTATTTCACTTAACATGATCTCCTGTTTCATCTATTTTCCTACAAAAAGCATAAATCCCACAGCACCCAGTCATTGGTTCATATGGAGTCTCATGAACTTTCATGCCTGGACTAGCTTTGAATTGCTACTCCTTAGTCTCAGCCTGCTAGGTTACCTGGATCACAGGCTGCAGACTTCATGCTGGCAAGGCTTAGCTGTTTAGCCTATCGATTGGCAGTGAACTTCGTAATTTTAAGTTTGCACTTATCTGGACACAAAGTTGCTTGGGCATGTTATTATTGCCTGTTTTTATTTCTTCTTTCTAATAGATGTATCTTTACGTCCCTGTCCACTTTATTAGGTCTTCTTTGTTTCACTGATTCACTGAAGGTCTGAATAGGTATCCTTTGTGTATGTATTTTATTTTGGGGGGGGTAATGTTGATTTTTTTCAAGTATGACTAGGAATTTCATTGTCTTCAAGGCACTTCTAAAGAAAAAGCTCTCTTCACTTTTAATATAGACACAATCATTAATCTCTATAAGTAGAACTTTCTTAAAACTTCATAACTTGAGATAATAACGGTAAATGATTTCCAAAATATCATAAAGGTATTACCTATGTTTTCTTCTATGAATCTTGAAATCCTCCCTTTCTGTTTATATTCTGTTGGTTTACTTGGTGAAACATAGAGATTCAAATTCGTCCTCCCCCCAACAGGAAAAACTAATTTAACCATTCTCAGTTTTAGAACAATCATTTGTTCCCAGTTTGCCGATACTGCTAAATCTGACACGCCATTTATTTTCAGGGCTAATTTGTTTGATTGGTTTATTTGTTTGTCCTGAAGCCCTTTACCACAATATCTTAGCTATTATGACTTAGTATAATTTTATAATGCTTTAAATATGTAAGGCAAATTCTTATACTTTATTCCATAACTGTGATTTGACTGTTCTTAACTTTGTGTTCCTCCATATGAATATAAGAATAAACTTGTTAATTTTGACTTAAAAATATTAAGCTTTTGTTTGAAATTATATAATATTAATAAGTCAATCAGGAGAGAATTATTAAGAATTAAGGTATGAGCTGGGCACTGGTGGCTCATGCCTGTAATCCTGGCTACTCAAGAGGCTGAGATCTGGGGATTGTGGCTTGAAAACTGGAACAAGGGCCGGGAGTTTGGCCTAGTGGTAGAGTGCTTGCCTAGCATGCACGAAGACCCGGGTTCAATTCCTCAGTACCACATATGTAGCAAAAAGCCAGAAGTGGTGCTGTGGCTCAAGTGGTAGAGCCCTAGACTTGAGAAAAAAAATCCAGGGACAGTGCTCAGGCCCTGAGCCCAAGCCCAGGACTGGCAAAAAAAAGAAAAAAAAAAAAGAAAAAACCTAGATCTGAAAACTGGAACAAATTATTAAGTCAATAAGATTTTAAACAATTCACTTGTTTAAATCCATCAGATTTTAAACATTTATCTCAGTAATAATCAACCAAATAAGAACATCCTAAAGTTAATCTTGTTTGCCATTTTGGATTAGTCAAATATACATATATATATATATATATATACATACATACATATATATATATATATATCCACAGTGAAACACAAAAGGGCACACCCTACTACGTGCACTGTACCTACGCAGTAACAGGGAATTCATGCATTGCTTCTGTTGTTTATTATTTAATGAATTGGTGATATTTTGTTGAGCAGTAGGAATGAATTAAGGCAAGGTGGCAAACCTACTTGACCATTCCTGTTAATAGTTTTATGGGGATTTTTGCATGATGTTAACGAATGAAACTAGCATTTAGATTTCATTTATACTATAATTGTGTGATTTTAATATTACCGTTAGACTGGCCTTACAGAATCTGGACCCATTCCATGAAGGACTTGACCTCACCACATCATAAAAATATGTATCAGATACCATTTACACATTGCTAAACTCAACCCTCATCTTACTTAACAGTAGTATATGGTTTGATTACTCTCTCCTCCTTGAAAGGTTTTCGTCACTTGGTTCTAGGACATCACATACTCTTGTATTTCCTCTTCCTCTCAAGTCTGTTCTCTATGGTTTTCTTTGATGAAATTTTCTTCATCTCTCTGACTTCCTAATTTTGGATTGCCCAAACGCACAGTACTTAACCTCTTCTCCTTTTTGTCCAAATAATAGATGATGTCCATAGATGATTATTTCAGACAGGTTCGTAGCTTTGAATGCCATCTAGCTATCATTTCAAAGGGTCCCTGTCCTTTGAACTGAACTCCTATATCCAAATTCATTTTTCAAGTTGAGGTATAATGGACATCTGAAAATTAACCCATCCAAAATGGAATTTGTCTTCCTCTTCTTCCCATTATTATATAGACTGTACCCCATTCCCCTTGCTAATTTTCTTATATTTGTATTAGCAAATTGAAAGTGAGAATGAACTTCATTTATCTTTAAATCTTCAGTTCTTGGTGTATATCTGCTGTCCAATAAATGCTGTATTCATGCTGTGAATATATATATATATATATATATATATATCCACAATGAAACAGCAAAGGGCACACCCCACTGCATTTATTGTATCTACCCAGTAACAGGGAAGTCATGTATTGTTTCTCAAACAAAACAAAAAGCACAGTGCTTTGTTTCTCTTTTATTGCAACCCATTGCAAGGTCAAAAGATTCACAGAAATATAGAAACTACAAACCAAGTGAATTTTCTTTATCCACTCAAAAAGACATTTAAAGACAAAGGACCAGAAATTTCCACTACAGCAATATATTTCATAGGCTTTATAGGCTTTATTCTGAAAATACTGTTGACATTTTGGAGAGGATAAAAAGCCCTGCATTAAATGTGTTCACATGTATTTATGGCATTCTAAGCCAAAAAAAAAAGCTGTATTGCCTAGAAAATTTATTTTAAGCCTCATTTCAAAGCATCTAATGAAAACACATTCAACAGTTATCACAAGATCACTTGAGGTGATGCTTTTCTTGGCTGTTTTTATTTTTTTATTCTTTTTTTTTAGATTAATGTTTTGAGGCTGGATATGATCGTTCTAAATAGTTCTACAAATGTACCAAAGCAGTTTTCCAGGTTATGTTGCATCAGGCTTTCTGGATTAGTCAACATTTTAGAGAGTAAGTGCAATCCCCAGCCCACCCCACCCCACCCCCCAAGCTCAAGCAGATTATAGTGCTGTACTTTAGATTCAAACAATACAACATTGAAAAGAAATCAGGTATACATTCTGAAACCATTTGACAACCAAACTGTAACACTACAAAGATTATTACAACTTTGAACTGAAACCATACCATCTATATCATAGACGGCTCTCCCTTTTTGTCTTCTTATTTAACTATTTAAAATATAGTGTGACATATATAAAAATTAAACTTTTGTTTATTCACTCAAGCTACTATTACTATACATACTGTCGTATAAATTAGTTTTGGGTTAAAAATCATTTAAAATTTTGTGAAATAAGATTTTTTCACTGGTGGAGAAATAGCTATGAAAATGATACATTTCAATATGTAAGAAGAAATGTATCTTAATGGTAAAGTTTTTTTTTCTTACACACATTTGACTCCCTTCAAATTAAATTAGTAATCCATTAAATTAATTATGTGAAAAATATTCATGGTGTTTACCCATTAGACTTTCTTAACTGATCGAGATTAAAACAAACAAAAAATGTCACATCAGAAACATGTTGACATAATCAAAGGAAGCAGTTGTTTACAGAAAAGGAGTCATTATAAATATGAGGGTAGAATTCAAATGTAAAGCTAACTTCTTATAGCTTATATCATTTTAGCAATGTTGGAATTGATAAATAAATTCAAACCTCACTATTTTGTTAAAGACCAAATAACATTTATGTCTACATCAGGAAAGAATAAATAGCAAATTCACAAGTCAGGGTTTTCCTTCTAGTTCTATTATGAAAGGCGATCCTCTTTAGCTTAAAAAGGCTCCCTGCTGTCTCGATTAAAAATCTAGATGCAGGAAAAGTTATTTGAGCCTGAGTCCCTACAATTAATTAATTGTGAAAATGTGTGAAATCAAAACATATATTTATTTGCTGATAGGTACTGTCTTAACTGAAAGCTGGCAATCTTTAATTAAATGAAAATACTTATTTCTGGCAAGTATAAATGAATCTTAATGAACAGATTTTCTAATTTTTCTTAACTCATACATTAGCTAGCAACAGATCTTTTCAGTAGCATAAAAAGGATTCAAATAATGGTAACATGCATATTTTTGAAAGTCCTGTTCTAAAACCCAAGGCAAAGCAAATAAAAAGTTCAATGAAAAGATTGTCTACTTACGTCTGTCTCACTCATTAATTGTCTATAATTGTGACTACTCTCAACATCAGAAATATATTTTCATAATTATCAAAATTAACAAAATAATGAAATGATCTGTAGATTTTTAATAACAGCACACCATTATTTACATTGGTGGCTTTAATAGGGATAATGCTAATATCTACGTATCACTAAAATATATCCCAACCCATTACTATCTACAAAAATAAAAGCTAACACAATGTTAATGTAAAACCAACTAAAATATTTAGTACTCAACAGAATGCATTTGTAGAATAATGAATAATTAAGTTTTTGTGAGTTGGTCAGGGGAGTTCAGATTGTTGCCTTGGTATAAAAAATTTACAATGGGCTTTATTCTCTTTAGTCCTTATGTCACCCAACAAATAGCAAGTCACCACCTGTGGATACAGTGAGTTAGCTAGAGCCACAGCAGGTAACATGTTTCCTCCATGGCTCAGAGAAAGATTCACTGTTAGGAAAGAAAATGATTTACTAAGAAAGTATTCTGCTGTACGTGTGTCTTTGCAAATGTGCAAGTACACAAGAGTGCCCATAAATTCAAGTGTATACGTTCTTGGAATTTTGAGTACTAGTCTCCTGGCTTCTAATCTTAGCAACTCAACTTCTGTACTGGTTGGTCTTTCCATGGAAGAGCATGTTTTTCTGAGAGTCATCTCCCAAAATGGCAGAAGCTCAGAGTCAGATCTCCTTTTCTTTGACTCTAAGTACTTTTAGAGAAACAAATTTTGAACATAAAGATTAAAAAGTTTATACTTTGCATAATCTTCATTTTTTAAGGAAACAAGTCAGCTCACCTGGGAACAAATAACAGTGCATTTATCCTATGTGTTTGCAAACAAGACACAGTTATGCACACTCAATACATACACAGACAGGGGACAGCTAGAACCTTTCTAAGAGATCCTACTCCAAGCTTATACTTTTCTGCCCTGCTGGATGATCCAAGGGGACCCCGGCTGGTGCAGGAGTGTTAGGAGGAGGCAGCAGACATGTTGGGGGTCCAGCCCATCTGATAGGCTCTCTCCAAGGTCCTCTTGCAGTCCTGCAGCACGGTGCTGAAGGTGATGTGAGGGTACTGCTGTACCAGCTGCTCTACTGTCACTTCGTTGACCTGCAATCAGAGGAGAATCACCATCATACCAGGACCACTGACACTAAGCAGCACCCACACCTGCACATGTTGTGTGAACAGCTCTTGCCCTGTTTCTTCTTGCCAGTAATTTTTTTGTATCTCTGATTTATCAGTGCTACATTTGCCCATCTGGATTTTTTTTTTAAGATATAATGATGGGCTGGGAATGTGACTTAGTGGTAGAGTGCTTGAGTGGTAGCATGCATGAAGCCTTGGGTTTGATTCCTCAGTACCACACAAACAAAAAAAGCTGGAAGTGGTGGTGTGGCTCAAGTGGTAGAGTGCTAGCCTTGAGCATGGAGAGGCTCAAGAAAAGAGCCCAAACCCCGAGTTAAAGCCACAGGACCTACAACACAAAAGACATGATGTCAAGAAATCAAATGTATTTCCTAGAAGCATAAATGCCCATGATTTGTCAATATCTTAGTGATGTTCATTAAAAATTGAGCTCTTGAGAGGTAAGGAAATAGAATATAGTGTTCTCACCACATTTGACTTCTTGGTCAACACAATAGTCTTTTTAAGACAAATATAGCACAATGGGGAGAGAGTATACAGGATTCCAGATAGGAGTGAAAGGAAAATGTTTATTTTTCTTCCCTTTAAATGTTAAGGCATTGCAAACTTCAAGTCCCTTTGTGAAAAGGGCTGAAATGTGAGGAATCAATAATTAAAACATACATGGCTGGCAGGTCAGTGATGGCCCCAATAGACCTTAACCATCAAAGATACCACCTTGATTCTTGATTAGACAAGGCAATCAGACAGGCCTAATTAAAACTAACACCTTTACAATTGCTGTGCTGTGAAGGGATTAATTTGTCAATTATTTTAAAGCTGATTGCAGTTCATATCACAGAACTAGACAGCTTCCTTCATCCTTTAGATAAATAAATGATTAACCTAAGAACCACAACTTTTAGGTGGCTTTATTTAAAATCTTTATTGAACACTTGGGCATTTTCAAATGCATCAATATTTTACTTTTCCTGAGTAAGCTATACTGAATTTGAAGGAAAGTATTTGTGATACACAGTTTTGAGTGTCTCTCTTGATACTCCTTATTTAAAAAGATCAGGATCACTAGAAAAGAAACTCAAAATACCACCAAATCCTTGTTGCTTGCTTTGAAAGAATGTGTAAAAGTGAGATGATTATTAAACTAAATTTCTGCGCTTCTCTGAAATAACAGGCTGCTCTGTGGGTCGTCTGGAAAAATGAATTAATACTAATTTTTGGGGGGCAGTACTGGGGGCTAAACAAAGAGCCTCATACTGCTGAGAAGAGACTACACAGGAACTCTGCTCCCTAGCAACTTTTTGGCTCTGTTTATTTTTTTAGAAATTGTCTTGTTTTTGTTTGAGGACAGTCTAATATCCTCCTACCCATGCCTTCTGTGCAGCTGGGATTATAGATATGAACCCACATACTCAGCCTGTTTGTTGGGATGAGGTCTTGCTAATTTATTTATTCATTTATTCTTGCTTGGGATGGCCTCAAATTGTGAACCTTCCTAATCTCTACTTCCCAAGTAGCCTCGATTACAAGTAAACCACCATGCGTGACCCCCATTTTTCTTCTTTAAATTGGACTTTTTTCCATATATTTTTATTGTAATTAATAGAAGGGTTACATTATATTCACCAGATAGAAGGTGCATTAATTCACATACATTGATACCCTTTCTCATATCTTGGTCCCCATTTCCCTTCCCCCCACTCCCACCCCTCATCTTGTTTTCCCCCCTTCCCTATCCAATTTCAAATAACCAAATACAAATATATCCAATATATCAGATAACAAAGTGAGATAATGTAACAATATGAGATAAACAAGGGACAGCAAAAGAGATGAGAGATAACATAGTATATTTAGGACAACAATCACTCATTATATGGCTTTTATTTCTATATCCTGGAGGTCCTTTCATTTAGCGTCATACTATATGGCCTTTAGTATCAAGATTTTGCTCTATTGCAAATCTCTGCTAGGAGAGCCCAAGGTTTCTACTGATTATGACAAATGACGGAAACCATTGAGCCTAAGTTCCTTTAAGTCTGGCTTTCTTCACTTAATATGATCTTTTCTAAGTCTTTCCATTTCTTAACAAATGGAGCAATGTCATTCTTTCTGACAGCAGCATAGAATTCCATTGTGAACAAATACCACATCTTGTTGATCCACTCATCAACTGAGGGACATCTAGGTTGGTTCCATATCTTTGCTATGGTAAATAGTGCTGCAATGAACATTGTTGTGTTGGTGGATTTAGTATGTCCTTGTTTCTGGATGGTTGGGTAAATGCCAAGTAGTGGAATTGCTAGGTCATAGGGGAGCTCTACGTTTAGACTTTTGAGGAACTGCCATACTGCTTTCCATAGTGGTTGAATGAGTTTGCACTCCCACCAACAGTGTAGTAATCCCTCCTGGCCACATCCCCTCCAGCATCTGTTGTTATTAGATTTCTTGATCCTGGCCATTCTAACTGGAGTGAGGTGAAATATTAGAGTTGTTTTGATTTGCATTTCTTTTATGACCAGAGATGTTGAGCATTTCTTCATGTGTCTATAGGCCATTTTAGTTTCTTCTTCAGAGAAGACTCTCTTTAAGTCTTTGGTCCATCTTTTAATGGGATGGTTGTTACTTTGGAGATTAGCTTTGGATTGAGCTGTTGATATATTTTAGATATGAGGCCTTTGTCTGTTGTATGGTTGGTGAAGATCTTCTCCCACTCTGTAGGCTTCCTAATTAGTTTACTAGCTATGTCCTTTGCCATACAAAAGCTCTGCAGTTTAATGCAGTCCCACTATCCAGCCTTTCTCTGATTTGTTGTGATTCTTGGTCCTTATTAAGAAAGTTTCGACCTGTGCCAAGGAGGCCTAGTGTATCTCCTATTCCTTCCTGTAGAGTTTTCAGTGTGTCAGCTTTTACCTCCAGGTCTTTGATCCATTTGGAGTTAATTCTAGTACAGGGTGACAAAGAAGGATCCAACTTTAGTTTTCTGCAGGTGCTTACCCAGTTCTGCCAGCACAACTTGTTGAAGACGCTATCTTTCTTCCATTCTTTTTTTTTGGCTCCTTTGTCAAAGATTAGGTGGCCATAGGTCTGTGGTTTAATATCTGGGTCCTCAGTTCTATTCCATTGGTCTTCAGGCCTGTTCTTGTGCCAGTACCAAGCTGTTTTGATAATTATAGGTCTATAATAGAGTCTAAAGTTTGGTATTGAAATTCCTCCTGTGCTGTTCTTTCTGCTAAGAAGTGTTTTTGCTATACGGGGTCTTTTATTATTCCACATGAAATTTTATTAATCCATATGGATTGCATCTTCTATTTCTTTAAAGAATGACATTGGGATATTGATGGGTGTTGAATTTGTAGATAGCCCTTGGCAAGATGATCATTTTCACGATATTGATTCTTCCAATCCAGGAGCATGGGAGGTTTTTCCATTTCCTCAGTTCTGCTTTAATTTCCTTTTTCAGGGTTTTAAAGTTTTCATCAAAAAGGTCCTTTACATTCTTAGTTAAGGTAATTCCTAGGTACTTTATTTTCTTTGAGGCTATTCCTTGCAAAGAATTATATGTACTTCAAGCCACTTGGCATCTAACAGACTAAAATAGGTAAGAAAAGAATGGAGAAAAGTATTGGAGCCTACCAAAAAGATTGAGATTATTTTCTATGTCAATCTTTTCCAATCTATACACAGACTTGTGCATAAAGCTGACAAGCAATTGGCTTTAAAGACACAATTTCCATATATTTTTTATTGTACTTAATAAAAGGGTTACATTATATTCACCAGATAGAAGGTGCATTACTTCACAAACACTGATAACCTTTCTCATGTCTTGGTCCCCATTTCCCTCCCCCCACCCACACCACTCATCTTCTTTCCCCCCCTTCCCTATCCTATTTCAAATAACCAAATCAGCATATCTACAATATATCAGATACCAAGCTGAAATACTGTAACAATATGAGATAACCAAGGGACAGCAAAAGAGATGAGAGATAACATAGTACATTAAAGACAACAATCACTCGTTATATGGCTTTTGTTTCTATATTCTGGAGGTCCTTTCATTTAGTGCCCTACTATATGGCCTTATGTATCTAGGTTTTGTTCTATTGTAAATCTCTGCTAGGAGAGCCCAAGGTTTCTACTGATTATGACAAATGAAGGAAACCATTGAACCTGGCTTACTTTAGTTAATATGATTTTTTCTAAGTGAAGACACAATTTTTAAAAACAGAAAATATCTCTGTGATACATTTTCTATGAAGAGGCATATAATTCAACTTAAGAAAGCTTGATACAGCTGGGCACTGGTGGCTCTAACCTGTAATGCTAGCTACTCAGGAGGCTGAGATCTAAGGATCAGGGTTCAAAGCCAGCCTGGGCAAAAAAGGACCTTAGACTCTTATCTCCAATTAACCTCTAGAAAACGGGAAGTGGGGCTTGAGCTGAATGGGGTGGTAGCCTTTGGCTGAAGAGCTCAGTGACAGCACCTAGGCAGAGTTAAAAACTCATCACACACACACACACACACACACACACACAGACACACACAAAGTTTGATACAGAAAGAAGTATTTATGAGGTGTATACATTAGGTAATAATTTTTCACTTTCATAAAGACTTTAGAGAGAGTTAATTTATTTCATCAGTACCCCTAATGTATTTTACCAATCCTTTGACATTCCAAAACCCCATTTCTATTTCTATAGCATAAAGTAAGGTACACCTGCCACTCAGATTAGAGATAATTCTATACTAATTCCTAGGCTTTGGGTAAGAAGAGACAAATTTTGCTGGGTCCTGGTGGCTCATCCCTGTAATCCTAGCTACTTTGGAGGCTGAGATCTGAGGATCATATCTCAAGGCAAGCCCAAGCATGAAAGTATGAAAGTCCGTGAGACTCATCTCCAATTAAACTGCTAGAAAACGGGAAATGGCGCTGTGGCTAAAGTGGTAGGGTGCTAGCCACACAATCAATCCAAAAAAAAAAGAGAGAAAAAGAGAGAAATTTTCTTTGTGATGCTGTATGAAAAACAGCACTGGAGGGCTGGAAGTTTAGCCTAGTGGTAGAGTGCTTGCCTAGCATGCACGAAGACAGGGGGTTCGATTCCTTGGTATCACATACACAGAAAAAAGCCAGAAACAGTGCTGTTATTCAAGTAGTAGAGTGCTAGCCTTGAGAAAGCCCAAGGACAGTGCCGAGGGCCCCCTGAGTTCAAGGCCCAGGACTGGAAAAAAAAAACAAACCAAAAAAAAAAAAAACCCAACAAAAATAACAGCACTGGAACACTGGAATCTTCGATGTATATACTGTGTCTTCTGAACAAGCCTTTCATTCAACTGTGCTCTATAAATTCCAGAAAATAAAACAAAGGGGGAAATGTAAAGATTCCACTGCAATGCTTTGTTGGTTATAGGTTATTCATAGGAAAATATATATGCTCACACACTTACTATAAGAAAGATTCTTTAAGTGTCTCTTAGTAATACCTGAGCCTCTTTTTCTTCCCCCCCCCCCCCCCAGTCCTGGGCTTGAGCTCAGGGCCTGAGCACTGTCCTTGGACTTTCTCAAGGGTAGAGCTCTACCACTTGAGCCTCAGCACCATTTCTAGCTTTTTTCTAGGCATGTGGTACCAAGGGATTGAACCCGGGTCTTCGTGCATGCTAGGCAAGCACTCTACCACTAGGCCAAACTCCCAGCCCACAGTGTGAAATGTTCTATATTTATGTTACGCTTTGACTCTTTTTAAAATTTTATCTTTAAGTAGCTGTGTAAAGGAGTTGCCATTTAACAAAACAGTTTATCAATACTGCTTATCTTGATCAAGTCACTTCCAGCAACAATTCAAATTCGCTCACTCGGTGTTTGGGTAGACTTCGTCATGGTTCACAGGTGTGATAGATGTGTTCCATGTAAGACACCAGGAAGGGTTCAGTCAATCTGAAGCTTATGCTTACATACACATTTCTGCAGACATTTTATCATGCACAAGTCTACTCACTATGAAGAGAATAATCATTGTATATTCCAACTCATAAAGTGTATGTGATAGTAAAAGGATACACAAAAATAAGTTATTTTGGGGCTGGGAGTATGGCCTAGTGGTAGAGTGCCTGCCTAGCATGCACGAAGACCCGGGTTCGATTCCTCGGTACCACATACATAGGAAAAAGCCGGAAGTGGTGCTGAGGCTCAAGTGGTAGAGCTCTAGCCTTGAGAAATCCCAAGGACAGAGCTCAGTCCCTGAGCTCAAGCCCAGGACTGGCCAATAAATAAATAAATAAATAAAAATAAAAGTTAATTTTAAAATTTCCCCATTAGATTTCTTTTTCTCTTGCCTAAACAATCAATGGCAGCTCCTATCTCAGACATGAGTTTTAAAAAATGAAGTGTGTCTTTCTAAAGAAAGAGTCAGTCATGTCATTTGGATAGATAGAAAAAAAGGCATGTGCATAGATACATATATACATATATATACATATGTATATATTATATACACACACACTCACACATCTATATAAGATTGGGTTTCATAGTTCTTTTCAAAGACTACATAACTATCATTTACATTTTCACAATAATTGTAAGTCTTTCTAAGGTAGTAGCAATTTGTCTGGTATTTTAATCTATTTTGAGTTAACATCTATTAGCACTTTTTGAAAATGTGAGGCAAATTGCTATGTTAATTAAGGCAAATGACAAGGTAGTTTCTTCATATTGCAGCGGCTGCTGCTGAAATGGAGAGGAGAGGAGAGATTCTGCCACTGAGCTAGTTTACCTAGATGTCACACCTCGTTATCAATACTTTCCCAGAAAGTTCCAGACCAGTGTAAATCTAGGGGTGAATTATCTTCTCAATGATACCTACTATTAAGACAGCACAATTTCATCTAAAATTGCTGAAAGAATTACTGATTTTCATGAAATGACTAGAATTTCCACATTAGGTCATGTTAACAACAGGGCATGTTTCCTAACAGGAGAAAAAACAAGAGACATGACAAGAGTCTCATAGGTCATAACTAAGAATAAAAGTTAGGAAATAAAAAGTTTCTGCACAGATAAAAGCGTAGCCACAAAAGTAGAGAGACAACCAACCAACTGGGAAAAGATATTTACCAATAATACATCAGACAAATGCTTAATATCCAGTATCTGCAGGGAACTCAAGAAACTAATCCCTCCCCCCCCCAACCCAACAAACCATTCACTAAATGGGCCAGGGAACTAAAGAGAGACCTATCAAAAGAAGAGGTTAAAATGCCAGAAAAGCATATGAGAAAATGTTCATCATCCATGCTCATAAAGTAAATGCAAATAAAAACAACCCTAAGATACTACCTTACCCCAACAAGAAGGCTAAGATTTTGAACTCAGACAATGACAGATGCTGGTGGGGTTGTGGAGAAAAAGGAACCCTACTGCACTGCTGGTGGGATTGTAAGCTAGTTCAGCCACTCTGGAAAGCAATGTGGAGGTTTCTTAAAGACCTGAAAATTGACATTCCCTACAATCCTGCCATAGCACTCCTGGGTATCTATCCTGAACACCATAACCCAAAATATAATAAAGGCACCTGCTCAGCTATGTTTATCTCTGCACTAATCACAATAGCCAGGCTATGGAAACAATCCAGATGCCCTACTGCAGATGAATGGATACAGAAAATGTGGTATATATATACACAATGGAATTCTACATAGCCAACAGATAAGATAAAATAATGGCATTCGCAGGGAAGTGGATGAATCTAGAGCGAATCATGTTGAGTGAGACAAGTCAAGACCAAAGGAACAAAAGGCACATGGTATCCTTAATATGTGGCTATTAGATCCAAACAGTGCAAAAGCGAGGACTCAGTATTTGCATACCCAATGCTATGGACATGGTACTGGGAATATAAACACAACTACATAGACATAAAGATTTATGACTCTATAGACTGATTGTATATAGAGATTCCCTTCTTGAATACTTGTTTGTTAAATATGTCATTTGAAATAGGATGTAAAAATCAATGTAAATAAATTCTTTAATAAAAAAAGGATAGGAAGTGATTATTAGAAGAAGTTCCACCATGTTTTAAAATGCCACAACAATAAAATGTACTAAAAGATTCCATACTGTCAGTTCCTTGACAACAGAACTATTTTAATCATCTCTTTGTTTTCCATCTTACATGTGCTGCCTGGTATATTCTTATGTCATTAGAATACAGAGGGGTTTTTTTTGTTGGTGTTGTTTTTTAGGTGGGTCATGGAGTTTGAACTAGGCCTAGGCGCTGTCCCTGAGCTCTTCAGCTCAAGGCTACCACCCTACCCTGGAGCCAAGCCCCACTTGCCATTTTTCTAAAGGTTAATTGGAAATAAGAGTCTCAGGTCCTTTTGTGCCGGGGCTGGCTTTGAACCTTTATCTTTAGATCTTAGCCTCCTGAGGAGCTAGGATTACAGGCGTGAGCTACCGCCCACACCCAGCTTTTTTTTTTTTTTATTATTATCATATTCCTAGGATCTAGAGTATGCTTAGCATGTGGTATGTACTCAATAAATGTTTGCTGACTAAATTATTAATATAGTTACTTACAGCATGGTAATGGGACTGAGCTCAAGGTCTTGCCCTTGGAATTCTACCATTTGAACCATACAGTCAATCCTTTTTTTTTTTTTTTTTTTTTTCAAATAGGGTCTGTGTTTATGCCCTAAATGGCCTAAATGCCTTCCACGTAGCTTGACTCATAGGTATGTACCACTTAGTCTTGCTTGTTCACTTGGTGCGGGGCGGGAGGAAGGGGATAGTTCTGGACTTTTAATTTAGGGTCTTGCACTTACTGCAGAGGTACTCTATCACTTGAGTCAGATCCTCAGCATTTTCTGCTTTTTCATGTCAGGTCTTACATTTTTAGCTAGGACCAAGAGCCTCCTGTTTACAACCAACTAGCTAGGTTATAGACACAAACCACCATGCCCAAATTACTGATTGGGATGGAGTTTTGCCAACTATTCCCCTTAGATAGTCTTGATCTTTCTGATCCTCATGTACCAAGTAGCTAGGATTAGTATCTGGGATTAGTAGGTATAAACTATGGTGCTATACCTTCTGGCTTATTCTTGTGAATTTTTGTTCAGGCTGGCCTTAAGCAATAATCCTTTAATTTCTATCTCAGAGAAGCTGGGTTTATAGGAATGAAGATATTTTGTGCAAAATAAAAATAATTGTGCTTTAGAAATTGTGGTCATAACTTCACAGTGTTCCTAGTTTCTTCTAGCAACAGAAGTATAGTCGCTGAAGTTTTGACAGTTTGCAGCCCCGAACACCTTTAACCCATTGAAGTTCATGCTTGTGATTCTGTGGGCTCCCTTCTTTTCCACTGACCTTACCAGGTGCTTCTTTCCAGATACTTTCCCCTGGAATTTTCAAAAAGTGTTTATAAGAGAACAAAGAAGCTCATACTGGTGCTGAGAAGTTTCTGCTGGCTCACAACAGTTACCCAAGCAACACTCTTGAAAAGACTCATCTGAACTGTGGACTGACAGCAGCCCTTTTACTGGGCATCAATGATCTGCTAACACTGGGTGTACTGAGGGCCATGCTAACAGTCTTAGTGGCTCCCCTAAACTGCAGAAACTCACACACTTCAGAAGATGTGCTACTTAAGCTTACGGCATCCATAGCCTTCTCAGGGTGCAATTTAAAGAGAGCCTGACAGATTTGTGGATTTTGTGACATCTTTTGATGCCACAGCCATCCGGCAGACAGAACTATGGATGAGTCTCCTGACTCATGCTATTCCTGCCCTCTGACTTTGTGACTTTCAGGAATTGACATGGTTTTACATGTACGTAGAAGCAAATGGAAACCAGAAGGGCTTACTATTTTGGGTTGGTTCTATTGCTTCCCTGAGAAACATGAAGCAGATAGAATAGTTTCAGACTGTGAGGAATTATCCACCTGCACTATTCCATGCACCTACTGATAAACACACAGAAGTAGGATTTCTCATGGCTGGATATATTGAAGATCTTTTCTTCTCTCCAGCATGATTTATTTTAGTAAACACACTTGAGAAAGTTAATTTTTAGTGAGCAGAAGAGTGACAAAAATATTCCCATTTCAATGAGGATAGGAAGGGAAGAATATTCAATGAACATATGTTTTCTGGGTATCTGAGCACTAATCCCTTGTCATATAAACTGTAGCCTATAAAGCATTGATATTCACATAGGGTCACAAAGCTAGTGACAACTAGGGTTTGAATTCAGGACCACTATATGAACAGAACAGTGCTCTTTTGCACTGAACTAATTTCTCTAGTGCATGGGTAACATGGTATTACCTGTGGAAGAGAAAGATCAGAGCCAGTAAAATGTTTACTAACATTCATTTACTAATGTTAAGAATGACAATTAGAGTTGGCATGTAAGTACATTACAATGCCCGTGATAATCCTTTCTCTGTGAGATATTTTGTCCTGGAGCTGTGATTGTATAACATACGATGGGAACACAATGAAGCTCTAGGGCTTTTTGATAGAACCAACTGTGACCATGTCAGAAAGTTAACACTGCTTTGGCTCCCATCTCTCTTCCAGCATCATGATCCAGAGGTAGAACAGTGAGCAAGGTGGATGTGGTCCTGCCTTCTCTGAGCCTATCACCCTGAAAGGAAGATGGGAAAGTAGAGCAGCAAGAGCAAGGCCTCACAAGAGCTCTCTTGGGAAACAGATTTATGTGAACTCCTGAAGAATAAGGAGTTGTCATTCTGCGTATTCATGCATTAAACATGTAAATATTAGCAAAGAACAAAGAAGCCAGATCAGGAGCTAGCATAGAACTAGTCTTTTATGATGTAAACTATTTGGTAGGCTTTGGCCTCATCTAAAAATCTCAAGTATGTGTAATTAACAAATTTTCTGTTCATATGGCTCTGCTCTAAGGACTAGGAGGGGCAAAGAAAATGGATCCCTCTCTGCAGGAGCAAGGTATCCACAGTGTATCTGTTAAGGTGTCACAAACAGCACACTCAGCGCTTGCCTCCTAATTCAGGACTCTTCCCCTCATGCTGGTCTGTCACTCTTCATAGACTCCTTGGGCAATGTCATTCAATGCCAACAGCCCCAGGGGCAGACTCCTGGTGGCCTGGAGGCAGACTGTTGTCTTTTGGGCAATATACCTCCAGAGTCTGCTTCTCTCAAGAGTTTCTTGGCTCTCTGGGAAACTGTGCTGGATATCTAGGAATCTGATATTCAGTAGGTACCAGCAAAAAACTGTGGAAAATGCAAACTTAAACCCACTGTTCTTTTAGCTAGTGCCCATAGGCTCTGAGATGGGCATGCTGTAGAATGAACCCCAATTGTGAAAATGATAAAAAAATAAGAGTTTTAACTGTTGCATGGCCTGAACAAAAAGCTAATTTATTTGTACATTATGTGGCAGAACCAAACTGGTTTCTGCTCCTTCTTTGATTTCTAGCTGGGCACAGCTAACAAAGGCCATCATCTTACTTTCCCAACAGGTGACAGTAAGGGAAAAAATCGCTGTGTGAAACCCGGTTCTTTTATAGCCCACGTTCTTCCTCAAGGGATCATCCATAATGTAAGAGAAGACATTCAAGACTAAGTACTTAAAAATTTTAAAGAAGAAAAACCAAATATCTTACTAATGCTTCAAAGCTACCGGCTAAACATGAGATTCAGTAAACACAGGACATTCATATTTGTAGCCTGAGGCCTTTAAAGATGTATTTCTTATATAGAGGTAAGAAATATTACTCTTAGGTGGCAAAAAACCGACAAAACCAAAACCTCCAACACAGAAAAAGACAGATACAGAGAAAGCAGCAAACCTCACATAGGCAGGCAGGTTCATATATTCAGTCAACTTTGTCAAATGTAGTCATTACATTTTAGAATCTGCAATGATTGGAAGTGCTATGCTCTGTCAATATCACAACAGGCCTGGTTTCATGCTATCTCTCTTTTTGTGAAATGCAGGTTGCCTGTTCACACTAGCACTGCTTATACACACCAATATTAGCACAGTGAGAAAGCAGCCATGAACCTGGGAGGGTGGGCATCTTAGAAACACCTGAAGCATTAGGTGAGAATTAGGGCTCACTAACCTGGGGCCACTAATTAGAGATTAATATGACAGGAAGTCCAATAATCAGATTATCAGAGAAGAAAAAAAAATAGTGTCATTTTCATTCCATGTACCATCAAGCAATCTTGCACTACGAAGGATGTTTCACGCAGAGTGTGAGCTTCAGGCTTACAGACTTACTTTCACTGGTCATTCTGAGAACAGACTGCTAGATAAGGATTTGATCCACAGCTCAAATATATAGATTTGCATGTGCAGTACAGATGGTCGCCGTAGCTTGCATGTGAGACACCAGCATGGAAAAAGCCACTTTGGCAGAGGTGTCAGCTGTGTGCTCCAAATGGTTCCACAAAAGATCAACTATTAGAAAATGGATTTTACTTTTTTTTTTTTTAAGTAGGCCCTACTAATGTAGTCATTGAGTGGTAAATGCAGTGTATTTATGGAACACATCTGGGTGTTTCTAAATTAAACTCTTGAAGTTAAGCTGAAAAACATAACTGAGGAGGAAAAACTCTCTGAACTAAAAAAAAAATGTTTTCCTTTGTGCCTAATGGCTTTTTATTTTCTCACATAAAGACTAGGCAGTGGTAATCATCAAGTAGGTGGATGATGAAAAAAATCTTTCTAAAACTGCTGCTTCCATCCAATAGAATTTATGGATTTGACCTGTTTTCTACAACAAATTTATTACCAGCAAAAATTTATTCTACATGAATGTGATCAGTAAATCTGTAGATTAAAAAAACCTAAGACATAAGTGAATTTTTCTTTTCAGGAAAGGAACTGTATAAATCAGAGGATGCTTCAGAACTCCAGGCACTCTCACTCACCCTCAGAATCCCTCAGCTTCAGGAAATGTTATTAACTCCAGGATGGCATCTTTCTCATTTGTTTATTTATGCCTTCTGTACATTTTAAAAATTATTAAATTATTAAGAATATATGTGATCTAATGGTTTTCAAATTTGCTTTTAGTTAAATAATACTTTTACAAACCCAAACTGTAGATTTCAAATAAGTATAAAGGAAAAGGGGGACTGGTCTGACTGCAGGGAATGAGAATGAGAAACAGTCTAAGACATTCATTCATCCACTTATTTATCCATCCACCCACGCACCCACTCATGATCTAATACATAGTCTAGCAGCTAGAATGAACCTTACAGTGTTGTAAGTCTTCATAAAGTGAGGCAGAAATTACACTCTAATGAGGAAGAGAGTGATAAGGATGAGAAACAAAGTTAGCCACTTTAACAAAAAAAAGCTAATATGCACTGCTCATGTCATATTAAAAAGTACACAAAAATTAATTTAGCCTTCTCTATAGACTGTGAGTTAGGTGCTCTTATTATTTTCACTTTACAGATATGGGAAGGAATGAAAGCACACAAAGGCAGGAAAAGAAGATGGAAGTAGTGAAAAGAAACAGAATGAGGATGTGGAAGACAAGAGAAAAGCTGCCAAGAGAGAGAGCAAGTGGTCAAGATGTGGCCATTTCTAACACAAAGGCTGCTGGTGACCTTGAAAAGAATACTCAATGCCAAGGTGAGGAGAGAAATAGATTATAATGAGCAATGAGAAAGTAAGCAGACAATCCTTCTCAGACATTTACTAGTAGGGTGACAGAAATCAATGATGGTAGAGGACCATCTGAAAGTGGATTCAAGAGCAAAGTGAGGATCCTTCTTTGTTCAGGAGAAACAATTTCAGATGTCCTCTTAAAAATCGTCAATCTCTCAACATTCCTGTGGCTATCTGTTCAGTATTTTTCCCAACTAATTTTTTTCTTGTTCACTCTATTTCCCATCACCTGCCACTGTAACTGATATTTACTGTAAGTTTATAGTAGATATTTACTCAGTAACTGAGCAGTTGGGTGCATGGCTCACACCTGTAATCCTAGCTATTCAGGAGGCTGAGATCTGAGGATCACAGTTCAAAGCCAGCCTGGACACTAAAGAATGTGAGACTCTTTTCTCCAATCAATCTCTAGAAAATGGGAAGTAGGGCTGTGGCTCCAGGGATAGGGAGTAGCGTGAGCTGAAGAACTCAGAGACAGTGACCAGACATAAGGTTCAAGCCCCATGATCCACAAAAAAAAAAAAAAAAAGGAAAAGAAAGACTTAGGGTTTTTCTGAAAACCTGCTTATACATAGAAACAACATTCTCAATGGATGCAGCACAGCAGGACATGCCATCCTGCTGCTAAGTGTCTGGGCCTGGCAGGCTGGACACGGGAAGAAGTCACTGAGGGACTCAAGGTCATCCTTGTTTCTACTTGGTTAAGAGTTTAGGAATTCTGGGATCTAATTTGAGTTCTGTTAAGGAATGGCTATTACCTTATTCATTTATAATAATAAAAAAAAACCATGATCCTACAACCAAATTCTTTCATATTGTTACTGAAGCCAAATTGAGATTATTTACTACAGAGTAATGACGCTTGCGGTGCCTTCAGAAAAGCTCCCACTGGTGACCCACTCACCCTACAGCATTCAGGGGACATTAGGTGCTCTCCTTCCCTGTCATTCTAAAAACAAAACCAGGCAATTTCATAACAATTCAATTCTGTAACGGAGGCGTATAAAACACAAGCAGCTACATGCAGTTCATTCCCCTACAAGTTTCTACCAGGTGTCGAAAATCAAAATCTCAGTGTGGACGCTGCCTGGCTGTTTGACTCAGAAGGTATTTACTCTCTTACTTTTTCCTTTCTTGTAGATAATCTGACCAAGACCTCCTGGGCTTTAGGTTTCTCCTTCCTCTGTAAGTTTCACTGTAATTTAGGGTAACCTAAATATTATTATCCCTATTTTTAATTTTTAATTAATTATTTTTTTTTTTGCCAATCCTAGACCTGAGTTCCGAGCCTGAGCATTGCCCTTGGACTTTCTCAAGGCTAGAGACCTACACTTGAGCTTCAGCACCACGTCCACCTTTTTTCTATGTATGTGGTACTGAGGAATTGAACCCATGTCTGGGTGCATGCTAGGCAAGTACTCTACCACTAGGCCAAACTCTGGGCTCCTGTTGTCCCTATTTTTAAGATGCATTTCAGGTGAATCTGAGGGTTTTAGAGATTAAGTTGTCCTAAGTTCCAAGAGAGAAAAGTAGAATTTGGAAACCTAGCAGTCTGGCACTCATGCTCACAAACTTTACCTTCCATAAAACTCCATGCCAGTATTTCTTGGCTTAAGATTTAAATACTGGAAGGAGTTTCGGTTACACTTAGTAGTTGAGGCAGACAGGGTCAGAACAAAAGGAGATGAGAATACTTGACTGAAATGAAGTTGAGAGGTAACATGTGAATTTTGGTTGACGTGTATCCCTGCTTCAATAACCAGGAATACTCAGAAAGGGTTGTAACAATGTGTTTTAAAGTGCTCTTGTGCAAAAAAAGGAAGAAAGGAAGAAAGAAAAGAAGAAAGAAAGAGAGAAAGAGAGAAAGAGAGAGAGAAATACAGAAAGAAAGAAAAAGAATCACTTAGAGAAATTCTTCCATCAGCAAAAAGAACAAGATGTGAAAGTTTCAGGTGCAGGGCCAACATTCAGATTCTAGCGCCTGGCTGCAGATGGCCCGCCCCCTTTATGGAGTTGGGGAGCACAGGGCATGACATTGTGTGGGTCACAACAGAGGGCTGCAGTCTCCCATCAGTCAGATCACTCTTGTTTTCTTAGGGCAGAATGTGAGTATTTTTTCCACTTTATTTTCTTGTTATGGCATTAATTTTAAGTCTTAAATTTTAGCTAAGGGCAATCTGGAAACAGCTGTGCATATGTGTAGGCAAGAAGGGAGTCCCGGCAGGTACCCACTGTTTCATGGCTGAATTGCTACCAAAGCAGCCCTGGATACAGGGTCCACAAATTATTTTTTCCTTAAACTGATTTTTCCAGTTGGTTCAGTATATTAGTTACAGAGGCCTATATTATTCTCCCCACAGGGCTTTCCTGCTCACAATTCCCAAACAAGCTGATAAAAACTCCATTTTCTCCACAAAAATATTTTGGTTGTTGAGGCTTTTTCTTACCATAATTACTTCCTGAAAAATGGAGTGGTCAAATTTTCCTGTATATTTTTACATTAAATTGGGTATACAAAATTTGGCCCTTCATATCTTTAGGTTGTAAAGCAGATTCCTAGCTTGAAAGAGCTGAACAGTTTCTAGCACTTACTTTCCGTATTCACTTGCCATCAATTTGATCAAATACAATCTCTTACCATTTAAATGAGGAAATCCAGGTGAAAATTAGAGTTTCTGATGTCTTATAGAATACAGTATTTATTAAAAGAAGTCACCCATATACCCCTCAAGTATAAATTTCAAGACTCGAGGTAGGTAAGGTTTGGCAAAAGCAATTCAATGAGAAACAAATTAATTTGATTATTTTCATGATGCAGATCAATAGAGTCAGCCTCCAGAGTTCCTTGGCCTGAAGGCAGCTGGATAATCGATAGGACCACACAGCTGCCTCTGGCTTTCCTCTCCCCTGCAGCGTCTCGGGTCTTTTCTGGGAGGATTCTTCACGCCTGTGTAATTCTAATTTATGTCAACTAGAAATCAAAGAAATTCCAAGAGGTTTTGGTCATAGGACGTTGGAGTGGACCTTTCACAATCTATTTGTGTCTATTCCTTAAGCAACAGGACCCCTGGATCCCTTCAGGGTCCTCTACTGACCAAAAAGAAGAAAATCCCAGAAGGGCAGCTACCTGCTGGGGCCGAAGTGGGGAGAGGCTCTGAGTAAATTCAGGCATACTTTCTCCACCTAATCTATAACTCTGCGGAGACGTAAGAACTAAGCATTTAAACTCAGAGCTCTGCCAAGAGTGGCTCCTCAATAACGCTCTTTAATCATACCCCAGACGCTGGCATTTTCAAATCAAATGAACAGTGTATAAAATTAGTTCTGCATGAAGTTAAAAAAAAAAAAAGAAAGTGAAAGGGAGCTTTTAAAAGCTCCAGCATTTCTCCATCCAACTGCTTTTCAGAAGGGTTTGGCATTTGAGAATTGCTACGTTTATGATGTTATTCACTGCTCATAATTCAGGCCCTGTGTCTCCGAACCGGTATTAACACACACTGTAGAGCTTTCCCAAACCAGCCAGGCTGCCTCTGGCGAGGTCTAATTTCTTAGCCAATACCATTTCTGTGCTCCTCCTTCTCACCAACCTTGCTACCCCAAACATTTTTCATTAACCTTGAACATTGCATTTCCATTTTTCCCTCTAGCTTTCCCATGACTTTTTTTTGTTCTTTGCAGTTTTGTTCTCTATCCAATACTACCTTATAAGAAATGAGAAAAATATAGTATTAGAATAAATAGATCCATAGAAGCTAGAATTCACTGATGTCATGAAAATAATTTATATGACCAAAGCTATGACTGATGGTCTATAATTGGGGAAACCAGAGTAAATATATTGCTCTTATTAGAGTCACATTGATTATATATATATATATATATATGTATATACCATTCAATAATGTGAATTAAACTGATAGGTAATTTCAGGTCAACTCTAATTCCCAAGGTCAAGTAAGCCTTTGAACTGTCTTTAAGAATATAAGCTTACCCTAATTCATCAAAGCCATCTCACACAGTGATTTCTACTCTTAGCTTTCACAGTGCACTTAAGGTTTCACAAGATTACTTGGCACCGGCCTCACCCGTTAACATGCTTATCCACCCAGCAATCGGAAAGGCTACTCAGAGAGGAATTTAATGCATTTGCTAACTTTACAATGCATGGGGAGTGCTGATTTGTTCAATGGCCAGAGGATTCCAACCTAGACATCAGCAATGTTGCAGCCAAAGAAATGTTTGAAAGTTTAGCTTAGACAAGGAAAGAAAGAAAGAAAGCAACAGTTTGGTAAAGTACAGCCTGCAAATGATAAGTGGCCCCCAAATGAAAGAAAATACAACTAGACTCCAATATCTCATGTTCTCTGAGAACATTAGTGCTAGAACATGCTCTCTGCAGTGAAGGGCCAAGGACAACATTTTCAGTGAGATGGTTGTGTGGACAAGCTCAACTTGCCTCACAGTAGACTCTTACTGGTGCACAGAATGGGGTGGTAAACTCAACCTTATGAGTTTTATTAGTGATTAGCAAAGCTAGTTAATGTATATGAAGGATGATAGGCCCAAAGTACTTTTGCTATTTACTTCTTAGTTGTCATAGATGACTAAAGGCTGAAAAGAGTGAATTTTGTCTACCTACTAATTCAAGTTTTATTCCTTTCTTGCCTCTCTTTTTACTTTTGCCTTTATTTTCCTTGTTCTCTTTCTTTACCTATGTGAATATAATTTTCAACTCACATATTTCTAGTATTGTAAATCTTTGTTCAACTGTGTGCTGGAGTAGATTAGATGGCTAATAAGTTGATTCCAAATATATAGTCTCCTGTTGGAGACACTAGTTTTTCTTGAAAAACCATGCAGAAAGCTCAAATATTGTTATCTCTGTAAAAAGATGATAGTTTTAATTTTAAATTTTTGTATAGAAAAAGTATAAGATCATCTTTTGTATTCTGAATTAATTCTCTTCTGTTTCAAGTTCTTTTAGAATGACAGAGCAGACAATATATTTTTTCCTCATTTGGAAATTAAAATGTCATGGGACAGGTTAATATATGGCATTAATGAAAGGAATAATAACAAAGTATTTTCTATTCAATGGACATTATTCTGAATGCTTCATACATGTTAAATAATATATGTTCACAAACTTACATGTTTACAGTTACAAAAGATAGATAGTAGGTTTACTAGGTTCTCTTCTTTTTCTCTCTTCCTCCTTTCTCCTCTTTCCCTTTCTCCTTCCCTCTCCCCCTCCCTCCTCTCCTTTGCCCTCCTCTTCCCTCCTCTTTTCTTTCTCTCTTTCCATTCTTGGAAATAAACTTTACCAAATGACACAAATGTAGACATGGAGCTGAGACCTGAACCTGAACACTGGTTCTAGAAGAGGTGTCTTCCTTGCTAAATTCTTTTCTTCTCTATTCAATCTTTCTTTAAAATTTTGATGGTAATTTAAATTATAGAGATGGATGACATAATGTAACTTTTAAAGGCTCAATAGCTACTTCAATCTGGGTTTCCATCCAACTAAACCAGTAAGTGGGACTTTCTGTGCAAGGCTTAAC
This sequence comes from Megascapheus bottae, assembly GCF_031878675.1. Taxonomy (NCBI): domain Eukaryota; kingdom Metazoa; phylum Chordata; class Mammalia; order Rodentia; family Geomyidae; genus Megascapheus; species Megascapheus bottae. The sequence goes on along the minus strand of NC_143512.1, from coordinate 18,999,016 downwards.
TTGTACTTTGTACGTGGTTTGGAAATGTCTGTCCTCATGAAACCTCTTGTGTTGGCTTTAAGCTAACTCAAGTCTCAGGAAATCAGACAGCAAGACTGGGCTCCTTGGGATGGGCTGTGTTGCAGCAGGCTCTGTCAGATGGCATTAGGTTGGAACCAGTAGACTCTCAGAGCAGCTTTCTGGCGGGTACTAGGATTCAGATGCTACCTAAGGAAGGGATTATAATCTTTAGGGAGATCCTTACTGGAACAGTCTCTTTATCTTATTTTGGACTAATTTGTACTTAGGTAAAAAGGGACTTAAATATCAACAAAATTCTATGCAACAACTACGTCTGGAAAAGTCTTCTGTACTAACAAGACAATACAACTTGGACAATTTATCTTTGAAGGTGGATCCTAAACCTAAAGAGGGACAGAATAGAAAAATGGCAAATTCTGAGAATAGTGATGGAATCATAAATATGTCTGAATATATACATGTGGTATACTTATTTAGAAAGTATTTACAAAGCATTTGCTTTTGATGGAAACCAAGCAGACACTGCTGTCATTGTTTGGTGTTTCTAGAAGTATTTTATCCCAGTACCCTCTAACTTAGTTTAATAAAAGCCATTTGAAGTGGTAAGATTAGTAGCAGCATGAATACTAGCAATGAGATTTGAGAGAGACATGTAACTTCTGGGTCTCAGCACCATGCTAAGTTACAAAGTAAGTAGCTTTTTAGCCCGGGATACATTTTAAGATGACAAAAAGAAATGTGCTCACTACCTAACCTATGTAACCCCTCTTTATATACCTTTACAATAAAAAAAATACACAAAAACAAACTTAACTAGCATAGGTCTAGAGTAAATTGGCACTTTAAAACATCTGGAAAAAAGAATTAGATCAATTAGCAAAATGACATAGCATACAAGGGACTTGGATCATTCTTCTTTATGCCCTCAATTTGCTACATTTAGAAAATGCATGCCCTTTGAGTGGCATGTGTGCTTACGTTCATATTCTTTTGCTAGACTTGTCCCTATCACTTTCTTAGCAGGCATCTGAGGGAGACCTTTTCCATGCAAGCAGTCATACTACTCAAGATTGTTCCTAGGGTTGTGCTATAAACACAAAGATTTCAGAGACCTTTGGTGAATAGTCTTTGACTAAAGACTGATATTTGCTGGCCTCTACTTTCTCACTTTCACAGTGTAAATAACCAATTTTTAGATTTGTCACTGGGACAGCATGGGAATCACAAAGAGAAAAATACTTCTCTGGTGCCTAGTACTCTATACAGATTTTTTATTATCTTTATTCTCAGCCTTCAAAAGGTCCTATGGTCATTGGTACCATTTCATAACTCATGCACATATTGTTGGCCATCCCTATAGTCTTCTGGGGCCACTTCCCCTGATGTAGTGAGAGAAAGCCAATGTGAATAAACATACAGATCTTCACACACCATACCCCACTCCAATCCTCAAACGGCCTGAATCCACACAAGTTGAACATTGAAATGACACATTGGAGAAAAATCAGTTTTGGCACTGCTCTTTCTACTTGATTGTTGCTGGAAATCTAGAATTCAGAATAGAACTTTACTGCTAGTTTCTCCAAATTGAAGTTTGCCATAAAAACTTTTAAATTTCAGCCCATAAACTTATGAATAGGAGTATAAAATCTAGGATGACTGTGTATGATTAGTTTTTCATTCTTCTTAAGTATGAAATTTATTATTAATCAGAAAAAAAAGCAAAAACAATTTCAGACTAGCTTAGAAAATCAGGCCAACAATGACTAGCTATTGTAATATGGTGTGTGTGTGCGTGCATGCGTGCGTGCGTGCGTGCGTGTACTTAGGGACAAGGAAGAAAACCGTATCAGGCTACACTCTCTACTGATAGTCACAAAACAAACAACTTGATAGACAACTCTTACTTTGTCACATCTCATCAGTCCCAAATATCTCAGAGACTTGCTGCTCTGTGCAATCAGGGTGGCTCCTTGATCTGTAATTTCTTTACACCATCCAACATCCACAGTCTCTATTGTCATGCTGTATCGCCCAATAGCTATGAGTGCTGTAGAGGGCAGAGAGGGAGAGAAGGAGAGAGAGAGAGAGATTAATGTCAGTGGTGTAAGGGATCTCTATATTATTATGAAGATTGCTCCCATTTCCTCACTAAATTTGTTCCTGAAATGTTGTGTGCAAATGAATGTTTTATAAACTAAATTAGATTTGAAATGCTTTAGGAAAGCTTGCCCTATGACAAACCCTTTTGTGAAGCGAATAACCGTTCCATAATTTCTCTTTCATTGGACACAACCTTTTATCAGTTTCGCTCATCATAAGGTTACTTATACTTCCAAACATTCACATTTGAATAAGTAATAAAATGAATTACAGATATAGCATTACAAAAACTTCAGCTATTAACTAAATTTTATCCCCGTAAACATTAAGTTTTTAAAGAAGAAAAACCCATGGACAATATTACTGTGAGTTGTGTTATATTATGTATAAATTTCTTTATGAATCAGCATAATTTTTTCCACCTGTTCATGACCTGCAAAATGTAGGAGCATATAATATTTTTCACATTTATCCTTTTTGAGACTGTTGGGAATTAAAAAAACATTATATCTGTAGTTGAGTTTAATTGGTGCCATGCTAGAAGTGCAGCAAAGGGAATGCATTTGTTATGGTAAATTTCCTCACCATTTCAGAAATCTCCTTTCTATTAACATATAAAATGGAGCCTGTCATCTGAAAACTATGACAGTATCTCTAGCATTCTTGACTATTTGGCACTGTACCACTACTAAAATGTAGATGCTTATCTCATAACCTGCAATATGTACCACTTATCCCTGCAAAGCTCTCTAACCCATCATCCTGTCAGACTAACCAAACAGTGAGTACAATTTTTTAAGGATATCTGAAATGATAGGTATGTACATCTCTATATTTATGAAGCATAAAACAGTTCTCAACACTTTTAGGCAGGATAAATTTATTGTGCATTTGTTTGTGAACAAAAACCCCTGAAAATAATGCTATGAATATTAAAAAGAAAAGAGACATTGTTTGCTAATTATTTCTCTATCTGAGATAGCATAGTTCATTTTCTATAACACTAAAAATAGGTGATATTTTCTAAAATGTATTGATTAGATTGATAATACAGTGAATGACTTATGTTAATAAATATAACTTAAGGAAAAGATCATTTGGAAAAGTATCATAATTGTCTGACTAGATTTTATTTTATTTTATCTAGCACTTATGACTCAAAACACTTCCAAATAACCATGTATTAAATGTTTATTAAAACAACAGGATCCCAGCGTTTTCCAGTAAAAATATCAAAGAAAAAGAATCGTTAAATTCCTTGTGTATTATTATGCAAGTCTGCTAATGTTTTCACCTTTGTCTATGTTCTGGCATTTAAGACTTCCAGCAGGGAGGAGGGTGGTAGAATTTGTTAACTAGTAAAGGTTTGCTGAAATGGTCTGAGCAGTGATTTTGTGTAGTAAAAGTGATACCAGAGGTTAATCACACTGGTGAGTGTTGTTCTCTCTGCTGTTGTCATACCTTGTACAACACTGACTTTCTGAAGATCTATGGTATGTGAAAAGTAGGAGATGCATGAAATAAATCCCTTTCAATACCAAGTACTCAAACTGGTATTTTAAAACATGCAAGGTGCAGAGAGGACCCCACAAGGTTGGTGACTTATGTGTGTATGTGTGTGTATTTCATTGAATCTTAAGGCTAGAACACAAAAGCCTTAAACTATTCAGAAAATCAAATGATATGAGATGCTTTCCCAAACACTTTGTGATCAAACGAAGTCAACAGTTCTAGAGTGGGTGCTAAAAATCACTGGTTTTGGAGTTTTTCTTTCCTTTTTCTTTCGTGTCAAAACTAAAATACACATAAACAAAATAAAAATACACAGCTGAATATGAATGAGTATTCAGTTTTTGTTTTGACCTTGTTTTGCTTACTAAAGAAAGAATTAAACTTTATTATTCCCTAATTCATTCATTTATTCAATAAATACCACATGAGTACCAAAGCATTCCTGCCAACACTGTATTGCCTACTTTCCACATGCCAGGTTCTGGCTAAGAATTTCCAGAGCACTTTCTGATTTAGCACTCACAGTAACGCTATGAAGTCTTATTGTTATTTTCACTTTAAAGATCAGGAAATTGAGTCACAGACTGAATAACTTTCCTAATGTTATAAGGTCATAAGTGTGAGAGTGAATTTTAAGTTTTGAGCCAACTCTTGGCATTGTCTGTACTTCAGATAAATCACATTAGAATCAGTGGCTAGGAACCTGGTGATTCTAGTAAGTTTTATTTCCATGATGCAACTGTGTTGCAGGACCCAGCTTGGGCTGTGTACTGGGGATACAGACATTCATGGAGTTTCGAGGTTGGTTTGGTGGCAGTCAGGGTGGGTGTGGTTGGGGAGATAAAGGAGGATGGCCCAAGTCAGGGGTCATAGAGGGTGCTCACCCTCTAGTGCACCCATTTCCCAATTCCTTCTTGTCTTTCAGTGCTGAACTCAAAAGCTGGCTTTTCAAACAGATCACCACATCATTTCCTATTATGGGGAATGCTATAATTTATTTGTTTAAATTTTATGGTCCACATCTCACATTAAGAATGGGAGCTCCTACTCATTGCTATTTTCTAAGGACTCAGCACATCCTTGGCACACAGTAGATTCCTAAAGAATTATCGAATGTACCAGTGATTATTGTTCTTCTTTCTTCAAGGGAACAGGCTAACAGAAAGTAAGCTAGGGCTTGGGAGTGTGGTTTAATGTTAGAGTGCTTGTCTAACATGCATGAAGCCCTGGGTTCAATTCCTGAGTACCACATACACAGAAAAAGCCAGAAATAGTGCTGTGACTCAAGTAGCAGTACATTAGTTTTGAGAAAGCCCAAGGACAGTGTCCAGACCCTGAGTTCAAGACCCAGGACTGGAGAAAAGAGAGAAAGAAAGAGAGAAGGAGGGAGGAAGGGAGGGAGGGTGGGGGGAGGGAGAGAGAGAGAGAGAGAGAGAGAGAGAGAGAGAGAGAGAGAGAGAGAGAGAGAGAGAGAGGGGGGGGGGGGGAAGAGAGAGGAAGAAAAGGAAAGCAAGCAGGCAGACAGAAAGAGACAGAGGGAAGGAGGAAGGGAAGGGAGAATGAGAGAAAGAAAGAAAGAAAGAAAGGAGAGATGGAGGGAGGAGGAAGGAGAGAGAAACAGAGAAAGAGAGAGAGACAGAGAGAAGCTAAGTTTCAAAAGAGGAGCTAAAATTTTGTGGATTAGACAGAGGAAATAACGTGTAAAGATGAGAAATGAGTGATGAGAAAGACGTGGAAAGATGAGAGATGAGAAAGTACAAAGGAGCTGTAGGTCACTATATGTGGCTAAAGTAAAAATAAGTTCAAGGAAGAGTCAAGATTCATTGCAGAAATACTTAATCAATGATTAATGATACTGGTGTAGGGACTAGAGACACAAACAAGCTGAGGCCTCCTCGCATCGTGACACAAATCCCAGCAGAAGAGACAGCTTGAAAGAAAGAAATATAAAAGTAAATAGAATTCTAAATTGTGACAAGTGCTCTCAAGGAAATGGATTGCCCACTAGAGGAGAAAAAATACAGTTAGATTGGTGAAAGGGATTGTGGGAAGCTATAGCAGATGAAATGGTTCTTAATTCTTTCAATATCTCTTCAATAACCATTTAGAGATAAGAAAAATATGGTTAAATAGCTTACAAAGATCCAGCTCTTATTAAATGGAAGAATTAGACTATAAACTGAAGTTGACTCTAAAGCCAGTGCTCATTCTGTCACAAGTCTTTGCCTGGAATAACAATGGAGCCTATATATTAAAATGTATTTCTTATTACTACTATTCAGGGCTTAAATAGTATAGTCCAGAGAGTGTCAGGTATTTACCCTGTGATCCTAACATTGGCCCAATGGACTCTCTCTGTCTCTCTCTCTCTGTCCCTCTCTCTCTCTGTCTCTCTCTCTTTCTGTGTGTGTGTGTGTGTGTGTGTGTGTGTGTGTGTGTGTGTGTGTGTGTGTGCTGGTATTGAACTAAGGGCCTCAGTGCTGTGCTTTCGCTTTTTACTCAAGACCTGGAACTCTAGCACTTGAACTACTGCCCTACTTTCAGTTTTTTGGTAGTTAATCTCACAAACTTTCCTGCCAGGGCTGGCTTTGAACTGTGATTCTCACATCTAGGCCTCCTGAGTAACTAGAATTACAGGTATGAGTCCAGCCCAATGGAATCTTTTGATTTTAAAATATAAACCAAGTAATTTACCTCTCGGCTCATGAGCTACCTGTGAAACCTATAGTGTATTTGAGTCTCAAGGCCAGATGTCCCCACACTCTTTGTAGATGTCTGACCTTTAACATTTCTTAATGACAACTTCCCCACATGGAGATATTATATATGTATATACTGCTTGTTTGACAATACTAGTCTGAGGTTCAAATGAGCTAACACAGTTAAAGGACTTTTTAACTACAAAAATGTTGCAATTTCATTGATATTTGGCCACAGTATCCTAGTGAAGTAGGTGATATAAAGGTGAAAAGATTTGAAAAGAGTTCTGAAAAATAAAAAGTCCTGGGTAAATTAGAACAGTATTTAAGCACTTCTGTCACTGCTAGAGTTCTTGAACTTCGGGCTCTCTACTGGTGATCACAAATTCGCTTGTGGAATGCACCTGGGCCAATAGGCTCTAAATGTAACATACGATTACTACTTTCAGTAGAGGCTGTTGACACATTATATTAGCATTTATTGAGCCTTGAAAAAGAATAAACTATGAAAGATTAGTTCCTAATTTCATGTTCTTTTTATGTACTAAGAAAGATACATTTAAAAAAATTATACAAAATAAGAGCTATTACTATTCAGTGAGTTATATAGCAATCAATATCTGATATTAACTATCAGATATTCCTATAGGCATATAGGTGACAGAGTGACTGAAAGATTCAGGCATATGGACTGGGAGTTTGGCCTAGTAGTAGAGAGCTTGCTTAGCATACACGAAGACCTGGGTCTGATTCCTCAGTACCACATACATAGAAGTAGTAGTGCACTAGCCCTGAAAAAGCCCAAGTACAGTGCTCAGGCTCTAAGTTCAAGCCAGAATTGACAATAAATAAATAAGATTCAAGCACATATGCCCTTAATTTTAACCAAGAAGTTCCATATCTAGGAATCCACTTTGACAATGTAGATCTAATCATACCAAATTACATTAACATGACTTATTTATTAGGGAGTGATTATAATTTCAAAATAGTAGAAATAATCTAAATGTCTATGGAAAGGAAAATGGGATTGGGAGGGACAGGGAAGTGGTTGAATAAATTATATGACAACCACACAGTTTAATACTGTAAGGCAGTAAAAAGTGAATAAGGAAGAATGCATGTGGAGTGGTTTCTAAATACCTAAGTCAAAAATAAAAGTGCAAAGAACATACATGGTGTCCTACCACTTTTCTTATAAGGCATTGTTCATTTACACAAAAGTACCATGGAAAAGATAAATAGAAGCTAAAGAAATAGAACTATTGATTTAAAAAAAGAAGGAAGAAAATAATGAGGTCTAGCCAGGATGCACTGGTGGGACTTGAAAATTACTCTTTTTATATAGCTGATTCTCAGCGGCACAGTGATGTGTTACATACTTCCCCAAGTACAAAATGTGGAGGAAACCCCCAAAAGGCATACAAACACTATGAAATGAATCTAACTGTATCGGAAATGAATAGCACAACAAAGATGATTAGTACAATTATGATGAAGGAATGGGGATTAAGAATTGAAGTTCCATTGGATATATAGGATTGTGTAACATAAAAACAGAAAGAACAGTAAACTGCACTTGTTAAGTGCAGTGTATATTTACTAACAGAAAATCTACTTGTCCCTGAGGTATTAGTTAGCAATCCACTGCCTACTCTTTGTATAATTTAAGATTACATATGACAGTGCATTTTTTCACTGCTAAAAACATTACAAAAAGTAAGAAAGGAGGTAGGACTTTTAGCAATTTATATGTCTTGAATTGGAATTAGAATGGACTTATATATACAAACACAGACATAGAAATAAAAATATGGTGAGATGATAGGTGGATATGCCTGGTTTAATACACAATATACATATGTGTATATACACATATAATCCTAGCATTCTAGCTTTTTCTGAGAGTATTGGGAGAAATCCCTCATAGCACCTCAGATCTTTAGTATCAAAATACTATTCTGCAGTAGAATTAATCACTATTTCTTAAAAAAAAAGAGGAGGAGAGTTGTTAAAGAATTAAGTCAGGAAAAACACAAGATTAAGTCTGGAAAATCTAATAATGATGGGAAAAGATGTATCTTAAAAAGAATGAAGGCTGGCTCATGCCTGTAATCCTAGCTACTCAGGAGGCCGATATCTGAGGATCAAGGTTCAAAGCCAGCCTGGACACAAAATGACCTGAGACTCTTATCTCCAATCAACTTCTAGAAAACAAGAAGCAGGGCTTGGCTCAAGGGTAGGTAGGGTAGCCTTGAGCTAAAGAGCTCAGAGACAGGACACAGGCAGAGTTCAAGCCCTATGACCCACAAAAAACAAAAACAAAACAGAGAAAAGAATGAAGGCATGTCAAAATGATACAGAATCCAATTAGAAGGAGCTACCAATGGCCAAAACTGGACCAATTTATGCATCAAAATAATGAGAATGATGAAAATTTAAATAAATATCCCTATGTCCATACTGATATAAATTAATCAACATAAATAAATAGGTGAGGATGAACAACCCTTCCCTATAAATGAATTTTAGTTAATAAGAATGGAATGACAAATAAAATATTATTAATCAGTATAATAATTGTTGATCCATCAATGGATACTAAGAAGAGTTGGTAACAGAGGAAAAACTAAATACTGGCACAATACCCAAGATATATACCAATTACAGATGGGGAAAAAAACATAATTTTACAGTTGCTAGGTCTAGCAGACATTACCTTAACCAAATGATGGAGGACTACATCTCTGGTGAGTGACAACTACAAGAATCCTATTTCTCCTGACTGTTTCTGTGCTATTCTGTCAAAATGAATAACCTCAATCTACTCATAAGAAAACATTGCAAATTCAAGATGGGAAACATTATATAAAATAATTCACCAGGGCTGTGAGTTTGGCCTAGTGGTAGAGTCCTTGCCTAGCATGCAGGAAGACTTGGTTTGAATCCTTGGTACCACATACATCCCAAAAAGCTGGAAGTGGTGCTGTGGCTAAAGTGGTAGAGCTCTAGCCTTGAGAAAGCCCAAGGACAGTGCTTAGGCCCTGAGTTCAAGTCCAGTACTGGCCAAGAATAGAAAAAAAATAATCATTTACCAATACTCTTCAGGCAGTGGAATTAGAAAGACTCCCTACTTACCCCCAAAATTATACAAACAAAATCCCAATCAACAAGTACTCACAAATTGGAAGAGACAGAGTCAGTGACAAGTGAAAACAAGGTGGGATTTTGGAGTGAATAATGAAACAAATAAAGAAAATAGAAGGAAATTAATGAAATTTAGATAAAAATGTCTGACTTAATCTTAATGTTGGAATGTTAATTACTGTAATAACCTGGCAGGCTTAGCTGTCCAATTGCTTCTGTTTCTGGAAAAATGCTTAACCTGCTCCCAATGGTTTCATCCTTGTGGTTATTGACTATGGGCATCATATGGAGACATCACATGGCTACTACCACCTGCTGTGGTGTTTACCTTTTAAAGCTCAGCCACACTGAAGATCCAAGCTGCTCTCTATCAGCCCGAAGGTGTAGGAGAGCAGCTGTGCTGCTATTAAACTGACTCCTAGCTCTGTTCACTGAGTGCTGATGACTCTATTGCTGGGGGTGTTCAGGCCTCCCCCCCACAATGGCTGGGATATTGAATTACCTGCTTTTGTTGACTTGATTTTAGTTATGAAAGTTGTTAATATAAGGAGTAGCCAAGTAAAAGTGTATATGGAGCTCTACTACTTTTGCAGCTTTTGTAATTCTAAAATTAGTTGAAATCAATGACTCAGAAAGCAAATTAAACTAACATAAATGAATGAAATAAATAGAAGACTAAAATTTTCTAAGTTAAATAAAATTTAGTTTTTACAGATCTGAAATATAAGTGTTGGAGCTAAAAATACATTATTCCCCCACAGAGGAGGAAGAATTAGTCATATAAATGAATTAACAAGTGACCTGCAAGTGCTGTTTCCGTCCTTTCTAGTTCTCTCTTCTGTTAAGTACCTAGGTACATGTAATAAAATCAGAAGAAATACCCCAGTGCTTAAAAGAATTAGGGTTAAAATCTAACAGTAGGATTAACATCTTTCATGTATACTTGGATAAAAGCCATTTGCAAAGACATTTCTTGGCACAGTTACAAAGAAATATGAAAAACATTCTTGATGTAGATGTCACAGAAGCTACAAAAACAAAGAACTGACACTTTCGGAGACTGTTGTTGTGTTGCTGGTCCTAACCAAGGTTCCCTCTGCCCTCCAGGGACAACTTCACCCTGGCTGTTCAGGAGAATCACAGGCTCCCAGTCACCATACAGATGCCCAAACCCACTCCCTGGAGCTCTGCTTCAGATGAAGCTGTAAAAACTTTGGAGAGCCTGATGTGCAGCTGAGGGCTGCACAAAAACCAAACAAACAAACAAAAAAAACACTGGAACAGAATAACCTACAACTCAGGCAAAGTCAGTCAGCTAAAAACAAAAGAGCTCACTTTTAAGGCTATAAGAAGCTTAAACGAACTGATGCTTTAAAATAAATAGTAGTTGCTTGTTTATAAGCCAATACTTTTCAATTCAATCCTTGTTACTTTCAATTTATGTCCCTTCCTTCCATTTTCATATATAATTATATCCTTCTTATTACTTGTAGTAAACCAGGAACTGACCACATTCTGAAATACTCTTTGGGATTGTTTTGTATTGTAAACCTTCTTTCAGTGCATTTAGTTTTGAAAGCAGCACTTATCAGGGCTTATTTCATCATAGAATTGTTTATCAACCTATCTGCCTTCTTCACTACACTGTGAAGGCTTCAGAGCAGAGAATGTGGGCTAGGCTTTATCTAATCTCTGAGTCCCTGAAAAATCAAATGTCACCTGCTTTTAGATTTAATTAATTTTAAAGTATGATATAAATGTCCATTTCCTAAGAGCACAAACTTGCGGAATCTAATGAAGTTAGGGTCCTGAGGAACAGAACATAGCTGCATTCTTCAAGTATCCGATTCAACCACACTGTTCCTATTACTCAGATAACTGTTATCCTACTTCTAAACAAATGGATTAGCACTCTTGCATTTTAGAATTGTTTGTTGTCAAACAACAAACTTTCTTTAGTTTTTATCTGATACTTATGTTTCTCAGATCCATTGTGTTGTTTTGTGTTCATCACAGTCCTGTTCTAATGGACATCTGGGTGTTTTTTTTTCTGGTCTACTAGTGACAAGGCTGCTGTGAGCATGAGCATACATTTTTGTCTGTTTTGTTTTTCATTTTACCTTGGTAAATACATAAGCATGAGAACGTTAGGTCACCTGTTGAGTTTAACTGCCAGTGTGATTGCCATTATTTTGTATTTTTACAAAATATAATACATTTTACATTCCCAGTAGTATGTATGAAGGTTCTAGATTCGATTCCTCCATTCTTCTATTCCTCTAGCTTCTATGCCTTCATTCTTTCAAGTACATAGTAAAAGTCAATTAAGTTAAATTAATCCAGAAAGAAAGGCACAAAGATACTTTTTTTAAGTTATGGGCCTGCAGGAAAGAATAGCTTTCTAAACAGTACATAAATTTTCATGCAACTGTGAAGGAAAACACTAGTAAAATAAACAGTCTACTTTAGAAACATAAACCATATAATAGGAAAGGAAACATGGGGAAAAGAATAAAGATATAGAAAACTTTTCAAATGTGCAGTTATTTCTGATAATTTCAAAGACAGAAGACTATGCTTTATTTAGCATCTCTGAATCCCTGAGAATCATGTAATACTTATGATAATTTTTATATATAATAAAAATGATCAGGACTCGGATTGTACCTTACGTGGTACAAGTGCTTGCCTAGTATGCATGAGGCCCTGGGTTTGATTCCTTGGCACCACATAAAAACAACAATGAAAAAACATCATAAAAATAAAATAAACAAAAAAAGTTCAGTGATGGGCTAGTGTTATTGCTCAATAATAGTGGATAATAGTAAAGTGTGAAAACACCCAACAGTACTAGGATTTTTATGATGAGGCATATTTGGTCATTCATCTTTGTTAAATGACTCTACCTACTGAATTCAGAATGGCATCACATGCATATATTGTCTGAATCACAAAGTGGGGCAAGCTGGTTGTGACCTTTGATCTTTCTGCGAAGAGTTTTCCCTATGCCTGTACACATTAAAAAGGAAATACAAGCATTATTTATAGGATGTATTTGCTTTCCTTAATTTGAGGTAAGCAAGTTCATAAAAAAAGTATTTTTAAAAAGGTCTTTAATGTATTATAGCAAGAAGTAGTTACTGTTTATCCTTTCTTATTTATTTTATATAATGAAAGATGCAAATCAGATTAGAAATGCAGAAATTATATACATATATTCAATTTCCAAAAAGGTAATAAAGGGTATATTTACAACTATCCTACTTTAATAGGAATCTGATCCACTGCTCTGGTTTTCACTGGTACTGTATTTGGTGGTAACGAATCTTTAGAGTGGAATGTTGGATTCCCCTGACAATTCTCTTATTAAATTTTAGAATCCTAGACAGGGAAAGGAAAAGAAAAACTTTACCACTCAAACATGAGCAGAGAACCTGAAGTTCCTGGTTCAATGATTCTTTTTTCATTCCAGTATGTATAAATACCTGTATTACTTATCAAAAAATGATATATCCTTTTCAAAACTCATTATACTGGAGTCCAACATGTTATGAGATGTATATTAAAACATGTTAGTTCCTAGATATGAAAAGGTACATTAGTGTCTCTGTCATATACTTACTTGTCTTGTCTACCTTCTCTGAGATACCTTCAAAAGGCATAGTCTCGAAAAGGTTAGGTATAAACATTTGTCTCACCCCCCCCACCACTTGAAACATAGCAAGATATGACCCTGGTAGCAACCATTAAGCACATAAAAAAGCCAGAGTAAATATTCATATTATCAGGCTGACGAGAAAATATGTAAAAGGTTCTTGAGATAAAATTATAGGAAACTAGAGGACTTGAAAAGGATATGCTGGAGATAACAGCACAACAAATACATTATTGTCTCCTTTCATTCAACAAATACTGAGAACCAACCATGTACCAGGTAATGTTTTAGGAGTTGAGGATAAAGAGTAAAACCTCTGTCTTCAGAGACCATATGATCTAGGTACAAATAAATGAGTAGGATACATAATTTCTCAAATTTGTCAAAAATAAGGCTGAGACCAAGAGAGAGTGTTCTAATTTTAATTAGGGTAAGCTCACAAAGAAAGTGACACTGAGCAGAGAACTGTGGATCATGCCTGTAGCTACAGGAGGCTGAGATCTGAGGATCAAGGTTCAAAGCCCTCCAGGGTACAAAAGAACCTGAGACTCTTATCTCCAATTAACCTCTAGAAAATGGGAAGTGGGGGTTGGCCCAATGGTAGGGTGGTAGCCTTGAGCTGAAATGCTCTGGGACAGAGCCCAGGCTGAGTTCAAGCCGTATGACCCACAAAAAAAAAAAAAAAAAAAAAAAAAAAAAAAAAAGAGTGACACCGGACCAAAAATTTGAAGGTAAGCAAGCTATATAAAAAGCCAAGGAAAAAAATATTCTACACAGACACAATGTAAAACCACATCTCCAAGTAGAGAAGATTACTCATTTGTTCTAGGACAATGTTGTTCTAGGACAAAGTTGTGATGAGATCATAAAGTGAATGAAGGGTGGAAAAAGTTATCCTGGAGGCCATCTTAACAATGTTGAATTTGGCTCTAAAAGAATGAGAACCCATTGGAAAATAGGGGTAGAGGAGTAGTATGAATAATTTTCAAAGGGATGCTCTGACATTTGGATTGGGAATACACTGTCTGGCAAGAAATGAGGCAGAGAGACCAATTAGGATGCCGCTGCCATTTATACAAGCAACAAATAATAGGGGATTGGCCCAGGACTTCATGATAAAGATGGGGGAGGGGTTGAATTTAGAAGGGTTTAAAGATAAGACCAAAACCATTTGCTAATGGATTGCATGCAGTGAGTAAAAGAGCTGAAGAACATTGAAAGAAAAATCTTTCCAGCATTTACATTTAACTATTTGTTTCGTGATATTTTGTGGCTCAGTTTCCTTATATTGCTATGATTATATTGGCTTCTACTGGGTGTAAACTGAAGAGTCAAGACTACTTGTATATATACCTTTATATATCTGTATTGTCAGTGTTTGGAAGGAGTCTTTATTTGTTACTATTCAATATATTAAGTTTATTTTAATATGTACATCTTAGATATCACAATTAAGGCACTTAAGAAAAAATAAAACAGGGTATTGCTCTCTAGCATTTATAGTTTTTTGTTTTTTGTTGGTCACAGGACTTGAACTCAGGACTGAACCTCTTTGAGCTCAAGGCTAGTACTCTACTACTTGAGCCACAGTACTATTTCCTATAGCTTTTTTATTCTAAAAATATTAAGTAGGTATGTTAGTTACTCTGGTAACAGTAGTGTTTTGTGGGAGATTATAGGTGAGGCATACATTTTTCAATAAAATGTTTCAATAAAATTTTTTAAAAATTTTCAATTTTCTCTGGTTTTTACAAAGTAAAAGTCAGTTTTAAAAAGCTTTGAGTGAGAAAATAATTTTAACAAGAGTATATGTTAAAAAACATCAACAATGACCAACTTGCTGTATCCTTCAGTGAGTTTTCTTCTCCTATCAAGCATTCCTCAAGGCAAACACATTTGGTGCCATTATCCAATATCTCAAACCATGTGAAAAAAACGTTTATTTTCGAACTAAAGCTAAACACTAAAGTTTGTCCTGATTATTTCTCCATAGCAGTAACCAAAATAGTTGTAACTCAGGGGCTATTTTCTGAAGTGTGGATTAGTTTATATTCCTGGAATAACAAATGCAAATGAGACCATAAAATTCAAAGAATTTCATTTGACATTTTATGAGTTTGTGGAAATTGGGTTACAACATGGAGAACATCAAAGGTTCTGTTCCGACTGCCTTTTAATTTTTCTCTATTATCTTCCTGGCTCTTTCCACTGCCCATTTACTATCTATTATAACTATGTATCTCTCAAAAAGTCCAGAAGTCATTTCTGCCTCCAAATCTAGCAATGAGGATAAAAGAAACATTATTAGGGGTATACTTTGAAAGAATAGAGGGAAATAAAAGAAACAGAAGGTAGAAAAATAAAGTAAAAGAGGAAACAATGGAAAAGTCTTATAGTTTAGAAATGAAGGGTTCACACCAAAGGCCAGTGACAGTACTTTGGGCGCAACTAGGAACTTTAGGAGGACTAACTGGAAGAAGCAGGTCATTGGCAGGATGTCTTTGAGGGCTGTCTCTTGTCCTGGGGCCTTCTATTTCTGCTTCCCAGCAGCCTTGAGTTATGCGACTTTGCTCTACCATGCGCTTCCCATCACAATGCTCTGCCTCACCACAGGTCCAAAGACAATGCAGCCAAGTGATCATGGACTGAAATATGCGAGGCCATGAACCAGATGAGTTTCACAGCAAGTCAATTTGACTAAGAAATGCACAGAGTAAGTAGTATAGCTAGGTAAAGGAGCCCTGCCATTCTGAATGTATGCACTAGGACCTTAAAACATTCACACACACTACATGATCATGAGGATACACACACACACATACACACACCAGAAGATGTGCAAACACTCTCATCTCTTGGTCTGAATATACAGATTTGCCTTACAGCTCAAAGAATATTGAGCTTCATTGCTAAAATGTACACAGACCTTCACACTACAAGGACCTTAGGTCCTCGAAATGGTTTTTGTCTTGTAAATTCTGTGAAAGCAAGACACTTTGGTATTCCTTTTCGAAGAGAGACTCCAAATCACATACTTTTGTAAAATACTCAGTCAGTCCTTACTCAATCCAGAATATTCTGATTTAGTGGTCTGGGAACTGCTGTTGGTTTTTTAAATTTTATTTTTAATGTCACTAAGTGATGCTGACACACAGCCAGGATTGGAAATTACTTATGAACAACTACAGACTGATAGGTTTAATGAGTCCCTCCATCTAGGTAATATTTTCTTCTTGGAGCTTTGCCAACATTGATTGGGACATAAACCATGCAACACTATGTAGTTTGGAAAAAGCTGACAATTGCCAATGTTCACTTCCACATTGCAGTGATGAATCACACAGCCCTCTGTTCAGAGTAATTAACTACCCATTTGTATGTACTAGCTGTAGCGATATACTTCTTTTCAATGGGGAAGGAAGGGAATTTGGACATAACATTAACAGTTGTTAATACCAAGCAAATAGAGTAAATTGGATTTATTAAAAAGAGTATGTGTGTGGATTTTTTCTCCAGGAGTTGATACAATTTGTCTAGCTTTCTAATTATACCTGGGACAGAAAATGGCTGAACCCAAAGACCTCTCACAGTATCTAATAAACTTTTACTTGCAGGGAGAACATTTCTTGGGTTGGAGAATGACAAATAATTTACTAAGCTTTTCCTGAAAGGTAGCTAAGGATGTTTCACCTATTTCCAGCTGATGAATTAGCTTTAGCTAATAATCAGTGTCATGAGACAGGGAAGAAGCAGCCTGTAATTACTTTGAAAGGAATGAAGGAAGAGATCTGATAAAGAAACTAAATCAGCTATTTCCTCCAGTGGCATACTGAGTGGAAGGAAGCTTACTTTACTGCCAGTTTAAAGTGAGGTAAAGATGACGGACATGGATAGTTTTTACCTGTCTGGCATTCACTCCCACTTTTCAATAGCAAACCCTCAATTTCCTTTTCTTGGGATGTAGTTTGGGAACATTTATGAAAGGTTTCTGTTCCCTTCTCTAAACCTAACCATTCTCACCTGCAGATCTCTGATTTTCTAGGATGACTTAAACATTATATGGAGTCCATAAATCCTTGGGGAAGGTTCCCTAATGAGACTCACCTACTGGGAGACCCTGTATTTCTGTCCTGTACAAGGCCTATCTCATTTAGTTTTTATTATGATTTGGATAGGATTGTTACTTAGAAACAAAAAATATTAACTGATGCCGAAAACTATGTACATGAAAACTCAGTATTTCCTACAATACCATAAAAATCCAAAAATGATTCTCAACATTTTCCCTACATCTTCTGGGATCACAAGATACGCAGATCAGAAGATAAAAATAATTTCAGAAATACTGTACATAATTACACATACTATTAAAAATTTACTTGCTTTTGTTCAAGTTTAACTGGAAGAAACTGAACTGCCACTAAAAGAATCACAGAATTTCATGTCAGGCATAATGGCTCATGCTCCTGTAATTCTAGCTTCTCAGAACAAGGAGAATTGTTCAAGGGCAGCCCCAGGAAAAATTTATGCAAGACCCTAAATACACAAGACCCCATCTCAACCAAGAAAAGATGAATATTGTGGCATACCTATATAATCCCAATAGGATAACAAAAATATAAATTAGATAATGGATTGGACACTCCAGGCAAAAATGTGAAACCCTAGTCAAAGTAACTAAAGACCTTGAAAGCATAGCTGAAGTGTTAGAGAGCCTGCCTAGCCAGTACAAAGCCCAAGTTCAAATTGTCCCCATTCCCTAAAGAATTTCAGTTAAATGTTTCTGTATGATGAGGGAATTCTTTTATGAATCCAAATAAATTAGGCTGAGAATGATGGTATATGACTGGAATACTAGCACCAGGGAGACTAAAGCAGAAGGATTTTGAGACAGAAGATGAAGAAGGAGGAGGAGGAGGAGGAGGAGGAGGAGGAGGAGGAGGAGGAGGAGGAGGAGGAGATGATTAAGTAAACCTTGAATAATTTTTGACTCATTTAAAATTTTCTATATTTTACCCCAGATAGAATATACTGACTTCTCCTGTAGAAGTGATGATAGCCATTTCTTTTGCCCCTCATAGTTCTTAGCTTTGTCATTATTATTAAATGGTCAGGTTTTGGTACTTCTCTCTGCTTTTGTGACTACAATTCCTATGGATGTTTCTCTCTCGTTCTATATTGAAGAGGGTTAAATGTTTAGTTTGTCCATTATTTTTTATTCCATACATATTAATCATGATTTAGCTCAGGAAGCTGGATATCTTTTCAAGTACTTTAATAAAAGTCTTGCCATACATTCCTTCTGTTTTTTTTTTCTGCTATTGTTCTTTTGTAGACTAAAGATAGTTACCCCTCTGCTTAAGGAGCAACATGGGTAGATTATAAATGTGAGTATCATCTTTAGTTTTACCTTCAGAGCTTTATACATAGATAACCCCATGTTGCTGTGGAGAAGTGTGATGTCTTGCTTTTACTGTCTGGAAGACAGATGGTTTTCCCTTTGTTTCTTAGGATCAATATCTTTATCAACATATGTCTTTATTGTTTTGCAATGATATTTTTTTCCTGGAACTTCTCAGACTCTTGTAATTCTTATGGTTTTTAAATTGCGGATATATAAGACCTGTAAGTTTCACTCTTTTCTGTTAGTCTCATCCCACTCTCTACCCCACATATCCTATCCTACATTTGTTCCTTTCAAATTCTCAATGACTGGGGTTGGATTTTTGTGGAAAATATGAGGAGATGATCAATGAACTAGAGCTGCCTATAGCAATACTTGAAAATTTCTGTGTCTAGTTAGCCTTACGAAAAATCTTTTTTTATATATATTGATACACTTCTTTTCTCAGATTTCTATGTTCAAGAGGTTCTCTAATAACAAAAGTCATTTTGTGTTGAATTTTCCCCCTTTCTGCATTTTGATCTCTACCCACTTCATTTCTGGCAGTCTCTTCTATTTGGAGGCAAGGTAGCAGGAGATACAGATGCGTCATCATCATGGTGGGTCATGGGAGACTTTACTTTGACACCTGGACATTCCTACCTCATTAGTGGCTAGCAAGCTACTTGACATTTTTGACTCTCTAAGCAAAGATCTGCCTGGTGTGCTTTCTGAATGAGTATCATTTATTATATGAAATAGAATTATTTCTCAATTGTTTCTTTTCTTATAGACTAGAACAGTGAAGTGAAAAAAATAATGGTGTTGAGAAATAATACAAACTATAGAAAGAATGGATGAGCTTTGGTTTAATTTGAATAACTTATTTTTCAGATTGTTGCATGTAAAGCAATAATGGTCTAAAATGAGTAAAAGAAAGTTCTTATCCTTCTCATGGCAGGGAGAAAAAAGTAGAAAATAGTGACACTATTATGAGACTATGGACATATGGTCAATACTATGTTCAGTAGCAAGCTATAACCAATTCTTATTCCTTAATAGTTATATATAGTTTATATTTGTCTCATATACTGTTTGTTTACATTTGTATCTAACATTATGTTCTATTGCAGTGACATGTAGTTTAAAACTTTGTCAACATTTTCCCAAACCTCTAAATATGGAGATTAACTTATTAGTTCCAGTACCTAGCTTTTCTCTTTCCTCTGGATCCTCCACTGTGTTGTCATTTATTCACTAACTCTTGGCCAAATCGAAGGCTAACTGGCGTGAGTAGAAGTAAATTTTCCCTTTCCGGGTTTCTTCTGGTTACAATATTTTTCCCTTATCATGGTCTGTTCATATGTGAGAAAACATATTCTAAATATTTACTAGGAAATGAAATTTGAATGCTTCAAAGTCTAAAAGCATGTTTATTCACACAGCATGTATAGAAGTTCAGGTTCAAAACCATTTCTTGCCAGATACTACACTACTTCATTGCCTTTTAGCTTCCAATACTATCTTTTTTCCAGTCCTGGGGCTTGAACTCAGGGCCTGAGCACTGTCCTTGGGCTATCTCAAGGATAGAGCTCTACCATGTGAGCCATAGCATCACTTCCGGCTTTTTGTATGTACATGGCACTGAGGAATTGAACCCAGGTCTTTGTGAATGCTAAGCAAACACTCTACCACTAGGCCAAACTTCTGGCCCTCAATACTATTTTTTTTAAGTGATTGAGCTATTCTTATTTCTATTATGTGATGTGGTTCCAGTCTGTTTGCTTAAGTCATGTTTCTGGGAGATAGTAGTACTGGGGTTGAACTCAGGGTTTTCTGCTTGCTAAATAGGCACTCCACAAATTGAGCAAAGCCTTCAACCATTTTTGCTTTGGAAAGTTTTCAAATAAGGCCTTGTATTAATACTCTGGCTGGCATGGATGGAGTTATTTTTACGTATCTTTTCTATATAGTTGAGATGACAGGCATACAACACCATACCCAGTCTTTATTGGTTGAGATGAAGTCTTGCCCCGTCTGATCTCTACCCCTGAGCAGTCAGGATATACAGCTGAGTAGTCAGCTACATAAGCTATGTAGCTGGTATTTTTTAAAAATAAGCATATGTTAAGTAATAAAAGGGGTTATGATATTAAATACAAAGGAGTTATGATATTTCCATATGTGTTTATAATGTATGTTGAATGCATGACCCCTTACTATGTACAATATACTTCAATTTTAAAATGTACTTGGATCATTTTCACATCCTCTATTACTTTCTTATATTCTCTCACTTCCTCCTTTTCCCTTTAGTTCTCTTTTCCTTTTACCTCCATAGTAATCCCGCTTTTATTTTTATTACTTTGTTTTTCCATTTTTGTATTTGTTTATTTTACCCCTAGCTTCCACAAATGAGAGAAAATATGTAAGAAATTTTCTTTTTGGGACTGGCTTTAATTGATTGCTAATTCCACCCATCTTTCAGCAAATGACATAATTTTATTCTTTATAGCTGACTGAAGCTTCATTGTATATACCTATATATGCATATACATATATATATATTTATAATACACTTTCTTTATCTACTTACCTATTAGTTGAGATTTTTTTTTTGCCAGTCCTGGGATGTAAACTCAGGGCCTGAGCACTGTCCTTGGGCTTTCTCAAGGCTATCACTCCACCACTTGAGTCACAGCACAACTTCTTGCTTTTTCTGTGTATGTGGTTGTGAGGAATCCTGAATGCTGAGCAGGCACTCTCCTACTAGGCCACACTCCCTGACTCTTGGTTAAATACTTTTAGTACTCGTAATTCATCCTAAACAATTCAAATTAGAATGAGGATGTGTCTTCATATAGATTTATTTTCACACTTGGCACACATTGGTGATCCCATTCATGACTTTTCTTTTACACTAGACTTTTTCTTCTTCAATAATGTAAATGTTTTCTCTCTAAGAACAATATTAGTCATTTTCAATGTTTCTTTCTACCATCTGCTTTGGCACTGTTTCCTCCTGGCCTCCTTTTTCTATTTGTTTGTTTTCACAGAGCTCCCTTTTTTGCTGGAAGCTTTTCAACAATGTCTAGCCTCTTAAAAGATTTTTTATTTTAACCATATATATCACCTAGAGTTTTTAGAGTCCAATACCTTTGAAAGCAAAGCCTTGTAGAGAAACTCTGGGCCAGCATTCTCCCTGACTTCAATGACTTTCTTACTGTATTTAGGTGGTGAAGTTCTGTTTTGTATAGACAGTTACCATTTCTTGTATTTTCTGTTTTCTAAATAAAACAAGTTGATATTTCTTAACCTCGATTCCCTTCTTTCTGGTACTCTTTGTCTCTAATTTTTTTTCTTAATGATATTTTGGCAAGATGTTTAGAAACAGCAAAAATTCTTGTAGTCCACTTATATCATTTTAACTGATGACAAAAGAAAAAGGAGGGAAACTTATTGTCTTTATATTGTTCCCAGTTTCAGGCATTAAGAATTATTTTCTTAGGGCTTAAATAAAATATATCAAAGGCAAGTTCAGTGCCTTTACATATATATATATGTATATACACATATGTATATACATGTTCAGTTAAAAGAAAACATAAAAGGCAGAGTGAAAGAAGCAAAACATAACATTAAGGCCAAACAGTATATCCTAGAAGATATAGGTAAACTTCTCTTTAATCATTCTAGTTCCTGTACTTACTACTCTTTCTATGGCACTTAAGTTTAGGTTAATCCATAATGCATCATTTAAAAATGTTAAGTATAATATAGGTACTTCCAAGAAGTACATTACTGTTTTTATCAAGTGGAACATTGCATTACTTATCAAATAAAAGAACATATGAAATAACATGAAATTCTACATGTTTGGATATTATCCATATATCCTCAAATGTTATTGTGAATATTCACAAATATTTTCATTTTTATAACTGGAATCTTTTTTCTTATCAGATTTGGAACACATTTTTAATTTAACACCTTAAATACATTAAACATATTTTAAAATAAGTAAACATTTGATATTTTATGAAAAATAGTAAAGGGTCTATTTTTATAAAAATGATGTCTTGACATGATCTAAGTCCCTTTAAATTGTATACGAGAGTTCTATTTATTTTAATTCTAATAAATGTTGATGAAACACCCTTGTGCTTCAATTTAATTTTTTCCATCATCCACTCATATGTCAGCCAACTATTTTTTCAGGTAGAGAGAGAGAGAGCTCTTCAAGAATAATGACTGTGATTTACTAATTAGTAATACCATAAAATTAATTTAAAAACGAAGTTCATAGCTATAAAATATTTCTGGTTCAAAAAACACAATTTTTCCTTGCTAATAGGCAAGGCAAAAAGAAGAAGTGAAACTTTTTAGTTCCCTAAAATGTTACTTTCAACAAAACAAACTATTCCAAGTTGGAATCTTTTTTCATATCAGATTTGAAACACATTTTCAATTTAACACCTTAAATACACAAAACATATTTTAAAACAAGTAAATATCTGATATTTTGTGAAAAGTAGTAAAGGGTTTATTTTTATAAAAATAATGTCTTGACATATTGTAAGTCACTTTGCAAGAAGGAATAGGAGATATACTAGTTCTCCTTGGCACAGGATGAAACTTTCTTAATAAAGACCCAGAAACATAACAAATCAAGAAAGTCTGGATAAGTGGAACTGCCTTAAACAACAGAGCTTCTATATGGCAAAGGACATAGTTAGCAAACAACTAAAAAGCCTACAGAGTGGGAGAAGATCTTCACTAAGCATACAACAGACCATGGCCTCATATCTAAAATATATCAACAGCTCAAAAAATTCAATCACTCCAAAACTAATCTCCAAAGAAACAAACATCCCATTAAAAGATGGACCAAAGACTTAAAGTCTTCTCTGAAGAAGAAAAAAGAATGGCCCATAGACACATGAAGAAATGCTCAACATCTCTGGCCATAAAAGAAATGCAAATCAAAATAGCTCTGAGATTCCACCTCACTCCAGTTAGAATGGCCATGATCAAGAAATCTAATAACAACAGATGCTGGAGGGGATCTAGCCAGGAGGGATCACTACTACACTGCTGGTGGGAGCGCAAACTCATTCAACCACTATGGAAAGCTGTATGGCAGTTCCTCAAAGACTAAACATAGAGATCCCCACAATTCCACTACTTGGCATTTACCCAATCATCCAGAAACAAGGGCATACTAAATCCACTAGCACAACAATGTTCATTGCAGTACTATTTATCATAACCAAGATATGGAACCAACCCAGACACCACTCAGTTGATGAGTGGATCAACAAGATGTGGTATTTATACAAAATGGAATTCTATGCTGCTGACAGAAAGAATGACATAGCCCCATTTGTAAGGAAATGGAAAGACTTAGAAAAAATCATATTAAGTGAAGTAAGCCAGACTCAAAGTAACATAGGCTCAATGGTTTCCCTCATTTGTCCTAATCAGTAGAAACCTTGGGCTCTCCTAGCAGAGATCTACAATAGAGCAAAACCTATATACATAAGGCCACATAGTATGACGCTAAATAGAAGGACCTCCAGGATATACAAACAAAAGCCATAATGAGTGATTGTTGTCTTTAATACTATGTTATCTCTCATCTCTTTTGCTGTCCCTTGGTTATCTCATATTGTTATAGTATTTCACCTGGTTATCGGATATATTGTATATATGATTATTTGGTTATTTGAAATAGGATAGGGAAGGGGGGGAAACAAGATGAGGGGCAGGGGTGGGGGAAGGGAAATGGGGACCAAGACATGAGAAAGCGTATCAATGTTTGTGAAGTAATGCACCTTCTATCTGGTGAATATAATGTAACCCTTCTAGTAAGTATAATAAAAATATATGAAAAAAGAATATCATATAACTTATCTCCTGTTTCATCTGATTTTCAAAATCTGCATGTAGCATAAAGTAACCCTGGTGCTAAAAAGTTGTGTGTACCACATATATCAGATGAAACAACTGACAGACATTAAGAAATGAAATACTGAGAGAAATGGGGTCCAAGACATGAGAAAGAGTATCAATGTATGTGAAGTAATGCACCTTCCATCTGGCGAATGTAATGTAACCCTTCAATTAATTACAATAAAAATTATATGAAAAAAAGAAATGAAATACTTTTAAACTAGTACCATATTCTACAAAGTTTCTATTTAAGTCCTAAGAATTTATTGAATTTTCTTACAACAGCTACTAAATTTCAGATCATGATCTCTTTTTAAGGGTAGCCTTAAAAAGCTGTACCCACAGAGGGAACTAACAAAGCGCAAAGTATTTAAGAACATATTTTATTAGATGTCAAGCAAAGTAAGCCTCTCAGAGAGAGTGTTATATCTCAGGGATTAAAGGATTCCTAATGCTACTGTCTGCCATAATGAAGTGCTTATCAGCTGCAAAATATTTTCAATTATTTCACTCAGCATATTATCGCATCCATGAACATAAGCTACATTTCAGATGCAATGAAGCATGGTATTGCAAACTTTAATTGCAGGATATGAATTTGTAAGATTTGCATGATACGAATTTTGCTAACCTGGATAGCATAGAATGTGATTTATTTGGTATTGTGGGAAAGATCAAGTTTTCTCAAAGTGAAATAAACAAGTGGAAGAAGAAGCTTAGTGTGTTATACTGGATTAATTCATGTGAAATACACAGCTTAGTTCATTCACCAAAAGCTATTAAGTGTCAGTTATTTCTGATAGCTGAATTTATGCTACAAAGTTTCCAAATAATTTTAACTATTTAGATAGAAATGGTTGTCCAATGTTATATATTCATTAACTTTAAAAGTATAATTTATTGTCCAAGAAATGGATAATAAATGTTTCCTCCTCCTCCTCCTCTTCCTTCTCCTCTTTCTCCTCCTCCTCTTTCTTCTCCTCCTTCTCTTCCTTCTTCTCCTCTTCCTCTTCCTCCTCCTCCTCCTCCTTTTCCTCCTCCTCCTCCTCCTCCTTCTTTTTCCTTTATCAGACTTTTTGATTCCTGTACCCTTTGTTTTGGGGAGGGGTAAGGGGGAAATATAAAAGGGAGCACCGAAATGGTGGGACAAGGGGTGAACAAAATACAGCAGTGATACTCACTAGACACTATGCAGAAAATGAACTATACCAGGCTGGGAGAGTGGCCTAGTGGCAGAGTGCTTTCCTAGCATGCACAAAGACCCAGTTTGATTCCTCAGTACCACATACATAGAAAAAACCGGACGAGGTGCTGTGGCTCAAGTGGTAGAACACTAGCCTTGAGAAAGCCCAAGGACAATGCCGAGGCCCTTAGTTCAAGGATTGGCAAGAAAAAAGAAAGAATGAGAGAGGAAAAGAGAGGGGTGGGAGAGGGAGAGAGAGGGGGGGACAGAGACAGAGAGAGAGACAGAGAGAGAGACACAGAGAGAGACAGAGAGAGAGAAAGAGAGAGAGAAAGAGAGAAGGGAGGGAGGGATGGAGGGAGGGAGGAGGGGAAGTATTCAATTTGTGAAGGAACACAAATTGGAAGGGAAAAGACTGGGAGAAAAATGAAGGTAGAAGTGACACCATTCAACAAAAAATTTACTTATGACCTGACTTAGATAACTTTAATCTCTCTGTACATCACCTTTACAATAACAATATTTTTTTAAGTACCATTTATTATATCCAGTCAAACTTTCCCTTGTTTAGGATTTTACTCCGATGTAATCAGAAGCTTGGTTATGAACTATAGAAGGATTTTCTTTCTTAGATAAGTACATTCAAATGCCTAAAGGGCCTGTGTTAATAAAGGAAGTGAGGAAAGATGCTTTATTATATTATCTTGACAAAGGCATATTTTGTATATTATGAATGGAAATGTTCTCTTCCTCCACACCATGTGGATATGGATATATTCCCTCAATTGTTGGCCTTCCTTCCTAATGCTCACTTTTTATGGAGATATTCATTCAATTGTAACTATTTCACTCAATTTCCATTTAGCCACATTATTTGAAAAACAGCAAACCTCAGATCTGGAGATACAAAGGGGAAGGAAGTGAAGATGGATACAGAAATAAACACTCTCTTTAAAAGTGGAAGGGAGCGGGCCATGGTGGCTCACATCTGTAATCCTAGCTACTCAGGAGTCTGAGATCTGAGGATATGGGTTCAAATCCAGCCCTAAAGTCCATAAGACTCTTATCTCCAATTAACTACCAGAAAACTGGAACTAGCACTGTGGCTCAAGGGGCAGGGTGGTAGGCTTGAGCTAAAGAGCTCGGGGACAGCGCCCAGGCCCAGAGTACAAGCCCCATGATCCACAAAAAAAATAAATAAAAAAGGAAGAAAGAAAAGTGGTGGAAAACAGTGCAGCAAACAGGAGAGTATATACACTCTAGTAAATCTAATAACAGATGTCTATAAGGAATGTTTATGTGGTGCTGTCAGATCTTCAATACTTCAAGAAATACTGGAAATCAAGGATTTTTATTCAGCTTTCTTTCTTTTTTAAATGTAAACACCATCCAAGTAAAATCCTGTAATTCCAGTGCTCAGGAGGCTAAGGCAAGAAGATGGTGAATTTGAGGCCAATTCAGACAAATAGTGCCATCTTGCCTTAACAAAAAATGAAAAAGGAAAAAAAAAAGATAAATCATCTGAAATCTAGGTTAGATACTCAAACAAAACAAAACCAAATGAAACAGAACAACAACAAACAAAAGAATTGGAGGGAGCAAAAGAAGGTATCTGTGAGCAGAATGAGCACATTATAACCCAGGAAGTTTGGCAATCTCTGTTCCAATCATTCCCACAGTACATCATGACATGGTGTTTTCTGAATCTTTTTAGGTATTTTCCTTTCATCTCTTGTTTCAGAGTTGTTTTTGTGGTACCTGTTTGGTGGACAGCTGAAGAAATCAGGACATTCCTCTTGTCACATCAGTATATAAAGTTTCAATGAATAAATTCAGTAGGAATAAGGAACAAGCAATTTCTTTGAAAATATTTTAAATTACTGATTCCAGAACAACATCACAGCCTGGGTTTTTAAGATTTTTACTTCTGGCACAATAGTGATGCAACCAGCAGAATCAGGCAGACAGGAAGAGCTATTTCCAAGCAGCATTACCCTACCACAGCTTCCTTTCTTTGCTAAGGGTAGGAGCTATGGTCAAAATTGTTTGCCACTGTAACAATTATCTTTCAATGCATCAGCAAACCTTGGGCATATCAGTGGTATTGTCTTCCTTCAGAATTCAAAAGATAACTTAAAAATATCTTTCAGCACTTTGCTCATATCTCCTGTCATTATTTGTAAAAAATTAATACAATAGAAATTTTAACAACAAAAATAAAATAAATCTATGCATGAGCTTTGTAGTTTCTATTTTAATTGTGCCAAGTATTTTCTTTCATAATCTGAAGGCCTTTGGTTTATGTTGTAATTAAAGTTAGTTGATAACTAATCTCTAGACAACTGGAATTTTACTGTAGTTTGTATAATAAAAATCATTATTCATTATACAGACTGCGTAAAAAGAGAACAGAAATTCTGTGTTTGTCTCGGGAAGTAATTTATCAGAGTAAAGAATTTTCCTTGTGTCTTTCACTGACCTTTACATGATCAGAATGAAAACCACTGGCCATTTGATTTTGTCTTTGTCACATCATTTGCTTTGTAATCTAGGCTTAAACAGAAGATTTAGGTAGCATACTTTGGTAAACTATTTGAGACTAATTTTACAGATCTAAAAAGTGAGACATATCCCCCACATTTTTTTTATTTTGCCTTAGAATTTTCAATTTAGATAACTTTCTCTGATGTTTAGGCCTTTACCTTTTTCATTATGATTTTAAAAGAAATTATTATTGAAAAAAGCTAATTAAGGTATTTTATTGCTGGGTCTTCTATTCTGTTCCATTGATCTTGTATTCTATTTTTGTGCCAGTACCATGCTGTTTTTGTTATTATGGCTCTATAATAGAGTTTGAAGTCTGGTATTGTAACACCACCTGCATCGCTCTTTTTGCCTAGAATTGTTTTGACTGTTCTAGGTCTTTTCTTGTTCCATATGAACCTTTGGATTATATCTTCTATTTCAGTAAATAATGTCTTTGGGATTTGATGGGGATTGCATTGAATTTGTATATCAATTTTGGCAGTATGGCCATTTTCACTATATTGGTTCTCCCTACCCATGAGCATGGGATGTCATTCCATTTCCTGGTATCCTCTTTAATTTCTTTCATTAGGCTTTTATAGTTTTCATTAAATAATTCCTTAACATCTTTGGTTAAGTTAATTCCTAAGTATTTTATTCTTTTGGGGGCTATTGCGAATGGGATCATTTTTTCATTTTTCCTTCTGTTTGTGTATTGTTGGTGTACAAGAAGGCTACCGACTTCTGCAGGTTAATTTTGTATCCTGCCACTTTTCTAAAGTGCTTTATTAATTCTAGGTATTTGGGAGTGGAGCCTATTGGGTCACTTAGGTAGAGGATCATGTCATCTGTGAATAGGGATAGTTTAATTTCTTCATTCCCTATGTGGATCCCTTTGATGTCCTTCTCTTACCTTATTGCTCTGGCTAAGGGTTCCAGCACTCTACTGAAGAGAAGTGGAGAGAGTGGGCATCCCTGTCTAACTCCTGATCTTAAGGTAAATGGTTCTAGTCTTCCTCCAATAATACTGGTTGTAGGTTTGTCATATATGGCTTTAATTATTTTAAGGAATGCACCTCTTATTTCTATTTTTTCTATTGCTTTCAACATGAATGGACTTGTATTTGACAAAGGAGCCAAAGATATACAGTGGAACAAACACAGCCTATTCAATTATTGGTGCTGGTAAAACTGGGCAGCCACATGCAGAAAACTAAAAATTGACCCTAGCCTTTCACCATGCACAAGCATTAACTCAGTGTCAGACCAGAAACCATGAAACTGCTACACGATAGAGTTGGAGAGACACTGGAATTCATAGACTTGATAAATGGGACTGCCTAAAAATAAAAGCATAGCTACTGAAGTAGAAAGACAGCCAACCAACTGGGAAAAGATGTTTACCAATAATACATCAGACAAACACTTAACATCCAGTATCTACAGGGAACTCAAGAAACTAATCCCCCCCAAACCCAACAAACCACTCACTAAATGGGCAAGGGAACTAAAGCGAGACTTATCAAAAGAAGAGATTAAAATGGCAGAAAAGCATATGAGAAAATTTCATCATTCATGGTCATAAAGGAAATGTAAATAAAAACAACCCCAATAAGAATTGCCAAGATTTTGAACTCAGACAATGACAGATGCTGGTGGGATTGTGGAGGAAAAAGGAACCCTACTGCACAGCTGGTGGGATTGTAAGCAAGTTTAGCTACTCTGGAAAGCAGTGTGGAGGCTTCTTAAAGAACTGAAAATAGACCTTCTCTGATCCTGCCACACCACTCCTGGGCATCTATCCTGAACATCATAACCCACGATATGCTAAGGTCACCTGCTCAGCTATGTTCATCTCTGCACTATTCACAATAGCCAGGTGATGGAAACAATCTAGATGCCCTACTGCAGATGAATGGATACAGAAAATGTGGTATATATATATGTACACAATGGAATTCTACATAGCCAACAGATAAGATAAAATAATGGCATTCACAGGGAAGTGGATGAATCTAGAGCGAATCATGTTGAGTGAAACAAGTCAAGACCAAAGGAACAAAAGGCGCATGGTATCCTTAATATGTGGCTATTAGATCCAAACAGTATGAGAGCGAGGACTCAATATTTGTGTACCCAATGGTATTGGAAATATAAACAGAACTACATAGACATAAAAATTTATGACTATAGACATGTTTTATTATATAGATTAATATGTATCTATGACATACAAACCCTCAGTCTAATTTTAATTTTGTTATAAAATCTAAGTGCCGGTGATTGTATATAGAGATTCCCTTCTTGAAAACTTGTTTGTTAAATATGTCCTTTGAAATATGATATAAAAATGAATGCTAATAAATTCTTTAATAAAAAAGATATTTATAGTAGCAGTAGCCAGCATGTAATAATCATCAAAATAGTGTTGATTGAGTATTTCCAAGGGCTTACAACACAATATCTAATCCTGGCTATAATACAGCAAAATGCTAGGTGGGATCCCAAATATGAAAACTGTTGTTTTTTTGGATTGCATTTCAAATTTTTTTGATTCAACCTATTAAGAGATGCTATAATGAACCTTATGTTACAGAAGAGAAAACTGCAGACACAGTGATAGAACTACCTGATCTAAGTGCACAACCTAAAGAGAGTCAGAACTCACACTCAGTTCTGTCCAGTTCTGGAACCTGTATTCTCACACAAAGAACTATGGTGGGGGTACCTAATAACAGAGAAAAGAGAAAAAGTAGAAGGTTGTCTCTAAAAATTACAAGAGATTGTTTAGAGAAAACAATAAACATTAATAAAAATTATATATACATATATGCTATGAGGTAGGCAGTAGTGATACATACCTGTAATCCCAGATTTAGGAGGCTGAAACAGGAAGAATGTGATTCTTTTTAGGCCTGTCTATGCTATATAATAAAACTTTATCTCAACTTAAAAACATAATATTCTGGTGCCAGTGGTTCATACCTTATAATTCTATATACTCAGGTGGCTGGGAGCTGAGGATCATAGTTCAAAGCTAGCAAGGGCAACAAAATCTGAGAGAGTCCTTTCTCCAATTAACCACCAAAAAAACCTGAAGTGGAGCTGTGGCTGAAGTGGTTGAATGCTAACCTTGAGTGAAAAAAGCCAAAGGATAGTGTCTAGGCTTTCAACAGATATTAAAACAAAGAATAACAAAAGGGTAAAACTATTATAACACAAATATAAAATGGTGTATCACTTGTTTTGATCCCAGGACTTGAGGTTTATATACTACTAACTCAAAAGCAAATCTGCTTAGACCCTGGTCTGAGGCCATCAAAAACCAAATCATGCTGAGTGTGGTGGCTCATGCCTGTAATCCTAGCTTCTCAGGAGGCTGAGATCTAAGGATCCAGGTTCAAAGCCATCCATCCCAGGTACTAAAAAGTCCCTTATATTCTTATCTCCAATTAATCACCAGAAAACCAGAAGTGGCACAGTGGCTCAAGGGATAGGGCTGTAGCCTTGAGCTGAAGAGCTCCCAGGTTGAGTTCAAGTCCCACAACAACAACCAAAAAAACAAAACAAAACAACAACAAAATAAACCCAATTCATCAGCTGGAGGAAAGAAGCTTTGGTTACACAATCCAAATACAACAAAGGCAGAATTTGCTAATATAATTTCAGTCATCTATTCAGAAAAATATCATTTTGCCTTTAATCTTGCCCTGCTTCAACTTAGTATTCCCAGTAAGGAAGCTCACTGTCACAGTGAAAGCCTAGTTTTCAGTCATTTGGAACATCTACATATATTTTTTAATTGTTTTTTTTTTTTGGGTAGGTTTTGGGGCCTGGTGTCCCTGAGCTCTTCAGCTCAAGTGTACCGCCCTACCCCTTGAGCGACAGCTCCACTTGGGTTTTCTGGCGATTAACTGGAGATAAGAGTTTCACCCACTTTAGTGAGGATTTTAGTGGCAGGGCTGGCTGGAACCACTATCCTCAGATCTCAGTCTCCTGAGTAGGTAGGATTACAAGTGTGAGCCATTGTGCCTGGCTTAGAACATATTTTTTTAAAAATTAAAATATCCTCTGCTTACATAGAATACTTTGGGGCCTGAACCCCAACGAGGGCCATTAATAAACACAACCACAATGCAACTTTTTTTTTTTTTTTTTTTTGCCAGTCCTGGGCTTGGGCTCAGGGCTTCAGCACTGTCCTTGGACTTTTCTCAAGGCTAGAACTCTACCACTTGAGCCTCAGCACCACTTCCAGCTTTTTGCTATGTATGTGGGGTACCGAGGAATTGAACCCGGGTCTTCGTGCATGCTAGGCAAGCACTCTACCACTAGGCCAAACTCCCGGCCCCACAATGCAACTTTTTTGACACATAAGAAAAATCCACTGACAGAGAGATTAGGCGTCTACATGCTGATTCTTAGTAGAATATTTACTCATGTTGATAATTAAATGTCATAACAATAGCCTCAACGAGTATTTTCCTCAAATAAACCTTCCAAGGAATCATAGGTAGAAAGCAACAACCATTTTTATCACACTGTAAAAGTATAATGTGCTGAGTTGCTGTTAGGTATTTTGCTCTAGGACTGGCATTCCAGGACAACAATTGAGAACCCCACTTTCAGTTGAACTTGTGCCCACCAATTCCAAAAGCTGTCAGAGGAGGCAAAGGGTGAACGAGGAAAGAAGAGAGAGGAGAAAAAATACAAAGGAGATTCCTAGCTTTTTCCTATGAAATAAGTCAGCTTAACTTTTTACTTCAGAACAGGGAATTATAAAATGGCAGTGATACTCAATAGCAATTTCAAAATTACTGCTCTACAATCCAGAGTGTTAGAGTACATAAAACTAGTTTAATCCAACATATAGCAACTGAGATACAGTCTAAAACCAGTATTTAAACAAGTAATTATTAACACAAATCAATCACTGTTTAATAAATACAGAACTGTCTACTCTGTGTTATCTTAAAGATGTTCTACTTAATTTAGATGTGGTGGTTATACATTTAATATCCAACCACATACTGGATGATCAAGAGCTCAAGCTTAGCTTGGGCTACCTTAATAACCTCTATTAAAAAAAACAAGTTCTAGTTACAAATGATCTGATATATTTTTTCAAAAATGCTCCTCCAAAACTCATTATTTTATCAAATACCATTTAGATTACAGTTTTTGCTTTCTCATATAACCTACTTTTGTTTATTAAGCAAGTTAACTTTTAAATAAGGTGTATATAGACATCCTATCAGATTTTCATGTTAGTGTTTACTATTTGTGAAATAACTTAGCATATTCCTTGAAAATGAAACTTTAAACTAAATCAAGTACATATAATCATTTAATTACAGCAAGTGCCAGGTTCTGAGCATAAGACTGTAAGCACAATGTCTGTGTAGGTCTCTCTCTCTCTCTCTCTCTCTCTCTCTCTCTCTCTCTCTCTCTCTCTCTCTCTCTCTCTCTCTCTCTATATATATATATATATATATATATATATATATATATATATATATATATCTTGCCTCTGGATAGATGGATGACATTACAATTCACCCATATTATAAAATAATTTTCAAGTCTCTGTCCATCTGGAATTATTTTTATAATGGAATTTTGTATCCTGTTTTAGAGTGGAGGCTTGCTTTGTACTCAGTCCCGTGTGTTTTGTGTGTTCTCTGGCACTCACCTGCCTCAGGACACCACAGCCCCCTGTGGTAATCTGAGTGTCAGCCTTTGTGAATATGTGTCCCTGGGCAACACTGCTTGAGAATGAAGTATGGGACTGCAGTCAGACTCAGCATGAATATAAGGGCATGACCATAGTGGGAACCAATCTAATACTATGCCCAAAGGAATTGAAAAGGAAGAGAGCAGACTGCTTGCCTACAGCAAACCAACTCCCCCCCCCAACATTTTCTTTCTCATGGAGTTTAGCAAATCTGGTTAAATTCCCTGGACCCAAATGTATATTTTGACCTTTTCTTGGAAACGAGATGACAGGCCAGAGTAGTAGTCAGAATAATTTCTACTAGTACATACTTTTAAGGCACATTCCTTAAACATCATAGGTATTCAAGATGTTACATTTAATACATAAACCAAATGTACACCAATATATTTTGTATATGTTACTTTAACCATCAGAAATTAAAGTATGATGGACAAAAACTACTGTGAATAAAGGTATACTAAAAGGAATCCGCTTTTATAAAAAGCATCATGAATGATCATAATAACAAGAAAAGAAGTTCATGAATATTTACTATGAGTAGCATCATGTTAAGTCCTTTTATATGTATTTACACCATTAATTCTCATCCCATTCTTGTGACATACTGCTTGTATCACATAAATGAGGACATAATGTTGAACAACTTAACAACCACACTTATCAAGGCACAGGATCAGGACTGAAATTCATTTGCTGGACTGCCATACTCCAAGATCTCACATCATATTGCATTATTGGATAATTAAAAAAAAACACACACAGAGGAAAGACTTGGGTAGGGAGACTATGTCTAGAGACTTGACTAAACAAATATGAATGGCTAGGAATAATAAACCAGAATAACAAAGTGATTTGAAAGCTACTAAGAAGTGAAATAACAGTTAAGTTAAACAGCCTGGACAAGACAAAGAAACAACACATATATAAACACACATTTTTTGTAGCTTTTAGTTCTTCAATAATATTAAACTTAATTTTCTTTCAATTAGGCAAACCTCCAAAGTAGTTCTTCTCCATGAAAAGTATTGTAATACTAAAATGCAAGAGCCGACATTTTCATTGGACTTAATAATGTAGCCAAATTCTGAAGGACAATTAATATATTAGTAAAACAGATAAAACTCCAATGACATATATCATATTTCATTCATTCAGTAATAATTTAAACAGGGAGGTAATACTATGTTGGTTAAAGATCAGTTACAATACTTTATATAGATATACTTTGTGCATTACCAATTAAAATTTATGCAGTAGCCACAAATTTAAA
This sequence comes from Megascapheus bottae, assembly GCF_031878675.1. Lineage (NCBI taxonomy): Eukaryota > Metazoa > Chordata > Mammalia > Rodentia > Geomyidae > Megascapheus > Megascapheus bottae. The sequence continues at coordinate 18,963,831 of NC_143512.1, read as the reverse complement.
CATGCAAGTTCAGTACTAAACACCTGAGGAATCTCAGCACAGTGCCTAACTTAGGAGAGCTACGAACCAGCATCTCTTCAAGGAAGAACAAAGATAGCAAATAAGAAAACCAATGAAGGAGATAGATAGCCAACATGATTCCATGTGACGGTATGCTTAGAATTAATTCTCCTGCATTTTATTTAATCATAGATTATTCACTATTTTGCAAAAAATTAAACGTGTAAAATACACTCGTTTATTCAGAAATTATCATGAATATGTATACTCAGTTTGAGGTACAATTATTAGGCATCAGAATGTGAAAAAACAGGTTGAAGGGGAGACACAACAAACAGCTAACTAAAATAATATACACTTAAAATATAATCTTCAAAGCAAAAAATCCATATATTCAATTTTAAATAAACTCTGAGTCCATGTATTTAAATTGAGATGTGATCAAAAGTTTGCATATAATTTATTCTAAGGAGTTATGCATTCAAAAGTAAGGAGAAGTGCATGTTTGCTGGAGAAGACAATAGAAACAATGAGAAGGACAACACTACTGTGAAGTGAGGGAATCCACTCTATACAGGGACCAGAGAAGCAAAAGCACTGAGGAAACGCACAGCACAGAAGAACTCAACAAGGGCATCCAGGGACATGTGAACCTGAGCAGAGAAAGAGCGTCACTGTGAGAAACATAGTTGGAGGTCTCATGAGTAGGATGTTATAACAATGCCAGTTTGGGTAACCCAAACAGATTTGCATTTAGGGATATGGAACAGAAATCTTTCTCTGGAAAGATCTTTCTGTTGGGTAACTTACATTGCACTGCTAGTTACAGAAAAGCAAGTGGCAGGACAGATTTCCAATGATTAACGGGACCTGTGATGGGTTTCTTTATAGACTTAGAGTAACATAAAGAGATGTTTAGAGAAATCTAAATCTATATTGAGATTCTAGGGGGAAAATGTAACAAAAATTAAACAGAATTCTATACTGTGAATCAATACAGATTGAATAAAAACAGTGGAGGGAGTATTTCCAGTCAAAGCATTTTGAACAGTCATTATTAACTCTGTTAAGTGGATCTTGAGTACTTCAGAAAGAACAACTGAGCCAAGTTTCCATGGAAAGGACCACAATTATGCAGTGTGTTTTAAGGCTGTCAAATTAGCCTCAAATAATGATACCTACTGTAGATGAGTAATGTTCATTGCTTGGTGACTATATACAAAACATCTATATTCTTTAGACTAACAGTACTTTCAAACCATAATTAGCTGCCTTGCCTGATGAGCACAAGGAACTTTTGGAAGGTGGTTGAGTGAAACTGTCTTCAAATTCTTAAGCTACAATGAGGATGACAGAAATATAAAGCAGTGTTATTAGTTCCTGGGGCCTTTGAATGGCTTTTTCTGAACTAAAATGTTTTTCCTGTATACCCTGCTTTGTAAGTTTAAGTAGCAAAATCTTGCTATTCTCTCTAATTAAGGGCTTCCTGCCTAGGGATTTTTAAAGAACACATACCAGAAATAACAGTAGTTCCTTACCCAATGAATCCCAAAACTCTAAATAAAATACAATGCTCAAATAAAAAGGTAGGAGGGCTGAGGGCAGATTGGGGAAGGCTGTTCATGTTAGTCAATGCTGAGGGCAGCTGCCCTCAAAGAATTCTCTTTAGAAATTGGCAGATCTCAGGCTTCTAGCATATACAGAGCAAACCCAAACCATTCTCTACTTCCAATGAGTTGTAAAAATTTCAGGGATGACAGTAAACCTGAAGAAGGGAAACATATAAATCCCCAATATTATTTGCCTGCACTGTGAGATGGGAGTTGTAAAAGGAAGTTTGCAGAGCATATGAAAGGAGATTCAGGGGACAAACTATTCAAGGAATTAAAGAAAAGAACTTGTTAAGTGGAAGAAAAGAAATAATAGAATTGAGTCTAAAACCTCTGAAAACTAAAAAGCAAATGAAGCAAATTAAAAAGCCTACATTCTATGTTAAATGAAATCTCTTCGTACAAGTTTTGAAGACAATAAAAAATTTAAAGACACATGAAATAAAATAACTTATTAGTGACAAAGTAAAACATAACAAATATACATTTATATGTGACAGACTTTAAAACTTAATGACAAATTACATGATATATAGATTATAAAAGTATGAGTTTGACATAAACTTTTTAAAGCTAATAAGTTTTATAGTTGCAAATCCAAAAGGGGAAAAGATCCAAAAATACAGTAGAGAAAGTTGCTGCAGATTGTCCACAGAAACCTATAGCAATGGGGTTTTATGGTGCTAGACTGTAACTGTGAGTTAAGGCTAAGAACAAGCTAGAGAGGTCTCCAGCTTTCCCAGGATGTAGTATACTCATGAGCATACATAATTACAATAAAGCAAGAGGGAGGAAAATGAGATATAAAATCTGAAAGGAGACAAAAATGATCAGGGTTTTCAAAACATATCAGTGCAAACCTTAAAAAAAAGCCCACAGGGCCGGGAGTTTGGCCTAGTGGTAGAGTGCTTGCCTAGCATGCACGAAGACCCGGGTTCGATTCCTCGGTACCACATACATAGAAAAAAGCTGAAAGTGGTGCTGAGGCTCAAGTGGTAGAGCTCTAACCTTGACAAAGTCCAAGGACAGTGCTCAGGCCCTGAGCTGAAGCCCAGGACTGGCAAAAAAAAAAAAAAAAAAAAAAACCCACAAGCATCTCAAATTGACAAATTACTAAAAGCACCAAGGAAGATTAGTAAATTAGCCATTTATAAGCTCTACAAAATCAATTATATTCCAACACAATAGCAAAAATTAGTCAGAATTCATGAGAGAAAGAAGAAGAATCAACTGATAGGAGTAATGAAATACGCACTGTTATATAGAACAAATGTAACAACACATAAAATAATTCAGTTTACAAAATATGTTTATCAGAAAGATATAGAAGTTCTAAAATAGAGAATTATATTCAACATACTGACAGAAAAGTTCAATATAAATGTATCTTTCTCTTATGAAAATCTATATATTCAGTGAAACGCCCCAGACATCAGCAGTTTTTAAAGAAAATTTAAGAAGCTGACATAATAATAGAAGAAAATTAAGTAAAGTAAAATCATTTTAAGAAAGAACTGAAGGGAGAGGAAATGACTTTCCTAGATCAATAGTCAAAATGTAAGTTATAATGATTAAGATATTATTATATTGGAGACAAAACAGAAAATGACATAAACAGAAACAAGAAACTGGCCTATATGAAAATATACCGGTAAGTGATAGACACAATTCATGGTTCCATAGTAAACTTCATGTACTAAAAATAAGTTCTACGTGGATTAAAGATTCAAGTATTAAAAGAAAACTAAAGTAATTATGATGCTATAAAAGAGTATCTTTTCTATTGTGGGTACAGAGCATTTACTAATTATTAGAAACTACTCATATGTTATTTACTCTGTGTCATGGCTTTACATGCATTAAAAGCAATCTATGAAGTAGAAATTGTTATTGTTCTCATTGTACAAATGAGGAAAAAAGGCATTGAGAGGATATATAGGTTGTCCAAGATCTCAGAATCACTAAGTGACAGAGGTGACAGTTAATTTAGCTGTCAAGGTATAAAGAACAGCTCGATAAATATAGTTCCCCCTCCCCATGCCAAAGACAAAATTATTTCAAGCTATAGTATATTTTAATTGTAGATTGAGAGAAAATAATTGGTAGTGCATCTTAGTGTCAAGACTATATATTTGATTAAAGTCTATAAAAACAGAAAGTAGGGAGTGGCTATAAATAATTTAAGGAAAAAATAGGACTGGTCAGTAAATACATAAAAATTCTCAACTTTACTAGTAATCAGGGAAAGGCAATTTTATGTGTCATGGAGAAGATATTTCTCATTAGACAGAACAGTAAATAAAAAGACATGCTAATAAAGGTGTTGGCAAGGATTAAGGATACAGACACCCTCTCACATCGTTGAGAGAAGCATAAATTCATGTGGCCATTCCAGAGGGCAAATTTGGAAGTACCCATTAAATGAAAAACAAGCACAATTCAGGAATCATTTACAACATTAATAACTTAGTTTATAGGAGTATTTGCTATGTGCTTTTCATTCAATTTTACACACATGAATTTCTCAATACCTTACATATATGAATGTATCCAATTCTCCATGATGGAGAGAATGAAATTCAGATTGTTCAAGTAACTTGTCTAAGTTTCCAGTTGGAACTTAACCAGGAAAACACATTACCTCAATAGACAAAGGAAGTTCCCTGATTTGTTTTCAATAGTTGGAAAAAAATGAAAAGAATCAGAATGCCAGTAGGACTATGTCAAAATGATATATTCATTTCACAGGAAATGAATGTGCTATGTTTTAGCCATAACTTGTTTAAAAGAACAAGCTAGATAGCATAAATGTAGAAGAATCTCAAATGACTATTGTTGAATGAAAAAAAATTCATTGAAAGATATTTACACTCTAGCTCCATAACCATAAGGCAAATCAAAATCACATGTGTTACACACACACACACACACATACACACACACACACACACACACACACACACACACACACACACCCCTATGTGCAAGTACTTAATGAAGTAGTTGAAAAGCATAACCACTATATCTGAAACAATGTTTTTGGTGGTGGGGGGGAGGGGAGTGGGGGGTGGGGAAGAACTGATACCTAAAAGAAATTTATGGTTTTTCTGGACCATTATATATAAATCTAAAGGATAAAGTATTCATGTATTTATTGTTACAATTAAAATGTAAAAATAACAAAAACATATTGTATAAATACCCCAGAGAGTTGGGTTCAAATTCTAACTCTGTTAGTTCTTTCCATACTTGGACCCCTAGAGAGAATCAGTAGTTTGATTTGCTTAAGGTGGAAAGTAGCCAACATAAGATTATAACCACTTTACAAGCAGAGATCATTTTATATTGTCTTTGCATGTATACTGAATGCTTTGCATCCAATAGGCTCTGTTGAGGAAACTGATATAAACTATGTGACTCACAGCCAAGAGAACAGCCATGAAGGGAAAAAAGAAGGTGGCATTTTCATGGTACTGACAGACTGAAGAGAGGTTGGTTTTGTTGCTTTAGTTAACAGTCTGTGTGGGCAGAGTGTAGACATGGGAGCAGGTTGTTGAAAGAAGTAATGTGTTTCCCTCCTAGTGTGAGAGTAAAGGAAGAGAACTATGAAGAGAAGATGTGGTGCTGCTGATTATGATAACAACTATGGTATCACCTACTACATTTCTTTGGTCCTCAGGAACTCTGTTTAGGTCAGAAAGATTCAGAGTTTCCCTGAGAATCTTTAAACTTGGCATAAAGCAAGTCATTAACCATTGAATGCACTGAATTTTGCAGACCAAAGAGGTGTGATGATTTTCTTAGCAGTTATAACATTTTTTATTTTATTGTACTAATATTAGTCTAATTGCATTATCATGCAAATGTTTTGTGTTTCTTTATATTTAATTGCATTAATATTATACAAATGCTTATGTTTCTTAATGGGACATATTCTGATGTTAGACTTTTCTTCCTCTAAGTCATGGCACAGCTTCCTAAAGAATATGAGAAAGATGCTATTTGGAAGGATAGTGGTGTTGCTATTCATTCTATAAACTGTATCTGCTGTGGGGAAAATTTCAAATACAAATTTGGGCCAAGATGTTAAAACTATACTAGAACAAGTTCCAGAGCTGGGGGGGGGGGGTCATGATTCAAGTGGTAGAGCACCAACTTAACAAGGCCCTAAGTTCAAATGTCAGCCCTACCAAATCAATAAATAAAAAAAAAAAAGCAAAACTATGAAGGAAGATGTTCCACAGAGAACAGAAATGGGCATATTAGGGTATAACAAGTATAGAAGCAGAAAACAATAAAGGGGAAATTTTAAGTTTTATTTTATGAGATTTTTTTCTTTTTTTTGGCCAGTCCTGGGCTTACACTCAGGGCCTGAGCACTGTCCTTGGATTTTACTCGAGGCTAGAACTCTACCACTTTCACCTCAGCACTTCCGGCTTTTTCTAAGCATGTTGTACCAAGGAATTGAACCCGGGTCTTCGTGCATGTTAGGCAAGTACTCTACCACTAGGCCAAACTCCCGATCTTTATGAGATTTTTTTTTTGATAGAAACACATCACACATGGCAATAAGTGTAAAGTGAAACCACACATATTTTTAAGTTTATATTTTTTATTGTAATGTATAGTGGGGTTACAGTTATATGCACCAGATAGTAGGTACATTACTTCTCACACATTGATACTCCTTCTCATGTTTTTGTCCCCATTTCCCTCCCCCTGCATTTATTGTATGAAAGTTTTACTTCCACAGGAACATTTTATTATAGATTGACTAGAAACCCTCAATGTGATGAAACCCTAAAAGTGATGGGACCAGGAATGTGGCCTAGTGGAAGAGTGCTTGCCTAGCCTGCAAAAAGCCCTGGGTTTGATTCCTAGGTACCATATACACAGAAAAAGACAGAAGTGGTGCTGTGGCTCAGGTGGTAGAGCACTAGCCTTGAGAAAGCTCTAGGAAAGTGCCCAGGTCCTGAGTTCAAGCACTAGAACTAGCAAAAAAAAAAAGTGATAGAAAGCTTTTTGTCAAATCTATTTCTTATGTAAACTTTTAAAGTAATTTACTGAAACCAGAGCAACCAAGCAGGGGGTGGACTGACATATTAGGCAGTCATGGGGAAGACTCACATCTGCTACTAACACCATTCCTTAAAATGAATTTTCTTTCTACCTGGAAATACTCATATGATGAAGTGGATGAGTTGTCTCTGCTGAAAGTAAGAGATGATTAGCAAGAAATGCCTCTCATAGCCAATTCCAGGCAGGCATCTGGACTTTTTGCTACATAGGAACAAACATAGAGTGCTGGCTGCACTTTAATCTTCAGCTACTACCCTCCTTCTCTTGTCTTACAACCACTAAGATTTTCCTGCAAGAAGCTGTTATCAGATTTTACCCTATTCTTAGGAGGAACTAAAACTATCCTCAGCACTGGGTTAAGTGTGATAGACCTGAGCATTTACATCCTATCTTCTGGCCGCAATGAAATGTGCATACATTTCTACCACTGTTAGAAAAATAGAATTGGAATCTGAAATCTTATACCCACCCATTAGTTTCAACTTTATTTGTAACTGGAATTCTTTCTGATCTATGAAGCAATAAATTCCCCATCCTTATTTATTTTTTAATAATCACTTTTTAAAAAAGAGTTGTAAGGTAGTTTTTATTCATTGTAAACATAAGATTCCCGAAAATAATTCCCTATCTGAGCAATGGTTTTAAAAGTAAACATGGCTAGAACACTGAACCATATTTTACTGTTGGATGGAAAGAATAATTCACTATCTTTCTTATAAAGAAACACTAGTTTTTTTTAGTACAATAGAAAATTAAAATATATTATTTGCTTAGGCAAAAACATGTCTTCATTATTTTTGGCACTCTCTAAAATTTATTCCACATGGAATCTGGGGGGGGTATGAATTCTAAACGAAGAGTCTCAACTATTACAAGCTGCATAAAACATAAGCAAAGCATTTTTTTTTGCCAATTTTTTATTTGTATAGCCAATTTTAGATCTGGGAATCTGACACTAAAAATGGTCTCAGATTTAATGTTGTTGTGTATTCAATGCCAACAATAAAAAAATAGCTAATATGTCTTTGGTGCTTTTATTTTACAGGACTGCAATTTTATAAGAGCATTTCCCTAGTCTGGGTAGCTAGGGTGACTGAATAGTTTATTCTTCCTATGTGCAGAAAAATTTCCACTAGTAGTCTGAAAAAATATATACATTTTCTGCGAGAACTTAGGAAAATAATTTTTTCCCTCTCTTAGCTTCTAAGAAATTTACAGTGAGTTACATTGTTTTTATGTAATCTAGAACATAATTTTAGAACCAGAATGTACCTTTTTGCATGAAGAAAGAAAAGTAATTTTGGCACCTCCAATAAATCAATAGATAAACACAAGAGTTGTGTTTACTCTGGCCTTGTCTGCTGCCTTGTTCAGCTGCTAGAACAAAATATCTTAATCCAAACTTGACTAGCCAAACATTTCAACATTATTGTTAGTTCCTGCTATTTCCGTCTGTGTTCCATCACGCTGACATCTATTGGTTCCTGAACCTTACACATTTGCCAACAGACAAGAAAGAATGTTTGATACCACATAAGCTATCCTTGCCAATAAGAACCTCTAGGATTTTTACCTCAGTGTGCAGTAAATATCTTGCTAAATAAAGGCTCATTTAATACTTTCTGTATTCCAGTCAATAGGTTTTTCTTCTGATGGGGATAGTCTAGTAAGGACTTGAACTGGGTAGTGTAGATAGTGTGGTAAATATAAAGTTCATCTCCCACATGTTATGTCCATACTTATTCAATAAAGACTAAGGGGCTTGGGGCTATAATCATCAATCCTTTGTTTTCACATGGTTTTATGAATTGTAAGGCTACCTAAACATGTTTTAAGGTCATTCTTTGAAAATGAAAAGCAAAATTTACAACAGAGTTTGAGAAAGCTCATAGGTGAGCTGAAAAATCTCTGTAAGAAAACAAGTTGAATCTATATTCTAGGTAAGTCTGATGATGGGGGTTGGGACAGAATTTCTGTTTCTTTCATGCTTGTTTTAATACTGTAAACTTTTCAATGTTGCTTACCTTCCTAATGTAGTTCCTTGAATAAAAATAAGACCAAATAAGGCAATTTTGGAATATGCATTTTCTAACATGGCTGTTTTTTCCTCCAAGAAATGAAAAAAGTGGGCATAATATATAATTTTTAATGAAGCCACTTCTAAAATTTTTATCCAAGAGCATACATTATGCAAATATCTTCTTGTATAAAAAACTAAATGTTTTAAATAAGATAGCTAATGGTTCCTAGGTATAAAATGTGCTATTAAACTGAAGAGTATTTTTCCTCTTCCTTTCTATCCTGTTATCTTCCACAAAATGTTGCACATGTTTCACCTCTGGAACAGATTGAATCGAAGAGTGACTCAAACATACAAGGTTCAAGAAATCTGCTTTCTGAACAAACAACATGGAGAATACGAAGCCACTTTTTCAAAATATACTAAAATTTACTTTTAGCATGATCAAAAGTGTGTTACTAAGACTTAGAAATTGCAACTTTTGGACTAAGAATTCTGTTTAGGATTTTCTACTTTACAGCATGTAAGAACATTTCTATCCTTTTCTAAGGATATTTCAAAGAAACTAGTAAATGTTCACTTCATCACTATAGAAACTTTGAATATATCTTACCCTACTAACTGGAAAATATTAATGGTTTAGCACTATCACCATCACTTCAACCATTTCAGCTATTATTCCTGGTCGTTGACAGCAATTGCTGGCTTGTTAAAAAAGAAGTAGCAAGAGGGAGACTTTTCTACCTTCTATTCTAGGATTATTGAGGTTTAAAATGATCTTGTGAGGATGGTGAAAACCACAGCTGAAAATCCAGAGAATGAACAGTTTACAAAATCTCAGAACAAAAATTATATGAAAGCTTCACAAAGCTGTAGATATTTTTTAAAGGAAGGTGAAAGATGCAAGGAAAACCTGCACAAGTAGCATAGCAAGAAACAGATGGCCTTTTTTAAAAACTGAACTTGTGCCTTCTACAAGTATCCTTCTTAATTGTAGCATACTGAGTACTTTTATGCAAATGATTTCAATTGCTAAGTACAGAGCAGAATAAACAGGGTAAGCTCATTGACATTAAATGACACAGTGCACTTGGAGCTCATCTACTATTTAGTCTGTAAACACCTGATATGGAAAATCGTATGAAGAAACTAGTGCCAAGACAGTTTAAGATTAACCAATGTTCAGTGAAGATTTAAAAGCTTGGCTTTCATTTTGTTAAAGATGCGCACGTTCATATTTAATCAATGAACTTCAGTTCTGTTTTTAGGGCTCGATTTAGAATTTATGATTTTGTTTCTTTCTGGCTTATTCCAAACTGAGTTAAAGGAAGCTTATAACTAGGGCAGGGAATAAACTCTAGTACTTTTATAAGTTAAGCAGCAACAGAGTCTCACAAGAACGTTTTAGAAACAAGTAGTTTATTGAATTTGACTTCTATAGGGCAGAGAGAATAATGGCTTAAATATCTATTTCTATTTAGCACAGGATCATAGGGATATTAACAGCAATCTTGTTAAGGTCTTCTGACTTCCTTGCTTTCTATAGTTCTGTGCTGAAAATGCCTTTTTCATATATTTTTATTGTAATTAATAGAAGGGTTACATGATATTTGCCAGATAGAGGGTGCATGACTTCACACACATTGATACCCTTTCTCATGTCTTGGTCCCCATTTCCCTCCCCCCCACCTCCACCCCTCATCTTGTTTTCCCCCCTTCCCTATCCAATTTCAAATAACCAAATACAAATATATCCAGTATATCAGATAACAAAGTGAGATACTGTAACAATATGAGATAACCAAGGGACAGCAAAAGAGATGAGAGATAACATAGTACATTAAGGACAACAATCACTCATTATATGGCTTTTGTTTCTATATTCTAGAGGTCCTTATGACATCACCCCATTTGTTAGGAAATGGAAAGACTTAGAAAAAAATCATATTAAGTGAAGTAAGCCAGACTCAAAGGAACATAGGCTCAATGGTTTCCCTCATTTGTCATAAAGTAGAAACCTTGGGCTCTTCTAGCAAAGATTTGCAATAGAGCAAAACCTAGATACATAAGGCCATATAGTATGACACTAAATGAAGATGCCTTTTGATGAGTGTACAGGCAGATCTCCATGACCCAGTGAAGGATACTTTCTCAGAACCATGGGATTAGGCTGGAACAATGAGGAGAAAACTGCACTGCAAAGGAAGAGATCACCCTGAGAGGCTGTCAGGAGTTTCACAGTGTCAAAACGAGAACTTCCTCTGGCAGCTCTCGTCTAGCCAATGGCACTTTTAAGAGCTGACTGGTGAGTCCTGGCATATCTAGGAGAGCCGAAGAGATGCCATTATTCAATGTAAAGTGGGTTGGGGTTTTTTTTGCATGTGAGTTTAATCAATATTTTCTCACTAATTTAGGTTCTAACTTTCCAAAGTAAACTTTTTATGGACAGAAAATGTAAGTAGCTTGTATGAGATCTTAAATTTACTATTGTTAACCTCATGGCCAGTAATTTAATTAGGTTAAGAGTATGGACAATTTTGAAATTATTTAATTCCATTGCTTTATTTTATGGACACGCGAACACACACAGCAAGCATGGCATTGTTGGCTCACACCTGTAATCATAGCTATTCAGGAGGCTAAGGTCTGAGGATCATCATTCAAAAGTCGACTTTGGCTGGAAAATCCATGAAACTCTTTATCTCCAATAAACTACTCAGAAAAAGCTGGAAATGGTGCAATAGCTCAAGTGGTAGAGCACTAGCCTTGAATACAGAGAAACTCAGGTACATAATCCAAGCCTTGAGTTCAAATTCTAGGACTGGCAAAAAAAAAAAAAAAAGAAAACACACAGCAATAACTAAAAAATGTCTACACTTAATCCATCTTCCATCAATTTACGATTTGTTTAAAACAATTATGACAATTCTGGTAAGTAGTACAAATAAAATCTTAGTAGCCCTCTGAAATAAGGTAGCCAAAGTGCTCTCATAAGATTTTATAGAATACTTTTAGAAACGAGGAATGTGCTGGGTGCTTGTGGCTCATATATGTGAACTACTCAGGAGTCTGAGATCTGATGATCATGGTTTGAAGCCAGCCAGAGGTACGAAAGCCTGTGAGACTCATCTCCAATTAACTACCAAAAAACCCCAGAAGTGGAGCTGTGGCTTAAGTAGTAGAGCACTTGTCTTGAGTATAAATGCTTAGGAACAGTGCTCCTGGTCTGAGCGCAAACCTTAGGATTGGCATAAAACAAATATGCAAACAACAGTCAAGGAATGTGACATATACCTTTGGATTTTCAGTGCTTTCCTTTGCCAATGACTAATTCAGAGAAGTAATACATGAACTCTTGTTTTTGTTCTACTTACATTTCAGTCTTGACCCACCCTTTATTTATATTACATGTGGACCTCACTTTAGAGTGTGTGGGGGGATCATGTGGCAGAACCTAGGAATTTAGTAACCTAATTTTAATTAACATTTGAAACACCAGTGTCAATATTTCATTTTACAATAAAATGAAACTTTGTTAATTCTGAAACAGAAGCCACTTATATCATGCATTTCTTCTCACAGAGAAATAGATTCTCATTATCACAAAGGGAAAACCTATATTGTGTTATATAGCATTGTGACCAAATGGCGATCAGATCTCCATTTTGGCTATGTAATCCAGACTCTACTGCTAGTACGTTTTCCATTCCTATTTGATCACAAACTCATGATCCATTAGCAAGTCCTGTTTCCTTTTTCCACTATCCAAAATCTATCTTCTTTCTACCTTCTCTACTTGCAACCAGATCAAAGCATGGCTTACTGATTGAAACAGCCTTCTAACTTGTCCTTTGACTGCCTAGAATCTGTTCAAATGAATAGCCAATCTTAGAGCTTCTCCTCCCTTTAGAGGATACTTCAGAATTCTTACTTTACTCAGCACAATGCCATAAAGTAATAACATGTTTTGATCATTCTTACCTATAGATTATACTCCTTTCAAGTCACATCCTTAGTATTGTTTCACCAAGGATGATTCTCCTCTCGCTTCACACAACCAATCTCCATAGCTCCCTGATTCTAGTCTTCCTGGCCTAAATTCTCATGTCTTTCAGGTCTTTCTTCCAAATTCCCTTCTCAATAAAGTCTTCCCTGATGGTATGTGTGAAAAGAACACTTTCCCCTAAGTTTCCTTATCCCTGCTGCCCGGATTTTCTCTGTATCACCTACCAATTGATTTTATTTATTTACTTACCACCAGAATATAAATGCCCCAACGAAAGGAATGTTGCCTATTTTCTCACTGTTTTATCTTCTGCATGTAGGACAATGAGTGGGATTTAGTGCTCAATAAATACAGAATAAATGAGCAGAATGATGGCTAAATAGTGCAATAGTACAGCCTTTTAGGATGTAGTGTTTTTTTGCTATAGTTGCAAAATGCATAATTAAGACAAGCAAAAACAGTGAAGTTACTGAGCATGTGACTTTTCTGTAGCAATTAGAAGCAAACTGACTCTCTCTCTCTCTCTCTTTTTAAAATGCGCAAATTGAGAACTGAGCCCATCCATTTCATATCCAAATTATGGATGTGCATCTTGATATATGATTCACAGCACAGAATGCCACTTGATCATCAAGACTATGGTGAGTAAAAGACACACTTCTAGGTGATCTTCAATGACTACAATGAATTGTAACAACCCAGCTCAATACAAAGCTGGGGAGATTTCTTCAGTGGTCAATGTGAAGGGACAATGATGTGAAGTCTTACATGAATAAACTCATACACCAATTCTGAATTGCACTTTTGAGAAAATGGAATGTCTTCTACATAGCACCTTTTATACATTTATAGGAAGCCAAATTTACATTAATATGAAAGGGAGATAATCTTTCTCCAGCATGTATCTTATCCTTCAATAAACCTGTTAAAGAGATAGGGTTAATAGTCTCCAATACCAAGTGTTTAAAAGGTCTCTATAGTATAATGTCACCTTTACTAGTCCTTGCTTTGCCTTAACACTCTGACTCATATCAACAATTCAGGTGCTTATGTCAAGACCATCCAAAAATGTATTTCTATTTTATAAAACTTGCTTAATCATGGTTTGTTGAAAAAAGATACATTATATGTGTATGCGTGTGTACACACACACATACACACACACACACACACACACACACACACACACACACACACCCCTATATTACAAAGCCGCAGGATACAGTCACATTCACATTAAAATTCAAAGAGTGAATTATTTAAAAACCAATGTCACTGGACTATCCTAAACTCAATGAAACAGCATTACATGTTTACCTTATTGAAAACAAGGATACAGCCCAGTTGAAAAATTAATTTATTCATACATTAGTAGCATGGTGAATGTATTATAGATCATGAAGCTTACTTCAAAATTTTTTCCAGTTGGACAACCCCCACTTCTCTTTCATGTGCCAAATATGATGGAAGGGGCAATAATTGGGTGCAAATATTCCCATATATTTTGCAAATTTTCACTTAACACAATACTAAGGTATTAGTAATGTAAACTTTAACATGGCTCATTTAATAGGCTTTACTTAGCTGAAGGCAATGAAATAGAGAAGCAGGAAGTATGGCAAAGAAAGACAGAGGGTGGCAGAGCTTAGAGGAAGAGGCCAGTCACAAAAAGGAATGTAGGCACCAAGTTAGTATTTTCTTACCTTATACAAAATACTGATATCCAATTTAAGAAAGAAAAACCAAGCCAGCTGTCATTCTGACTGCTGGAAACCAGGAGGGGACAAGAAGAGATGTCCAGTGTTCAATACCAGTGCTTTGCCCAGGCAGTTCAATACCAGTGTATTGCCTAGACAGCTCTTCCCCCTAGCATGCTGCCTGCTCTTCTTTCTACCTAGAAAGCCAGGAAAGGCACAGCTACATAACTCAAACCTGACTTGGTCCAGCTTTACTGAATACTAATTCAATTTCAATGTCTATGGAACATTCACTGAGTGTAAAGCTCATATTTCCTTTGTGCATACAGGAAGGTCAGTACTGCTAGAGCCAGAGATTGAAACACGGGCCCTAAAGGTAGCAGCAGAGACAAGCATATCACTAGGCTGATTCTAAACAATGGTGCTTGCTTGTGGCTTCCATGAACAACTTATCAAGGGATGGGAAGAAAGCCAGAGAGAGGCCAATATGACTTGATTTTTTTCCCCCTTAGTACATAAAACATTTTACTTCAAAAAATGGATTGAGGTCAGACAGAAACACCACAAGGCATGCTGAATCTCTGAATGCAGATAGTTTGCAATGTGTGCTGGGGGCACCGAAGCCACTAATATGTATGAAAGTCCCGGGGACTATTTCTCCATGTAATGTATTACAACATCTGAAAAATCAATGTCCTAGGGCACAGAAAGACGAACATAGAGATTTTCAATTATCTATTTTTTTCATTCCAGAAATATTACTTCCTTCAAACAGAATCAAAAGGCAATATGAGTTGTTTTCATTTTGGGTAAGGAGATATTGATACCATGCAAGAGTCTCAACTGGCTCAGTCCCACTTGGTTAATAGGCGAATGGGCAGAATATTGTATAGACTTTAAAAACACAATGGGTCCCCAAGACATTCCCTCAAATCTTGATGAATGAAGGTACCAGCTTGCTGAACCAAAATGATTTAAAATTGACATTGCTTTGCTTTTTTTCTTAAACCAATATCTTCTGCCAGTAAGTACATGGATCACAGTGAGTTTCCAAATAAAATTCTCTGTCACATTCACATCTTGGGAAATAAAACTGAAAGAATCCTAAAAGCCTAACTTCTGCACATTCAGTCAAATAAACCAGAGTCAGTGTAATGTAATGGGCAGAACCTAACTTTCCATTTCCATTACCCAAAAGGCACAAGGCTGTATGGCCACCTTTGAAGAAACAGGCTTGCACAGAAATTATCTGATATAAACAGTAAACTCAGGCTACATGCCTGTAATCCCCAGTACTCAGGAGGCTGAGATCTAAGTATGTGAGACTTATCTCCAATAAACTACTCTGAAAAAAAATTGAAAGTGGCACTGCTGCTCAAGTGATAGAGCACTAGCCTTGAGCACAAAGAGTCTCAGGGACAGTGTCCAGTCCCTAAGTTCAAGCCCCAGAAGTGTAAAACAAACAAACAAACAATACGCCTAGAGATTTCTCAACTTTTGGGGTGGGAGAGGGGAAAGGGAATATTATAGTGTAGCAAACACATTTTTCATTCATTCGGCATTTTAGAATACTGTTTCTGACAGGTGACTATCTGTGTTTAACCAGGTATGCTGAGAAGGCTTGTCAAATTTGCTATTTACAAAGCCCTTCTTCAGAATTTTCCATGAATGATCGAAAGTCAAAAGCAAAATGACTCCGTAGCAAAAGGTATACAAGTGTGTTTGGTGTAGATAAAAAAAGGGATATAATCAGAGTCTTCACAGTGCTAACTCACAGAAAGTGCTCAAGAATATTAGAGAAATAAACAAATGGCAGGAGAGTAGACATTCCAGAGTTTCTCGGGGTGCTTAACTTCAAACACACTCAGCTCACCTTTTTCTCCAATGGCTTTCCTCTGATGTCATTTTCATTTTAATTCTGGTAAGGAGGCATTGGTAAACATGAAATGGCTGGGGTGGTGGAACAATAAAAGTTGAAATTTATTGAGCCTTTGATACCTACAGTTTCTTTGCTGAATCATGGAATCATTACTCCCATACATTTCCTTTCTGGCATGCTAGCCAGCCTTCAACTGCTGTTTCCTTGTCAGAAAACCCATAGGCAATAGCTCAAGAAAGGCTGGCTGGTCTTTTTCAGATTTTATATTATTGATTCAGCTTAAAAATGCAATTATTTAAGCTAGAGAGAGTTAAGTTTCTTCTCTAAAACACTGAGGTACTTGATATGCAACATTTACTTTCAAGGACAAAAGATTCTTAATATCCATCATTTCAATGATTCATTCAACAAAATTTGAGTGCCTACTCTGTGGGAAGCTCTGTCCTTGACATTGCAGTATAGCAGTGAAGAAAATAGACAATGGTTTCCCTGCAAGGTGGTAATATTCTAGTGGGAGGAGTAACACAAACACAGAGCTAAAGGATCAAGAGTTTGAGGAAGAGAGTGATGAGGAAAACTAAGCAGGGTAGAGTGGTGGAAATGCAGACGTAGGAGGTGTATTGACTATTTTGATCCCATAACTAGAGTTCTAGCTGAAGAGGTGGCATCTGAGCTTTTGAAAATGTCTTCCTGAAACTTCTCTGTAGCCTTCAGAAATAAATGAAAAATATGAAGGAAATAAATACATAAAATGTTTTTCATCTGCCTGCATTTATGTGGTTTAAATTTCAAAAAATTCCATTTTATGGCAGAAAGCCAATGACATTTTTAATTAGACACTAGGATATTAAAGAAATATTTATAATATGTAAGGTGGTAGAATACTCCAGATGGTATTTGGGCATTTGCATTGAGCTTAATATCAAATTCATAATTAATTCAAGTTTAGATTACTCACACTAGCCTGGTCAGATCAGTATAATCCTATGTAAAACTTGCAACCAAACAAGGTTTAGTTTTGAGACTATTCTAGGCTAAAACTTTCTTTTTATTATATTCATTGCCAATGTAGCCAGCCAGAGTTTGATATTCCATAGTTTAGCACCTCTGAAGTTAACCAGGTAATTGGAAAGATCTACCCTAGGAAAAATCTGAGAAACCTTCTTTTTAACCCAGAAGCAATTTCATTAGATGATCTGTTTTAAATTGAGTAAACCATCCATCACAAAATTCTTGAGATCAGCTTAAAAATTCAACAGAATTTCTTTGGCCTAACAGCACTCTTTCTTGGCTGCAGAGGCAAGCTAAGAAGATAATGTGTGAAAGAGCAATTTTGAAATCTTTGCATTTTCTGATTGTAGTATATTATAATCAATAAAAATTGGCTTTTGACCTTATCCAGTGGAACTTCAAGGACAATAATTTTATACAGTTTCCTTTTCTGGAAAATTGATGTACCTATTTAGCACATACTTCAGAGTGTGCAAGTGCCTCAGCAACTATAAAAGAAACCCACTGATTTTTAAAAAACAGACATCTTGTAATTAAGTTCTAATTTAACAATAGAGCTGGGCACTGGTTGCTCACTCCTGTAATCCTAGCTACTCAGGAGGTTGAGAGCAGAAGATCAAAGCCAGTCCAGGCAGCCTGAGATTCTTATCTTCAATTAACCACCAGAAAACCATTAGTGTTGTTGTGGCTCAAAGTGGTAGAGCACTAGTCTTGAGCAAAAGGCAGTAAGGACAGAGCTCAGGACCTGAGCTCAAGCTCCATGATCAACAAAACAAAAACGAACAGAAAAAGCCCAGAAAACAAACAACCCCCCTCCAAGATAATTCACAACATTCAGAGAAAGAAAGAGAAGGTAGTAGTTAAAGTATTTATTTTCAGTTTCAAAATGCTAGGACGAAATTGAAAATGAAGGTTCTTTACCAAACTCATTCTATGAAGCCAGTATAACCCTCATCCCCAAACCAAACAGAGATTCATCAAAGAAAGAGAACTATAGACCTATTTCTTTGATGAACATCGATGCAAAACTTCTCAACAAAATACTGGCCAACCATCTACAACAACTCATCAAAAAAATTATACACTATGATCAAACAGGATTCATCACAGGGAGGCAAATCTGGTTCAACATACGCAAATCAATTAATATAATTCAACACATCAACAGGAGCAAGGACAAAAAGCTTATGATTGCCTCAATAGATGCAGAAAAGTCATTTGACAAGATCCAACACCCCTTTATGTTAAAAGCTCTGGAGAAACTAGGAATCCATGGAACATTCCTCAGTATAATAAAGGCTGTGTATCACAAACCCACAAGCTAGTATTATACTTAATGGCAAAAGCTAAAGCCATTCCCTCTAAAATCAGGAACGAGAGAGGATGCCCACTCTCTCCACTCCTCTTTAACATAAGAATTCCTAGCCAGTGCAATAAGGCAAGAAGCAAGCATAAAGGGGATCCAAATAGGGAAAGAGGAAGTAAAACTATCCCTCTTGGCAGAGGACATGATTCTGTATTTAGAGAATCCTATAGACTACTCCCAAGATCCTTGAGCTGATTCAAAACTTTGGAAGGGTAGCAGGGTATAAAATTAACCCTCGAAAATCAACTGCCTTCCTCTATGCCAACAGTGACAGGAATGAGGCAACAATCAGGAAAGAAACTCCTTTTGCAATAGCCTCAAAGAAAATAAAGTACCTAGGAATTATCTTAACTAAGAATGTAAAGAACCTTTTTGATGTAAACTTTAAAACCCTGAAAAAGGAAATTAAAGCAGAACTGAGGAAATGGAAAAACCTCTCATGCTCCTGATTTGGAAGAATCAACATCGTGAAAATGAGTCTTGCCAAGGGCTATCTATAAATTCAACATAATACCCATCAATATCCCAAAGTCATTCGTTAAAGAAATAGAAGAGGCAATCCAAAATTTCATATGGAATAATAAATGACCTTGTATAGCAAAAACACTTCTTAGCAGAAAGAACAGCACAGGAGGAATTTCAATACCAAACTTTAGACTCTATTACAGACCTATAATGATCAAAACAGCTTGGTACTGGCACAACAACAGGCCTGACGACCAATGGAATAGAACTGAGGACCCAGATATTAAACCACAGACCTATGGCCACCTAATCTTTGACAAGGGAGCCAAAAAAATAGAATGGAAGAAAGCCTCTTCAACAAGTTGTGCTGGCAGAACTGGGTAAACACCTGCAGAAAACTAAAGTTGGATCCTTCTTGGTCACCCTGCACTAGAATTAACTCCAAATGGATCAAAGACCTCAAGGTAAAAGCTGACACACTGAAAATTTTACAAGAAGGAATACGAGATACACTAGGCCTCCTTGGCACAGGTCGAAACTTTCTTAATAAGGACCAAGAATCACAACAAATCAGAGAAAGGCTGGATAAGTGGGACTGCATTAAACTGCGGAGCTTTAGTATGGCAAAGGACATAGCTAGTAAATTAATTAGGAAGCCTACAGAGTGGGAGAAGATCTTCACCAACCATACAACAGAAAAAGGCCTCATATCTAAAATATATCAACAGCTCAAAAAATTGAATCACTCCAAAACGAATCTCCAAAGTAACTACTATCCCATTAAAAGATGGGCCAAAGACTTAAAGAGAGTCTTCTCTGAAGAAGAAACAAAAATGGCCTATAGACACATGAAGAAATGCTCAACATCTCTGTTCATAAAAGAAATGCAAATCAAAACAACTCTAAGATTCCATCTCACTCCAGTTAGAATGGCCAGGATCAGGAAAACGAATAATAACAGATGCTGGAGGGGATGTGGCCAGGAGGGATCACTACTACACTGTTGGTGGGAGTGCAAACTCGTTCAACCACTATGGAAAGCAGTATGGCAGTTCCTCAAAAGACTAAACATAGAGCTCCCCTATGACCCAGCAATTCCACTACTTGGCATTTAGCCAATCATCCAGAAACAAGGACATACTAAATCCACTAGCACAACGATGTTCATTGCAGCACTGTTTACCATAGCAAAGATACGGAACCAACCTAGATGTCCCTCAGTTGATGAGTGGATTAACAAGATATGGTATTTGTACACAATGGAATTCTATGCTGCTGTCAGAAAGAATGACATTGCCCCATTTGTTGGGAAATGGAAAGACTTAGAAAAAATCATATTAAGTGAAGTAAGCCAGACTCAAAGGAACGTAGGCTTAATGGTTTCCCTCCTTTGTCATAATCAGTAGAAACCTTGGGCTCTACTAGCAAAGATCTGCAATAGAGCAAAACCTAGATACATAAAGCCATATAGTATGATGCTAAATGAAAGGACCCCTAGGATATAGAAACAAAAGCCATATAATGAATGATTGTTGTCTGTAATGTACTATGTTATCTCTCATCTCTTTTGCTGCCCCTTGGTTTTCTTATATTGTTACAGTATCTCACTTTGTTATCTGAAATATCGGATATATTTGTATTTGGTTATTTGAAATTGGATAGGGAAGGGAGAAAACAAGATAAGGGGTAGGGGTAGGGGGGAGGGAAATGGGGACCAAGACATGTGAAAGGATGTCAGTGTATGTGAATTAATGTACCTCTATCTGGTGAATATAATGTAACCCTTCTATTAATTACAATAAAAATATATGAAAAAAATTCCAGGACTTGTTAGTCATAATTTTTTTCTAGAAACTGATGCATATTTTAATACCTTCACTATTATTATATTTTGCTATGTAATCCATATTATTGTTTTGGTAGCCTATCAAATGGAAATGTATTCATTTTTCTTGGACTATCAACTTCAATTTTGCTGCAATAAACAAGCTAAATAAAATTACGGATTGAAAGTTTAAATAAAGCAAGAAAGGGTATACCTGAAAAAGTTATTTAAAAATTGCATAGGTGAATGAACAATTTAAAAAACCATCAGGCTAAATTAAAACCATCTGTATAGAATGTCTTGGTGATTATTAAAAATGATGCCCCCAAATCCTAGGACTTTTAATAAAAACACTAAATAGAAAAATAAATGCTAATTCTATTTTTTCTATTTGAAATACTAAAGGTTAATCTATTTTGGTGAACTAGCCATGATAAAGTGCCATGTTGTAAATAAAAAATGGTTTCTAATAATGAGAACTGTAACTACATTACATAATACCAATATTTAAATAATGGCTTATAGCCACATTCCATGCAATGGTGTAGGCAATAAACTATATAAGGGAAAAAATGTAACAGTTACTCCAATGTTATACTTATTTTTTTTAAACCATGCATTTTTGTGGAGAAACATAGAAGTTCTTAAGACCTTTGAAGGCCTTTAATGTCTTTGATTCTTGAATAGCCTATCTAATCAGTAGCTTGCAACAATCACATTCTTTAATAATAGGATTGTGAGCCAATGTGTAAGCAAACACAGGAAATATTTTTTTTTTTTTTTTTTTTTTGCCAGTCCTGGTCTTGAGCTCAGGGCTTGAGCACTGTCCTTGGACTTTCTCAAGGTTAGCGCTCTACCACTTTAGCCTCAGCACCACTTCTGGCTTTTTGCTATGTATGTGGGGTACCAAGGAATCGAACCAGGGTCTTTGTGCATGCTAGGCAAGCACTTTACCACTAGGCCAAACTCCCGGCCCCATAGGAAATAATTTTTACGGGTAATAAGCTCTCAGAAGACTTTAAACCTACTAGTAAAGTTAATACAAAGGAGCAGATTTTCTGTCATAAAGGTATATTTTTCATTAGGGTAGTAATTTTCTTCTTTAGATTATTTCTTCATTTTCAATGCACTATTCTTTGTAGGGAGAAAAATTACCTGTCTTTTTTGTGTGACTGAGATAATACATTGACACTCAGCATAACCAACCCTTTTTCTTGTAATAGGCCAACAGGTATTTCACATGTTCCAAGAAGTTAAACTGTAGGAATGAAGGAGGCACAAGTGGCTTTACAAGTTTCATGTACTGTATGCAATAACTCAAGTTCACCTGCTCCTAGCTGACTTCATTTGTCATGTTAAACACAAATATTTTAAGAATAACAAAAGGATATTTTTAAATGGTTTCATTTCTTACCATGTATGGAACTTCATCAAAAAAAATGTAAGACCACTCTGGAAATGAGGTTCTTGGATAGTCAGAGCAAAGAAATTCTAAATAATAATTAGCCTGAATTCTGCTGTACAAAAACAAGTATATGTTAAAATCTACTAATGAGAAATAGCATGAAAAGCAGCAAAAGAAAGAAAAAAAAGAACTCCTGAAGGTTATGCTCAAGGAAAGTTTTTGTTGTTGTTGTTGCGATTACATAGTGAGAAAGAAGTCTCTGACTAAGTTTGTAAGGCAGTACATATGCAGTAGTGATCCATCACCCCATCAGTTGTGAAACATTTATTCTTTGAAACCCTTTACTTACTTAAGAAAGTTTGGCACTTGGATTAATTCCCAGAACAAAACTTTACTCAAATTATTTTTGAAAAGTCAGTAAAGATGGTCTACCCTTTCACTAGATATTCCTTTTGAAGAGGCTGTATTATATTTAAGCTAATACTATATTATATTATATACATCAAAACTGAACAACTAGTATTATTCTCAAATACTTCTTTATGATCAGATTTCAAGAAAGCAAATAGGATGTTTATTTCACTTATGAATGCTTTCAAAATGCTACTTTGTGGAGGGGACAGAATTTGTACATTACGGTAGTGATTTTAACAGGTAAAATTACTGATCCTGATTATTACCAGAAGCACAGCAAAAGGCAAATTTACTCACTCTTCTGGTCTTATCAACATATGAGCATATAAGCTTTGTAAAGAATATTTTCTTAAAACTTAAAGCTATATATTTCTTAATTACCTCTCTGAACAAAGAATTCCAAGGAGGAGGAGGAGGAGGAGGAGGAGGAGCAGGAGGAAAAGAAAAATAAGAGTACTTTTTTTTTTTCAAATATAATCTGACACCAGACAAAACAAAACAAAACACCACAGAAAACCACCTTCCCAGGCAGACTTTCCATCTTCTGCTCTGCCGTTTTACCATTCACCTTTCAGTTCAGTATAGGGAAAATAGCTGAACCCATGGTCTACATGGGTCATATGCCAGCCTAATACCCCACCCTTGAAAGCTGTTTATAAAGGTGACTGATTGGGGCTGGGAGTTTCGCCTAGTGGTAGAGTGCTTGCATGCACAATAACCTGGGGTCCATTCCTCGGTTACCACATACATAGAAAAAGCCAGAAATGTTGTGGCTCAAGTGGTAGAGCTCTAGCCTTGGCGGAAAGCCCAAGGACAGTGCTCAGGGCCTGAGTTCAAGAGCCAGTACTGATTTACAGGTATTAACAAATGCTGGAATGCTACATTCATTGCTAGAGAAAATTTTTGTTCTAATTTGTCAATATTTCCTATCTTCTTCTTCTCCTCCTCCTCCTCTTCCTCCTCCTCGTCCTTCATTTCTTGGGTGGGTACAGGAATCTCTATTATTAATAAGTTCTGCAGATTTCCTGGGGGGCCCGGGGAAAGAGGTATAGACTCTGGAAGTTTACTGGTCTACATTTTCTGTCTCAGGAGAGGATTTTATCTAGCTCTTTCACATGTCTTCTTTAGCATTTGTATATTAATTGATATTTCAGAAGCACCAACAGACTTTACTGAATAAGTTCTTCATATAAACAGAAAGTTTATTTTGTAATTTTATGAGATATTAAGTTGAATATTCTCATTGTTATATCTTCTGAATAGTATTACCAATTACTACTTTTTTAAGGCACTGCATATAATCAACAAAAATCTTTATGATTACACTATCTATAAATGCAATTTAACTGGATAGCTTAATGATAGGAAGAATTACTGAGAAGAACAGGAAAGTGATCTTTATTAATCTGTATTATGCTGTTCCGTTAAGTTTGAAATAGAGATCATTGTTTGTTGAACTCTTAACCACAAATATACTTAAGAAAACAAATTTAATTCATTTTCAAAGCTCAAATGAATTTTTTTTTCTTTTGTCAGTACTATGGATTGGATTTAGGGTCTTGAACTCGTTAAAGAGGTACTCTGTAACTTAAACCACATCTCTAGTCCTGCATAATTGTATCTGAAATCACTAAACTGGGCAGGATTTTTTTCTCCATTAGCATAAGGTAAAAAGATTTTTTAAGAACAAAAGGTAATCTTAGACTTATATTTTTCTAGAATTAAAACTGAGCACAATTGATTTCAAAATAAAAGCTATCTGCTTTTGTTGCAGAGAAATTGAAGAGAATGAATTTATATGAGTTACATATAAAGTGATGCTTAGAATCCAAATCATTTCTAAATCTGAAGACCCTGTTGGTGTCAAAAGCAATGAGGGGACGGGGAGTTTGGCCTAATAGTAGATTGCTTGCCGAGCATACACGAAGACCTGGGTTTCATTCCTTGGTACCACATACATAGAAAAAAGCCAGAAGTGGTGCTGAGGCTCAAATGGTAGAGCCCTAGCCTTGAGAAATTCCAAGGACATTGCTCAGACTCTGAGCTCAAACCCAGGACTAGGAAAAAGAAAAAGAAAAGCAATGAGCCCTCTAAGGAATAAGAAGTTCAGTTCAATGTTGACTACAGGCATAAAGTAGGAAATCTAGAAATTAGACACAAAATGGTCATAATTATAAGAAGATGAAAAAGGAAATACAGTGTTTTTTTTTTAAGTAGAATGCTATCAGAAGATAGGAAGAAGCAACAGTAAGAAAAAGGTAGAATTTTAAACCAGAAGACAGATGTTGAGGTATGGTTGAACCATGCTCACACCTGTAATCCTAGCTACTCAGGAGGCTGAGACCTGAAGATCAAGGTTCAAAGACAGCCCAGGCATAAAAGGATCTATGACTCTTCAATTAACCTATAGAAAATGGGAAATGGGGGTTGGTTCAAGGATAAGGTGGTAGCCTTGAGCTGAAGAGCTCAGGGACAGTGCCCAGGCTGAGTTCAAGCCCCATGACCCACACACAAAAAAAGGTATGGAATGGCACTGAATTTGTAGGCTTAATTTATCAGAGGTAGGCTGTTTAAAAATGTCTTATTAACAGCTGATTGTTGAGTTAACATTGCAGAAACACAAAAACAGAATTAATAGGTAAAGAATGAGATGGAATTTGGGAGATATCAGTGTTTGGTATTTTATCCATTTCCACCAGTCTTCCCAAACCTCATCTCTTCCTTAATATTCTGAACATAAAGTCTGGGAATGTGTATCACATTATGTATTTTTTTTCTGATTTTTGTTTTGCTCTACACAGCTAATTTTGTGTCATGATTTATAAATAACATGTAGTCATAATAATTAGACTTAAGATATTATGAGTTAATAGGTTTCTTTCCTCAAGTATCCTTTACATCAAGTTAACTAGACTGCAAAGAAATGGAATGTGAATCCTTTCTCAGATTTTCCTAATTATTTCAAAGAAGCAAGGAATGTATAACAAGTGTAGAAACATTAAACAATGCTTTGTCTGGTGTAGAGGCTTTCAACAGCCACTAAAACACATCTAGTCTATTTCCTTATTTTAATTGTAATAATTTACATTGATTTCCATTGATGATTTTTATTTAGATTTTAGACTTTTCATTTCACAGAGACCGAGGTAATGTTAAAATGTGTTATTTATTCCAGAACATATATGTTTTTGTTTGACCTAAACTATTATATTTACTTTTTTTTTTTTTGCCAGTCCTGGGCTTGAGCTCAGGGCCTGAGCACTGTCCTTGGACTTTCTCAAGGCTAGAGCTCTACCACTTGAGCCTCAGCACCACTTCTGGCTTTTTTCTATGCATGTGGTACCGAGGAATCGAACCCGGGTCTTCATGCATGCTAGGCAAGCACTTTAACCACTAGGCCAAACTCCCGGCCTATTACATTTACTTTTGTGTGTTCCTCTTTATTTTAACAATCTCAAAAGAAAAAAAATACAAGTTGGAAGTTTCAGGAAAAAAAATGAACTCATACTCTGAATACTGTTTCACATTTGAGTGATATAAAGAATGCAGTCAAAATTATTGAGGTAGATTGATGACCCAACTCCTCTTACCTTCTCATTTACCAATGATTCAAAGAATCTTTCAATCTTACCTCTATTTTGACATCAGAGGTCTGAAAAACTGACCTCCTATAGGAGGTATTTTTTTTATAATTGATTTAGATTTCCTTTATATGTTTTAAATTTCATGACTAATCTGGGTTTAAAAGGAAATTGTTTCATTATAGAATAACATTAATCTGACAAGGAAGTATGAGTAAAAATGAGATCTTAAAAAATAACATATTGCAATGCAGATTTCAAAGAGAATTCTAGCTAAAAATCAGTTTTTGATTGTCACTTAAGGTATTACATTTTACATAACTTAAGTGAATCTTTTTTCCTGATTTTACAATGATCATTAAATTAGAATAAAAGATACAGTATTGTAATAGTACAGAAATATTTTTAAATTACTGCCTCTAAATAAAATCAATGAAAAGTTGTGTTAAACTTTGAATTATTTTGAAATATAAGCTCACCTTAGGTGTTTTTGTCTTTTGGAAACTAGAACGCTCCTCACTATAAATTTGGCTTAAAAAATAAACCTCTCTTTTTTGTTTTAATTTCATTCTTTCTTCTCATTCTTTCACTAGGAATAATAATTTACAACCTAGCTTTATGACAGGGTCTTGATTGTGGAGGATAATTATATCAGTTACTACTATGGCATTTCAGATAGGACCTAGCTTCAGGTCTCAGAATATGGAACCTCTTACTATGTATTACATTTCCTAGGAAAGTATAGAAATGCTTTTTGAACCTTTGCCCTATTTATAGAAACTTTATTACATATATTAAGGAACTTTGTAAAGGATATTAAATCATGTTTAAAATGGTACAAGTTGGTGTAAAATAGTATTTTATTAGAAAAAAAAACATTGCTCTAACAATGTGAACTTTAAACCAGGTAGGCTGGGAATTGAGTTGTTGTAATGTCTACAGAAAAGAAGAGTGAGGTGATGAGCAGGCTTGATGTGTTTTGGCTTCCTTCATATACAGAAAGATGCCATTTATACTTTTCTGGATTTAATGTCTTTCTTTTTTAACTGCAGATACAAAGTTTGCCTGGGTTAGATTCATTGGATTTTTATATATATGAGTAGCAGCTGTGGGAATCAAGAATTCTTAGGAACCAACTTGAAAGTGACAGTTATCATTTTTACAGACTTGCCTTGGCCTTTCTGGAAAAGTAAGTTGTGTGTGTGTGTGTGTGTGTGTGTGTGTGTGTGTGTGTGTGTGTGTATGGGTGCGTGTATGCATACCTCCCTGCATGATAGTGTGTTTAGTATCTCTAAAAAAGCATCACTGCTAATGGTACAATTTCACAATGATAGGAGTCTTTAAGAAAGAAGGTAAGTGTACTCTCAAGGTTCACCTTCAAAACATTAAATAATTTTGTACTCTAAAGTAACAAAGTAACACAACATAGAAAATAGAATGACATTTTTCTTTGATAAGACTGCACGATGCAAACATGTGAGCTGGTACAAAGAGCCATATTGTATTTATCTAAGTCAAACAACAATGTTAGGTAACACATCTGAATAAAAATGCTAGCATGTCTATTCTTTTGGACCAGTTTGTCCAATAGATTCACACAAGATCTCATTCTCAAGTCAGTGAAAGTGGGAGACAGTGGAGAGGAAGCTAAGATTATATCACCATAGCAACCTGTCAGAATGGAGGCAGAGAGCTTTTTGCCACCTGCTAATCAATTAGGAGAACTGTTTGTAAGCTGAGGAAATCCTGGAGAATTGGAGTGGAGTTCTAGAAAACCTTAATTAGGAATTCTCTTTTCAATTTTTAGCATTAAGTTATATTGTCAATACCTTTATATTAAAATTAGTGTGATCATATTAGCCACTCTGTTTTATGCTATCTGTTTTAAAGAAGTCTTCCTTCTTTATGTCATTACCACATATTAACCATATATTTTAAGTTGCCTTGACAGCTTCTTTACATTTTTCATTAAGTTGCAATATGGAATAAGTTAGGAAATAAATTTTATTATTTAAATGCAATACTTTATAATCTCCTGTGAGATGATGTACAGCTTCTAGACATTTGAATTGGTTCAAGTGCTTGATAACTAAAATAGTCAAAGGCATCAAAATCTCTCCCTGAATTTTTTTATTGTTGTTATTTCGGTCCATCATGGGACTTGAATTCTGGGCATGGGCATTGGCCTTGAACTCTTTTGCTTAAGCCTAGCTCTCTACCACTTGAACCAGAGCACCACTTCCTCACTGATTTTTTTAAACTATGGGAAGATTAACTTGCTAAAGGAGGTCAAAGAAGCTTCTAAGTCACTTAATTTAGTATTTGTTCCTTTTAAAACTATTCTCATAATATAAAAAACTGCTTAAGTTTGCTGCTTTTCTTTTTCCTCTGGCTAACTGTACTACCTTCTACCTTGGCCGATCTAACAAGTATTCCTTTGTCCTATTTTTCTTGAATTCCAAGTATTGATGCTACTTAGAGGAATGATTGATGCGTTACATAAAGGCTCTACATGTAGGTGAGTACTGGAGATGTGCTAAGCAGCCCATTATTTTCATAGTACACTGATCTATCTGCTTGTGGATTTTTCAGAAAACAACTGAAGGGACAAGACATTGGAGACTTCATTCCTGTTCTATATTGACTTTTGACCTAACATTGCACCAATAAATCCCATGAGTAAATATGAGGCTAAGTGGCAAGAGTGCTTTACTAAATATTTATAGCGGTATATTCTCCCAGTTATAAATTACAACAGAAACAAGACTCTAGCTTTATCTACCTTGAACTTACCTAAAAAGCCTTTGTATTATCTTAAGCAATCTAACAGTTTACCTAGTAATATAAAGACATTCAGAGAGAAGCAAAAGTTATATTAAGCCACTCACTGAAAGTAACTAAGGATGAGAAAAATCGATGAGAAAGAAACACCACTTTCAATGTTAGTATAGAAAAATAGTTCTTGAATAAAGACAAGCAACCATAAAACTTGGTTAACAAGTCCTATGTTTAAACAAATATTTCATATTTCAAGTATAAACAGAGAAAGGTATGAATTAACTTAGTGACAAAAACACAATGTATGGGAAACATCCAATAGTTATGTGAGCATAAATAGGCAGAGGTTTTCAGCCACCAATTGGTGAGGCAAGGATGCAAATCAGTATAATCTTATTCAGTCTATTGTGTGCAGTGATTCTCTGGGGGGTTAAAGGACTCTGAGACAGTGTTAGACTGTGATTTCTGTCCTCTGAGAAACTCCACTTAACAGCTCTGAGTATCATTAAAAGCCTGAGTCTCATTCAGGGCTGTTGTTATAGGCTGATGTGGGAGCTTTAAAATTTCACACACAAAAAGCATGCCATGATTACAGATCTATTTGTAAAATATATCTAATGGCTGAATGTTGATAAATTCACTTCAATTTCCAAAGTTCCATCTCTTCTAATCAGAAGACGGACATTTATTATCAAGCAAGTTTAAGGTAAAATCTGTGAAGGTTTCTTTTTACTTTGTGATATCATGTGTATTTCTGTGCAAATGGAAAGTATGCAATAACTACATTCTGAATTAAATTAGAGCATGAGATCATGTATGTGCCCCCATCACAAGATCCTACCTACCTCTCACTGGCAATACTGAAATTACAGAGGTCACTGGCAGCACTCTGCCTAATGGTATGCTGACTGACAGAGTAGAAA
Organism: Megascapheus bottae; assembly: GCF_031878675.1. Taxonomy (NCBI): domain Eukaryota; kingdom Metazoa; phylum Chordata; class Mammalia; order Rodentia; family Geomyidae; genus Megascapheus; species Megascapheus bottae. The sequence continues at coordinate 18,933,772 of NC_143512.1, read as the reverse complement.
ATCAAATCGAGAAGGCCAGCATGACCTTTGAGTCGGCAGACAGGGTGTGCACTCACTGTAGCAACAAGGTCAAGATCAAAGTGACAAATGTCCAACCTTCTAGTACATGGCTAGAGACCTGAACTGACCACATCTGATTATCTGCACAATTTCATCAGTATCACATGTGAACAATACTTTGGGTAATAGTAAATCAAAAAAGAAAGGAACACAAACCACCTCGTTCTAGAATGCAGTAAAATGTTCAGTCTGAAAGACTGCTTTTGACAGCAGGTTTCTTGTGAATTATGCAAGCCTGCGGATTAGACATGAAAACAACTGCTTTATAGTGACCTGAAATGGGATTAACATAAGCCAGTCGAGTGATAGAAATGCTGTAAAGAACTCAATGAAGAACCATTCAAAATGATACAGCCAGGCTGCTTAAAAAAAGAAAGAAAAAAATCTTGGGAAAACAGAAACTGACATCAAGAATGGAGCAGCTCATAGAGAGAAAAACTGTGGGAAAATATGATTCTTTCCATCAGCATCACTAGCACTTGTGAACCTAAGGTGAAAAGGGTTATTTGTCACTTTCCTGCCTTCACAACAGGGTTGTCAGAATCAGCAGCACAATCCTTTATTATTAAGTGTAGGAAAGAATACATTGTGCGTAAATACATGTCTAAATGATTTTTACATTTAAAAATCACTTCACTTTCAGCTATTGAAAGCTCTGCTAATTGCTAAGAGATATTCAGTGAGTGAGTAAGGCATTGCAATTTACATCTGCTTAGTGGTGATATATTAGTCTAATCCCCAGAGGGCTTCCAACCTGATTTCCTCCATATGTTATGCATATGTTCTATTACCATAAACATATCTAGAAAACAGCCATATGCTTCCCTTTTATACCTGAATAACACTCGTCTTTCTTTATACTTTGGTCATTATCTTTTCTGTGGATTCCGAACATTTTATAGAAATTAAATATGAAAAGAATTTAAAAACTAAATGGAATAAATTCCATTATTATTCATAATGTATTTCTAGGAATTACAAAGTTCTTTTATATGATACTAAAAATTTTCAAACTTGAATACAGAGTATTATACATTCAGATAAAGCAGAATTACATATGAATTTCAGAGACTCACCACATAATTTTAATATGCACTGAAGGTGGGTTTTTCTTTTTATCATCAAAAACAGTTTGTATTTTCTGAACACATATGACAGGACAGTTATTATGTGATAGGACATGACATGACATGATATGACATGCTCTGTCTGTCTGTCCGTAGTTCTGAGGATCAAACCTAGGGCTTTACACCTGGAGCAAGTGCTGTATCACTGAGCTCATTCCTAGCCCATCATTTTTCATTTGATCTATATGTAATACATAGGCAAAATAATAATGTTTACAATAACATTATTTTCAGGCTGAATTCATGATAATCTCAGTCATCCAAATGATAATTTTACACAGCTGAGGACTAACAATCCCAGTGCATTAAACATAAACATACTTGTCTTGCTCTCTGTCTTCTTTCTTAGCCTTTGTTTCTAAGAACCTGCTCAGACTCAGATTACAGATCTGGGTCCAGGCTGATCTAGTTTCACATGGTAATAAGAATGCAAGTTACTGAAGAATGAACAGTGTCTGGTACAATCAGCAAAGGCTTATTAAGATTGATCATGATGCTTACAGGTCTTTTTAAAAATGGAAACATATCAGTGGCAAGCGCAGGATCTCTCTTCTCAAGTGTGGAGAGACTCTCTGGACTGCCTGTTTGAGAGCATGGAGCTGGAGGATAAGTAAAGCAGTGTGAACATGTCTAGAAAAATAGTAAAGACATTCTGGAAAGGACCTTAAATACTTGCCAGAGAGTTAGCCTGCTTTCTGTAGATGAGGAATTTTAAACTGGTGAGCCTCCTAATTCAGTTTCCATTTGAAAAGTCAAGGTTCTCAACCTGAATGCATTAAAATTATCTAGGAGTTTGAGAATACATATAAGGAACCTAATTCCATCCCCAGAAAAACTAATTCAATTAATCTGAAGAAGGGCTTGAACATTTGTATATTTAAAAGTTTTCAAGGGAAGAGGGAAAGTGGGAGAAAACATGAGAAGTTTTCAGTTTTCAAGGTGATTCAAATACACAGTTTTGGCTTAGCATCGTAACTCCTAGGATCTAATTTATAAAAGAACAATAAACTACTAAACAAGCCACACATACTGAAAAACGTATCTCCGACTCCAAAGATCTCACTACGTTCTAAGCCATGTGCCAAACAAAACTATTGCTACATAAAATGAAAAATGTAAGAATCCTGTGAATATATGCGTAGGTAAGGGTTTGTTGTAAACATGTCCAGGGGCTATGGCACCAGAAGATCAAACAATGTGGAAGTAAGTGTGGTAACAAAATCAACCACTCATCTTAAAGATTCTCTATTTCTAAAACTATGGGAATGTCTTATCAATGCATTTTGGGTGACTATAGTTAAAAACCATCCTCAGAGAATGATGGCTAAGCTCTGCAGGGCCCTTCAGCTGAGATATATAATGGAAGTATCTGCAGAAGTGAAAGTGATTTCAGCCCTTGGGTAGAATGATGGCCATTTCACACTTTCTTCAGATGTGAAGCCATTGGGTACTGCGCTATAAGCATGTATTTTTATAGACATTTCTGTTAATTTAAAAGTCCTATGCAAACTTGAATGCTTTGGAACATTAAACAGTGTTTCAGTATCATTTACACAAGACTTGGCTGAGGACAGATACAATACTGATACTATGTAAAAGATATAGAATGAAAAAAAAACCCAACTCTTCACTGTCTTCAAGTTAGCACTCACATTTCAAAAGATAACAAAACCCTTTCAACATCAAGACAGCTAAAGAATTTAAATGAAACATAATTCAGCATCTTACATGCCCTCTTCTTCCAAAAGAGCTCATGTGACAGAATATAGCTAAAATTTTTTCAGCTGTTGGAAGGAGAAACTTTGTGGGCTTCACACAGTGACTAAAAGTTCTGTTTGAACCACTGGCTTTTGGCCATTAAAGGTTCTCAAGAGCTGTCTAACAAAGTCTACTGCATGCCATAAAGGGACTGTCTATGAAAGGTCATGGAGAACAAAGGCTCTGATTTGAATGAGGTCATTCACATCCGGACATAGGCAACATGAGCAATATACTGGGCTACTATGGTTGATCTCAGAGTGGCTAGAATTCTTTCTTTTGTCCCTTCTTTTCTACCATGGTTTCTCAAATCATGTATGGTTCTAAAGAAAAGAGAGAAAACACAAAAAAGAAAATTTGGAGTAGAGATAGAGGGGAGAGATCATGACATGCATGACTTCCCAGAGCCAAGTCCCATAGCAATTTTCCAAATACTTTTATTCTTCAGCTCTGTGTCACCTCTGCAACAATCAGTGGAGTCTTCTTTATAACCATCAATCTGACACCTGCGAATTCCCACCTATAAACTATTATTGATGCCAACAAGACCATCTCTGTCTTACTACATGCCCCTGTCTTACCCACCCCAGGAAGGCTTGCCCATTACATTAGCTTCCAGTAAGCTCCAAACATGAGAACCAAGGTGTAAAGCTCAATCTTTTTTCATTGCTGCAATTTCTTTCCTCCTCTTCACTTTGTCTTCAGTCAGTGCCACCAACTATGGGTCTCAAGTTCACCTTGGCTACTCTTCTGAGATTGCATTGCTAATACTTCTTAGTATTTACCTCATTTCAGTCAGCTCCCATTCTCTGCACAAAAATGTGTCTTTGACAATATTTCACCTAAGTAGTAGTATTCTACTTTCCAAAAATCAAATCTGCTCTTAAAATAAAGATTACTAGCTAATCCTTCTAATTTTTTTTTCCAGTCCTGGGCCATGAACTCAGGGCCTGAGCACTGTCCTTGGACTTTCTCAAGGCTAGAGCTCTACCACTTGAGCCTTAGCATCACTTCTGGCTTTTTTCTATGTATGTGGTACCAAGGAATTGAACCTGGGTCCTCGTGCATGTTAGGCAAGCACTCTACCAGTAGGCTAAACTCCAGGCCCAAAAATATTTGTTGGCTTTTTTTTTTTTTTTTTTTGCCAGTCCGGGGCTTGAGCTCAGGGCCTGAGCACTGTCCTTGGACTTTCTCAAGGCCAGAGCTCTACCACTTGAGCCTCAGCACCACTTCTGGCTTTTTTCTATGTATGTGGTATGGAGGAATCGAACCCGGGTCTTCGTGCATGCTAGGCAAGCACTCTACCACTAGGCCAAACTCCCGGCCCCTCTCCTAATTGTTAAATAACATACAGCAAGCTTTGAAGTAGCAATTGTGAAGTTGGCTATTAACTTTTGTTAGGCTATTAAGTTTGGTAGGACCAGAGTGTTTTTTCCCTTCTCTCTATTTTTTTTCATTCAATAAAATTCCATTAAAAACATGACTGGACTTCTTTTCTTATTTTTATTTTCGCCAGTCCTGGGGCTTGAACTCAGAGCCTGAGCACTGTCCTTGGGCTTTTTCCGCAAGGCTAGCACTCTGTCACTTGAGTCATAGCACCTTTTCTGGCCTTATGTAGGTCCGAGGAATTGAACTTGAGTCTTCGTGCATGCTACTCAAGCACTCTATCATTAAGCCAAACTCCCGACCGGACTGGACTTCTTATTAAGGATATATTCACATTTTTAAAAAGACTTATTGGAAACTGGTGGATAAAAATCCAAACATATAACTTTTAAAAGAAAATAATCTTTATGAATTTTGGAAGAAGAAGGCCTCAAAAAGGCAAAACAGAAGGAACAAAACACAGCCAAAGATAACTGTAACTACAGTAAAATAAAAATGTGTTCATGAACATAACATGAAAAAATAAAAGTCAAACCCTGTATTTATAGAAGATATTTGCAAGGCATATGACTGATAGAAAATTAGCTTCCTAATGTTTTGAGAATGACTATAAATCCATAAGAAAAAGACAATCTTCAATCTTCAATAGAGAAAAAATACAAACAAGAGATTTAAAATATAGAAAAACTTGGGGGTCCACTAGCACAATATACTACAATAGAAATTAAAATAAAAACAAAGCCCTAAAGTGACACCACTGATCAGATTGGTACATTTTTTAAAAATCTGGCAATAATGAGCATTGGTAAGGATGTAGAGCAATGAGGACTCTTACACTTAAAAGGAATATAAATTAGCAACAACTGACTGTGGAGGGCAAAATTGGTAATATGTAGTAAAGTTGAAAGTGCACTACTATTTTTTAATGATCAGAGAAGTACAAACAATTATGGAATCACATTATAAAAGTAACCATATTTTTAGGAAATTAAAAAATTGAGAATGGATAATGAATCTTTCAGACACTGTTGTGGATTTATCATGTAATTCATGATAAACCAATGTTTCCAATTATTGAGCATCCTTCGAATAGGCCTTCCTTGTTGAAGAAAAAAAAAGCAAAGAAAGTGAATCACTATATTTAGACACAAGAAGATACCTACAAAGATATCCATTGTACTGTTCATAACATGAAAATAGGAAATCACCTAAACGTTCATCAGCAAGTGAATGGAAAATTAAGTTGGATTTTTATTTACAATGCCATAGAATGCAAGAGCAAAATAAATAAGAAACACAAATTAATGTGAGTATGTCAAGGCAACAATGTTGAACAACCATAAAAGCACTACGCAGAAAATTTATACAGTAACACACCATGTACATAACATTTTTGAATTTTTAACTATTTACACAGCTTTAAAATCTAAAAAGGGATGGTGTATATTGTTCAAAGACACATACAAATTAAATAAAAATATGAAATAAAGTAGAAATGAAAGTAAGAAAGCACAAAAATGTACAAAAAAGAATGATAACTACCCAAATCAGGAGGCTGGTTATGAATTCTGGAGGAGAAACATAATTAAGGCTAAATGCACTGATGTTTGAATATAATTCTTAATACTTTCAAAAATTGATATTTATACAAGTGGGAAAGCCCATCGTTTTCAAAACATTTTTCCCACTTGGGAAGTTGCAGTAAGATGTACCTCTGTAATGATAAATGAAACCTCTCTTACTATTCTGTAAAAACAGGGACTGTAAAGTACTCTACAGTATTGTAAGTTTTAGAGTTAACATCTGCCTTAATTAGGTGGAATTTTCCCAGTTGAACTCTCTCATCTGCAAAAAAGGAGGCAAAAAATACACCCCAATCCCTTGGCATTGTCAGAGGGATTAACAATACGGTCGGAATCTATCTGCTACCATGCTAAAACTAGGAAGACGTTTCAAGCATTGTACCCAAAATTCTAGTATTTTTATTTGCAATCAGTTTCACTTAATGTTGAATCATAAGCATGTACTTTGACTGTGTCGAGACAAAGTACTTGCATATCAGTTTAGACTGCTTTGAAGAAGCCCTCAATGCATCCAATTTTATTTGCTGAAACAGTAAGGTACAGATTAGGGTGCATAAGAAAAAAAGGAAGAAAAAATGAAGAAAAAGGAAAAGAAAGGAAAGGAAAGGAAAGGAAAGGAAAGGAAAGGAAAGGAAAGGAAAGGGAAAGGGAAAGGAAAGGAAAGGAGGCATGCAGGCAGGGAGGCAGGCAGGCAGGAAAGCTTCAAGAATACTGTATTTGCAGAAAAATGTCCATGGAAACATAAATAAAGATAGTGGTTAGCTTTTAGCAGCAGTTCTGTGACAGGATGAAGGGAGTGATATTCTTTTATATTTTTGTAGTTTGAACCACATACAGGCATAACTTACTCAAAAGTTAAAGGATTAGAAAACAGTCTTAGGCAATGCATTGATGTAGTAACTATTACACAAAACAAAACAAAACAAATTGTTTTTCTCAACTTCTTCCCTCTCAGTACTCCTGTCCTAGCTTCTTTTAACACCTACTTGACCTTCTAAGGGGCTGAAGAGAAAATGACGAGTAACACTGAGGGCTTGGCCAGCAGTGTACAATGACTGTTACCTTGGCATTTCTATAAGTGGCTATTTCAAGAGCTCAGATTCTCATGTAATAAGACTTTCAGTCCCAAATATAAAATTCCTCAAGGCCATTTCTTCCTGTGTGTGGGTCTTAGATTCTGACAAAAGAAAATGTACAGGACATGGCTGGAAAGTGAAATGCCTACATTTCAGTGTCTACAATATGCTGCTGCATCTTTCCTTGACCTCTAGGCTCACAGGTGCTTCAAGGCTCTGTTATATTTTCTTCAGTGTGGCTGACCTTGACTCTATTGCTTCTGAATTTCACATGTGTATTCATTCCTCAGATCTTTTGTCCTTTCTTTCTTTTCTTTCTTTTCTCTTTCTTTCTTTCTTTCTTTCTTTCTTTCTTTCTTTCTTTCTTTCTTTCTTTCTTTCTTTCTTTCTTTCTTTCTTTCGTGGGGCATGGGGCTTGAACTCTGGGATCTGGATGCTGTCCCTGAGCTTTTTTGTTTAAAGCAAGTACTCTACCACTTTGAGCCACAGTGCCACTTCCAGTTTTCTGGTGATTAATTGAAGATAATAGCCTTACAGACTTTCCTGCAGAATCTGGCTTTGAACAGCAATTCTTATATATCAGTCTCCTGAATAGTTAAGATTAAAGGCATAAGCCACTGACTCCTAGATCCTTTTCCTTTCTTTTAACCTGCCTAATCTACTAATACCTAGAATGTGGCATTCTCATTGCTATATTTTTCTGCTTTGAGTATAGCTGTTTCTTTCTTAAACTATAATTTTATTTTTTTCTCCTACAGTTATTTCTAAAGAGCAAAGATCTAGCAGACAGTTTTAAGAAAAATCACAGTATCAAGAGAAACTCAAGCTGAGGATCTGGGGTTCTGGGTTACATAAATAATATATACCTTTTCTGCTCATTAATTTCCTTCACTCTAAAGTGAGCACTTAGGTACACATTAACTATAAAATTCCTTACCAAGATAAAATTCTGACTCACTTTCCCCTAAAATTATACCCTACACCTTCTTCCAGCTCTATTCCTAAACAGTTTAAACATACGCCGAACAGAACAGAAGCACTTAAACACATGTACTCATAATTTAATGTCATAGAAATATATCAGAAAAAAACAATAAAGCCTTGGAATTATAAAGGAACAAATGGGAATTGTTGCCTGCCAACTTCCTCAAGGGAACGGCATTTTTTTCTAGGAAGAAAAAAATCTCTTAAAACACTTCAGTTGCAACAAACAAACAAAGACTGAATTTTTCATAAGTCATTGCTCTATATTACTTTCCTTAGAATGTGTGGTAATAGAGAAATAAAACTTTTTATAAATGGTCCCTTTCTTCACTTTAACATATTTCATCCATTCATGTAGCTATTTACATTTAACTGTTTTATGAGCATCTATTTACCATAATCATGTGAACAATTAAATCTTCTGATCTAAATTTATACGTTTCTTCATAACTGCTACTCTGTGACTGAGGCTAGAAACCTTGGCACCACCCTGAATTCCTACTCTTCCTTCACCATACATGTCCAACAAACTGCCAAATACTGAGGATTCAAACTCCAGAACAAACTCTGAAACATGTACTCCTCTGATATTTTTCTGTCTGGCACAACATTTTCTTGCCTATTTGATCTCTTTACAGTGAGTGGCCTTCTGTCTGCACTACAGCCCTTCTCCAATATCTTCTTCACAGAGAAGATAAAATCCATCATTATAAACCCTAAACCCAGCTGGGTCACTCTACAGAGAAGATCCTTCAATGTCATACCAGTGCCTTCAAATCAAATTCCTTTCCTTTCCTTGGTCATCTAAACAAACAGGATTTAATTTCTACCTACCTCTCACCATTAACTAGTTATGTGAGTCTGAGCAAGTTTCAGGACCTCTCTTTACATGATAAATTCCATGCTATAAAACGCAGTTAAGAAACAGAACCTGCAATTAAAGTGCTTACAGTAGTTCTTCATACAAATCACATAGTGCTAACTCTTTGAATAATTTAATAGTGAAAAAAGACTTATTGAGCATCTGTTCTGTGTATGACATTAAGCAAGGTGCTTTAAAAAAGTAGCAATTGCATTAAAAGAAATCTCAACACACAAGCCTGTTTTAGCATCACAATGCCAACATGTAATTTTTGCGCTTGGGCTGAAATATCATTTTCACCATAGTGTGAAAAAAATCTCAGGAATTTTAGTTCAGCTATGAAGGTCTAAGAGTAAAATGATCTCCAGACTCTCCAGGGAGAGAGTCAATACACAATCACCCTCCTCTCCCTCCACACACACAATCAGGGGAAGGGGCATAAATAGCCTGTCAACAAAAGTTTTAATTAAAATTGAATGACAATTCTATAAAAACCATGTGAAAAGAATTCCTTAGAAAAAAAGAAAAGAAAAAAAGAAAACTGCAAGTGGTACTGTTGCTCAAGGGGTAGGGCAGTAGCCTGGAGCTGAAAAGCTCAAGGACAGCACCCATACCTAGAGTCTAAGCCTCATGACCAATCAAGAAAAAGTTAATTTCAGTAAAAATATGACCATTAAGGATATATCATAAACAATATATTTTTAACATCTATTTTACAACAAAAAATTATACAAGCTACGCATACTATGTATAGTATATATTTATTGCAATACATTTGTGATCTCCACAAGTTGTAGTCTTAAGTAAAATCTACCAGTACACAGTTGCTATTGTGAAATCCACTGCCTACTTCATTGTTTTCTTAATAATACAAAATCCTTACCAATCCTGTATGAAGAAGTTATATAGTTATTAAAAATGTTTGCCCAACCAGGATTAACTCCAAATGGATCAAAGCCTCAAGGTAAAAGCAGACACACCGAAAAATTTACAAGAAGGAAATGGAGATACACTAGGTCACCTAGGCACAAGTCGACACTTTCTTAATAAGGACCCAGAAACACAACAAATCAGAGAAAGGCTGGATAAGTGGGACTGCATTAAACTGCAGAGCTTTTGTATGGCAAACGACATAGCTAGTAAATTAATTAGGAAGCCTAAAGAGTGGGAGAAGATCTTCACCAACCACACAACAGATAAAGGCCTCATATCTAAAATGTATCAACAGCTCAAAAAATTGAATCACCCCAAAACTAATCTCCAAAGAAACAACCATCCCATTAAAAGATGGGCCAAAGACTTAAAGAGAGTCTTCTCTGAAGAAGAAACAAAAATGGCCTATAGACACATGAAGAAATGCTCAACATCTCTGATCATAAAAGAAATGCAAATCAAAACAACTCTAAGATTCCACCTCACTCCAGCTAGAATGGCCATGTTCAAGAAATCTAATAACAACAGACGCTGGAGGGGATGGGGCCAGGAAGGATCACTACTACACTGTTGGTGGGAGTGCAAACTCGTTCAACCACTATGGAAAGCAGTATGGCAGTTCCTCAAAAGACTAAACATAGAGCTCCACTATTACCCAGCAATTCTACTACTTGGCATCTACCCAATTATCCAGAAACAAGGACATACTAAACCCACTAGCACAACGATGTTCATTGCAGCATTATTAACACAGCAAAGACATGGAACCAACCCAGTTGCCCCTTAGTAGATGATTGGATCAACAAGATGTGGAATGGAATTCTATGCTGCCATCAGAAAGAATGGCATAGCCCCATTTTTTAGGAAATGGAAAGACCTGGAAAAATCATATTAAGTGAAGTAAGCCAGACTCAAAGGAACATAGCCTCATTTGTCATAATTAGTACAAACGTTGGACTCTCCTAGCAGAGGATTACAATAGCTCAAAACCTAGATACATAAAGCCATATAGGATGAGGCTAAAGGAAAGCTCCTTCAGGATATGGAAACAAGAGCTATATAATGTGTGATTGTTGTTCTTAATGTACTATGTTATTTCTCATCTCTTTTGTTGTCCCTTGGTTATTCTCATATTGTCACAATATCTTACCTTGTTATCTGGTATATTGTATATTTACTTATTTATTTATGTATTTGAAATAGGAAAGGGAAGGGTGGAAAACAAGATGAAGGGAAGGGGTTAGGGAAGGGAGATGGGGACAGAAACATGACAAGGGGTATCAATGTGTGTGAAGTAATACACCTTCTATCTGGTGAATATAACTGTAACCCTTCTATTAATTACAATTAAAATATATTAAAAAATGCCCAATTTCCAAGTAATTCAGCATATTCTCCCTTTGAAATATTACTATAATTTGAATAGTACTGGCTTTTATAAATCATTTGGATTAAAAAAAACGAATTCCTTTTTTGGATAGAAGGACAGACTAGATGCTCAAGATAATAATAGCTAATATTTATTATGTACTTAATAATATGTTAATAGAAAAATTACTCACATTTGCAACAACTTCATGAGAAAATCTCATTTTACTGGTAAGGAAACATGTTCTTTTGATGTCCAATGAGCAAGTGACTATTCATTGTCCAAAAGGAAGCAGTGGAAACAGTGTTTAAGCTTAGGCTACCTGATTCTCCAGTTTGGACTTTATATTGCTCCACATTACTCCACACAGTTTCCACATTGGCTGATATTTAGGTGTTCTCCATCTTTAACTTCCATCTTGCCATCTCTCCCAATTGCTGAATAGCATCCCATATACTTGTTACTAAACTTTCTTAAATAAGGGTTTTCTGAAAATACACATGTGTATTGTTTTCTGGAGATGTACAGGAATTTCTCTGTAAGTGGGCTGTTGCAAGAAATTCATTTGGCTATGTAAACTTCTCAAGATTATGAGAGAAGTTGTTTGAAACACAGACACCCCTCTGCTTCTTCAGGAAAAACATTTATGTGATATTTTTAGATATATGGTCATTCAAATACACATTATTTAATGATACTCAAGAATAAAAGTATAAGAATAAAAAGAATAAAAAGTAGAGAATTCTTTACAAATACTTTTTCTTGTCATTAGATTTTAAAAAGTTTAATTGTGGGATGTTATTATGACTAGTAACATTCTAAAAATTAAATAATCAGTAAACACTTTCCATATAAAATGGAATAATATGGAATAAAATACTTTGGAATAATATGGGATCTAGATAAGAACTGTGTGAATAAATTAATTAATGGCAAAGAACAGAAAACTACCCTAGAATACATATCCATTGTATTCTGGTAAAAACTTGGCATATTATTATGCTCACATGTCTCAAATGGTCTCATCTGGCACAATTCTGCAGTGCTAGTAAAAAAATACAATTTGTTCATTTAGAGCATGTTTTAGAGCTGAGCGAGAAATAATTTCTCTAAATTGAATATTTGGGAACCAATTACAACCCTAAATCTGCTATTAACCTCAAAATAGGTAATTGCAAGTTTGTGTCTAAATCCATTTGTCATAATAGGGCAAATTAAGAATCACATGATGGATGTGATTAATGTGTGACAGTTATCATGAGCACCATGAGCACAAACTAATAACAACATCAAAGAGATTCCAAATGTGATGCAGCCATGAAGGAAAAACTAATTTTCAAATTATAATAGCAATGTCCAAGATAACTAATGTTTTCTTTGTGTTATAGTCACGGCTGGGCATCTGGACAGTGGCGGGCCACTAATGTCCTAATAAATAGCAGGCACACACTGGAAAGGCTGTCATCATGTGATGTGCTGAGCACAGATGCTGCTGCTGTCATAATGGACTGGCTAGGCGGTGGGTCACATGGTGGAAGAAAAACTAAGTCTCATTACTGGCTCAGGCTCAGGGCTCAATGTGCCTCAAAATTCTTAGATTTCATAAACATATTTTCAATGCAAATGGGTAATAGTTCTGCACAGTTCTGATCTTATGTAACATTCCTTCTCCATGCTTTGGTTGAAAAGAATAACAGAAGTCTTGGAAAGCACTTAATGGCATCACAATAATTAAAACATTTTACATATGTGTAGAATTTGCTTTTGGCAACTATCACATTGGTGTTAAAATAGAGAGCTGTCTGCTAGTTCTGGCATAGCAGGTGTTTAGCTGATGTCACTACATACCTGAAGAAAGTTCCTACCCTGGCAGGAACTGGCAGGCTTAGTAATACCAGGTGGGCCACACAGCAAAGACAATGTGTGTAATCTGCTAGGTGAAGTACTGTTAGGTCAAAGAGAAAACTTTTTGGGGGGAGGGGGTGGAGGGGGTTAATGGGGCTTGAACTCTGGGCCTGGGCACTGTCCCTGAGCTCTTCAGCTCAAGGCTATCACCCTACCCCTGTGCTGTCCCGGACTTCAGCTTAAGGCTAGTACCTACCCTTGAGCTACAGCCCCACTTCCCATTTCAAAGAGAAAACATTTTTATCTTTAACTTCCCAGCCCTGAGAAGATGACCAAGAAATAAAACTAGTATGTAAGTTAAGCAAACTATTAGAATCCTACCTCTGCTATTATCTAGCCTGTATGATTGGAAGCAGCTAACTGCAGTTCTGTTTTTCTTGTAAATATGGAAAAAAATATCCCAGGTATTATAAGACTTGAATAATGTATTAAAGCATTGAGGACATAGTCATCAAAACAGCTAAAATAGCTGTTGGTTACATCAAGTACATTTTAATGTTGAAAGCAGTCTTGGGAAACATAAGAAGACAAAGTCCAAGACAGTCATTTTTCATAGATCAATTGCACCAATGAACATATTGTACACAGCAAGTACACTCAATGAGTGCAAACAACTTTGAGTTGTGTAAAAGTAGTCTATGAAAAGAGAAATCTAGTATTGGAGGTGGACCCCAAGTCATAGAGCACCCTGAAGTGAGAAAGTGCTTGCAGCACTTAGAGTGATTTAAAAAAATTCCTACCAATATCAAGACTAGAAACAGAAGAGACACACTGAAATTTCCTTTAACATACTGCTATAACGGTCTTTTTAAAAGTTTCATTGCCTTTGAAAGGAAAATGATATCTCTTTATTACTACGTAGATACTTTAGGTTTTCTTTGTCTACTCCAGCACCCAGAACTAAAGGAACTATTCTAGTGCCATTTCAAAGGATTAACCCTGTTAATGTTAACTCTATTGGCCTATATATTTGTAGACCATTGACATAGACTTGGATAGACACAATGGGTATTTTAATATAATTGTCTCCTAAGGTCACAATGGAGAGAAAGTACTCTTAGGTCTTTGACCTCTTCATTTACATCTTCTGATATTGTTAAATAGGGGCTCACAAATGTGGTTGTGTTATTTTAATATACCATCTTAGATAATGAGTGTTTTTGGTAGTTCCATTTCAAATATTGGCATATTCCTAAAATGCTGACTAAAATTGATAATCAGTGATGAGACAGAAATTATTTGACATATTTAAATTTCATAGTTTATTAAAATATTCACACACCCTGGCTACAACATGTTGTGTGATTGTGATTTTTTTTTTTTTTTTTGCCAGTCCTAGGCTTGAGCCCAGGGCCTGAGCACTGTCCTTGGGCTTTCTCAAGGCTAGAGCTCTACCACTTGAGACTCAGCACCATTTCTGGCTTTTTTCTATGTATGTGGTACCAAGGAATCGAACCAGGGCCTTTATGCATGCTAGGCAAGCACTCTACCACTAGGCCAAACTCCTGGCCCCGTGATTGTGATTTAACCTAAGAAAATCTTGCTTTTCCTGAGACATCCAAGAAGTTAATTTAATTGCATGAAATTCTATCTATTTATCTCTGTGATTTGTGGCCTTCTGAGACATCATGTTCCACTGCCATCACATAATGCCTAACTCTTCAGACACAAAGAATGGAAAGGATGTCCTCTTTATGAACTGTCACTCCTTACATTGTCCTTTTTCAGTGAGAAACTGCACTGTTCCTCCAAGCTTGGCCCTTCTCTTTAATTCCCCCATACCCAGAGATCAGATATACTTTCCTTTCACTAATTCACCTATGCTTTATGTGTGGGAATTTCTGAAATGTTTCTTTCGAAAATGTTAAAGTTGCTTTCTACTTGAGTATGTCCAAACCATCAAATTTCTTCATGAAGTTTACCCACATAGTTGTGTCATGGAGTAAATACAGATCTCCAAATTTCAGTTGTCTTTTCTCTATATATACAATACTACTTCCACTTCTAGTCCTCATGATTCACTTGATCCCTCATACCCAACCCATTTTATTGGAGAATAATTACCAAAGTCCAGAACCAAATTCTTTACTTTCTTTCTGTGAGTTTCCATGATCTCTTTTCCTAGAAATAACACCTCACTTTGTAAAATATCCCTGCTGGAGCTCTGAAAATAATCAACTCCTTTTACCACATAAATATAATCAATAGGTCTTTTGGTATAGAGAATATGTTGAAATTGTACCTATATTTCAAGGACAAGTGCAAATGCTAGTTCTTCAATGGAACCTTTGTACACAATTCACTAAAATCATGGTGCATGAAATCCATCAACCTTTTTGATACTACATCGTATCATATTTCTTCTTAGAAGAAAATTTAACATAAGAATTCATAGTAAAAAGAAGAATAAATAATAGTTATGCATAAAACAAGATGTAAATAAAATCACCTCCATATTATTTACATTACCCCAATGGGGTTATTTAAATACATTTTCTTAAATTTTTATAAAGCATATAAACACAAATATAAAATAGAAATGAATTTATGAGGCTAGTCCTGGTCCATTAGGAAATATAAGTTCAGAAACTAGGCTGATTTATGTAATGGTCATGAAAATTGATTGAGGGAGCACTGTTAGAGTGCGGGGTCATTAAAAGGAAAACATTATATTACAATTTCCCACATCCAATTTGAAGAATAATTAGTAATCAAAGACAGCTGATTTTAATTGTTCCGACTGGTACACAGGAAAAATGACAATCTCCAAAGTCTAGAATTTTATATCTCCTAATTAGTCAAAGAAAGTTGACATACCATGGCATATTCATGAGTCTACAGGAAAGGAAACAGTTTAAAAGGAGAGATGAATGAAAAGATAGCAGGTGAAGAGGAAGGAGTTTTGATTACAGCTGACTAGAAATGAGGGAAATGGAGATAAACTAATATTAGAAAGTTGATAGGGTTAGGAAAAAATAATAAACACAAAACACAGAAGAGAAATGGAAGAAGGTCCATTATAAGAAAACTGGCTTTCTCATTGTTTTTATGATCTAGTTAAAATTAGGCTCCAGAATTAATAGGTAACCAGTTTTTTCTCTGATACAAAATATGAAATGCCCAAACCAGTGAACTATAAAGAAATCCAAATTTTGCTTTCTTTCCAAACATTTGAAAAGTGTTTATAACATACACCATAATTTATATGAATAAAATAACACACTAAGTAAGAAGAAATTCAACAATCAACATACATCATGAAACCATTCTCATTCATACCTAATAACTTATTTGTAAGACATTTAGAGAAAATAGTAGTATGAGGTTGTGATTTTAGGGAAAAACATATAAGAATGATCACAAAGATGTCTCATTTTTTATAAATTATTAACTAAAAAAGATCACAAAGGTGCTTCACTTGACCACAAACTGATTCTGGAATCGTCTTTAATGTTGATTTTGCAATCACAGTATATGCAGCTGAGAGCTACAGCAGCTCACGCTGACAAGAGACTCCAAAGGAGACAAATGAGATCTTCCCATTGATAAGGTCAGCATCGATCTGAAGCAGACCTTTTTTAAATTAGCAAAATGTTGCAGCACTTTAGTGCTACCAATAGCCAATATCCATGAAAAATGTTCCAGCTTGTGGAAAATCTAATTTTGTAAATTAAAAATTTGTGTCATAAAAAGTCATACGACATTATTGCCACAGCTAGAGAGTCCCAAGATAGCTGACTTTTACATCTGGCTTCAGATTGGCCCCTCTCTCAAAATCCATCTCTCATATAAATTCCATCTATTAATTAAAATCAAAGTCTATGTCTAAAAGTGTCCAAAGAAACATTCCTCAAAATACTAACAAAAACAAATTATTATTCCATCAAAATGAAAACTTCAGTAAAACTTGACATAATTCACTAAAAACGGACCTCACAATGGCTTCTTAAACTAAAATTGGAGAAAACAAAACTAACTTCAGTTTTCTTGAGAGGCAGAAAGTAGAAAGTAGAGATGGCAAAGAGACTGGCATAAAATGATCAAAGGCATAATCATTATATATAGGGTATAACAAAGTTACTTGCTTGTTTTTCAGGAAATAATTTTATGGAACTACTTCCAGATTACAAACTAGTGAGGAGGCTATAACATCTGAAGACTGTGGTTTGGATCCACCCCAAGCAGAAAAGTAGATTTATGGACTTATTTCTATTTAACCAGCAAAAAGCCAGATATAGAGCTGTGGCTAAGTGGTGTAAGACCAGTCTTGAGCAAAATAAAGCTAAAGGATGGTGCCAAAGCCCTGAATTCCAGCTCCAAAATAAAAAAATGCAAGCCATATTTTGTGTGCATAGCATGATGCAAGCAACATCTCTTTCTTTGAAAATGTAATCAAAGATATTAACACTAGGTCTGTCGTTTTACAATTTTACTAGGAGCTAGTTACTTAAAATTCTAACATTTGGGTTCTTCATCTGAAACTGAGGCTCTTGAAACCTTATAGAGAGGGAAATGGGGAAAAAACATGAGAAGGGGTATTATAAATTATAATAAAAAATTTAAAAAACCTTATAGAAATACACTAGAGATTAAAGAAAATTATGTTGAAGCTGACAGTCAGGAGACTGAAAAAAAACAACAGTATAATTAGTTCAACCCTCACAATGACAATTAACTTGTTCTGTAGCTAGTCTACAGAATGTAGCTGGAAATAGTAGACAAACAAACCCAACTATTTTAGAATTGAAGACCCCTAATTCCCCAAGAAAGTGACCTGAAAAAAGCCTGAAAATTTTTACTAATGCTTCACAAAATTAATTTTGCAGGTGGTCAGAAGAGACCATTTAGAATTAAATTATGAAATCACTGAAGAAAACTGTTCCCAAAGGTAAATTTTTGAGTTGCAACAATGCTCATTTCTAGGCACTGATAGTGTTGAGAAACTAGGAAAATTGAATTTTCATAGGTTCAACCATTAAAATTAGGCTGTAATTTGTAATTAGGATACAATTTTCAATCATCAGTAAGAGATTGATTTCTTAAATTGTAAGTTCAGATGCTTTACTGTTTGCTTAATCTTGATGGTTCCTTTTTTTCTTTGTGTTTTCCCAAATTGCCAGTGTCTCTGATTAACATTCCTTATTCCAGAAATATATAGCTAAGAAGACAAAGTACCTTGGCATTGTAAATAATCCAGGCAAGGATGGTGGTGACAGAGACCTAGGAAGAGTGGGGGTAAATAACATCTGGTTCTACAGACTGTTCACTATTCTCAGTCAATTAAATGTGATCAGGAAGTAACAGACTAATAAACAATTTGAACCCTAAGGTGGAGAGAAAGGAAGCACTTTTTTTTTTTCATTGATTAAGAAAAGGCTGGTCTAGGCCAAATTACAAAAGTCTGCCACAAGAAGAAGAGAAGTCTGTATTCTTACTTTGCATATGCATGTAAAAATACAGTCCTTAAATCTGATCTTGCTCTAGAGAGATAGGTGCAGAGATTTTTTTTCAGAGCTTTAACCTACTAGTAATACACAATTCCTAACACTGAGGCATACTCCTTTATCTTCCTATCATAACTGCACATCTCTCTGTTCTTATTACTTCAGGTAAGCTATTTTCTTTGCCCAAATTTACATAAACTATTATGTGTCTCTGTTTGTGTGTGTAACTGGGCTGAGAAGCAAGCAAAACTGATTTATTTATTACAGCTCTGTGTATGTGTCAGTAGACAAGACCATATGCAAAGTATCGTTAAACAGAAATTTGTGACCTAAGTAGCCTGTGTATGAAGTGAAGACATGAATCCACCAAATAAAATTTTAACTACTCATGTGGACTAAACTAGGTCAATGGTCATACACTAGGGGGAGAGCAGAGTAAGGGAGAGAGCTCTCACAGTTGTGAGTTGACTATGGTATTCAGTGATAGGATATACTGAAAAAAAAGTTCATGATCCCAAACAGGAGAAAAGTGAGCCAGATTTTATTTGTTTGTGTTTGTATATAGAGATGAGAAGAACCACTCCTATATTTCTTCATAAGTTCCATTATCTTAATTTTTTGGCTGGGGATATGGCTTAGTGGTAGAGTGCTTGCCTAGCATGTACAAAGCCATGGGTTCGATTCCTCAGTACTACATACACAGAAAAAGCCACCAGTGCTGCTGTGGCTCAAGTGGTAGAGTGTTAGCCTTGAGCAAAATGGAGCTCAGGAACAGTGCCCAGGCCCTAAGTTTTGAGCTCCAAAATTGGGGAAAAAATAATGTCCTTCAGAGCCATCAATATCTTCCCTTATTTAATTTTAAGACTTTTATGGACCAATATAAAAGTCTTTACTTTCAGAATCCAAGAAGCACTAGAGAGACTTCACAAACACTTGCAATCTAGCCAGCTGCACAAAAGGAGAATCAGTATTACATACAGTTACTCCTACTTCCATCTGTGAGGAAAGAAAAGCCTACACTATTTTTCCTACTGTATTCATGCCAGGTAGAGAGACTGGTTTTAAAAACATCACAACAGAGATGACTTATTTGTTTGATTTGTAGATGGCTTTTATGTGCTCCTTCCCTGTAGGCTTCAACTTTAATTCCCATTAAGATGAACACCTATATAGGTGATTCCATTGTGTTTCTAAACAATACTTGTTTTTATTTCCTTCTAGCCCCTACCCTCTCCTGGATACTGTGGCTGCCACATAATACTGAGACCTTCTTTTAAAATACTAGCTTGTTTGTGCTTCCTCACAGCTATCCAAGTTAAAATAATAGCACTTGAAATTAAATAGAAAATAGTCCTGAAAAATACAAAAAGAATTTAAGAGTTTCATAATGTCAAAATGTGTGATGTGGATGATTCCATGTTTTTCAAATATTTGTACTTGTACTTTTTGAATGAAGGTGACTTTCTTAAACTCTCGCATACTAAAGTTTAATGTATCAAATGCAGTCAAGGTTCTGTGGAGATTAGTGGAGACATGAACATCAGGTGCTTCAGCATCAGGAAGTGACCTGAATCATGTGGTCACCACGGTAACAGCCTTAATGCTTACATCAAAGGGTTGTCTCTTACATGCACAATACGCCATGATATTTCTGATTAGTGCTCAAGCCATGAAATTGTTCTCCTCATACATGGGGGCCTTTGGCATTCAGGACTAGTCTCAACTTTTGTTTAGGAATGCCAAAAGGAGAAATGATCAATCACAGAGTTCTGAATCTGAATTTACAAACTTGTAGTTATAAGAAAACTGAAGTGTCCTGAGACATGATCATTAATTAACATGCAAGGTTTTTGCATCTTAACACACACACACACACACACACACACACACACACACACACACGTATTAAGGTAGATTTTATATCTGTAGTATATTTTTGCCTTTCCTGACTTTCATCTGGTTCTTATCAACCTCATGCCCCTTTTCATTCACTCATCAAATTCATCTGTTTGGCAAATTTTAATGGCTACATGTGAAAAGCATGCTTACTACCCAACCCTTTTTTACATTTTAATATAGAGCTTTTTACCATGGAAAACATACTTATCTCCATTGTGCCAAGTTTTATAATAGTTCTTATAACAGTGAACTAAGTCTGCCACTTGTTACCACAATTTCTAGGTCCCTTCCAAGAAGGTCTTGACTGAAATAGAAAACAGCTTTCATTATTTTGCTGAAATAATGGCTAAAAACAAATCTAAGTTGCCTGCTTCTTTTTGCACTTTCATTGTCTTTGGAATTAACGTGGTCTCACAAGGTCTGGGAAAGCTCTAGGAGGTGTATTCAGCATTTTGTAATAAAATCCATATTTACTGCAGGGAATGTTTCAGTAGATCTGTTCTCAATGACTAAAACTAATCTATGTACCTTCCTTTTCCATTTCAC
This sequence comes from Megascapheus bottae, assembly GCF_031878675.1. Lineage (NCBI taxonomy): Eukaryota > Metazoa > Chordata > Mammalia > Rodentia > Geomyidae > Megascapheus > Megascapheus bottae. Next base: position 18,912,840 of record NC_143512.1, on the reverse strand, counting down.
ATTAGGGTCCCTGGGCCTTATTCTATTGTGGAAACTGATACTCAGATTAATCAAGAACAGGAATGATGTGGACAGAAAGCAAATTGGCAAAATTTTGTGGTTCCTGTTGGTTCTCAATTATGTTTCTGCAGACACTGTGTTTTTCATGTGGGCCACAGCTTGCTCATTTATTCATAGTTGTGAAGCAAAATTTGTCTTCAGTAAGTCTATACACAGATGCAGTTGTTCATTCACCTAATCTCTTCTTAAAAATAATCCCAAAAGTTTTTGAATAAGTAAGAAATATAAATCTAGCATTCTATGTTACTTGGGTCGGACAGGATGACTCTAATAAGAATATTGAAAATCTGAGTTTGATCACATATTTATTAACATGTCACTGACTGCTTCCCCCTTTATTCCAGGCACTGTGCTGAGAAAGCACATGTGAGAAAATATTTCCATCACAGTTTGATGCAATTGTGAGAGAGTCTGCACAGGTTGGGGGGACAGAGGAGAAGCAGATGGCTAGGGTCCAGAGAAGTTATCCTTGAGGAATTGCCAGAAAGTGAGTACAAAGTATTAGTGAGAGCCAGTGTTGCAAAGACCTAGAGGTCTGAGCTGAGAAGGGACACTTGAGACAGAATAAATAGTATTCACAAGAGGCAGAGCCATGGGAACTTAATGGTCAAGTATAACATACAGCTTCTGGTTAAAGTAATGGGAAAAGTAGAGGGGAAAAGGACTAAGCAAGGAGGCACAAATGAGGCAAGCAGTCAAAGATGATTTATATCTACAAATGAAACAACTGCCTTGACACCAAGCTTTATATAGAGAAAAGGAAACTAATGTAAAATATTTTTCCTGATAAATACATTATCCTTTAAAAGACATGTTTGAAAATGGTGGCATTTGGATGTGAAAGAGACTACTTATTTCATAGCTGCATAGCATTCTCTATTAAAACTTTCATTTCAAATAATCAGAGGATATTGTGGGGACTTGTATAAAGGAGCAAAGGAGAGGAAACGGGTTCTTGAAGTTTGGCGAAGAAAAGATCAACATCTTTACAACAATAGTTTTATGTACTGGTTGCTTATGATAGATGGGACCTATAAGATAGTTATTTCACTTTAGTTATAACTTTGTAGTTATAAATGTGAACACAATGTGATGCCTCCTATAGACCTGGTATAAGTGCATACATTTTCATTGTCCAATTCTTTGAAGGAGATAATCATTATAAAGTTAAAAGTAAAAGTTTTCAAAATAAAATTTCTAGATATAATGGTGATGGTTTCATACTGATGATAATATAATTAATATCACTGAATTGTACATATAGAAATATTTACATAGTAAATTGTATGTTATACATATTTTATCAAAGTAAGATAAATTAATGCTGGGAGCCAGTGGCTCATGCCACTAATCCTAACAACTCAGGAGACTGGAAACTGGAGGATGATGGTTTGAGGAAAGCCCATGAAGAAAAAGTTCACTAGACTCTATCTTCAAGGTAAACAGCAAAATTGAGAGTGGATGGCATGGCCTAAGTGCTAGAGAAGCAGCCTAGCAAGCTCAAGATTTTAAGTTCTAACTCTAGTACCACCAAAATCCACCATACAAAATTATGATTTGAAGTGTAAAATAATTGTAAACACTGTTTGATAATATTTAGCTACCTATGCTTTTACTAACATTCCAACTATATAAAGTGCAACCAATAATTGACCACTTATTTTTATATCAAGCCAGCTACACCTGTCCTTTTATAGAAATTATTCCTAGTTTAAAGAGGAATACTTTGATTACTAGGATAGGAAATGCCATTTACTTGAAAAATATCAAACCTCATTTAGAGGTTGCTACTATTATACTGCATGCCAAGTCAAAATTTATATTATTGCTGTTTTATATTACATGTACTTAAAGTATAACTATGAAGTATTTTCTCTGGAACTAAACAACAATGTTGTGCTTATCTGAAGCAAATGTACTGATCCACAAATGACTTGCTTTCTTCACAAATGAGAAAAAAAAGTAGATATTCAGAACTTTCATAGCATGCTAAAATTCTTTTAATGACTTCTGTTATTTGAAGCCCTATATAAGAATGCTGGGGGGTAGTAGGATCAAATCCAAAGCCTCGAATGTGCTATGCACTCAGCTGCTGAGTTACAACCCTAGTCAACAATAATTATTTTAAACAATGCAAACCATCTATATCTAACTTGTACAAAGCTATCTGAGTAATTTCACTGTATCACACCCACCCTCCTTCAGGAAATTTTTTACTTGAAATGGAAAGTTCTATGTTCATAGTGACAAAAACATCAAAATATAGGATGAGCTTATTTTGTACTATAAAATAATATTTTTACTTCTAAGATACTAGTCATAATCTTAAAATATACACATTTTATTTAAATTTTAGAAATTTAACAGGTTATTTGAAGGACATAGTAGTTGGAGGCTTTTTAGCTCTGGGAATGGCACACTAGTCCATCCATTTGCTAGAAACCTTGAAAATAGGGTTTAATTCCAGCAACTCTGTTGAGTTATATGGGTTACTTAATGGCAGAGCTATTGAATCTAGACTTCAATTTTCTTAACTGAAATGAGGATAATGCCATTTTCTCCTTTGGCAAATTCTGTAAAAGTTAGAGATCAAATACATAAATGCTTATAGTATAAATTAAACATCAAGTGTCATTGCTATCATATACCTCCAGTGAGTATAAAATTCAAAACCTAGCATGAATCACATTTAATCTTGGGATAATGGAAGATCATATTCATTCTCTACTATACTCTGGGTCATATTAACATTTAGGAGACATAAAACAACTCACTCATCCCAGGCAGAAAGAAAATCATAGAAGGCAGATCGTTCTTAATTAATGAGGTTAATCAAATCATTCTGGAGAAGGCACTGTCTTCTTTAACTAGTATGAAGGAACCCAACACATTTATCATCCAGGAAAATGTCTACACAAAAGTGTAAGGAATGTGAATATTTAAGTCAAGAATCGATTTTTAAGATTTACTATGGCTTCAAGCTGCTATAAACAGGTGAGTTCACTGAAAAGTTGCTTGTTTTTAAATTTCACTTTGTATAGGGACAACTTGGCATTGAGTACTTGCTTTATCTAAATGGATTATTTTGCCCAAAGAGATCATTTCATCAATATGAGATTTCATGTGGTGAGCTGGCAGAATTGTTGCAGCCTTATATGATCAAACAATAATAAAACTCACAGGGGTTATAGTGTATAGGCAAAGCACAATTAGAACCATGAATTATTCTCAGGGATAAAAATTATTACTTAGAGAATAAACACTATAAAATTATTGATTATCCACTACTTCCAAAAAAAATTACCCAAAGTGTAATAAAATGTAGTACAAACATTCTAACTGGATCCTGACTACATGAGATGGCAATTCTAAGCCAAGATTCTGCACCTATACATTTGTATCTTAAATTAAGATCTTAATAAAAATGATAGCTTCCATTAATGTTTCCTCATTATCATTAGTCCACAGTTAGTATTTTACACAGAATGGATAGCTTTATCTTCTATATTAAGGGGCTAATCACAGAGCCCCTGAAGACTTCAATTTACATAAAAAGAAGGCAAGGCTACATTTACTCAGGTATACAAATCACAATCATATAGACAAAAACGCTAAGAACTCATAATCTCTTCTTTTTGGATTTCATCAGGAATGGCTGGCTAATTGGAGGAACTCATGAAAGTACCTTACAATCCAATTAGCACTTCAGTGCAATTAAGTGGTTGAGGCTTCCCTATTCTACAGAGACTGGCTTTGATCTGGCAGTGAAAAGCGTTCTTCCTTAAAGCTGTGGTTTTGATTTTTTTCTCAGTAATTAGTGCTAATTGTAAACCCAAGCCTGACCTGCTATAAACAGAGTATTTTACTGCATTTGACACAAGGACCTTAAATCAGTGTTCTCTTTTGTCTATATTGTACTTGCTTATTAGAAGTCTGGCTATTTTGCTCATCGTTTGATGCACAATGGGTAAGTACATACTAAAGTCAGCTGAAGCAAATGCCTTGATCTTAGGAGCTTCTGTTAGCATTTTCACTGATGTCTTTTAAGCCCAGTTACCACAAAAGGAGTTGATTGAATTTCATTTAAGGAATATACTGTAGTTTTTCCCACACAAAGAATGACTATTCAAAAGCACTTTCTAAAGAGGTTTAGTGACCCTTGTATGTTTGGAAAATGAAAACAAAAGATGAAAATGGTCTTTTCATGAGAATAAAGAATTTCACGAATCAACTGCAGAAGTCTCCTGAAAATGCCCATTACAACAATATCTGCTGAGTCAAATCATTGTATTCATAACAATTAATTTTAAAAAGGCCACATGGTTTTCCTTATTTGTAATAATTAGTACAAACCTTGGACTCTCCTAGCAGAGGATTACATTAGCTCAAAACCTAGATACAAATGGCCATATTAGATGAGGCTAAATGAAAGGACCTCCAGGATATGGAAACAAGAAATATATAATGTATGATTGTTGTTCTTAATGTACTATGTTGTGATTGTTGTTCTTAATGTATTATGTTATTTCTCATCTCTTTTGTTGTCCCTTGGTTATTCTCATATTGTTACAGTATCTTACCTTGTTATCTGGTATATTGTATATATGTTTATTTGTTTATTTGAAATAGGAAAAGGGAGGGGGGAAAACAAGATGAGGGGAGGGGTTAGGAGAGAGGGAAATGGGAACAAAAACATGAGAAGGGGTATCAATGTATGTGAAGCAATGCACCTTCTATCTGGTGAATATAACTGTAATCCTTCTAGTAATTACAATAAAAAAGAAAAACAAACAAACAACAAGAAAAAATAATAGGCCAATGAGTGTACAGGGCACTGAGGTATCTCTAGATGGAAATAAGATGCTGTAAAATACAAAATCCCAGACTTTCTCTAGAGATAAGATCCTTTGAAATTAACAGGCAGTTTCTACGCAAATATAAAATAGCTGGATGGGCCGGGAGTTTGGCCTAGTGGTTAAAGTGCTTGCCTAGCATGCATGAAAACTCAGGTTCAATTCCTTGGTACCACATACATAGAAAAAAGCCAGAAGTGGTGCTGAGGCTCAAGTGGTAGAGCTTTAGCCTTGAGAAAAAAATCCAAGGACAGTGCTCAGGCCCTGAGCTCAAGCCCAGGACTGGCAAAAAAAAAAAAAAAAAAAAAAAATAGCTGGATGTTAGATGGAAAAAAAAATACCTTTTTAAAATAGGTTCCATCCCTTTATATAGTAAATCTTTTCTTCATAGGGAAACTGCAAATGGTTCTAGGCCCAGTTCAAGTTACACTGGTAGACATTCTGAATCAGAACCACTTTAAGGTCTTTAAGGAGACACAATTTACTACTCAGATATATCATTAATAAAGGAAAAAATATATAGTTACCTACATTATACCTAGAAAAGATACCAATTAGAATGTGCTATTCTGTGTATTTTTACAAAGGTTTATAAGATTAAATAAAACTAAGATAAACAATAAGCCAAACAGACTGTAAGAACATGCCCCTCATTTCATAACTTCAGATTTAATCAATTTTAAAACCAAAGTATTTTCAGGCTCAGGGGCTCATACTTATAATCACAGCTATATAGCTACTCAGGAGAGAGAGTGGAAAGAGGACAGGAGAAAGAGGAGAATGGGAGAAAGAGATAGAGAAGAGAGGGAGAGAGGGGGGAGGGAGAGACAGAAGGAGGGAAGGAGAGGAGGTAAAGAGGAGAGAGAGAGAGAGAGAGAGAGAGAGAGAGAGAGAGAGAGAGAGAGAGAGAGAGAGAGAGAGAGAGAGAGAGAGAGAGAGAAAGTAGGACAGGACAGCCTGGACAGTGGTTCTTGAGAGCCTCATCTAAACATAAAAGCTAGGCACAATAGTAGTGTGCACATGTAAACCCAGTGTTGTGAGAGGCCTAAAGAGGAGGATCTTAGAATCAAGGTATTTGAGACCATATCTAAAAAACAATTAAGGCAAAAAGAACTAGGAGTGTGGCTCAAGTGATAAGAGTACCTGCCTAGCAAGTTGGAGTTCCTTAGTTCATTCCCTCAGTACACACACACAACACACTCACAATTATATGTATAAAGATTAAAAACTCAAACAACAATAAACATACTATTAATTTTTTTCCATATTTTAACCTAATCGCTTCCCCTCTTCTTTGCCAGAGGACAATTTTATTCCTTTTAGCCACTGCTTTGATTCTTCTCCTTCATACACATATATTAACCAAGACTCTTCCTTTCTAGGGTGATTTTGAGAGATGGGTACAGACATATCTCTAGTTTGGTATTATAAAATCAAAGTCCTATTTTCTCTTTTACAGATCAAACACTTCTTATCCAAAATGGTAAAGATACTTGCTCTTGATACCAATATGATTTAGTACATTTCAAGATTAGAACTGAATTAGCCTAATTATTCACTACGGAATTTTTCCTCAGTTATACTATTCATATTTTTATAGGATGCCTTGTGAGTTCAGACAGGCTGGCTGGCCAACTAATCCAACCTCCTTCTTATTTTCCTTCACAAATGTGTGTGTGTGTGTGCCTGAACTCAGAGCTTGGGTGCTGTCTTTGAGCTTCTTGTGTTCAAGGTTAGCACTCTGCCTCATGAGCCCCAGTTCTTCTTCTAGCTTTATTGATGGTTAATTGGAGATAAGAGGCTCATGGACCCGTAATCCTAGATACTCAAGAGGCTGAGACCTGAGGACATCAATTGAAGACAGCAAAGGCAGGAAAGTCCATGAAACTCTCATCTCCAATAGGACTTTGATCATGGTAAGGGCACAGGTATTTCTTCTTAGCTGAAAAGATAATTTAGACTCTTTGTAGAGTAGACACAACTGTTACTGTTTATATAGTATTCATAAATATGGAACACATCAGACAAGACACAATAAACTACTGCCATTATAAAGCAGCTGAAAAATGTTTATATTTGTAAGTGTAAGTGCTAAATTGTTACCGAAAAATTGTTAAGTGACAGTTTTTAAGAACAAAAGTCACCTTTCTATTCCCACAATTAGGTCAAGCACCAGAAATAAATTACAATGGCCTTTGCCTTTATGAGTAAACACTAAGAAGGAATACCAGAATAAATGCAACTTTCACCAGAAAGCCAAAGACTGAGCTCCTTGGACCTTACTCCTATTTCAGATACAATTCTGAGAAACTGGTTTTGCTCTTCGGTAGTCCAAAGTACATTGAAACCAGTAAAAAGAAAAGGGAAGATATGACTAAAAGGGGGAACAGAAACACCAAAATACCATATTGAAGAACTTTACAAAAAATAACTCAGAAAAGATGATGGCGTATGTTATATGTTGTCAAATACTGTTGGCCAAGATAGTGATACAATTTTATTGGGAATTAGCCAAGTCCATTCACTTATATATTGTCCATTGCTGCTTTAACGGTGCAGAGTTGGGTGGAGGTAACAGAGGCCAGGGGCCTCACAAAGTTAAAAATATTCCCTGTCTGACTCTTCATAGACAAAATCTGCCAGCTCCATAGGTCAAGGTCTAAGCATGGATAAATAGCTTTCCATGCCGCACTGGATCCTGTGGACAAGGAGCATCTTAGCCATCCAGAAACTGCTAGCTGAAATTTAGAAGATTTCAGTAAATATCACTTAATAAAGTTCTCAGAAAAGAATGTACTTTAGAAAGGTTTCCTCGAACTGTGACACTGTAAGCATTTTAGTTAAGTGGAAAATAATTTGTATAAAACACCCAAGTAAGTGAGATATTTTTTTCATATACCCCAAAACATTCAGAAGTTAAAAATGTTAAAATTATTCATTGGTACAAGTAGGTGAAAAAAATTAAATCATTTCAGATGGCCTTGCTAAAATATTTTTCCCCTGAAGATCAAAGTTTGTGTTCTAATTTCCTTCAGGAGATCCAGAGTCTCAGGCTATCGAAGGCTCATGTTCCCTAAACTGAGTCCATTGGAAACACTGATACTAGACAAGTGAATTGGCATTTTTTGAAGAATTTTTGCTGTAATTTAAACTACTCCTTGATCTTCCCCTGAAGCATGCTAGAGAATCTAATTTCCATAAAACTTTCTAACCCAATTTGAACAGTATAATGTGGACAGTAGGGAATAAATGGGTTTGATCAATTATGAATTTATATGCTATGTTAGTAAGCTATTCAGGCATAGTCTTACAATTCAGTATTTTGAACCCTAATTCCAGTCTACATAATTTTAAAATGGAGCATTTCAGAAAATCTCACTAAGGTATATTTGCATATTTGGAAATCTAATTAACCCAAGCATATCTTAAGGCTTTCAAGAGAAAACATACAATAACATTTTTGTCAGCTGAAAGCTTTCCTAAGGCTAAGGTAAGGATTTTATCATCTGGTGTAACTTAACCCTTCAGCTCTCCATTTGCATGTAGAGTCAGTCCAATGTGGGAGTTAGGCAGGTGGAACACTCCCTACTCTTTCTGGACTGAAACTTCAGAGCTGTCACTGAGCATGTGGATATAGGTCATTTAACAGCACATGTTGAATGTGAACATGTGTATGTTCACAGAGGATTATGACTTTGATGATAACTTGAATACAAACAGAGATCCCTTCGAGCGAGAAAGAAAACAAACAAACAAACAAACAAGGGCACATGTTGAAGTGATAGCAATGACTGCATTAAGCCTAAAGCCAAGGCTCTTTTCTCCTATATTTTAGGTAATGTATCTGAGAACTACCTTTTGTGATGCAATACTTGAATTTGATTTTAAAGATGAGTACCTCATTTCATATATAGTATGATATTCTTTTTATATTTTTGTAGGAGTACTATCCAAAACAAGGACAGGTGTCCATTAAAGACAGATCAGAGAAGATCTACCTCTCTAGCTGCTACCTTCTCTGGACTTAATTTTGTTTCTAGTGGGCTTTCCTTTTTCCTTACATCAAAGTCTATGAAAGCCAGAAGACAGAGGAGAGAGAGAAAAAAGTAGGGGAGCGAAGGAGACAGAGGAAAAAGCAGGGGAGGGAAGGAGAGAGAAGAGAGGGGATAGGGAGAAAGAGAAGGAGAGGGAGGTGGTGGAGAAGGAGGAGGTGGAGGAGGAAGAGGAGCAGAGAGAGAGAGAGAGAGAGAGAGAGAGAGAGAGAGAGAGAGAGAGAGAGAGAGAGAGAGAGAGAGAGAGAGAGAGAGAGGCAAAAAGCATCTCGATACCTACTGGCTCTGTAGGACAAGTCTTGATTCTTGTATGCATTGTTCCCTCTGTGTGCCTAGTATTGGAGGCTCACCCCTGGCCAAAACCCTATACCCTTCAACCCTCCAATTTTTTCTTTGCAGCCTCAGCCATTTATCTTGCCAGAGTGATAAAAGACCTGCTGTACTTGTTACTGCCTCTCCCTAAGGATTCCTGCAGATACAGTCTCTGACTGCACAGAATTATTTGTTCTTGAACAGCATTCACCTGCTTTGCCAATTTCTCTGCAAGTGCGCCACTCGTAGCAAACCCCAGTGCAAAATATTTTTCTGAAAGAACTAGAAGTTGCTTATATGAACATTAGTTAATTAGAAAACAAGACTCATGATGAATTCTGATGTTTCCAAAAGAATCTAATATGGTATGCCAGATATTTCAGGAGATAGAGTAAAAAAAAATCATGAACTTAATTGACAACAGTATACAGTCAGTCCAGCTGTATGATTTGTTTTGAAATTGCAAATTTGTTGTAAAGGACTGATATATTAGGGAATAATTTGAGCATAATGCAGATGTCTCATTCACTTATGCTGATTTCTTTGTGGAAAACATGAGGTCATAACAGAAATCTGCATCCTGCTGAACCAGGAAAGAGAGAAATTCACAAACCATACACGAGAACAAACCTCAAAATTCAAAACAGGTCACTTCATTTCACCTTGTGTTATGATTCAGTTACAAATCACTCTCATCAACACCTGCTGGCATAGCTTTCTGTCACATCCCCATCATGTCACCAGAACCTTCTGATACCAGCTTCTACTAGTAAAATTTAAGTCTTTTACTACAGTTTGTACATAGTTCTATATGATTTTCTTAACAATTTAACATGTACAAAGCTAATGTTTAAATATTTGGCTCCCATCTATAAAAATCGTCACTATATCCCTGCTGATGTTCCTGAGTTTTTGCATGTAAGCCTGTTTTCCCAGATACAAGTCTGTGCATAAGCAAGATGCATTCAAAAACAGGTCTACCACCTTATAGCAAAAATTCATATACATTCAACTTTATTACTATATTAAAAAGCAGAAAACAGTATCAGTAGCATTCTAGTTTGATAAAATAAAATAAATGTTTGTGTGTTTACTACCATACATTTTGTTTGGCAGAAGCCATCAGTTCATATAATGGCTAGCATTTTAGAGCACACTGGTTTCCTCGCACTATCTCAATATATTTCAGTGTCATTTCCTCCAGCAAACCTCGCTCTAGATCCCAAACCTGATTCAATCTGCATTAGATGCATCCATGTGCCCCAGCATTCCAACACAGCCTACTCCTAGTTGTGGCACAGGCCTAACTTTAACACCACATATCACACCCCACTGCCATTCTCTGTTTACTATTTTTGTGTGGGGGTGGGGGGTGGGGAGGAGGTCATGGGACTTGAACTCTGGACCTAGGTCCTGTTCCTGAGCTCTTCAGCTCAAGGCTACAGCCCTACCCTGGAGCTAAGCCCCACTTCCTGTTTTACAAAAATTAATTGGAGGTAAGAGTCTTAGGTCCTTTAGTGCCCAGGCTGGCTTTGAACCTTGATCCTCAGATCTCAGCCTCTTGAATAGCTATGATTACAAGTGTGAGCCACTGTGCTTGGCTACTTACTATTTTTATTTACTAAATCAAGAGCAATTTAAAACTTTCTTTGTGTTTTTATTTGGATTCTAAATGTTTAGCATCATGTTTGGAACAGAGAAGGTGCCCTGTTTGTGAAGGAGTAACAAAGAAATATCCACTTCCTCTTTTTCAAATGATCATTCACATTAGATCAGAAATGAAATTAAAAACTTCCTTGAATGTAATGACAATCAAGAAACATCACAAAGAAACTTATGGAACACAGCAAAGGCAGTTCTAAGAGGCAAATTTATCGCACTACGAGCGCATATTAAAAAGACCGAAGAAGAGCACGTAAATAACCTTAAAAAAAAAACTGAAACACCTAGAGGAGCAAGAAAAAGTTAATTCTAAAACAGCTAGAAGGACAGAAATAACAAAAATAAAATGATCATTCACAATTCACAGGCTTGAAAATAGTGTTTTGCATAGACAGACATCCAATAGACACTTCCTAAATAAATGAAACAGCAGTGAAAAAAGATTTACAGATAGAAGAGCAGCACATAAAATTATCTCTTGAAATTTCCCTATAAAGCTCTAATACAAATAATAAAACCATTTATCTTTACAGATAGATATGAAAAAAAGCAACTGATATTTTATGGCAAAATTAGAACTGTGAAATTCCACCAGAGTTTGCCTGATTCAAGAAGTGGGTTAAATCATATGTCATCCACCTATGCATGCATTCATTCCAGTTCAAGCATCTTCAAGATTATGTTTCTTGGTCGATTTAAACAATGTTTAATCATATTTTATAATCAAGCAATGTCTTACAATACAAAAACAAGCTCTCCTTTGCAACTTTAAATGTCTTTTTTTCTTCTTGGGGAATAAAGAAATAGTCAGCATCCTGATAAACTTCTATATACAATAAGACAGCTCTTAAGTCATCTCTTAGCGTTCTTTGTTCCTATCTAGCAAATTAATCCCTTTAATAATTCCTCATATTATCTTTTTATGTTTAATTAAGCAATTTTGTTGTTCTCATATGGATGTTCAAATTCCCCCTTAAAATGTGGACATTTTAATGTCAAACAAACAATTAAATAAAGGCTTATACAATGCCAATTATAATGTAATTTTTGTAATTACATCACAATACTAAAATTTTATAGCATACTTTACTAAAAGTTAACAAGCACTGACTATCTCTTCCCACCTATTAGTCTTCCATGTACTTCCTGAGCTCATGGTTTTTGAAGAAAGCCTGTTAACCAATCTTCCTCCATGGATAATAGTTCCATGCAGGCCGGCTGGCACAAGCTCTCTACACTGGGGTGTTGTGGAGTAGAGATGTACTTTCTCTTTAATTTTCCATGGTTTGGACCAAAAGCTGCTAAGTGTATCTATTTCTGAAGCAGAGCTACCTTTGTTGTCTGTAGGTATTATTCTTCCCACCTACCTAGAGTTCACAATTGACTTTTCTACAACTATGCTCACAGTACACTTTGCTTTCTCTCTCTAGACATAACCTTGAGTTTGTTCCCTACTTTTAGAAGGTGCCTTATATAATTTATTAAGACCATTTTGAATTCTAGTTCTATCTTTCCAAGTATCCAAACTTATCAGTATGACTTTAATTCTGTCACCCAGAAAATAATGAAATGCAGAACAGACTATGATATGAGCACTAGAACTGAATCCTGAAGATCTCTAATCAACAAGAGATGTGTTTTATGATAACTACTTTTAGGGTAAATCAAAGTTACCTAATTATGATGAGATTGAATTATACAAAATCCCTCTTATGAAGGAATAAAGGCTGAATTAAAGACGTCACTGAATTGTTAATGACTTTATCCATTGCTTTCCTCTAGGTTAATATTTAATCATAGAATATTACCACTCTAAGTATATTTGCTAGTTGCAAGACAGAAAAATAAAGTTATAACCAGGAGCTTGTAAAGGTGATCTGTACTATCCTAGCTATACTGTAAAACAATTGAAACTTCAGTAATTAGCTACTTTATAAATATAAAATTATACGAGAAAGAGTATCAATGTATGTGAATTAATGCACCTTCCATCTGGCAAATATAATGTAACCCTTGTATTAATTAAATAAAAGTATATGAAAAAAATATTTTAAAGTTAACATCTGACCTGGTCAATTGTGAAAAGTACTAAGCTACTCTTGTTATAAAATTAAGTTGCTGGATGAAATCATAAGATATTACATGGAAAGGGAAAAAATAGTGAAAAATAACTTTAGGGATGAGGATGGGAGGCATGCTTAGCATGTTTGTACCTAGGTTTAACACACACACACACACACACAGAGTATCGTAAAAGTAAAATTCGTACAACTAAAACACAACGTACTCTTAAACAATAGTGTAGTAATTACATTCTAAATATTTAAAAATTCTTTTTTGATGCTTTTAAACTAGATAAATTTAATTTTAAAATATTTGATTGCAGAACACTTTCAATGAGGGAATTTCTGTCATTGCTAAAGCAAACTAAACAAGATACACACAATGTATATAAACACAATGTCCTTGAAGAACAACATTTGTTAATTAAAAATATTTACTGACTGTTCATTTAACTGCTCTACATAGTCTCTTGGTTGATTATTTTCCAATTTCTTTTAGTTTCAGTTTATTTCAGACTGCTAGGTTAGATGAATATGCTTATTAGTTATTTATAAACTACACAGGAATAACTCAAGGGAGAATTATATTATCTCAATAGATTCAGACTTATGGAATGTCTGGTAAGTGGATATTTCTGAACAGAAAAAGGAATCTATATCAAAAGAAAATAAATCTGAGCTGTGATGTTCCGTGAAGAGTCAGTGAACTGACCTTGGAATTGTATTGTATAAACATACAATTCTTTCCCATTTAGTTTTCTGCTGGCATATACAGTTCTGTCTGCATATAATTGTTAATGCATCATTTATTTATATCAAAAGGCTGCCCCAGACAAGAGTCCTAAAAATACAGTAAGATGACAGTCTTTGTTCTGGGAGTAAAAGAACTTGAGAAAATTCTTCTTCTTTAAATATGTTATTTTATAAAATCAATTCTCAGATACTCAGTTCCTAGTCATTGAGCTATGAATTGCCTATAAATATGCTCAAATATGCTACTTGACTTTCTTTTTTCCTACGTGTTGGCTTTGACTGCTCATTAGCACCTCTAGGACAAGACAGGCTGGTGACGCAAATCTACCAATTTAGTAGACTTAACCAAAACTTTTGGATATTCATTTTCCTAAAAAAAACTGTTTCATTATAGTTCTTAAAATATGCATTTCTCCAATGTCAAAGTAAACATAATATAGAAAAATTAGTTATTTCTTTTTATTCCTAATGCACCATTTTATAATATACTACTAGTGAATATTTTCAGGTTATTTATTTTTATTATGGTCAATAGCCAGGATTAAGATGTAGGTGAAAACTTTTAAAATAAATATATATTTTAAATTTGTTTTGGAACCATCTATTATATTAAAGAAAAGCTTAAAGAGAAATATGTCACTGGGATTTTTTTTAAGTATATAATGATTTTCATTATATAAGCCTTAGAATTAGTGGACTATGACCTATAAATTGAAATGGACAAGATGAATTTACTGGTTTCTTTAAGAGACATTCAGAATTCTGGTGGTCAAATGAAACAAAGATGTTCAGAATATGAACTCATTTAGACGTATAGTTGACAGTTCGTTTCAATTCTGATAAAATAGAGATTTTTGAAATAACAATGTGATAAATTATCTCAAAGATTCATTTGTAAGATTTAATAAAAATGTTTGGTTTTACTAAATTTCTCTGATTTTGCTCGTTTAGTTAACCTAGGTTCAGAAACCTAAATGTGGTTGCTCCATATAGGCTATATGTTTTATAGACAAAACATTCTGATATTTTTTTTAAAAAAAGGTTAAAAGCTAACGTAATTCTTAGAAGCTTGGAAGAGTGTTTTGTTTTGTTTTTTTTAACTAGCATTCTTCCGAGGACCATAAATCCCCAGATGCTGACTTCTCTCAGGCCTGATATACAGTCACATGGAATAATCATGACTTTATTTTAAAAGTCTATCTTATCTCCACTGGTTACAAGAATTTAAAGCACATTTTTAAGTGTTAAAGAAAGCAGCAGTATCTAGGACTCCGTTTGCAATTTTTCTTCTCACTGCTGGATTTTCCCCAAATCCACAATTACTACAGTTGGTACAAAAATGTCTGAAATATATACAAGGAAAAAGTATGCTTCAATTATGTTGCCTACCTGAATGTAATATATAAAAGTCAACCAGTACTCACTGATCAAATTTCTTAATTCTATGAAGTATTAGATAATGGAGAAAAATGAACATAAAAGGCCCCTACCAATCATTTCAGGGATCATAAACACAAACTCAGAAATTAGGTGTTGGTGGTACTGGTGACACAGATTCAAAGTCAGAAGGAGAATGCTCTTTTTTTTTTTTTTTTGCCAGTCCTGGGCTGGGGCTCAGAGCCTGAGCACTGTCCTTGGACTTTCTCAAGGCTAGAGCTCTACCCCTTGAGCCTCAGCACTACTTCTGGCTTTTTTTCTATATATGTGGTACCAAGGAATTGAACCGGGGTCTTCGTGCATGCTAGGCAGGCACTCTACCACTAGGCCAAACTCCCGGCCCAAGGAGAATGCTCTTAAGTCCCTATGATAATCTATTTGGAGAAGCCTATTCCAGACAACAATAAAAAAATCAATCATCAGAGATGAGTAGAAATGTATATGAACAGGACTGACTTTTTAAAAAATGCTTTCAGGAATAAAAATGCATTTCATAGCATTTTTCATGACATTTTTTTTTCTTTTTGGGGTATTTTGTGGCATGATAAACACCTGAACAACTGAAAAAAGGGTTAGACAATACAAGATATCCTGGGACAGATGTCAATATAAATAGTGCTTGAACTGAGCTCTCAAGGGATACAGAGTTGCTGATTTTACTCCTGATGCAGGAAAGGGGATTATAAAATTTAGAATTTATTAAGATAACAATTCCATTCACCTTCCTCTCCCTTTCTCCAAGCTCATATATTATTAATGTAATTTGGGAAATGACTAGGGGATTGGAAATTTCAAGATGTTTGTTATTTAGTGCCAAATTAAAGCTAAAATATTCTCATCACTCATCTATTTTAGGACAAAGAATATCTAGTTGGATGAAGGCAGGCAGGGAGCATGTCTTATTCATTTTATAATAAATGTTTCATTGGTGATAATTTTTTCTGAGGTTCACCAAAAACAGGGCTTAGTACATATTTCAAATTTGATTTTAAAATGAGAAGCAAGAGCCAGGCACAGTCCTAGCTACTCAGAAGGCTAAGATCTGAGGATCAAGGTTCAAAGCCAGCTCAGGCACAAAAGAATCTGGGACTCAATAACCTCAATAAAACGGGAAATAGTGCTTGGCTTAAGTAGGGTAGTAGCCTTGAGCTGAAGAGCTCAGGGACAGCACCCAGGCCAAGTTCTAACCCCATGAGGAGAGAAAAAGAGAGAGAGAGAGAGCGAGAGAGAGAGAGAGAGAGAGAGAAGCAATAGTCGTTATCTTCAAATGATTCATTTACAGTTAAGCATTCATTTTTTAGTAACTATATTTTTCAAGCGATAAGAAGTATGCACACAATTTACAAAGTGTCCTACTATAACACTGAGAGCTTAACTTTTTTTCTTCTTCTTTTGGTGGGTCATGGGGCTTGAACTCGGCCTGAGCCCTTCAGCTCAAGTCTACTGCCCTACCCTTGATCCAAGTTCCACTTCCTGTTTTCCAGAGGTTAATTGGAGATAAGAATCTCAGGTCCTCAAAAAAATAGAATGGAAGAAAGCCTCTTCAACAAGTTGTGCTGGCAGAACTGGGTAAACACCTGAAGAAAACTAAAGTTGGATCCTTCTTGGTCACCCTGCACTAGAATTAACTCCAAATGGATCAAAGACCTGGAGGTAAAAGCTGACACTCTGAAAACTTTACAAGACGGAATAGAAGACACACTAGGCCTCCTTGGCACAGGTTGAAACTTTCTTAATAAGGACCAAGAATCACAACAAATCAGAGAAAGGCTGGATAAGTGGGACTGCATTAAACTGCAGAGCTTTTGTATGGCAAAGGACATAGCTAGTAAATTAATTAGGAAGCCTACAGTGGGAGATCTTCACCAACCAAATAACGGACAAAGGCCTCATATGTAAAATATATCAACAACTCAAAAAATTGAATCACTCCAAAACTAATCTCTAAAGTAACAACCATCCCATTAAAAAATGGGCCAAAGACTTAAAGAGAGTCTTCTCTGAAGAAGAAACTAAAATGGCCTATAGACACATGAAGAAATGCTCAACATCTCTGGTCATAAAAGAAATGCAAATCAAAACAACTCTAAGATTCCACCTCACTCCAGTTAGAATGGCCAGGATCAGGAAAACTAATAATAACAGGTGCTGGAGGGTATGTGGCCAGGAGGGATCACTACTACACTGTTGGTGGGAGTGCAAACTCATTCAACCACTATGGAAAGCAGTATGGCAGTTCCTCAAAAGTCTAAACGTAGAGCTCCCCTATGACCCAGCAATTCCACTACTTGGCATTTACCCAACCATCCAGAATCTAGGGCATACTAAATCCACTAGCACAACGATGTTCATTGCAGCATTATTCACCATAGCAAAAATATGGAACCAACCTAGATGTCCCTCAGTTGATGAGTGGATCAACAAGATGTGGTATTTGTTCACAATGGAATTCTATGCTGCTGTCAGAAAAAACGACATCGCCCCATTTGTTAGGAAATGGAAAGACTTAGAAAAAATCATATTAAGTGAAGTAAGCCAGACTCAAAGGAACTTAGGCTCAATGGTTTCCCTCATTTGTCATAATCAGTATAAACCTTGGGCTCTACTAGCAGATTTTCAATAGAGCAAAACCTTGATACATAAGGCCATATAGTATGAAGCTAATTGAAAAGACCTCCAGGATATTGAAACAAAAGCCATATAACGAATGACTGTTTTCCTTAATGTACTATGTTATCTCTCATCTCCTTTGCTGTCCCTTGGGTATCTCATATTGTTACAGTATCTCACCTTGTTATTTGATATATTGGATATATTTGTATTTGGTTATTTGAAATTTGATAGGGAAGGGGGGAAAACCAAGACAGGGGTGGGGGGTGGGGGAGAGGGTAATGGGTACCAAAACATGTGAAAGGGTATCAATGTATGTGAATTAATGCATCTTCTATCTGGCAAATATCATGTAACCCTTTTATTAATTACAATAGAAAATATATATAAAAAAAGAGAGAAAACCTTAAAAAAAAAAAAAAAAAGAATCTCAGGTCCTTTTGTGCCTGGGCTGACTTTGCACCTTGATCTTCACTCAGCCTCCTAGCTAGGATTACAGGAAAGAGCCACCAGTCTAGCTTTTTTTATTTTTTTTTGAGAGCTTAACATATTATTGTTAAATTTTCTACATGCTTGTGTTTGGGGGGATATTATCACCTGTTATTTACCTAAGAAAACCCGAAACTCAAGAGAAAGTCATGGTTACGTTAACATACAGATAAATGTCACATTGTAGGTAAGTTTTTTAAATGCTAACAGAGATGAACTGTTTATTATTGTTACTGTGACAGGCATCTATGGGTCTTGGATATAGTGTTTACATTTTTGCAACCACCATCTTATACTTCTCAACAGCCAGTAGACTGGCGGCTGGCAAACATGATGCACATTTCTCTCAATGTGTATTTCCACTTCCCTGGGAAGGAGGTTCATAACTTTCATCAGAGAATGGTTATGATGCTTGCTCAAGAAAGACTCCTGGTCCTTTGGATATACTTACATTTCATGAATGGTTATTCTTAAATACACCAAGGGATTACTGGAAGGCTTTCAAGGGAGTAACAAGACAGCAAACAGCTGCAAGGGTGTAGCAGACATTGGCTGGGATAACTGGCTGGGACCTACTTTAGAGAGAGGAACAATGTAGGGCCTTCAGTCTTAAAACTTCAGCTTTATCAGAATCACCTGGGGGTAGGAAGCGTGTCTGATTCACCAATGTCTGATTCAGTTGGGCTGGGTGTGCACCCAGGAATTTTCTTTTTTCATCCGAGGTAGCCCTCTTGTTATTGGCTAGGGAATCAAAAACATGGTTTGAGATGTAGGTGCTGGGGCCAAATGAGTTTTAAATTGTGGCTCTTCCTAAATGTGAGATTACTGACTAACATCTTTCTACCTTAGTTTTATCAATAGAACGGGGGTGATTATGTTAACATTAAGTGGAGCAATATATGTGAAAAGCATTATATGGTGCCTGACACACAATAAGAATTCCATAAGTTTTATGCATGAATCAATAAACGCAATAACTGAAAGACCTTTATAATAAAACACATACAGGTCTCCTGGAATACTAAAACTATTCTAGAGACAAAACAGGGTAATATATAACATCAAAGCAAGTTGGGTATAATATAGTTTTAATTGTCTTTCAAATAAACAAATCCTTTTCAAATGATCAAGTGAAACTAATCGTATCATAATAATTTCCTTATATTTCAATCACAGAGAACACATAATTATTAAGTGAATTTATGGTAACCACAGAAAGTAAACATGTGCCTACCCATTAGTGCCAGCAATTATTGGCATTTGTTATGTTAGTTAAACTGTGTAATGGGGTGTGATAAATAAGCTTCTGCTTCCTTGACCCTTTGGAAAGCTGGTTTTCCAACCATACATCTCTTGCTGAGTCTCCAGAATCTGACAGCTGTGACATCAGGCACTGAGTCTCACACAAGCTCCTTCTGGAAATGAGGCAGCAAACACTATGCTCTTAAAGAGAATAAGGACCTATTTTAGGGGCTTGGTTATTGATAATGACCATTTCTATTTTGGGACTAAACACTAACTAGCATTTAGTAATTTATTTTAACAAGTATTCATCATGAACCCCAAGCTATCCTTCACAGGACACTAATTATAGATGCACGTGACACAACAGAACAAAGGGGTGCCATATATTTTTCTCACCCCTTTAAATTTTAAGAAATAGATTTATAAAGAAAGAAAAAAGATTTACAAAATGATATTCAACAACAACAGTCAAATGTAAATGTACCTTGTATGTTCTGACAAAGAGTTAAATGTAGTCCTTTTTACTGTGGGGAGTTGTGGGGTGGGAGAACAGTTTGAGTTGACCACAGCTCAAGATGAAAAAAGAGTAAACTGGGCCTGTCAAATGAACTTACCAAACTGTGTAATCAAAGATATGTAAAAGGGAAGGGATTTCAGGGATATTTTCTGCAAAAGATAACCCAGAAATCAAATGCCAGAGTGTTAAGACTGTTAGCATGGTGAAAATTTTTACTATGAACAAAGTGATTATGGAGAGGCTCTCTACAAGGACTGAATCCCACTGTGCAGCTGCAGTGGACACCACCAGGAGAGCAACAACTGGCTGAGGCAGAACAGAAAGACCAGCAGTGGGAAGCTGCTCCATCAGGGAAGGCATGGGGTAGGAAGGACGATAATAAAGCCATCACCCACCTACTCCATCTCTCATTTCAGGTACCCCACTGGTCAGAACACTTACTTCTCTACTGTGCCCAGAAGAAAGTATATTCTCTTTAAAGAAATCTCAGTTTGCAATGGCAGCTTTTGTCTTGAAATCTGATAATCTATAGCACAAGGACATTACACAAGAAAAACATCCTTGATATTCTTGCCAGCATAGAAGAAAACCCAATGAATAAACATGCTAAGTAAAAACAAACAGTCTCCATTCATACTCAGTAGAATATTTCACCCCTCTCACTCCTTCATTACAGAGGAACACATGCCTCCCTATGGAGAAAACTTGTATTTGAATTTAACTTTATTAGAGAAACATGCACAAAAAGATCTTACTCCACACATGCAGAGGCTGATTTTAAAGAATGCTATGTACAATTGCTAGTTTATTTTGCAAGATTTATAATATAACAGAGCGGAACAAAGCAAACTAACTACAGTGACAATAATGAGAAATTCCACAATTCTCTTGGGGTGAAAAAAATAAAAGACAACGATGAACTCTGAGCACAAAGAGATTAAAAAAAATACTTCAATATACTATATTCTCCACTTAAAAGGAGAGTCTCATCTTTTACTGATAATTTACAAAAGAATTTTATTTCTAAACTGAAAGTTAAAAGAATGCTTATTCTTTAAGGTACATCAGGGCATACTGTACAGGCCATCAATATTGAAGTATCTGAACAAAAGGTTTTTGTATTTAGGATGTCAAGGAAATATACCAGGTTCATAAAACAAATCCTTTAATATTCAATAACACAAGTATGAAGTGAGTCCTATGCTTTGTAATCTTTTCATTCGATACTTTGATAAGTACAATACATGACAATGACCTTGCAGTAAAAATACTGATATTTTAAAACAAAACTCTCCATTGTTGAGAACTACAGGGATAACATATCCATTTGTTGAAAGTACTGCCTAGATACACTTCATTTATGCAGACTTTGGGTTAATTGATAGGACACACAGACAAGAGTTCTATAAACCATTCTACTGAACGTACATCCTGATTATAATGTCATGTTAAGAAATGGAGTGTAATATGTCTTCATGTCATATTTAATAGATTTCTGGTAAATAGCCGAGAAGTACTCTTTCTAACAGGTGATGAATTATATTAATGTCCTGTTGCACTTTCATAATTAAGCGTCTGGCAGAATTTTCCATTATAATCAGGACTCCAGGGAGGAAAGGAAAGGAATGGTATTCCTTTTTCTTGGCCCGACAACAGTGCTCCCTTTACACTCCAGTGCCATTTGGGGCCATGGATAACCAATCATTTTTAAAGACTGTCTCAAAACAAAACAAAACAAAAGCTGGGAAGTTGGCTAAGTTTTCATTAGCTGCTCCTTTTCATTAAGTCATCTTTCTTTTCCTAGACATCCCGATGACTTTTTTTTAATGTTATTTCTTTACCCAGATATGGCATGACCCTGCTCTTTCCTCCATGCTGTGCAACCTGGCTGCCTTGCATCTGATCTGCATACTGTCAAAGTTCTTGCCATTTGAATGCTCAACAAACTTCATCAGCAAAATCAATACTATGCTGGCAAAGGGAAACAGCAACAAGAATGGTGGTGAAACTGTCTCCAGAAAATAAATACCAGTCGAGCAGAAAATTCAGAAGACAAAACTATAACCTCTGAAGTTCATCCCAGGCAAACACATCGACAAGAATGTGTCAACATCTAAACCAGTAGAGGAGTGTAGGGATGGGTAGGACTGGAAATGAGTAACTTTTGCTTTGCAACCACATTCACATTGTAGGGCAGTAGCCTTGAGCTGAAAAGCTTAGGGACAGCACCCAGGCCAGAGTTCAAGCCCCATGACTCCCCCCCCACCCCAATTTTTTTTTTTGTACAACACACTTTCTTGAAAAATTAAGTACAGGGCCAGGAGTGTGGCCTAATGTGCTTGTTTAGCATGCGTGAAGCCCTTGGGTTTAATTCCACAATACCACATACAGAGAAAAAGCCAGAAAGTAGTGCTGTGGTTTAAATGGTAGAGTGTTAGCCTTGAGAAAGCCTAAGGACAGTGTTCAGGGCCTAAGTTCCAGCCACAGGACTGGCAAAAATAAATAAATACAAATTATTGGAAAGACAATATTACAAAGATGTAGTTTCTTAAACTGATGAGTTCCTTGTGGTTATTTTGGACTTCATTTTAAATTAGCTAGACAACTTCAGTTCTCAAATGGTATACATGTATACTACATCCTTCGAATGTCCTTTCCGTTTACTTTCTAAAATTCAAGCAAATGTGTGCTGCTTTTAACTATAATAACTTAAAAACAGTTGAATAAAAGCCAAGTAAAAATTAAAATGGTGATTATGCTATCTATATTAACACCTGGTTTGTACTGTCATTACATGATTACAGAATAAAATACTTTGTTATGACTTTAAGAAAGGGAAGTTAGTTACACATTAAGAGATATCATTCAGAAAATTATTTATCTCATCATACAATATGGATATTATATAAAGTCCAATATGTATTTTGGGGGGAAAAGAAAGATTATAGGTGTTAGTGATGAGCTTTTTATATATAAAAAGAACTTTAGAGCAAAACCTTTATTCTAATCTTTCATAGAAAATCAGAATGAATTAGTTTGGCATATACGATAACCTACTATGTCACTATGCCAGAAGGTTGACCGATTCCTTTTCATGGAAGTTTGAAAATGTCAAGTTCATTTTTAAACCCATGGCTAGTTTCATCTACTCTAAACCCAAAGTGACACAATAGGAATTGACTGGGGGGAAATTCTACAATCCACTGTTCTTAATATTTGATAATCCATGAGAAGCAGGTTTACCACAAACTGCTGTAACAGAACAAAGATGACAGATAAACTCCTGTGACCAAATTAATTGGAAATAGATACCTCAGTCTTGTGATCCTATTTCAGTTTTTGAAAGAAAGATATGCACCTTCAGAGCATGCCACGTCTAGGGATGATTAGTCCTTGCACTGCTGGCATTGGGCTGACATGGCACGTTGCCAAGGGCCTCAAGAGAAAGCTAAAAGTTCAGTGGATATGGCGCATGATGGTTGTGTTGCTATTCCAGGATTATTTCAGAGAACATGATCTGGCTTTCCTGTTGGAAGCTCGTCAGAGCCTGATTTCTATTCTGTGATGTGTGTTTTAAGACTGTCATAAGTGTACCTTCCTAAACTGGTCTCTTGTTCCCTTCATTTTTGCTATTCTGATGAGAAACGTAATATAAAATAAGTGAAGGCATTTTATCAGGCCACTTACATCTCCATATCCTTTCCATTTTCATTATGGATTTATACACGTCAGAATTATCTCATAATAAACTATGATTACTAATCCCAAAGGAAGCTGTAGATGTTAACACTAACATCACACAAGTGGTAGGTGATTAACAATCCATACATATGCAACTAGACAAAAAGCAAAAACTAGCCAAACAAAATATCCAGCCAAATATTAAACATGGCTGCAAATGCTGTTAAGTGACCAAATATAATAAAATAGCTAATTTTAAGCAAATGCCAATCTTTAAAAATCCCCTCTAAATAATGTAATATAGATAAAGGGATTAAGGAAGAGCACAGATAAAATATTTTTAGCTGCTTGTTGGTACTGCTGAGGCTGGGAAAGGTATACATGGAACTTCATTGTTTTTCTGCCACAGCCTTAAAAAAATTCAACTTGACAACTTTAGTGCTTCAATAATATCTAGTACAATCAAACTAATTTACTTTTCTGAAAAATAATTTATTGAAACATTATTCAATCTATTGTATACAATAAATTTATGAGACAAAATATATCTATAGCTAGAAGAAATATTTCAATGCCTATTACAGATAGATACTTTCATATTGATAAATATACTTCTAAATCAATGAGAACAAAGATAATATTAGGAACTCAAAATAAACAATTATTCTAATAGGAACTTCTTTTGTTGGCCTGTTTGACTTTTAATTACAAATGGTGTCAACACTCACAAATTAACCTCCATTTAAGGTAAAGCAAAAACTGCTGGACTAAACATAAAGAAAAAGCAACTCAAATGTTAAATCAACCTAACAAAACTCACAGTAATAGAAAGATTTAGCATTTTAGTTTCAATAAGATTTAAGGATTATCATTTACACTAAACAATTCAAATTCCAATATGTGCCATATTTCGATACTGTTAAATAGAACAAGATTACTAAAATCAAGCATGGTAATCTAAATTTGATCTAAATTACATCATTTAACATGTAAACTTAGAATAAAATATTACAGTATAATGTATCTGAATTATTGTGACAATGACTTCATTTCAAAAATAAAACATATTAATGGACCATAACTTATCAAGTAGTAAACTGAAAAGCCTATAAAATGGTTAGCCCTTTTTAAAATGACAAATTTGTAAACTATCAGTCATTGAAGAATTTTAAAATATACTACAAGAATTAGATTTATAGGTGGAAATATCTAACAAAAATGCCACTTTAACCTATAAGATTAACTTTGGGAAAACTGTTTATTGGTTTAAGCAATACTTTTTAATATTTAATGCTTATAAAATTTCCAAACTACCTACAGGTTTATTGATATCTTAAGTTGAAAATTACTTCAATCAAACCCAAAAAGTGACATAGAATTGGAGGTTCTATACATTTTGTGGCAAAAGCATCTGTTATATAAAGGTAAGGCTTAAAATTATCTATCTTCTTTTAAAAAGATATACAAAAGAAGCAATTTAAAACATAGTCCATATTTCTTAGTTATTTTGTCTGTATACTCCTTGATTATTAAAAATATAGTTGCATTAAAAGGAAATACTTTTGCAAAAAATAAAATTAGTACAGATTTCCAATATCAGCTGTTGCCTAATTATTTTAAATAGCATTCATTTTTCCTTTACGCAATTCAGGATTATAATAGGCAGAAATGGGAAATTTTCTGCCAGGTGTCAAAATCTACCTTGAAAAAAGCTGTTTTTTTATTTTTAAATAATAATGATCATTTATAGAAAAAATCCATTATGAATTGGGTGTCTGCATAATTTCTCTCACATATTCTTCACTAAGTATTTTAATTTCTATGTGTGTATATGGCTTCAGTAGCCCCAAATACATATTTAATGAATGCCATAGAAGATTTGTTGGTTTTCCATGCTTTCTCTGCTGAAAACAAAAACCTCTCTTAGGTGAGTACCATATATCCATTGTTACTTATAACAGCGATATTTATTTGTATCTCTTTAGTTATTTAATACTGGTAATAGGGCTTTAACTCAGAGCTTTGCCTTCTTACTGGACTTTCTTGCTCATGGTTGTCATTCTACTACTTAAGCCACAACTCTAGCCCAATTCAAACTGAGATCTTTCATCTCTTAGCATCCTGAGCAGCTAAGACCACAGGTATGGACCATCACATCTCTGCTACAAGAAAAATTTAAAGCCAAGAAATTTATGGTAACTTGGTATATATTGAAAAGATGCTATCCAACTGTGGCAGAATATAAAAAAATAGGAAATATTTTTGGAGTGTTCTGAGGACAGACTGAGAAGCTCTTGTCAGGCCAGGCAACAAATAATAGTAATCACTTTAATCATAAAAGACAATGTTTCAAAGGTGGTTGGTTCATCATAGTACATATTAGCTGAGGTTGAATTGATAGGGATAGCAGAAAAAAGCATTTTTTAATTAATTAGAAGCTTGTTTAAATATTGGTGATAAATAATACTCTTCTGTATTTTTGTATTTATATGCTTAAAAACAAAGACACAAGAATTCTAGCAAGAATTATTGTAAATTATCAGTTACAAAAAGCAAGAGTAACAAAAGGTATTCTTTAATGCACATGCCAATTTTAAAGTAGTTCTTTATTTAAGGAAAATAATAAAAAAGGAAGACCACATGACAAAATATTCAGAAGTCCTCTTAATGATACATCCTGAGTGTAATTCAGTAACAACATCCTGAATACTGTGATTAGTCTGAAACTAAATAATTCTTTATCAACAAGTCTAGCAAGATATCACCTTTCAGTTCATTGCCACTTTTTTTTTCTACTGCAGAAACAGATTAAACTGGGAATTTACTGGTCAACACTTCCCTTCCAATTTTGCAATTTAAATTTTTTTCAATCATTTTCTCTTGAAGATGTCATACAGGGTGCTAACACTTTCATAAGCACAATCAACACCTTTAGAGCACTGAAAAAATTGACATGAATTGAATATATGGAGTGCTACAAATAGTAACTTAGTTTTGGTAATTTTCTTGCATAGGATTGAGTAAATGATTCTGAAACAATTAAGGCAATGCACTTAACTGAACGATTATAAGCTATGAACAAACTTCAAGCATCCAAATAATGGTTTTACCATTAACAGACCACATTTCAATATCTAGCTTTTCAATGTGAATACTTGCTTGAGTTCAAATAATGAAACCATTTGTATACACATGATTCCACATGTAAATTATTTTATAGATGAATTTTAAAACAAAGACATACCACAAGGAAGCTCAATGTATTACATAGCTTAAAGAAGGTTAACTGGCCATTTAGAATTCACTCTCAAGGGTAAATTTCTCATTGGTAGAATCAGAATTAAACAAAGAAAGCCCTTTTCTACCTGGACTAGCTTCAAACTCAAATCATCCAGTTGACAGTCTCTTGAATAGAAAGAATTAATTATAGGACTAAGGCAAGCCTGCCTTGCTATAGAGCCTTTAAGAATGAAGAGAAGAATTTCAAATGACTATGTAATCTCACATCATATATATTTGGGGGTGTTTCTATAAGAACACCTACCTAGAGAAACATGGAGGGAAATGGAGAATATATAAAGGTAGACAACTGGAGAGACTCAAAAGATGGAAAACTAGCCCTACTGGATTGAGAATTGAACAGATAGTGAGAAAAGCTGTGTCCTTGAAAATCACAGAATTGAAGCCAATATAACTACAAGGCTGCTTTAGACCCCAATGCTCTTCAGTTCCACCCCCTGCTTGTCTCCTGATCAGTATTCCTTTTTATTCGTATATGTATCTCTATACACACAGAGTATATCCCTAAGAACTCACACCATCCCCTCAGGATATCTTTACTGCTTTTTACTCAATTCTCTCCCTTCCCTGGGAGCTGTCCTTGAGCCCTGCACTCAAGGCTAGTGCTTTACCACTTTGAACCATAGCTCCACTTCTGGTTTTCTGTGGCTAATTGTAGATTAAGAATCTCAAAGACTTTCCTTCAGGACTGGCTTTCAACTGCTATCCTCAGATCTCAGCCTCCCGAGTAGCCAGGATTACAGGCACCAGCTACCAGCACCTGGCTTCAATTCCCTTTCTTGGTTAGTAATAGTTTCCTTCTAATATAAAGAAAGTGACAACGGTTTGTGGGTAAAAAGAAGTACACTCCTTTCAGTTTTCTCTTTTTTGACCCGGGGAGGGTACAACATAGGGAGAAGCCAGCATTATAGTTTGTAGACTGGCTACATTTATCTCTCCAGCAATAAGAGCAATCGCTTGCTCTTCAGAAATGCTTCTCGTCTGATTTTTTTTCTTTCCTTGGCATATAAAAATAATGCTCATTCTGAGAGAAAGATAGTCCTTTATCTGTTATTTTACAAGATATTTTCATCTCTTAGAAAATAAGGAGGCAATATAACTTATTTTCAGGGATATCCTATTTAATATATTTAATATATGTAAGTGCATCGTTCCATTCCTTAAGGTAGAGGATTTAATCATATTATTTAATGAAACAAAACCCCTTAAATCAGAGTACCAGGGTATTTCTTCAAAATGAGATAACAGATGAAATAAACCATTCATCTGTTTGCATTTAAATATATTGAAATGAAAATTATATATAAACACCTACCCAAATATAGATCATGAAAGCTACCTATCCACACATACTTCTTATACAAAAAAGATAAATAATTCAGGCAGGTAGTATTACTATCTAATGATTTTTCTTATGCCAAAAAAGAGCCAGGTCTAAATTGCCTCATCACCTACATAATTAAGTGATCATCAAATTTAGTTTGGCTAGGATGGAACTTCCTATCTATTATGAAAGTATAATAATTCAGTTACCAAATATCTAGTACAAACATTAAAAATATAGTGTTGAATACAACAAGACAAAATTTTCTGATGTGGCTTATCAGAAAAAACAACAACAATAACTTTGTGAACAGAAGAGGAGAAGTAAAATCTGAAAACTGTTGCCCTTGAGAAAGTTATATAAACAAGCTTATGATTCTAACAATCCTAGTCATTATTTATTTAATATTTAAAAATCTTGCCCTTACCAAGGAGAAAAGGTAACCAATGCTACTTGTGGTATTGAAATGGGAAGAATTATTTATGCCATTTCAATGTGTACTTTGCTAGGCAACTTTTCAAAGCTTATCATGTACATTTTCAAATATATATGAAAGTGAAAAGGAAATAACTTTCATTACCCAGAGCCAAACATTTTTCTTATATGTCATGACCTGTTCTTCCTTCCTTAAGGCACACCTACTGGATTGCTTTATAGTAAACAGCAAACAACTGATCACATCATTTTGACCAGTATTTCATCAAGTCATTATTCAGTATCTGAATAGTTTACTTCTGTTTTAATGGATTATCAGTTGGGTTTTGCTCATTCCCAAACAGTTCTAGATTGGCATGGTTGTATGGTTATACTATGGGCTATCATTCTTTATCTATATTCATTCCTGATGCAGATTTTTTTATTCTTTTATTTTTATTCTTTTGTCAGTCGTGGACATTAACTCAGGGCATGAGTGCAGTCCTTGGGTTTTACAAGGCTAGAGCCCACCACATTTCTGGCTTTTTTCTATGTATGTTGTTCTGAGGAATCAAACCCGGGTCTTCGTGCATACTGGGCAGCACTCTACCACTAGGACAAATTCTGGGCACCTTGATGCAGA
Source organism: Megascapheus bottae (assembly GCF_031878675.1). Lineage (NCBI taxonomy): Eukaryota > Metazoa > Chordata > Mammalia > Rodentia > Geomyidae > Megascapheus > Megascapheus bottae. The sequence continues at coordinate 18,883,425 of NC_143512.1, read as the reverse complement.
TTTTATAATTCAATTAAATTCCTTATCAGGTAAGAACTTACTATATTCCACTTGCATTTCTGTTTCAAGCATAGCTATTAATATGTGAAGCTTCTCTATTTTCAACATCTCAGGAAACTACAATGTTAGGGAGCTTCCCCACGCCCTCCCTTGCCTTTTGTTTGTTTGTTTCCAGATGTGGTCCTTGAACTCAGAATCTGGGCACAGTGTCCCTGGGCGCTTTTTTTTTTTTTGCTGCAGGCAAGCCCTCTAAGACTTACAGTCACAGAGCCATTTCCAGTTTTCTGGTGATTAATTGGAGATGAGTCTTAACGACTTTCCTGATGCGCTGGCTTCAAAGTGTGATCTTCAGATATCAGCCTCCAGAGAAGCTAGGATTGCAGTCTTGAGCCAACAGCACCTGACAAGCTTACCCTTTTAGGCTAAGCAAAGGGCTGGGAAATGTTTTCTTACTTACCTAAAAGGCAAGCCTTACATATTTTACATTTTCCTCAAAATATTTACCCTAATTATATATTATACATATATTCTCACTATATATACATACATATGTATACACCTCAGGGTTTCCATATAATTAAAAAATCATTCATGCTGAAAAAGAAGACATGTGTTTTATTATCTTCCTTCATGAATTTTCTTGTCAAACTATGGCTTCTTGGTATTATGGTGCTATCTGAAGTCATAGCAACATCGATACTAAATTTTGTGGCAAATAAAAATTTATAACTGTTAATGCCACAGTGGGTTACTTTTTAAAATAGAGTTTATCTTCCTAGGCCAAGCTCATTTCTGACTACCATTCCTTTCTTAAGAATGCAAGTTCCAAATGTAAAAAAAAAAAAAAAAAAAAAAAAAAGAGAGAGAATGCAAGTTCCCAGGCCAGGAGTATGGCCTAGTGGTAAAGTGCCTGCCTACAAAGCAGAAAGCCCTGGGTTCAATTCCTTGGTATCATATACATACAAAAAAGCTGGAAGTGGTGCTGAGTGGTGCTGTTGCTCAAGATGTAGAGAGCTAGCCTTGCAAAAGACCAAGGACAGTGCCCAGGCCCTGAGTTGAAGTCCCAGGACTGGCAAAAAAAGAAAAAAAAAAGTAAAGAAAAAGAACACAAATTTCATACAGGCGTGGTGGCTCACACCTGTAATCCTAGCTACTCAGGAGGCTGAAGTCTGAGAATCAAGGTTCAAAGCCAGCCTGGGCACAAAAGATCTGAGACTCTTACCTCCAATTAACCTCTAGAAAATAGGAAGTGGGGCTTGGCTCAAAGGTAGGGTGATATCCTTGAGCTTAAGAGCTCAGACCCCATGACACCCCCCCCCACACAAAAGCTACAAATTTCCCTCTGTGGCTTAGTCATAGTACAGAGGTAAAAATATTGAGAATTGTGAAGAGAAATTTTCAGAAGTGTGTTAAAATCATACTGAAAATATAATTACACATATTTTAATTACATTTTAAAGATAAAATTCACCAAGAAGGCTAGGAAAATATCAGAGAGAATATATAAGCCAGATTGTTTCTAGGTAGTAATTATTATTCTAGGTAGTAATTATTTCTAGTAAAAACTAGTGACATGGAATTACAAACAACTGTTTTTAAAAAGAAAATCTTCCATTTTCACATGAAGCAACAACAGATATTTTTTAACCAATGAAACACTGGATTCTTTTGTTACTATTTCATTGTTTTACATCAGAGGAATTTGTAGTAGGAAAACATGAAATTATCTTTTTATAGTATATTAGTGAGTTTGTGTGTGTGTGTTTGTGTATGTGTTTGTATGAAAATCTTTGATATATCAGGTAAATAATGACTAGTTTATCTTCAAATTTAAGATGGTGCTAAAATATTTAGCATATTTTAAAAACTAAACACGAAAGCCAACATGCATATGATAAAGCTTTAGAGATATTTCTGTAATGTTAATATATTAAATGTTTTTTCACATAGAAAAGGAGGTAAATTTAATTTATATTTTTAGAAAAAACAAAACCAGCTAGCATTGCGGTAGGGTAATGAAGGGATAAAAATCAAATGGAGGATTGTGGTACACTAGAAATATTTCTTTATCTGGCTGGTTATAGTTTGTAAAGAATCAATGAACTTAGTGCTTATGATAAACATGCATTTTGCACATCAATAAATCTTTTATAGAAAATCAGATGAATCAAAATTATATTAAAACATTTTAACATGTATCACATACTCTTTAATTTTTACATATTGAAATAATATTTCCACATTCATAAATGCAAATAATATAATGAAGTGGCTTTTCTATGTCAATGCAGTACTAGTTTAATTATTTCCCATTTAACAAGACTGTTTTAAATGCATACTTCAGTTAAAGAATTAGGAATAATACTGCATGTGACAATTACCCCTCTTTCTTATAGGATATTTAAGCTGTCTCGATCATGGAAATCAGAAGAATCATAAAACCAAGAATACATTCCTCATCAATTCTATCTGACAGAAGACAAAATAATCAAATGTCCCTTCAGAATTTGTGTCTACAAATGTAACCAAAAAGTCTAGTGAAATTTCTGAAGGCCTTTATAAATTATTCAAGATCTTTAAAATACTTATTCTTGGCAAATGATATGAAATATATTCTAAAAAATTCAAATGGTCTGGTCTCATTTAAAGTTTAATTCAATAATATGATAAAAAATAAATACTATTAAGTAAATTAAATAAACAGTATTAAGTCAATGAGCACTTGAATTAGTTCTGTGAAACCTAATAAAATACATAAAACTAATATTCTCAAAGAAGGTACATGTTCAGGACATGGGACATGGATAATGAAAAATGCAGACATAGAAAAATGAGAAAATCTAAGAATAAAAAAATTGGAATGTGTGGCAGAAGAAGCACAGTCTAAGTAAGAGCTGAGTTTACTACAGATAGCTATAACACATTATTCTTTTACCTACCCTAAGATGCTCAAACAGAAGAAGCTTACTCTATATCTACCTTATAATTACATCTGAACGCTCACAGGTCACAATAAATGCAAAATTCTCTTTGTGTACCATGCCTGATTCTCATCTTTATTCATATACCACTATGCCCTGTCAACTATTCTCTTCTAATCTTTGATTTCTTTTTCTTTTCTTTCTTCCTTTCTCTTTCTTTCTTTCTTTCCTATCTTTCCTTCCTTTCTTTCTTTCTTTCTTTCTTTCTTTCTTTCCTATCTTTCCTTCCTTCCTTCCTTCCTTTCTTTCTTTCTTTCTTTCTTTCTTTCTTTCTTTCTTTCTTTCTTTCTTTCCCAACCTGAGAACTTCACTCCATCTGATGTGTTTTCTAATCACACTCATCGCTAAATTAGTTATCCTCTGAATTCATGTGATTCTGAAAATATGAAAAACATTTTCTTATTTATTTGTTGACAATAGCAAAGAAAGGCAAATTTTATCTAGTACATTTCTTATTCAATCTTTACAATAGTCTACAGATGAAAGAAAATGAGATTCAGATGCACTAAATAATTTGTCCTCATACAGATATTGCGAAGCAAAATACCACTCAGTGACTCATTATGCATAGATTCCCAACTATCACGCCTGGTGCCTCGAATTTAGTAGGTATAGTTTTAAAAACCTCACTTAGTGATGCTGAAATGCTGCCAGCTTTGGGGAACTGCATGTGCACATGTGTGAATGCTTGTGTGTCTGTAGTCGCTGCGCATTGAGCCCAGGGCTTGAGTGCTAGGCAAGACATTTACCATTGCTGTATCCCCAGCTCTGGTTTGGAAAACTTGAAGGGCTTGCTTTGTTAAGTTCTCCCTTGAAGTATAATTTCTATGATGGATGGCTAAAAAGATAGAAGCCTGTGGCCTATGAGAGAAGGTCCAAATACTGAGAAGAGAATGAACTGTGGCTATATTCTGGGGTATTTGTTCCAGAGGTTGTGTGTGTGTGAGACCAACCCTCCCTAGAAGAAGCTATGGGTGATTATAGAGTGATGCAGATGCATTTTGTTCTACTCAGAATGACCACTGGTGTTAAGGAGCTACAGTGTACCATGTTCAGCCCTCTGGGCGCTGCCTGATGCACCACTCCACTTTAAAGAATCACTGTCCCAGAGATGAACAGCACACTAGACACTATGTGGAAAATGAACTATATAACTTATGGTGGGCAAGGGAGGGAAATCCTGGGAGACAGTGAGGGACAGGGTGACAATAGGTAACTGCAACCCCTCTGTACATCACCTTTTTAATAATAAAAGAAGCAAAACACAAGGCTCACATCTGTAATCCTAGCTACTCAGTAGGCTGAGAACTGGGAATGGTGGTCAAAGCCAGCTGGAGCAGGATGGTTCATTTGAATCTTATCTCTAATTAACCACCAGAAAACCTGTAGTGGAGCTGTGATTCAAAGGGTAGAAAAGTAGACGAGGGATAAAATGCAGGGACAGAGACTAAGCTCTGAGTTCAAATCTCTGGACTGGCATGAGCTAGCACACACACACACACACACGCACGCACGCACGCACACATGCACACATACGCACAGCAGTAGCAGCAGCAGCAGCAGCAGCAAAATAGTCTTCTGAACTCAGGCTGCTTGACCTTGAAGCCATGATATCCTCAAACTATAAGCAGGTGGTGATTTGGGGAACAGAATTTATCATGACTGTTATGGAAAATGGATTGTATTTTTAGCATCACTACTCCTAGCACATTTTTCTCCTGCCTCCTCTAAACCATGTCTTACAGAAAACTCAAAACATACAATGTTCAATGAGTAACTGTACAGGTAGTAATGATTATGGAAAGGGCATTAGATTTAGGGCAAGAAAGATCTGTGTTTAAATGCTGTTCTCCCATTTACCACAGGCAGCCAGAAGTCTGGCCTAGTAGTAGAGTGTATGCCTGCATGTGTGAAGACCTGGGTTTGATTCCTGGGTGCCACATACATAGAAAAAGACAGGAGTGAGCTGTGGATCAAGTGGTAGAGCTCTAGCCTTGAGAAAGCACAAGAACAGTACTTAGGCCCTGAGCTCAAGCCACAGGACTGACATGCACAGAAACACCATTTACCAAAGGCAAAAACCTCTTGGTATATTTCTTTATCAGTATAGTAACAATACTAATATGAAGACTACAAAATCAAATGTAGGTAAAACTACTAACAAAACAAAACAAAACCTTCACTGTTTCTGTCCCCTGTCAATTTTTTATGTCCCCTCTCAATTTTTGTCTTATATTTATAATCACACTACATCATCTACAGGATTCCATCACACAAGAAAGTCCATGAATCAGATGTAGGCACTCTAGAGTAGATCTAATTCACTGTGACCCTCCAGGCATCTTAATAAAGGATCACTGCTCTTTGCTATCCATTATCTGTGAGCATTAAGGAAATGACATCTTGAAAACAAGTTCAAGAATTCATTATCAGGCTCCACTCCAAGAGGACAAGGAACTATGAAGGAGACAATTTCTTTTTGTTTCTATCTGATTTGTTCCTGTCTTCTAAAATGTAAGATGAATGTGTTGCTTTATTTATAAATGATAGTACAGATAAAAAGAAAGGGATAGCATTATAAAGAAGGAAAAAGTCTTAAAAAGGTGAAATAGGAGGTAAGTTTAACATTTATTTAAGTTGACATTAAATAAATAAACTAGGTGGATGAATTAGTATCCATTCTCATCAAGGCAATTTTTAGTGACTAGTGTTATATTTTGGACAAAGAAACAAAAAGTTTATAAAGCTGTTTGCTCATATGAAGAAATTCAGAATGAATCCTGAAATAAGAGTTGACATTAAAGACAACTAGTATAAAGAGACACTAGGCAATACAGTAGCCATCAGCCATGCATAATTATTATATTGTATTACAGAGATAGACAGTATATGTTGCCAAATACCACAATTCAAAGACAGTATAAAATATTCTTAAATATTTGAAGTGACTATTTCCTAAAATGATAGTATTTTGAAGATATTTTGTTACATGAAATATATTATTAAAATGAATTGCACCAAGTTTTCATTTTTTCCATAACAATTTAGAAATTTTTAGTTATAAATATTTGGATTTCATTGTTGCTGTATTGAATTTCTATTGGACAGGGATGTCCTACATAATGAAAATCTAAGATATGCAGGTAAGTGACAATAAGTAACAATTATTCTCTTCACCTCAAAAAGAAAAGATTAAATTTCATTACAATTTCTATTTATGAATTATTTGGTTAAAAATGTATATGCGGTATTAAACAGTAGGTATACTACAGTGCTAATATTTAAAGAAGTTCCAAATATAAATGTTTCCATAACATATGCATAATCATATATATATTTACTTAAGTATAAATTCTATGTATCAATACAAATTCTACATATACACATGACAAGTTAACAGTAAAACAACAGAGTAGACTATAAGTATGTATAAATTTTGAAACAACAAAGTCAAAAGCAAAAGCTGGAGAAAGCTGAAAGTTGTCTTCTCTTTCCTATGCAACTCTAATACCTTCCTTAAGATAAGTTCCTTCACATATTTTCCTTTCAATGTAAACTCCACGTGTAAATCACTGTTATTTTATCTTTGGCAGATCAATTAAACTTGTTGCATTCCTATTAAGCAACTTCCAATAATGCCTTTATAACATAGTCTAAAGATTTCTAGAATGTCTAAAATTACCTAAATTACCTTTCCACTCTCACTAATGATGAGATGAATGGGATACAATGATCTTTCTCTCCTCCTCCCTTCCCATATCCTCAGAAAGTATAGAAAATGCCATACTAAATTTCCTGGGAGTGCCACTAAAGGCCAAGAGATCAGGTGTCTTCATGGAGGCAAATATAGGCAGTCATGCATCCTCTACCATATTGACTACACATTGCAGGTGAATACTTTGACTTTCCCAATCAGACCAAGGTTACTCATAGCTATGACGCCATTACTTTACGCATCTATTAGGAATTCAACAAAAACTTACCAATTAAAAGAATTATGCTACCATTCCCTCCCCTCGCCCCCGTGCTCCATATCTTAGGAACTAGCAATGTAAGACTCATATTTTCAAAATCTATAGCCTTTTCCATGTACTATGACCTATTCCCAATGGTTCCATAGTAGTAATATGCTACATAAGTAATAACTCTTTTACTACTACTACTACTACTACTAAAAATACTACTATGCAGAGGATAGAATCCAAGGGGCCTTGCTAGGTAACTGTACTATACTAAGCAAAAAACGTCTCCAGAGCTGTTTTTACTTTATGCAAATATTACATGTATAATGTATTTTAAATTGTCAAACAAAACTACTAGCATTCACATACTACAGGCCACTACATTCCTAATCCTAGTCTAAATATTTCAACTTTTACTTTGAGACTTTTCATTCAGAATTCTAAATTATAAACAAACAAATACATGCACACTGTAACCTAAGAGGAAGCTATAAGAAAAATGAGGCTAGGTTATTGCCATTTTAATGATTGCTAAAATATTTTTTAGATTATATATATTTAATCAATGAAAATTTATTAGTTGATTGAAGGAACAATGTATATCCCTGCTCTTTGGTGCTTGTACATAAAGGGTTCAAAAATCTAAAGTGAAGATACATGCATACATTACAGTCAAGACCAAAAAACAAGACAGAATTATCATTAAGAATGAGTAGAAAGTATGGTTTTTGTTTTTGTTTTTTTTTAAGGCAGGAAAAGGTGGGCAGTAAAGATGAGCAGAAAGGAAGAAAAACTTCATAAAGAAAAAGTTAGATTAGGAATACACTAAGCCTACCTTAGTCTTATGTTTATTACATACAGTTTTGACTTAATCCAAAGAGATTTCAAAAACAAAAAATTAAAGTCCACCACATGCATTTATAAAGCTCAGTTGATATGGAGACATCCATATGAATGGACATGTTACCAACAGTTATATTTGAATCATTGCTACTTTTAAAAAAATATTCTGAGTTATTCTTAGTTTTGTGAAAATGTCTCCCCCAAAACAAGAGTGCCACAAAGCAAGAGAAAAGTTATACTAACTTGCCCCCCAATAAAATTACTAAAAGAGTATATAACTTACTTAATGTAAGTGATAAGTGAACAGTGTGTATTTTTTGAGAGTTTTTTTTAAAGCAGGGCAAAGGGAATTCTAGGGGGAAAATATTAAGTGTCTAAAATATGGTATTAAATTCCATGCACAATATTTGTAGTTTTACCCCAGTGTCAGGCTCCTGGGAGCTACATACTTGTGAATACTAAGGATCTACTGTTGTGGTTAGAATCAGATTCATTTCAGTTTACAAGCTAGTTGAGTAATCCAGGACAAGTTAAGTTACTTTCTGTGTCTCTTTTCATTGTTGTTTATTTTGTTTTGTCTTTCATTTTGTTCTGTTGTAGCTTAGATAATAATGCTCTTTCCCATCCAGATTTTCTGTGTCTGTCATGTCTGTTATGTTACATGCTCTTGTGAAAGAATGCATGCTCACATTAACAATACTGCCCTTGCAAGCCCAAGGATAGGCTGTTTTCTTATCTTACCAGAAGCTTAATGTCTATTATGAAAGTTCACCACGCTACAGTGAAAATTGAAATAAGTGGTTACACTTGGTAATAGGAAATATGTAGGCAGGCAATGGGACAGACTTCTTAGCAGCACTGAAAGCAGAATCCCATTTGCATCTGTATATTAAGAATGCTTTTTGTTTCAGAAATTCTTCCAAAGGAAATCAAGTGTTTTCCAATGCTATATTCAGGAGAAATAATATATTTTAAATGTCAATGAGTGTGACTATAGCTAAACTTTAATTCAAATAATAGATGGGAAAGTAAATTTAAAAACGTACTCTGTAAATGTAATTCCTACATTGCATAAAGACTCTATTTGCAAGTTTCTATTAAGATGGATATGCCAGGATCACAAGACAATAAAATTTCACTACGAGTATCTCATACTAAAACCGGAATTTTCTTTCAGTATCTTCATATTAATAAAGTGCATTAGTTGTGATTGGTTAAAAGCATTTACATCAACCTTCTGTTCTTAAATTTTGCCATCAATGAAACAACACCCACTTTAAAAAGATCTGCAGTAATTATATTCTCAAAATGCTAAAGAGAATACCAGCACAGTAAATTATTTAAAGCATTTGCCTAGCAAGGTGGAATACAATTTAGGTTTTAAATAATAAATTATCATAAGTGGTAAATAATCACTTAAATACATGTGTGTTCACTTCCATTTGCTATAGATAAATGAAATTTTAAAATAGCTGTACATATCTGTGACCTGAAAATATAAAACCTTATTATCACCTGGAAGTATTACCATTTAGATCTCAAATCATACCCAGAGTAAAAAATTATCTTCACATGTGGGAGCAGATTTGTTAATGTAGCTGTTTCTATATACAAAATAACTTTAACAATTTAGTGATTGTAATTCAAGTTAAGGAAAAGAAAATAAAACCTGTACTACAGTAATAAGTATAGAAGATGTGGAAATAATATATCAATATGGACATCAATTTACTTCTAATTAAATATCTTTATTATTTCCTAATATTAAAGTTAATTCTTATAAAATAACATAAATAGAATTAAGTAGTCTGTATTTAAATATTTGAATAAATTGAAGATATATTTCTTGTAAACTAATTCTTTGATTCAGAGTGTTGAAGAGAAGTTACCTCATTAAGGATAATCCACCTATGTCACAGAATTTTTTAAAAATCTTAGCTAATAATTTAAAATATGCTGTTGGCCCTTTTCTAACAAAAAGAGATCCTGATGAATTAAAAATTAGAGAAAGAGAAAAAGAGAGAATGAGAGAATCATTACCTTTTGTGTGAATATTTTCAAATAACACAAATATCAACTTACAAATTTCTCTAACAGCAAATATTTTTGTTCTAAAAAATTTTGTGTAACAGATTTACCAAAAAGTTCTTAGTTAGAAATACACATTAAATATAACAAGATTTCTATAAGATTCGTAACTTGGATTGTTAAGAAATTAGAATTAACATACATCCAACTGTTCTTCTACATATCTAGTCAGGATAAATATAAATACATATACATATATATAAATATTGCATAAGAATGGTCTAGTAGGATCACTCAAAATGGTGAAAGTTTACAAGATGATTACATCTTATATGATCCCACTTATATGAAACAGCCATAAAAGACAAATCTATATACAAAATGGTCATTAGTTGTCTGGGGTTGTATGCAGAATTAAGTAGGATCTATTAGTGTTTTAGAAAATGTTCAAAAGCTTATTTGTGTTGATAGTTATATAACTCTGTAAATTTAACAAAAAATTGAGTTGTATATTAAACATGTGATATTTTGATATGGAAACTATTTATGATATCTAAAATAATATACTCTGATATAAAAATTATATTTCATGACATATTAATTTATGTAAAAGGTAAAAATTAATGTCCTTAACACTAAGTACAAATGTCAACACTACTTGGAAGAGTCTTGCTAATCTGTAGTTTGGGTTTAATGCCCCATATTACAAATGATAAAACTGTCTACGCTGAGAACTAAAGCCACAGGCCAATCCTTATATAAATATTACTTCCTCTTAGAAATTCCAACCCATGGGTAGGAAGCATAGCTTATTGGTAGAGGGCTTGCTTAGCATGCTCAGAAAAATGCAGAAAAAGGCAGAAGTGATGCTGTGACTGAAGTGGTAGACCACTAGCCTTGAGACACTGAAGACAGTGCCCAGTTCCTGAGTTCAAGCCCCAGGACAGGTAAAAAAAAAAAAAAAGTAAATCCAACCCATGAAATAAATGTATTTCCAAATTACCAAATCACCAATGCCTGAAAATCATAATGAAAACAAACAGGTCTTCCTTAGATCACACTGATTAAAATATATTCTACTGAATTCCTACAGGAAAAGCCCAAACAAAAGGGCCGGGAGTTTGGCCTAGTGGTTAAAGTGCTTGCCTAGCATGCACGAAGACCTGGGTTCGATTCCTCAGTACCACATACATAGAACAAAGCCGGAAATGGTGCTGAGGCTCAAGTGGTAGAGCTCTAGCCTTGAGAAAGTCCAAGGACAGTGCTCAGGCCCTGAGCTCAAGCCCAGGACTGGCAAAAAAAAAAAAAAATCTCACATTAAAATCAAACAGAAGGTTCCGGGAGTTTGGCCTAGTGGTAGAGTGCTTGCCTAGCATTCACGAAGACCCGGGTTTGAATCCTTGGTACCACATACATAGAAATAAAAGCTGGAAGTGGTGCTGAAGCTCAAGTGGTAGAGTGCTAGCCTTGAGAAAGTCCAAGGACAGTGCTCAGGCCCTAAGCCTAAGCCCAGGACTGGGGAAAAAAAAAAAAAAAAAAGAATCTCAGGTTCTGGGGCCGGGAATTGGGCCTAGTGGTTAAAGTGCTTGCCTAGCATGCACGAAGACAAGTGTTCAATCCCTTGGTACCACATACATAGACAAAAAGCTGGAAATGGTGCTAAGGCTCAAGTGGTAGAGTGCTAGCCTTGAGAAAGTCCAAGGACAGTGCTCAGGCCCTGAGCTCAAGCCCAGGACTGCCAAAAAAAAAAAAAAAAAAATCAAACAGAATGGGGAAAAACAGGGCACTTAGAATGAAATCAAACAAAAAATTAAAATAGCAAGGATTCAGAAACAAATATAATGAAAGTATTTTCATTTGTGAAACAAAAGGGACTTGAAAACATAAGCAAATAACAAAATCATAAATGGGAAAAACAGGTTTATGATAAACAGATATGAATTTTGAGAAAATTATAAATTAAAAAGTAAAACATAGAAGGGCCAGGAATGTGGCCTAGTGGTAGAGTGCTTGCCTAGCATGCATGAAGCCCTTGGTTCAATTCCACAGTATCATATACATAGAAAAAGCTGGAAGTGGTGCTTTGATCAAGTGGTATAGGACTAGCCTTGAGAAAGCCCAAGGACAGTGCCCATTCCCTGAGTTCAAGCCCAGGACTGGAAAATAAATGAATGAATGAATAAATAAGTATAAAATATAGAATCGAGCAAACTGGATAGAGCTTAAGGAAACAATCAGGAAATTGGAATATAGACTCAAAGATCAAATCTGTTAAAACAGAACTGATAATATAAAAAAGATTAATAGGCAAAAAAATAACACAAGGTTTAATACATATGACTGAATGTCACAAAGACCAGTGATAAGAAAAAGGCAATGCTTGAGAAAATCATAATGGAATTTTTTCTGAATTGATTAAGACATTGAGTTCTGAAATTCAAGAAGCTGTATAAATTCTAAACATTACAAAGAAAATGATATAAGTAAGGAAGATATCAACATCAGCTAAAGAAAAGGACAATTAACTACTAGCAAAAGGATCATTTTCCTAACAAGATTTACACCAAGAATAGTGGAATTTTACAGTACTACAAAATACTTTCAATTCTTAACCCAGTGTACCTAGTCAAGCATTGTTCAAGAACATGGTAAAGCTAAGACAGAATATGGGATGAGGGAAAGGTAGCGCTGGAGTTACAGCCAAGGCATTATGCATCCTAAACATATTCTTAATTCTAATCAGATATTTTTTTTTTTTTTTGCTAGTCCTGGGCTTGAGCTCAGGGCCTGAGCACTGTCCTTGGACTTTCTCTAGGCTAGAGCTCTACCACTTGAGCCTCAGCACCACTTCTGGCTTTTTCCATATATGTGGTACCAAGGAATCGAACCCGGGTCTTCGTGCATGCTAGGCAAGCACTTTAACCACTAGGCCAAACTCCCGGCCTAACCAGATATTTTAAAAAGAGCATTTCCATGTGAAAGGCTCACACATTTCACCCAATAACCATAGTTTCTTGTAACCTTTAAAAACTGAAAAATAATGCTACTCTACCTAATCTAAATAATTCAGTAATAAATTGTGTAAATTCTATGTGATTTACCTAAGATGTTAATAAACAGGGCCGTTGGAGAATGAAGTCTAACTATTGAGTTAGGGGAGAATGGTATATATATATCGTATACATGTATATGTATCTTATATATGATATATACATGACATTAAACAAGATGCATTGTACCCAAACTAACACGTTGTATTTAAACCCTGTTGGTTAACTACTTAACGATATATAGATATAGATATAGATATAGATATAGATTTTAATCACAGTTTGGAAATTCTATGCCTCTGAACTCAGGGCCTAGGCACTGTCTTCCGGCTTTCTCAAGGCTAGAGTTCTACCATTTGAGCCACACCACCATTTCTGGCTTTTTTCTATGTATGTGGTACCAAGCAATCAAACCTGAGTCTTCATGCATGCTAGGCGAGCACTCTACCACTAGGCTAACCTCCTGGCCCCTCTGTTTTCTTTTGTATAAAAAACAAGGGTTTCAGAAAAATTAACATTTTCCAAAGTTCCTATGGTTCTAAAGCTTGTAAAATCTTTTAGACCCATCTCTTGAAGGAGGGTTTCTGTCCTCAATCTTAGAATCAATAAGGTTAGTAGAAAATACTTCCTGATATCATTTGTTGCACATTATAAAGTATTCTTTCACCATGTTCTAATAATATGTATTAGTTCTCAATCCTGATTTATCATCACTACTCCTAAGGAATTAAATAACAAACATAGTTGTCATGAAAAATGCTCGTAAAACTTTTCTCCCAAAAACATTCTAAGCTTTTTAGGGACATAATAAGTTCTAATCTACCTGTCTTTATAACTAAATACAAACTGCTATCATGGGAAATTTTCAATGACTTCTTTTTTCATTATTTTTCCTGTCTTACCTGGAAACTAGACTGGATATAAGAGAAACAAGCAGTACTAATGAGCTTGCTTAAGGTACTGTACTAGAAGTAGATGATTGTTGACAGCATGGCACTGGCTAGCAGCAACCTGCAACTCTCATCTTTCATCCATCTGAGCACAACGTTCCAGGTGTGCTCCATGATGACTCCATGTCTACATGTTCGGTTAACTCTAACAAGACCTCATGTTTGTTAATGTAAAGATGATGTACTGATAGGTTACAGTTACAAAAGTCAGGTATCTGCTTTTGAACAGTGTTACCTCTTCCCTTGTTTTCTCCTAGGTTTTCCCTCCCTATTCCCCTCCTCCACATGATGTATCGTTCATTTTCAACATTTTTTTCTACTTATTTATTTTTGTTGTTTTACTTTTGAGACTATTTAACCTAGACTCTATTGAACCTAGACTGTTCTTGAATTTATAATCCTCCTTTCTCAACTTTCTGAGTGCTGAGGTTATTTGTATTAACCTCCAAGGCTAGCCTAAAACAAAATATTTCTAAGACATAAAAAAATAAAGAATATTTGAGTTGATTTACGCATTTACAAATAGTTCAGAAACTTCATTATAGCCATTCTGTAGTAAATATTTTCCTACTACTTCCTGTATCAAATAGGTGGTTTCTGATCTGGAATTCCCCCTAGCATTACCAGGAACTGACATCTGGCACTTAGTTTAAAATTGTAAAACTGATAGTTTATCTTTTTCAAGAGTATTTTATGCAGGGCTACTTAGGAAATGGATTTTATAGAATCTGGAAGTATAAGATGGGAAGAAGAGAAACACAGATAATTAGTACACAATTATTAATGGATTTGGTAGTATTTGAAATACATTATGTGGACTTATTCTACACAATTTGTTCATGCATGTGATGAAGGGTATTTGAAGGAATGTAAGGCATCAAGAAACGAGGAAGAGTCACACGTGAATAGTGATGCCTTTCAGAGAGTCAGGAAAGAACAGTAATGGTTATGAAGAAGTGAAAAATGGGGTAAAAATAAGCATCCTTCTATTCTGCATTTTGATTAACCCAGTGAAAAGGAAATAGCATTGCAGGGAAATGATGCTTTGAAAATAGTGGTAATGTGGATCCAGTTTTATAATCAGTATTACATACTTAATTCCTTTTGCAGGGAGCAGGGAAGAATAAAGAAGAAAAATCAGGAAAGGCAAACCACAGCTTTAAGTGTTCAGCACATCATGTGTTAAATTGAAACAACCCTGAAGTTCAAGTTTCTTCACCGTTCAAGGAGAAAATCCTTTACTATGTACTTTAGGATAAAGGATTTGCAACTATATGGTGCTTGAGAAATATGCTATTGCTGTAATTTAACTCACTGTATGTGGGCTTCAAGATGCACAGTGGCATTCCAAACCAACTTTTAAAGAAAATTGCATGGAATTTTCAAGACATCAGGAGCGTGCTTAAAAGTTATGCAGAGAAACGGATTTTTGATAGTTATGAATTACACTTAGTGCTGCCAGATTGTAGGGAATGCTCTTTTTGCCTCAGTAAGGCTAGAATTACTGTTGACAAAGTTTTAATTTAAATTTTTAAAGATTTAAATGGAAGAATATAGGTCACTAAATTTTCATTCACTGTGTAAGTATTACTATGAGAAGAAAGCAAGTTTTGTTAGTGAGGGACCAATTTGGGTCCTGTAGTCCATCCTTTCTATAGTAGTTGAGAACTGAGTATGTGTTAGTGAGAATAATTTCAGTCACAGTCAGTCAATCAGTGAACTGAATATGCACAGTTAGAAACCTGCCTAACAGAACAGACATTCGGTTCATAAAATACTATATGCATTTGTGAAGCAGTCTCAAGTCTATACAAATCATATATTACAATCACAAACTAGAAGAGGTTGCAGATTTAGATAGACATGTAATAGTCTAAAAATAAACTTTAGCTCTAAAGCCTAATTCTAAACTGGTTTTTTAAGATTAAAAAAATAGTAAGGTTAAAAAAATCGTAGAGCCCACTACTTGTAAAACATGATGCAAAGGGCCTTGCCATACCCAAAAAATCCTTAAGAAATAAGAGGCTTCTAAATTGAATATTACACATAAAACAACTAATTTAAAAGTATATGGTATATAGACTATTTAAAATTAATATGGATTTATTGATTAGAAGCTAAAATTATATTTTTATAAACCTGAGGGATTATAATAGATTTCAGATCAATATTGTATCTAGCAAAGATCAAACATAAGCTTGTTAAAAAAGTAATATACAATTTATGTGTGTGTGGGGGTCCCACTTTACTTTGTTGTATGTTGTTTTGTGCCCCATTTCTCATTAACGATTCTGAGCACTAGAATAAGTGTATTGCTTTCTGGAATGATGAATGCAATGGATGAGAGTAATCATGAGATATATTTGTGACATATTTCCTAGATTCACTCTGGCCTCAAATATTATGAAATTTTGAAAATATTATAGAGGTTTAGGGATGCTTCATATGGAAAACAGGGAACTGATTTCACAATAATAGATCTCACAGGTATGTAAATAACCAATAATTATCTAACTAGGAAGTACTGGGCACCAAAAGCTGTCATGAAAGAAATCACAAATTATGTATAAATTTTAGCATGCTTGATAAACACACTATTCTTCCTGCCTCTTTGGAAAAATTTATCAATGTTCTAAGACAGCAGAAAAAAAAAGCGTATCGCTGAATCCATTACAAGTTGTAATTTTTTAGAAAATAAATCATATGCAAACCTTGATTGGAAAGTGTATTGTAAAGGCAAGGTTGAAAGCAAATGTTTTAGAGGATTTCACCCAATTTCTTATGTAAACCAGAGCAGACGGTCTGATTCTCAAAAAAAGCCAAGTACATTTGCCTTAACATAAACTAGGACTGATTGAATTTTAAACACTTCATTTATTTTTTAGAACTAAAGATTTAAGTTTCCTTTGCTATTCAAGAGTGGCAGTTTGGATCTTTATTACTGATACATATATGCACATACGTTATAAATGCATGCTATTATAACTTATATCTGTTACTATAAGTTATTTTTTCTGCTGTGTGTGTGTGTGTGTGTGTGTGCGTGTGTATGTGTGTGTGTGTGTGAGCAGGCGTGCACATGTAGTGCTGGAGATCCAACCCAGGGTCTTACATATGCTTAGGTAAGTGTTTTAATATTGAGATATATCCCAACTCTAACTATTCTATTTATATAAAAGGAAATTCTTTTATATTCATAGGAAAAAACCCTAAAATTTCTTTCTCAAACATATTCAAACAGTCATTCTAGATGACTGTGGCTTGGTCATAACTGGGGCCAGAATGAGATACCGAATAGCACCTCTGGGCTTCAAGATTCCATATCCAACTTCCAGACACTGACTGCAGAGGACTGTCCAAATATACAGACAGGTATGTGGATAGGGAATCATTGTGATTTTAAAATCTATTGGAAGAACAGAGGAATCTTTATGGGAAGAAATAAAATATCTTCAAATACAATTTCCCCCCTTGGAAAAGTTCCCAGACCTTCTAGAAAACAGATAGCAGAAATTAACAAAAGGACCTAAGGATAATTAAAAAATGAGCACAAACCAATCATCCAATAATAGGAAGCTAGTTCTCTACACAATATTTTCTTCTGCTCCTAGGAATTATTTACTAAATGAAAGTGTTTGTGGTAGTAATAGGAATTTTGTATTATCTTTTGTTTATTATTTCTTCTCAAATTCTAAAATTCCCTTTTCTTTGCTCACATTCTGTCAAATTTAGTGACAGCCAAGTTGCTCTAGGCTTCAGAATGCCTGGTATACTGAGGCACAGAGGCTGGATCAGCCATATGTCAACTAAGCACAATTGTTTATTTAATGTCATACAGAGAAACCCTAGAGAAGAAACACATTTGACAGACAAAATCTAGGTGACTGAGTCTTAAATGCAAGGGAATGTTACAGAATAAGGGTTAAAATGAACAGTTTAATCTCAAATTAAAAGTTAAGTGCTATTAGTTGATAAAATTGCCTCTTAACCTCAGAAGAAAGTTCTATTTAGTATTTATACTAGAATGAAATCATCAAGGAAATCTGTTTATTTCTCATCCAAAAATAAGAGATGGAAAGACTATTTATCTCTGATTTGATCGATAACGTAATCAAAATACTTGGTGAGGTCTAAAAGCTTGATTATCACCTACCTAAACACGGTAGGTGTTTACTATTCTTGAGTAGGTCATTCTCTCTCAGGTCTATTACATATCTACACACTGAGGAAAAGCAGAGCTATAGCTGTATTTTACAAACTGTTGCCTCTGTTAGTAAGGGATAAAATCAATTTAGTCAGAGTCGGACAAGTACTTTAAATGCAGAATGTGTTTCTTACCAGAGGACAAAGAAGTTTGAAAGCCTCTTAAATGAGAGTATATAAGACCATATAGTTTGAACACTTTTCTACTTATTTCCAAATGGTTGCGTCCAAGAGGTCCAATTTCAATACTTAAATGCAGAAAATTTGAAGCAAACGAAATAAGAAGATAATCCCCAGAAAGTTGATGGAGTAGGTAAAATGTAAAACTACTTCTCCTTCCCACTCTTGGCTTTACCAGAAGCAGAAAAAATGTAGCTGTGGATTAAGAGACTGTTAGATAAAAGAATCCAGAAGTTTCCAGTATTATTGGGCATTCTCGAATAAAGGTTCTTTAAACCCAGGAGGTTTACTTTACTGAGGTACAATAGGAAGGTTAGATCTGTGATAGGGCATATAATGGGCCTTAAACTAGAGTTTTAAGCAAAAAATAATGTCAGATTCAGAGTACAGACTAGACAAAAACTGACTCAAAGGAACTAGAGACTTTGGGTGATCCTGTAACTTCAACATGAGGTACATAGGAAGGAAAGGCAAGTATATCTTGATATAATGAGGTTCATATCAAAAGAACATAGGAGCCAATGCAATTAATTTTAAAAATAAATAATTGCAAAAAACAATTTTTAAAAATAATTGCTTAGAATTGCTAAGGTTGAAAATAACTTTTCACTGGTCATCTTTGAAAAATTAAGGAAAAAAAGGTAAATTTTTAAACTAATATATACACATAAATAATCATGTATTATTCTTCCTTGTATTTTCTACGTCAATGGAGGTCAGGTAAGCCAATAATAAAAAGAAGTCGTTGTTTATGTAAGGAAACCCAGAGAATAAATGAAAAGGAAAAGACCTTCACTTCTGGAGAGCTTTCCCCTATCAGTCAGTGAATATGAAGATGTAAATCTGATCAGAGATAAGTAACAAAAGTCACTTTGATGTATAATTTATGTTATGTGCAGATTATTATTACTTTGTAATAGAAAAATTGGTGGGTATTTGTTTACTTTGGGGTTTTTGTTTTCTCTAAAAAGAAATCGACAACCAATAAATAGTAGAGAAAGATAAAAATTATCCTGTACATTAGGAAAACCCAAAAGAGAGGACTAGAAGAAAGGGGAGAGATGTAGTTTAATGCTTTAGAAGGAAGAGATGCAGTGGGTTTTTTCCCCTCCCTTTTTGTTCCTGCTGTTCATCATATCTCAGAAAATGAGTCCAAAAGCTAAAGGGAACAGGAGGCAGAGTCCACAGCCACACTGAAGAGAGAGCTCAATCTGACTTCCTATCAGAGAGGCTCTCTTCAGAGAAAAAACTTAATGGAAACTGAAGCACATTATGACACAGAGGCATGAAAACCTTTGAGTTCATGTTTAAAGAACTTTAAAGAGAGCTACAATGGTACAATTTACATGTTAAAAAAAACTGGTATGAAGTTATCTAATTTAGTGTTGTGTAAAATTAGTTGAAAATGACCACTTAAATGAAAAGATTATGTTTCTATGAAAAGCAATGAAACTTGAGAAGTCATCTGTACTGGGAGATTTGGATTCTAATTTTGATAACTGAATTGACTAAAATTGGTCTACTGAAAAGAAATATTCTTTCATGAGTTTGCTTAATAATCTTATGAAAATGTAAACAAATAACTATAAAAATTGAAATTATTAAAATTATTTGTTCAAACATCAACATGTATGTGGATTATAAATAATAGTTTCAAGTAATATGTGGTCCTAAGCCAATTACTGATCTGTAAGTAGTTTTGTAAGAAACAACCTTTATATTGAATAGTGGTACTGCAATTTACAAACTACAAGAAGGTGAGCCTTGTCAGGCCCAAATTTTCACACTGGCAAGTTCCAATGTTAACTGAATCTATCAAAGAGGGATCGTTAAAGGAAGTAGATAATACCCACAGAAAATGTACAATAAATATTACTTAGTATATTATGATGATGATGGTGGTGGTGGTGATGATGATGATGATTACATCTGACATGTTCACAGTTGAACCAGACATTTGATTAGTAGTTATAACCCAAAGTTATGTTTCATTGTATATACTATATGTTAAGTGGAGTTGTTGCCATGGGAAGAATGAAGATAGGAAAAGTTGCAAGAAAAATTGGCACTTACCCTGAATTTTCAACTAGAATATTTTCATAAGATTTCTTCAAAACTTGCCTGTGTGTTCATGTAATCACTTTGGATTATTTCTGTTCTTTCTGAGCCTTTCCTAGCATTGAACTACCTCATCTGCCCTTTCTTCTGTATGCTCGTGCTGTCTTTTCCACAAATCTTTTCCTAGCTATTGTAGTCTATGATAGTTTTGTTCTCTCAGGAGTCTAAACTGACACTACTATATTGTTTAATATGATTTTTTTAAATCTCATTCTTTTTTTGAACAAAGTAGTAAATGCTTCTCATCTATTTGTGTTTCCTTATCATTCACTGAGTAGTAAATTAACAATTTCTGCTAAATGAAACAAACAATAAAACCACCATATAATACAGTTCAGGGTTAGGAAATAATTTAAAGAATATATAGATAGAATTCCATTATGGAAATGGGGACCAAGACATGTGAAAGTGTATCAATGTATGGGAATTAGTGCACCATCTATCTGGCAAGTATCATGTAACCCTTCTATTAATTACAATAAAAATATATGAAAAAAAGAATATATAGATAAATTCTTTCACCATTGTGAATCCTAGCAGTAATTTCTTCTAAGAATACTAGAAATATAGCTTCTTTTGTGTGTGGGGGGGGGGTCAGGGGGCTTGAACTTGGACTGGGCGTTGTCCCTGAACTCTTCAACTCAAGGCTACTGCCCTACCCTTGAGCCAAGCCCCACTTTTCCCATTTTCTAGAAGTAAATTGGAGATAAGAGTCTTGGGCCCTTCTGTGCCCAGGCTGACCTTGAACCAAGATCCTCAGGTCTCATCCTCCTGAATAGCTAGAGTTACAGGCAAGAGGCACTACACCTGGCTTAGAAATATAGCATCTTAAAGGAAATGCAAATCAAAACAACATTGACTCTATCTCACCATGGTTAGAATGGCCATTATTGAGAAGAGAAACAGTAACAAGTGCTGGTAAGGATGTGGCCAAAGAGATCTCTAATATACTATTGATGGGAATGTAAATTTGTTTGGCCTCTTTGGAAAGCAGTGTGAAGGTTCCTCAAGGAATAAAATATAGAAGTACCCTAACAATTGGACTCCTGGGCAGTTACCTAAAAGATGACAAATCAGGCTACAATAAAGCCACCAGCATCACCATATTTACTATTTACCAGAGCCATGGTATAGAATCAGCACAGATGTCCTTCAGTGGACAAATGGATCAAGACAATGTGATACGTGTGTGTATAATATATATGCTATATATTATACATATATACTATATATAAATTTATATATATAAATAAATTTTCATTGTGTGTATAATATATATACTATATATATGGAAATTTATAGAGAATGGAATCTTACTAAAAATGAAATTGTCCCTGAAAAAGGGTATCAATGTTTGCGAAGTAATGTACCTTCTATCTGGTGAGTATAATGTAACCTTTCTATTAATTACAATAAAAATATATGAAAAAAAGAATGAAATTGTCCTATTTGTAAAGAAATTGAAGGACCAAGAAAAAATAATGTTAAGTGAAGTAAATCAGGCCCAGAGTAAAAAAGGATGCATGTGTTCCCTTATCATGTAAAGATAGCTTTAGCTTATAAATTTATAAGGAAATACGTTAAGCAGTATGCAAATTATACAATAGTCTTAACTGAAATACAACTGTTCAAGGGAGAATTCAAGTGGTAATATACCTTAGAAAGGCAAAGTCAAAGTTCAGCAAAATAAAACACCAAGAAGTGGATACTTGAAAGGGGTGAGGGAGTGTAGTGAGGAGACAAAGGGGAAACTGCAGTGAAGAATCCAATGTACATCTTATAAAATTAAGAAGAGCCAGGGAAGGGGTAAGGGTTGATATGGTAAGGATGCATGAGGATGTTGAAAGGATGAGCAACTCTTTCATACATCTACATAAAAATATTAAAAAAATACTGGCAGCCACGCACTGGTGGCTCATGCCTGTATTCCTAGTTACTTGGTAGACTGAAATCTAAGAATTTCAGTTTGAAGCCAGCCTAAGCAAGAAAGTCCGGAAGACTCTTGCCTCCAAATAATCACCAAAAAGCTGGAACTGAAGGTGTGGCTGAAGTGGTTGAGCACTAGCGTTGAGCAAAAGAGCCTTAGGGACGGCACCCAGGCCATGAGTTCAAGTCCCAGGACCATACCCCTCCCCACAGACACACATAGACACACAAAACACAATCTATATTAGCGTTCAAAATGCTGTTGTTCCATTTAAATGCACTCATTATAGAACACTGATAATGATTCATCATTATTCCATTTGTACTATTGCATAGTACATGAAAACAAATGCTTAATCTTAACCTCTAGTTGATGCTGATAAAAAGACTCTTGTCACTTAGGAATGTTTCTATATGTATAAAAGAAAGCTTCTTTGCAAGGCTAATGTTAAAGACAGTTCATTGAAATTAAACACAGTAAGTCAGGAAATGCTAAAAAGTAACTGATGAAAGGAGAGTTCAAGAGTAATTTTAAGTAACAACTAAGTTTAAAGTATGCAAATTTAATACTTGTTTATGAAAAGCTAATTTGGCAAAATAGTATTTATATGTGTGTGTTTGCAAACTTAAGAAACACATAGAAAATGGGGATGAAGACATGTGAAAGGGTATCAATGTATGTGAATTAATGTACCTCCTATCTGGCAAATATCATGTAACCATTCTATTAATTACAATAAAAATATATGAAAAAAAGAAACACATAGAAACAGGTACATTTATCATAAAAATATAGGTTAGAATGTTGCTTAATTTTAAAAATTAACACTGATAAATTGTATAAGTAGGTTTTATTTTAACAAATTCATTTAAACAATGCCTATTTGATCACAATCACCTTCCTCCAAATCCATTTATCTAGACAGGGTTAATTCTAACTTTAGTATACTAGCATTTTTGAAGGAACAATTTATCAAGTTCTTTTAAAAACATTTGAAGTTGAGAGTCTACTGTGCAAAGACAGTGATAAACATTGCTCAATCTCTTATTTAAAGGCTACATAGTTGAAGTCTTGGGATGATCTAGGAACTATGCAAGAGAATCAGCAGTTTATTTGCTGTTGAACAAAGAAAAGTAGTTTTAAAAGCTTTATAGCTAGGTGCCAGTGGCTCACACTTACATTCTTAGCTACTCAGGAGGAGGCTAAGATCAAAGGATCCTGGTTTGAAAGCCAGCCTGGACAGCAAAGTCCAGAAGAATCTTATCTTCAATTAGTCACCAAAAAGCCAGAATGCAGCTGTGACTCAAGAGGTAGAGTACTAACTTTAAGGAAAAAACTTCAAGGACAATTCCTAGACACCGAGTTTAAGCCTGAGGACCAGCATACACACATATGCACAAAAAATGCTTTATGGGTACATAACAATTTTTAGTGAAACATGTCAATTACTAAAAAGCAAACAAGCCAAAATACTTGTTAAATATAATAGTAGGAAAATAAAAGAATTGGAAGCAAGAGGATTGAGGTTCAAAGCCAGCCCAGGAGAGACTCTTATCTCCAATGAGACTCGTATCTTCAATTAATCACTAGAAAACAAGAAGTGGGGCTGTGGCTTGTGGAGTGATAATAAATTTGTATCTACTATAATACTTAAGTAGCTATGAATAAGCCAAGAAAAATTCCCTAGTTATAAAAAAAGAATTAGAAGCAAAAACAAGTAAATTTTAAGATGACTATAGAAACAATGGAAATTTCAACAGAATTAGCAATGTAGTCATTCTGTAGAAAATAAGAAAAGCGGGCCAGGAGTTTGGCCTAGTGGTTAAAGTGTTTGCCTAGCATGCATGAAGACCCGGGTTTGATTCCTCGGTACCACATACATAGAAAAAAGCCAGAAGTAGTGCTGAGGCTCAAGTGGTAGAGCTCTAGCCTTGAGAAAGTCCAAGGACAGTGCTTAGGCCCTGAGCCCAAGCCCAGGACTGGCAAAAAAAAAAAAAAAGAAAATAAGAAAAGCTATCTGTAATTTAACTGAATGTATAGAAAGTACAAATAATCAAGAGCAAAGTGGAAGATATTCCTTTTTGCTTGTAAATATATGTTCTCAAACTCTTCTCTGATATTTTACAAGTATTATAGTTATTCTTGGTAATAAAAAAAATAGATGAATCTCATGAGGCAACCTTGGAATAGTTTAAAATACAATTGGAAAGCAAAGTAAAAATGAAAGTGATAAATAATCTTGTTTCAAATGAAACATCATTGTACAAATTCATGTATAATAATATGAAATCAGGAGTAAATTATTTTGGTATAAGAATTTCATTAAATAATTTATGTGGTGATTTGGTGAGAAAAGAAAAGTATTCTTGATAGGGTGGTAAGTAAAATGCTTCCTCAAATTTCATTTGTTCATTGAGTTAGCTTGCTTTCATAACGATTCTAACTTGAGTTAACTCACAGCTGAAAAGGTAGAAACAATACAATTCATTCATTTCATTCACCGATCATAATGTTTGAAAATTTCTAAGACTAGGGTGGTAAAGCATGTGTTGAGCAAAAGTCAATTAATTTCCCTAGGCTACTCTGCCATTTTTGTTGTTTTGCCAGTCCTGGGCTTGAGCTCAGGACCTGAGCACTATCCTTGGACTATCTCAAGGCTAGAGCTCTACTACTTGAGCCTCAGCACCATTTCCGGCTTTTTTCTATGTATGCGGTACCGAGGAATCGAACCCGGGTCTTCATGCATGCTAGGCAAGTACTCTACCACTAGGCCAAACTCTCGGCCCCTACTCTAACATTTTTATGAGAAAGAAGGGGATGCATTATTTTTCCCACAAATAAGCATGTTCGCAGTCTCCTCTCAAACCCACCAGAATATAAGCTTTGAGAACATGGAATTTATAGTCCTCCTGTCTCTAGAATAGGGCCTACTATTGTTTAATCAGTAGTTTTTGACAAAATGATCTTAATCCTATGGACACAGTGACCTCCTTGACTTGGGAGATCTTTTGTCAAAAGAAATCAAAAGTTACATGTTACACCTTGCTGTTAGGTTAAAAAGTCTCAGATCAATGGAGAAGCACTGTGTCCAAAACTATACTAAGTAGATAAAAGTCAGACCAAGGAAAACAGTCTAAGGGCTATAAGAGTGAAGAGGAGTATGTGGCATAGTAGAAGAAAGAGTCTTTAGGCCTGAGTGTAGTTCCATGGTAGAGCATTCACAAAGCCCTCATTTTCATCACCAGAATGGCCCAAATAGAACAGTGAACCTTTGGGTTGTTAGTTAACCCTGTCAGCTCCCAAACAATAATGTTACTAGTTGAATGCTTATAGCCCTCTTTAATTAAATACTATCTGATAAACTGTAAAGGCAAATAAAAAGATATCTCTAGAGTATATTTCTAAGGCCCTTCAGGAATGGTAAAGTAAAAAGAAATATGCTAACAACCCAGAAGAAACCCCAGTGCCTTTTACAATTGGACGGTGACAGCAGGGTCACACTGGGAAAATTTACTATAGAGACACTAATGGAGATAAGTGCTTTATTCATCCATCCCATTTATTTTATTATATGAAGTGCTGTGCGTCCCAAGAAAAAGACCAGTTTTCACCTCCATAAACTTAAATGATAGAGACTGATTTCAACTAAATGTTTTTATGTTAATAACAAGGGTATACTTTCTGGAGGAGCATTTCATTTTAAGTTTTTAAAGGAAAAAACAAGATAAACTAGAAAGTGTGACATAACAAACTGCCCATAATACATAGGAAAACTAAGAACAAACAGAACTAAAAATGAGAGAAAGGAATTAAACTCAACATAGTGAGGTAAACTCAAGGCCAAATGTGGTACACCAAAATCCTAGGACAGCCAAGGAAGGAAGATCACAAGTGTGAAACCAATATGGTCTAACATTTACACAATGTGTTGTTGTCACCAAGGAGAGATTTTAAATTCTTGTTATATCTTTTTTCTCCTACTAATAGAAAACTAGTGTCTGAAAGCCAATGAGGAAAGATTAACATAGTTACAACTTCTAAATAATAACACCCACAAATATAACTGCTACATCTGCAGGAGATTGAGAGCTAATCATTTTTTTTTAATTGTGGGGATAATGTATAGAGGGGGTTACAGTTTCATTTGGCAGGTAATGGGTACATTACTTCTCAAAACTTAATACCCCTTCTGTGTGTTTGTTTCCTTTCCCCCAACCTCCTCCCAGTCATCTTGTTTTCCCCCATTAGTTCAGTATTTCAAATAAACAAATAAATGTATATACAATATATCGAGTAACAAAGTCAGATACAATGAGGGCTCATCCTGAGAGAGGAGCTAAGACAAAGAAGGAAAGAAAGAGAGGGGAAAAAGGGAGAGAGATTGTGTCATTATACCTAAGAATTTTCCATTAGCATCCACTAAGCCACTATGTTCTATGCGCGGGTCTTGTATATTCATTACCTTATATGGCACATATTAACTGATGCCTGGCAGACGACAAAAGACAAAAAAAAAGAGGTTAAGTAGCTTGCGCTAAATTACAAAGAAAACAAAAGGAAAAACTAGAATTGGGACATAAATCTTAGATTTCTAAGTTTGAATTTCCTCCACAATACTGCCTACAACACAGTTATTCTATGACAGAAGACTGACAATATGAGATATCTCTTCAGGGAGCAATTTTCTGACTGCTTTCCTGTTTGAAGTTCTGGATTATTAATATGTTTATAACTACTATCTGCTACGGTAAAGATCTATATTCAATTCGGGGAGTTATCAGTCTATTGATAGTTTTCTTCATGACAACTATATCATGTATCAATTGCAATAAACGTAACTTCATAAAAGACGGGCCAGGTGTTGCTAAGTACTATAATATCACATTCACCACCTGTGAGCATTATGATAAAACTAAGTGTTAAGCTACTGTTTCTGAATTTATGAATTAAACAAATCCACAAAGATTTTCATATCCTATGCATGTATAGAAATGTGCATATATGTACATGTATATATATGCATAGTACCATATCATACACACACACACAGTGACATATGCACAGTATCAGATGAATGAGATACAAGGGGGAAACTGGCCAACTTGAACATGACTAAAGCAATAGGAAGCAGAAATGCAGACTAGTTATTTGAAGGATAAAACCCCACAGTACCCAGTGTACAATATAATTTACATTTCAATAATGAAAACACTCTGTAGAATATCTTTCTACAGACCCAATTAAAGAAGAAGGGCACGCCTATTTTCTTTACGACATTAAAATTAACACAGGGTAAGAGAACAAAAGCAGCCTGTCTTAGCGAAACTGTAATGGCCAATGGTATTGGATACTATGAATAATCTTTTTGTTGTCTTTTTGGTTTTGGTCGGTTGTGGAACTTGAACTCTTGGTCTGGGCACTATCCCTGAGCTTTTAGCTCAAGGCTACTGCCCTACCTCTTGAGCTTCAGCCCCACATCTGATTTTCTGGTGGTTAATTGCAGATAAGAGTCCATGGATCTTAGTGCCTGGGGATGGCTTTAAACCATGATTGTCAGATCTCAGCCTCCTGAATAGCTAGGATTATAGGCATGAGGTACTATGCCCAGCTAAAATATTAGCCTTTTTTTTTTCTTTTGGTCAGTCGTGGGTTTGAACTTGAGACCTGGGTGCTGCCCACCACTTCCCTTTTCACTGTCTTTAAAAAAAAAGTTACTCATAAATTATTGGCAGTGTACTAAAATAAAATAATGAATTGAGTTAAAGTTTCAGTAATTTGCTTTCACTTTGCCATCACACAGTATTTATAGTAAGATCTTAGAAATTTTGGCCTTTTACTCTCTTCCTCAATTGTGTTTCAATATTTGGAGAAGAGAATCAGTATGTGCATAAAGGCTTTTACTATGACCACTCTTGAGTATCTCAAACCTAAAGAAAGAAGACAGAGATGATGCAAAGAAGAAAGCTTGAAGGCTGGAGGGAATGAAGTGCAAGAAAAATTGTGACTGATTTCTCATAACCATGAAAGGTTCACCTACAAAATATTCATTCAGCTCCTCTCCAATGGAATAGCATAGGTTGTTCTCAGATTTGGTTGAATATCACTTAGGCAGGTTTTACCAATCCCGTTGTGAGCCCTGCAGATTTAAGTAATCTTGGCTATAGTGCATAGTGCATCCATGTGCTATAGAAGATCTCCAAGTATTCTTATGTGTACATGGGGTCTGCAACATATTTTCACCATACCTGCAGAAAATTCCAAATATTTCAAAGTACTGGTATATAAGAATGCCACAAAACAATACAACTCTAACTAGGAACAACAACTACAAAGAATCATACCAAAAGAACACTTATTAGGAAAGGAAGGCAGGTAATAAGGTTTTAGTGAATTTTACTACACTATGCACTAATTATGCTAACACAGACAAATTAATTCTATATTTTACAAATGAGGAAACTAAGCCACACACACATGAAGGAATTTCACAAATAGGAACAGACAAAAAGCAAAGACAGATTGTTACCACAGATCTATTCCATGTTCAAAGCCTTTCCCTTTTCCATATTGTCCAGAACATTTTTGCATCTGTTAACTCTACAGTTACTTGGTGGGTGCTAGCTTTGTTATGAGTCAAAATATCTCTACCTCCAAAACAAACTGTAACTTTAGAGATATTTCTCATTGCAGAATCTTAGAAGAGTTCATGAAAAAAGAAAAGGGATTTAATTCATAGCTCCTGATCACCTACAGCTAGTAAATAGAGGGGGAAAACAGGTAAGAATGGAAAGGCAATTCTGAAATTTATGTTAAAGAGCTGAATGCCAAGTAAAAAAGTTAATCAATGAAGCAGATATGGATATATATGCTTAAAAATGCCCCATGTTGGGCAGAAAGGACATACCAGGGCCTAGATCACTGATAGGGAAGGTTTTAAAGAGAAACCGTAACTAGGTGGAAAAATGAGATTAAAAAAGAATAAGGTAGGAAAACAACACATGAAAATATTCATTACAAGGTAGCATTAGGAAAAAACAACAACATAGGAACATTATAAATAAATTCATGGGAGATGGATTTATCATTCTCAAAAATTTAACTTAGAAAATTAGCTAGGGCAGCTGAGTGGTGGCTCATGCCTGTAATCCTCACTACTCAGGAGGCTGAGATCTGAGAATCTTCATTCAAAGCCAGACTGGGCACAAAAGGACCAGAGACTCTTATCTCCAATTAAGCTCTATAAAATGGTAAGGGGGGCTTGGCTCAAAAGTAGGGTGGTAGCTTTGAACTGAAGAGCTCAGGGACAATGCCCAGGCCCTGAGTCTATTACCACCACCAAAAAAAAGAAAAAACAAGAAAATAGCTAGGGGTGTTCTGAATCTGGAAAAAATACGTTTATTTTTCTAATAAATAAGCTAAAAATTAAATCCGAAGTTTTGGATATGCTGTGCCAGTAGTCCACCACTTAGCTACAAACCCAAGCCAACATTTTTTAAAAAAATTATAGCTTTAGTAGTTTTCCTAAATGATGAAGTTAGTACTTGATAAAATGCAAATCCTTGATTCAGGACAGATGGTCAACATGATATCACAGGATTGCAGTCATTAGTTTGTGTCAAAGCTATAGCAAAAAATTATGAAACTTTAATTTTCTACAAATTAGAATGCATTTCTCAAATTTAAATGAATAAAAGAATCAAAATAAAGGTAAAAGGAAACCATTTCAGTCTTTTACAAGTCAAAATACATGGTTAAAACTGTATTTTGGCTAAATATTTAAATTGATAAAAAAAAAGCTGAACAAAACAAGAAAGGCAAGGTTATTTTATTTAGTACTACAACAGGATTAATTATACATTTTTATAATATCTTGCTTTTCTCCATTTAAAATTTTTTTAAATTAAGATAATTTAAAATGTTACAAACAAATGCATAGCCTTCACTTACCACTGATCTAAACATGGACATCTCTAATACTTTAAAAAATTAAAGCACTAAGAAGGGTAGCCTTTAGAAGTTCAGTATAAATATATTTGATATATTAAAGTTGGCAAATATATTCAGTTTGATAATTTCCTCAGTTGTTTATTTATAGTGTTTATTTATATTTGATTGGCCTGAAATTTCTCACTTTATACTTCTTGTAGCCATATCCTTT
The DNA here is from genome assembly GCF_031878675.1 of Megascapheus bottae. Lineage (NCBI taxonomy): Eukaryota > Metazoa > Chordata > Mammalia > Rodentia > Geomyidae > Megascapheus > Megascapheus bottae. The sequence continues at coordinate 18,853,025 of NC_143512.1, read as the reverse complement.
CCGACTGTGTGAATGGATTTGCGTGTGTGTGTGTGTGTGTGTGTGTGTGTGTGTGTGTAATTACATGAACAATAAAATGATATACACATTCATTTTACTCCAGTTCTTAACTACCAATTTCTCTCCCATATCGAAGGAAAATTTAATCGTAATTAGTGTAAATGAACAGAAATAGTCTGTATAAGAAAATTCTTCTTTCTTCTAAGAGAAACCTTTAATCATTTAATAGCCTTTTATTTTTGAAAAGCGGTCAGAAAATGGCTCATTACATACCATAATCTGTGATTTTACAGGACACCAAATACAGCTCTTTCAGATTTTGTCCTTCCTTTGCAATGACCTCCACACACCTGAAATGTACAAAAAAAAGTGGGTGAGTTACACTAATGCATTTTAAGTTAAATTAGCAAAGGTCTGGCCATAAATATAACAGGAAGAGGTCAGTAGATGATGAATGCCACAGCTCTCTTCTTTCAACAAACTTCTTTCAAGGTGTTTCAGGAAAAGTATTATATTCCCTGCTTTAAACTTAAGTGCCCTAATTCCTAAGTGGCTTTAATCAAATACATGTATGACCAGGGCACCTTTAAAAATGGTAGCTGAAGAAGAGATAGTCCAATAAAATTACTGATATATTTGGTTACAAAGACAAGTAACCATATGCTATGTGAAAGTTGTCATTTATGTAATAAAGTAATTATGATTAAACTATACAATATTGTTTGGTGGTTATTATAAATGAGTAGTGATATCGCTTTAGTGCCACTACTGTTGAAGTTTGATAACAAAAAATGCACAGCTTTATAAAATGTTATTCACCATGAAATAAGTCTTACAAATTTCTAACAAATAAAAACGATAAATCTCCACGTGATAATTAGCTTTTTACTTTAACTGTTCTATATTTAATATTTTAAGTTATTTTGTACAAGTTTAGACCACTTTAATAATACAGACATAAAGACACAATGCTTAAAATCATTTCTGAATCTTATTGAAGATAAAAGATAGTTTTTGATAGTTATTTTGTTCCAACAGCCCTAGCAGAATTGAAACAGAGAAATTGAAAGATTTTTATATTAGCAATACTATCAATTAGGTAACTTAGTTCCTTATAATATTATAAAAACCTGCACAACAAAATAGACATATGCTCCCTTCAGTGTAGTCTGTTTTAATCTTTATAAATAACAGTAAAAGGGTAAAAGCAAACAAGAGTCATTAACCTTTTCTAGGAAGTAAGGATCAAGTAATTTGATACCTATGTGTATAATCCATCGAAAATAACTCATTATCCATCTCTGTCTTTCAAATATTTTATTTACTGCTTGGCTTATTTGTAGAAATCTTCATAAAATGTCAGGAAATTTCATACAATTTTATTTCACAAAATTCATTCTTAAAGGTTAAATTAGTTATAGCAAAGGAACATTTTTCTTTCAAAGTATTTTTGTGGATTTTTTTTGATAGAATGATAAACATTTCATGCTTTCTCAGGAAACCCAAATAATCATTTTTCTTTGGCTATTTTTTAGAGATTAATGATTTTGAAAAATGCTACCACATGACCACTACTACATGTTTACAACAAAAACAAACCCTTTAAAGGGACATTTTAAAACCTAATTCTATGTCATTTGACTTTGATATAATTTTTTTCTTACATTCTTGAAAAATAGCTAAAGGCAGGGGCCGGGAGTTTGGCCTAGTGGTAGAGTGTTTGCCTAGCATGCAGGAAGACCTGAGTTCAATTCCTCAACACCACATACCTGTTGCTATATTTGCTTGAGGAAAAACTTTGCAATCCTTTTTTTTGTTGTTTTTTTAATTTAATTTTATTGTGAAAGTGATGTACAGAGAAGTTATAGTTAAATAAGTAATGAATATATTTATTTTAATTGTATCTTATTGTTGGGGTAACACATAGAGGTGTTACATTTGTCAGGTAGTGGGTACATTACTTCTGTTTTTTCTCCCTGAATTTTTTTTTTAATGCATGAAGGGGTTACAGTTATATTCGCCAGATAGTAGGTGCATTACTTCTCACACACTGATACTCTTTCTCATGTTTTTGTCCCTATTTCCCTCCCCAAGCCTCTCCCAATCATCTTGTTTTCCCCACTTCCCTTTCCTATTTCAAATAAACAAACATATATACAATATGCCAGGTAACAAAATCAGATACAGTAACAAGATGAGATTAACTAAAGGGCAACAAAAGAGAAGAGAAATGACATAGTATATTAAGAACAACAATCACACAAGATAAAGCTCTTGTTTCCATATCCTGGAGATCCTTTCATTTAGTCTCATCCTATATGACCTTATATATCTAGGTTGTGAGCTATGTAATCCTCTGCTAGGAGAGTCCTAGGTGTGTGCTCCTTATTACAAATGAGGGAAGCGATTGACCTTTGGGTCTTGCTCACTTCTGAACATTGATACCTCTTATCATGTACTTCTCCTACTTTCCTTCCCTACTCCCCCCCTTCCCAATCACCTTACTTTTATGTTTTTGACAGTGCTGCTATTCTTTTTTTTTTCTTTTTGGCCATTCCTGGCTTGAACCAAGTGCCTGACCACTGGACCACTGTCCTCAGGCTTTTTCAAGGCTAGAGTTCTACCACTTGAGCAACAGCACCACTTCTGGCAAAAACAGTTACTGTAACTCCCCACCACCACCACCTTTGGTTGTAAGGGCTTGAACTCTGGGCCTGGATGCTGTACCAGAGCTCTTCAACTCAAGGCTAGTACTCTACCATTTGGAGCTACAGACCCACTTCCTCCTTTTCCTAAGCTAGATATTTTACAAAGCACACATCAACATTAAAATAGCCAGAGAATGTTACAAACAGCACATAACACAAATCGGTTTCACTGTTCAAACTAAACAATGTGGTTTCACAGGCAAAAAGAACTGCTATTGATATAAACTAAGACACTGATCAGATGAAGATTGCCTCCAAATTTAATAAAAAGCCATGGTCATCAAGTTTCTTATGTGATGGAGAAAAGTTCAGGAAGTACATATGATTATGAATAAATATTAGAAAAATTATGTAGTTGGCCCATGATCTAATGGTCAAAGAGATAGCATATTATTTAAAAAGTATTAAATGCTTTTTATACTAAGAAAGACAAGGGATATATAAGCTAAAAGTACTTTCGTTTTCCACAGGTTCAGTAAGAATTTTGCTCTATTTTTGAAAGTTCACTTACATAGGAATTCCCAAATACGTTAACACTCCTGTAATAACAGCCAGTGGGTTGAAGTTATGCACATTATATAATTATTTCTATAACAAATGAGTTCATGATTTTTTAAAAAAACCTATTCTTTGGGGAATTTGTAGCAAAGTTAGATATGCTACTACATGAAGAGAGAAAATTCCAAGTTCAATAAACTGCAACTTTTAACTTAATATTAAAACACAAAATTGAGTGGCTGAAATGATAGGTAAAAAAGTGATAGCAAGTCATAGTGAGAGACCATAGGAGGTAGCTGTCCTTTTCTCCTGAAATTTTTAGAGTCTATTCCAGAATATATTATAGTACACTAGCAGAACATGAAAGGCTATGAACCACATTTATTCTTTTTACAAAGTCTTGGCTGTAGTCATCAACACTGGTGTTATTAATGCAACAATAGCTTTCAGTTTGTTTTGCAGTATGTGTGCAGAAAGCTAAGTAGTAAATTTTAATCTTTTATGACAGACATACATATAAATCCAACACATTTTTAATCAATAACAATTAGAGAAACATTTGCCATCTTTGAGAAGAGTGACTTTCATACTTACTTGTATCACAGAGAATCTTCATTAATCCCAGTGAGAAATTCTATTTTGTTTCTAGAGACAAGCCACAAACTCCTCAATTCAAATCTAGAATTCAATTGTTTTCTCCTTCCTCTCTCACCTCCTGTCCCCCATTATTTACCAGAATAACATAAGCCAACATTCTGTACACTCAGTATATTCAAGATCTTTTCTATATGCAAGGATGGGAAATTAGAACATTTGGAAAAATAAATATTGCCTTAAGAAAAACAATCACGTGTAAATTACTGAGGAGAAATTCATATTTTGAGAAAATGATATAAGAAAAAATTATACCAAAACAGCAATATTTGTTAAAGTAGCTTAGAGAGATTAAGTACAATTATAAACCTTCTTTCTGAGTTATTAAAAAATAGGAGAGGTCTTTAACAAGGGGAAAGAATGAATTAAAAAAAAAGTACATTCTAGTCTTACCTATAATGAGCCACAAAAGCAGTTGCCACTTTTGAAGACTTTATCATCATTTTCTCTAAAATGAAGGTCCATGTAAAATTTTTCTCCCAGTTAAATGTTCTACATTCATTTGCATACTCTAGTTTATTCTGAAATGCCTCCTCTTGGGTTATTTGCTTGTTATGTTCTGGCAGGAGCCTGAAAAGAATTTTTTAAATTGCTACTATTGTAAATTCTTGAGTAACAGCTGTTAAGTGTGTGTGTGTGTGTGTGTGTGTGTATGCATATATATATATATATATATATTTCAGAAAAGTGCCAGAAAACATGCTCTGAAGTAGTGTCTAGAATTATATCTGATAATAACATAATTTTATTCACCCTTGCTTCTGGTAATGTTTAAAACACACCTAAAACACTGGATGAAGTTGAAAAGCAATAGAAAGATTACTTTCGTGAACTATGTAGGATTTGTTTTTCTGAAGGAAAAAAAAAGGCATTACTTAAGTTTCAGTGGGGGAAGTATTTGTCTCCTTAGCAGTTGACTCTAATCACCTGATTTATGTGAAGGGTAAAGGTTAATGAATTAAGCTGTGTAAGCTTCAAAACTATCAAAGGAATTCAAAAGACGCTTGAATTATGGAAAACAATAGCCTATTCTACACACACACCAAATTTTTATATTTTTTGTCTCCTACTCAAAAGCTAGAACATGGCATTAGTGACAATTGAAAAGAACTAATGAGGAAATATGACTACATTGCTTGTAAGAGAAGTGTCCTAGGAGACCTTGTTACTGTTTGTGATGTGCTTCAAACCAAAAAGAAGCTAATTGGAGCTGCCAGACACTGGTTTGCAAATCTCACGATAAAGGACAGGCTCAATCACCTCAGAGGTGTGAAAGAAATGTCCCCATTAGGGATGCATTAGTAAGTGACTTGGTGAATTTCTAAATAAACTTTAAGATACTCTTTCCCAAGTCATATATATGTATGTATATATATATATATATATATATACACACACACACACATATATATACATATACATGTCTTTAAAACAAAGGAAAACGTACAGCAAGACAAAAGCAACCCCACACATTTCAGAAGTGGGCTGTCAAATAATTGGTAAGTAAGTATAGCAAGGAGCTATGTATATTTAAGACTGAATAAACATATAGATGAAACCTCAAAATTCTTGAAATGCAAACACATTATAAAAATGATCCAAGGGGATTTCAGAAAAAGTATTTCAATTTCATCATTTCTTAAAAACTAAACAAGCCAACAAATAAACCCACATTTTAGAAATTTTAAACATAGGACTGAGAAACTACAATGTGCACATGCACACTAGTGCATGCATGCACATACATACACACTCATACCAACACAGTATTATACAAGATCAAAAGAGAGCAACGGGGAGAAAGTCAGCCCTACTGTGTGCTGTGGAAGCGCATCTATGCAATATTAACACAATAGCAGAGGTTACATAAAGATAATGTGGCATCTGAGAAAGTGTAATGATGTCAGACTGATTTTTCTATGCATAAAATTGAGTTTTATTAAAAATAATACAATCTCAGCACTGTAAATGCAGAGTTAAGCTTTCAAGTACACTCTGCTTTCAGAAAGTATATTTTGTAAAGTGTTTCTATGTTAAAAAGGTGCATGTTAAAGTGTACATATAAGGAAAATATTTTAAATGAGTCAATTCAAAAGTCTATTATTAGTATTTCTTCTTATATCATAATATCATTGCATTCATAAGCTTTATATCAGTAAGTACTTTTTCTAGTAACAGGTTAGTATAAACTTTTAGTTGAGCATACAATAGTTATTTTTGTCTTAAGTTGAACAACTGCACATATCTGACAGATGTAAGATTATTTCAGGAAAGAGACAGATGGCACTAAGATGGTATATTGAAAAAACTGTGTTTTACAGGTCACTTTCTTGCAAATGCTCTTCTATATAATCTCAATAAAAACACAATACAACATGTTCATTTTTCATGTAAAATTCTGAAGATATTCTCAGTCATAAAACATCCCTTTTAAAAGACTGATTTACAGAATATTTCCAAGCTTGGGGATATTAATAGAAAAGTAGAGTGTAGATGAATCAGAGGCAGAATTCTTGCTTTTCCTCATTCATCCAGAGTCAATTAAGACCCCCCCCCCACATCGGCATTCAATACCTCAAGTTTCACATGCAACCTAGTTTTCAATCATCTACCTTCGTATTGTCCTTTTCTCCCCAGCTATAAAACCAGCTCAATAAAACAATTTGTGTCCCCCCCAAAAAAAGATTGATTTACAATGAAACTATTAAAGCATTCGCTTAAAATATGTTCTTAAAGTATGTTCTAAAAGAAAGACTAGAAGTGACAGGGACAAGTCACCAGCCCCACCAATTAACAACGATTACCTTAGAACCTTTATTGAATCCTCACCAAATGGTACTTTCTGGAAAGCGAGTATCTCATTCGTGAATCTGAGATATAGTTAGGCCTTGCCACTTAAACATTCCCTTCTGCAACAGAGAAAAGTGAGGAAAGGCTACAAAATGATAATAGGAACTTTTTCTGATGTTTATAAATGAGACATATCATAGAGAGTGGCCTATAAACTGAAATGTTATTGAAACTCAAGTTCTACCGGTTTTTGTATCTTCAAAGAGATGAAGTAGATTTGTTCATTTGCTGATTCTTTTTGGACTAACTCTCCCTAAGTGACTTTAATATTAAATACTGGAAAGCAATCTGACTCAATATTGAAAAAGGCAATTTTTAAGAAGTAATATTTTTAATATACTTATACTTGGTCATGAACCATTTGTTTGGAAATATTTTTCATATCATTCATGTAAGAGATCATCATTTAGCTTAGTTGCCTTGCTTTTTTCTATGAGGAGGATAACTTTATTTTTCCCCCCCCGGGGCTGAGGACCAAACTCAGGGCTTTTCCACTGAGCTAAATCCGCAACCACATCATTTAGTTTATATTTGGTTAGGGTGTTTTTCAGATGGAATAAAGCCCATACGTGAAAACATACATTTCCTTTAACTTCTAGAAACACGATGCTTAAAGGTTTCCTCCAGAGTATGGATAAAGATTGAAATGATAAGGCTTAATAAGCTTGACTTGACTCTATTTTAGATATATTTATTCCAAAATCTTATTTTAAATTTAACCTTGTTTCATCTTTTGTCAGAGCTATGTTAAAAATTAAACAATAAGCTGTGCTAACTTTTTGGAAGCATTCCTCAGAATATGCAAGAGAAGGAAAAAATACGCTCAGCTTTTACTGATGTAATTCAATAATATTTTATAGAACAAAATATGTTATAAATACTAAATGATCATTTTTATAAAATTATAGACAAAATGCTTTCATCTCTAATGGATCAAGTACTATTTATTTTTACTTTTTATTAATATCTGCAACTCAGTAGAAAAAAGTCATGTCACTATCTTTAAAATTTCTAAAAAAATCAGGGGCCAGGAGTTTGACCTAGTGATAGTGTGTTTGCCTAGTATGCATGAAGAACCATGTTAAATTCCTTGGTACTACATACATAGAAAAAAAGCCCAAAGTGGTGCTGTGGCTCAAGTGGCAGAGTGCTAGGCCTTGAGAAAGCCCAAGGACAATGCTCAAGCACTGAGTTCAAGCCCCAGGACTAGTCAAAAAAATTACTAAAACTCTAAGTATTACTATTTGGGGATAACAGAAATATTAGGAAAAAGGAAATAAATTAGAGGCAAGACTTCCTTATTCATAATTAGTCATACTTAATTGGGAATAAGTATAACTAATAAGGAATTGTAACTATTAAGGAACTTTTTTAAGTTTTTTTATGGCCAGAAATTCTAACGGGATCTAACTGCAGTACTACTGTTTTGATGTTCTTCCATATTTTCCCCCCCAGAGCTGAGGAATGAACTCAGGGCCTTGCACTTACCAGGCAAGGGCTCTTCCGCTGAGCTAAATTCCCAGTCCCTATTCTTCCATATTTTAATACAGAGGACAAACAAAAAGATTTTATTACTTTACCTGCGATAAAAATTTACTCTGAAACAAAAAAATCTAGGTGCTTAAGAAACACACACACACACACACACACACACACACACATTTGAGATCATTCTTTAAAAAAGAAAAAGATCAAGCTCCAAACTATTATTCCCACGAACAATAAATAAAAGCATCAATAGCAATGCTTAGCAAAACTTAGTAATGCTTAGTAATACCTCAGAATTTTCAAATAAAGGTAGATGTGTGGCTCAAATGGTAGAGAGCCAGGAATGCAAATAACCAAATAGCTAAAATAAATACTGTAACATTTAGGTGCAGTAAATAATTGCTGAGAATCTCTCTGTCCTTCTCCACCCTTTAGTCTAATTGCTGCCTCAATTCATTTTTATAATCAAATATATATCCAATTTTAAACTCACTTTTATTTTAAAATGGCTAACTAAATTACTTCAGATGAAAGCACTCAGTAAATGAGATTCAGGCATCATTCACGAAAGAGTTAAGTACTTCCTCACCAGAAGACAGCCACAACTCTGCTTTGTAGTGACTAATTGCCTCTTTAACCCCTACACTCTGGGAGTTGGCCTGTGCTTCAATACCAGTTTTGTGATACAGCCAAAGACTGATGTTCAACATAGACCTCCCATGACCTGTGTAGTCAAGGAGTCAACTCAGACAAGATGCTGACAAAAGGTTTCCTTCTCATTTGGGAAGGCGGAGAATCTCTTTTAGGTTAAGCCAAATTCTCAGAAGACTATAGATAGAATTTAGGAGGTAAGGACAATTTATCAAAGTGAAAGGGATGGTTTCTTATTTCAGCTAACACTGCAAACATCCCAAACTATATGTAAAAGTTTATCTGAGAAAGTGGTTGTATGATAAGGGAAAAAAAAGAGAAAGATTTAGTTGTTTTAATGTGCAATGAAGAGAGTACTATTTTGATTCATTTGAAAGCTTAATATTAAATGGCTATAATCAACTAAAGGACAGGCAAACAGTATCCTTACATTTTAACTACTCATACTAAAGTCTGCATTTTGTCTTTAATTTTTGAGTGATTCTTAGTGGAGATTATATAAATCTAATTCTATAGTTAGGACAACAGAACAGCCAAGGTTTCATGCTAGGTTTTTTTTTTTTTTTTTTTTTTTTTAAGAAAACAATAAAGAAGGAGCTCTGGGAGAAGGGAAAGTATAAGCAATAGGACCAAAGTAACCTTCATATGCATTCAGACAGAGGTAAAAGATCACACAAGCTGTAGAAAGACAGAGGCACCACATAAATTTGACCTTATTGATGCTTAGCTAGACTGAACTCTGAACCCTTTGAGGCTTAATGATCATCACTGCTGAATACATAAAACCTGCTTCCAAGGCTCTGGGACTTCCATGCTCAACTCCCATATCCCCCATATCATTACATATTAATGCTCATGTCAGAGGTGAAGCATCTTTGTTCTAACATTTATAGGAAAGAGAGGCAATGGGTCAAGTTTAGTTGTTTTGGCATATTATATTTACACAGTAAAAAAGACTTTATTAATGAAAACAAAGATTTTGTTTTCATTTTGTTTGTTTAAAGCTGTCTATGTGTTTCTAAAAATGACAATACACTCAATCAACAATTCTTTCATAATAACTACAGTGTATTTTTTTAATTTCCCAAGGAAGGAAGATATTCAGTTTCAATTAATTTTTCTTCATCTGAAAGAGAAACAAAACTCTCCACATTCTTGCCCACATTCAAATGCAAAAAGGAGAAATTTAGAAATTCTAAAGCAAGATTTTTGACTCTTACTTAGCTTTTCCAGCTTTCAGGCTAGATAAATGATTCCTGACATTTAAAAGTCAATTTGCTTACTAAAGGTTTCTTTCAAAAGTTTTAATTTATACAAGATTGCAAACACTTGATTATAAACAATTTATGTCAAAGTCATACATATTACCTATGTGTACACAAACATTTATACACACAATTCTTAATATTTTCCCTTTAGTAATACTAAAACAAAATCAACGAACAGATTGTTGAAGTAAATACACAAGACAAAGGAATTTAACAGCCTAGCACTTGAAATGCTATAATTGCTAAATCCAGGTTGTTTTGTCTGGACTAGTCATCAGTCTACTCCCTATGAAGGGAAAACATCTCTTTGTTCATAGGGAAAGTGGCAGAAAACTAATGAAACCACTGCGTAGGACTGATAGAAACCATAGGGGGGAAGCATTACCCATTTTCTCCTTGCAGAAAGTTGCAAACGCAAGACAGCAAGTAAACATGGAGCATGGAATAGGCTTTTCACTATTTGTTTCAGACAGTGGGCACCTCCACAGGAAACATCATGTCTGACAGTCAGCAGGAACATACCCAGCCTTCAACATTCAGCTTTATGTTACTTTATACCATAAATCAAGAGGAATGTTTCTAACTACTCTACTGCTGATTATTATAGTTACTGTTCTGTATGCATAACGAACCAATCACTTAGCAGAACAGAATAGTAGTATTAAAATTTCAGGGCTACGCAGCAGCAAACATTTCCCTGTAGTACCTAAATAGTAGAAGAATGCATTTTAACGTTGCGAGAAAGCTTGAGGGTTGGAGGGAAAGAGTTCATTATTTTCTAAAGTTATGTTGGGATAAAAGAGAAAGAAAAGCAAGCATTTAGAAGGGGATGTTAAGTAAAAGTTCTTAAGAGTCATTAGGTCAGTTTTGTGCTTCTATGAGATCTAAAAGTATCAGCAATTTTGCTCTGGTAATGACAAAGAATTTTACACAAAAATGTACATCATATATATTTGGTGATATTTTGTTGAAAGGTAAACATAGGTCACAACACTTAGGCCATTTAACAGCTTTGGAGATTTGGGGAAAGTGACAGCAATTTAATGTCATGACATACTCTTTAAAGGTGAAAATTATAAGAGGTTATAATATAAGCAATCTTGTGAAATGAACAAATCTTAAATGAAATCTTGAACTGCTACCATAGCCTAAACTACGCTTAGTGATATTTTTGGATTCAAAAATTATTCACTCATTTGTAAAAACAACTACTTTCTAGGTACTTTGCTCTTTCATTTGGTAATAATCGGCTCTAAAATGTTACTTCATAAAAAATGGAATCATGTCTCATATACTTTTCTGTATTGATTGTTGTTTTAATTACATATAAGGTTCTAAAACGTATCTGTGCTTTTTCACATCAAGAGCAATTACGTTTTCTTTTTTTTCTCTGTTGATTTTTTTACTTTTTCTTATTTTTATTGTAATTAATAGAAGGGTTACATTATATTCGCCAGATGAAAGGTGCATTACTTTACATACTTTGATACCCTTTCTCATGTCTTGGTCCCCATTTCCCTCCCCCCCACATCCACTCTCATCTTGTTTTCCCCCCTTTCCTATCTTGATCACATTTTGGTTACAAGAGGCATCCCAGTATATGAATATACTATAGTTTATTTATTATTTTCTTGAAGGACACAAAGACTGTTATGCAGTTGTGGGGCAATTACAAATAAAATTACTATGAACATTCTTGGACAGTCTTTTTGTGGAGGTATGCTTTTATCCCTTGGGTGTAAAAACCCAGGTATAGAATTGGTAAGCCACAAACTATCTGCATAAAATGTATATAATTAGCTTTACAAGAAATACGCCTGACTTTGCCCAAAAGTTGCTACACTATTTTCCATTCCTAATAACATATATGTTATATTTGCTCTACCTTAGCAACTATATTTTAATTTTGGCCATTCTGATAAGAATAATGACTGTGTTCAACAAGCCAGTAATTGTACTATTTCTTTCTTGATTAACAAAAAAATAAAATAACAAAAGATAAATAAAAATTGGGTTACTATTTTAAACTAATTCATACATTTCAAAAATTGTTTTCAAAATTCACAAGATATAAAAATATACCTACATGTCATAAATTATTCATTTTACTAGCAATGTTTGGTACAGATCCCTTGCAACAGATTTTTGGATCCTTATAACAACATTCTACATGCAAATTCCATGGGGGTATTCTATTTCCTTTATTACCTTTATTCAAGCAATCTCACAATAACAGAATCATTTCCAAAACAGTTCTTTGGTCAGTTTTATATGCCTTCAAAATTATATACATAGCCTTCATATTTTATGAGTTTATCAAAAAAATTGGGACCTGATCTAAAAATCAGCTCAAATATGATCACCTGTTATCATTAGGCTTTTCATTGACAGTTTCTCCTGTCTGTGTGTGTGTATATATATAAAATGTATCCAAATGTGAAAAACATTACATAATGTTGTGACACACAGAATATATTACTTATTCTGTTACCAAGAGCATTGTTTAATGCATTGCATGAGCCAGAAAAGTAAAAGCTGGAAACCAAGGGCCTCGTGGTAGTTTTCTCTAATCATATGTGGTGGTGGGGGGGGAGGTAAAGAAAAAGAGAAGAATTTCTTTTCTTTTACTGTTTCTAATTTTCACTGAATGGCTCAATTTCAAAAAAGATGCAGTCCACTGGTTTTCACAGACATATACATAAAAGCCTGCACTGAGTATGCAAAAACATTTTAAGTTTTCCAAGGAATAAAAAGATGTTTATTGCTACTGGATAAATTCAATGTTTTTTCTACTTATAAGCAAAAGAAGAACAAAAAAATTTAAATTTTAACTTGATAATCTTTGCAACTAATTTCACACTTTCCAACAGTAACTAGCCTTAAACAAAAAAGCTCAGGGCAATTCCCAGGCCCTGAATTCAAGCCCTAGGATGCTCCTTCAAACAACAACAACATAACACCACTTAGATTTCAACAGGAACTCATGTTTACATCTTTCTTTAAACATTGAAATCAATGCCTACAAATAACTGCAAGAGAATAAATGCATGCCACTGCAAAGAGTAACAGACTTCAAAGAACTGAGTTTAAGGAATCTCCCATACTTCCTAGTAGAACCATTTCCTAACATGAAAAGACAGAGTCATTTTAGGAAGGAGAATTTTATAAGACAATGTGTCTGTAAGGACAATGTGGCTATGCTTGTTATTGAACTTCACTTCTGATGCTTACACCCAGCCACCCTGAGTCGCATTTTGAACTAAACAATCTTTCAACACGCTGTATAAGCTACATGGAGGCTATGAAATCCCTTGAGACTGTAATTTTATTAACAACAATTAAAAAATCACTAAAGTCTACAACAAATGAAAGGAAGATAAAGTCCAATTTGTTCTGATAGTTTATGGTACCATTGCCATGCTGAGACATTAACCATGTGCTTGTTATGCATGCCAGTAATCCAGCACATACCTAATCTCATAAAAACTTGACAGCTCCTCAATAACAAACACTTATCCTACCATTTTATGGACTGAGATGATTTGACACATTTTTATTCAAATTTTGTCCTCATCTATTTTTTTTCAATTTAGTTTGAACTAGATATTAACTTCTGTCCCAGAGATTGTATACAACTCTGTCTCTCTGTCTGACTTGGTCTACTGAACACACAGATGGTATCTATAGATGGTGTCCATTTGGAGATTGTATCTCAAAATCTTTGAGGTAGTTAGACCTAACTGAAGTCACAAACATATTCTGTATGGCTGAATCAGTACTTCAAATAAACATATTAACATAAGTGCTTTTAGATCAGAGGCTCACTCTGTAGTTGTCATAGATTTCATCCTTCCCAATCCTAATATTGATTTACTTCTTTATACTATATATCTTGTATGTCTAGTTCCCATAGACATACAACTTTGAAAATTCTGATGACACTATGTAGATATAACCTCTATGTAGATTTAAATCATTAACTGAAATGCAAGCATTTTACGTTTTCTCAGAATGCTTGCTGTTCCTAACCCTCTGTATTTCCTCTTTCTTTTGTAACTCTGTTAACAGTACATCATCACTGCTAATCTTACTTCTAACCTGGTCGAACTCGTCCACTCATCCCAAAGTTATCAATAAACAAGAACTATATTTTAATCATCTTTAGAGACTAGTATGTGGTAATAAGATGATAAATCGTGCCACTGTATGTAACTGGCATTCTCAATAACAATACCAAATATAATATTTTACTGAGACTATCTCAACCAAGTAAGACATTAATTTTAGGCACAAGGAATAAATTAATTGAAGATATCAAGAGAAATTTATTTGCAAACTTCTCTAATAAAAAGAATGAAAATCTCACTGTACATAAATTAAAAGAAGTGTTACAATTGGTGCATGTAGAACCCTAGGGTTGAAATTATAAATGATAGAATAAAAATGTATAATGCAAACATAAAGTAGATTGTATTCATTTTCTCTCAGTACACATATTACTTATGTTAGATCAGCCAATGTAATTGAAAAGATTCTATAATAGTCATTCTATTATAAACAAGAAGACATGCAACCAAAGCTGTAACAAATATTTTTTTTAGTTTTATGGCCATTGAAAGATCACAAATTGCCCTCAAGAAACTCACTTTCTACTTCTTGGCACTGGGAAAGAAACATTTATCTAAGTTAAGAATATTTCCTTTCCATGAAAAGTTACACTGCAGAACAAGGAAACTATAACAGTTTGTCAATGTACATGTAAATATCACAGTAAGAAAAAGTGGGGTTTCTGGATTGTGAAACAATATGTAATTCCAAAGTATTTTTATTTAATCTGCAACCTTTTCACATTTATTTGCTTACAAAAGTAAAACAGCAATTTATTTGGGGGGCTGGAACACACGTAACACCTTTTAGTTTAACACAGAAACTTCAGTGTCTTTCAAAGCCAGAATGGGTGGTGCAAAAAGCAGATTTAGCACTTAAAGTGCCAGGGACCAAATCCAAGTTTGGGGATCTTGCAAGTTAGTTAACCTCCTTCTGTTCCACTTACTACAAAGGGTCTTTGTAAAGATTAAAAGAAATATAAGTATAAAGTATTTAGAATACAACCTTGCATATACTCAGACTAGATATTATAACTTCTGCTAAATTTCCATTATCTCTAAATATTACATACCTCCTGGTTTAATATAAGATATAATCTGAAACCACCTAAGCAGTATTTACCACAAACCAGAAACCAAATCAAGCCTATCGTATACCTATTCATTTTTAAGAAACAAATTAGGGACACACTAGTAGGAAAGCATATTGAATATCGTAAGAAAGGCAATCACCTAAATTTATAATAAAAAAAGCAACTGGAACTGGTGTTTCACACCTTTAATTCTAGCTAGGCTGAGATCTGAGGATTAGGGTTCAAAACCACCCTGAGCACCAAATCTGTGAGATGCTTATCTCCAATTAACCACTAGAAAACCTAAAGTGGTGCTGTGGCAAAAAGTGGTATAATGCTAGCCTTGAGTTTGGAGCTCAGGAAAAGTGCCCAGGATAAGAGTTCAAGCCCCTGGCCCTCCAATTAAAAAAAAAAAGCAATAAGAGGGATGTGAGATACCAGTCACTAAAAAAAGAGCTTAAATGAGATCTTCTGGTTGTTGTTTATACCATAAAGATAACATGAATCTCTTGTTTAAATAAAAGATCTCCAGCTTTCAGTAAAAAACACTTGCAAATAAGAATTTATATTTACATATATTTAATGATACACATTAAATTTTAACAAATTTTATTTTTTCTTTTTATTAACTATTAATATGACCTTTGTGCAAGTTCATTCTCCTTGAATGAAAATTTCTAGACACCTATTAACAGATTACAAAAGCTACTTCTGTTTTAAAACTGAGTTATGGCATCAACTATTTTAATTATCTAATGATAAAAAATTAAGGCCAAATAAATTGAGAAAATGGTAACTTCTATGGTTATAATAAAAAAATCATATGAACACAACTACATCAAAATTTTTCTTAATGTTATAAGTCTTCTCAAGTCTGAAAAAGTGTATCCTCAAAAAAAATGGACTAAAATATAACAAAACAAAATAAAAACTCTACTTAAGTAAAACCTTAACCAAAAAGGTAACAGAACTCTACAATAAAACTATTAAAACCTTGAATGCAACTGAAGAAGAAACAAGAGGATAAAAAGATCACCATGCTCAATGGATTGGCAGAATCAATTTCATGGTAATAGTCATACTACCAAAAGCAATCACAGATTCAATATAAACCTAGCAAAATCCTAAAGTGCCATTCTTCACACAAACAGAAAAGTCAACCCAACAATTAATATGGAAGCATAAAAAAACCTCAAACAGCAAAAGATATCCTAAGCAAAACAGATTAATACAAGAAATACAATAGTATTGAACTTCAAATTATATTACAAAGCCAGACTAACACAAAAATATGGTACTGGCACAAAACTAGACAGAAAGACTAATGGAACAGAATGGACAACCCAGAAATAAAACCACACAACTAGAGTTATCTAATTTTTGACAAAGGAGCCAAAAAATATGTGTGTGTGTGTGTGTGTGTGTGTGTGTGTGTGTGTGCAGGAGATTGAAATTAAGCCCTCTCTCCAACCTCTCATTCTGTACAAAAATCAATTCCAGATGGATCAAGATCTAAATCTAATATATGAAGCTATTATAGGAAAACATAGGGAAAGCTATGTAAGATATAGGCACAGGTAATTATTTTCTAAATAGCACACCAATTACCAAGAAAATAAGAGCAAGAACTGACAAATGGAATTGTATTTAATTAAAAAGTTTCTGGTGGTGCAGAAAGAAACACACACACACACACACACACACACACACACACACACACACACACACCTGATGCCAAAACTAAGAAATCACAGAATGGAAGAAAAGCTCTGCCACCTATTCAGTCAATAAAGAATTAATATCCAGAACACATAAATAACTGGAAAAAAAACCCAGCAAAGAACATATAATGTGGTTGGGGAGTTTGGCCTAGTGTTAAGAGTGCATGAAGCCCTGAGTTTTATTTCTCAGCAACACATACACAATAAAAGCTGGAAGTGGTGCTGTGACCCAAGTGGTAGAGTTCCAGCCTTGAGAAAGCTCAAAAATAGTGCCCAAGACAAATACAAGTGGGTAATAAATACATGAAGGAATGTTTAACATCCTTAGCTGCTAAGGAGGAAAATCAAAACTAATCTATGATTTTGATTTCATCTTACCCAGTCAGAGTGACAACTGTTTGGAAAACAAATAACATGTGCCCATGAGGATATTAAAAGTAGGAACCCCTTAATCACTTTTGGTGACTAGTTTTAGTGTAACCATTATGAACATAAGTATGGTGTTCCATAAAACTACATGTATACATTGATGCACAAAAGAGATATTTGTTTACCCATGTTTATTGCAATTCTGTTCATAAGAGCCAAACTGTAGAATCAATTGGGATGCCCAACAACCAATGAATGGACAAGGAAAATTTGAGTCAAGTGCCAGTGTTCATGCCTGTTACATTAGCTGTCCAAGAGGTTAAAGAGTAAAAGGATTATGGTGTAAAGCCAGACCAGGCTGCAAAGTTTATAAGACCTATCTCAAAAATAACCAGCAGAAAGTAAGGCTGGAAGTGTGGAAGAGCAGCAGCATAGGAAGTGTGAGAACCTGAGATCAAGTTCCAGCATATGAGGGAAAAGGGAAGGAAATGTGATACCTATATATACCACTTAGTTTTTAGCCATCAAGATAAATGAAATAATATTTCAAAATGGAGAGAAATAGAGATCGTGGCAAGTGAGATAAAACCAAAATGGAAAGGCCAAACAAATATCATATATATTCGCTTATCTATGGACTCTAGATCTAAAATATATTCATGTATACTGGAAGATACATATGTATACTACACAGAGAGAGAGAGTGAGGGGGAGCTAGAGAACACAAATATAACTATGGAACTATCCGGGAACATGACAGGGAGAAAGGAACAGTTATCTGCTGTGTATTTTTCTGCCCTTAATTTTGTGAAATTATGACTGCTTTACACAAAAAAGCAAAAGCTGCTTCAAAAACAAGGTAAAAGTTAATGTAGTTAATATATTCAATAAAGTAAGATTTTTACATTTGGTGAAAAGCAGTGTCTCTTTAGTAGAAGTTGGGCAGAGCAGAAAAAATGAATCAAGCATCCCTAACAGAGTACAGAACTCTACCATTTAGCATTCTTGGTGTTTCCTTGATGGAGGGCTCTTTGGAACCATAAACTTATACATACCAAGTATTTATGCATACAATAAAATGTACTGATATCAACTAGAGATAGTAGATCCTATAGTTATGAAGTTATTCTTTTTTATCATTCCTATTTTCAAAAAGCCTAAAATGAAAGGAAAGTTTCCTTTTGGCTCATTATAAGAAAAGAAAATAGTATTGAATTTCATTCTGAAGAAAAAACACGTGAGAAATAAGATTCCTTCCAAAAGCAAAGGTACTAAAAGTATTCAGTCAAGAAGGATCATATAGTCAAATACCATTTCCTATTTTTAAAAAAAGATCAGTCGTCATGCTTCATACACGTGTGGTCAATATACTAAGGACAGTTGTGTGATACTTATGAGAGATAAACAGACTTCATGAAGAAAAAAAGGTAAAATGTATAGACACAAATCACAAGCCTGTGTGTACCCAGGCTTGTAAAGCTTGTTTGTCATTGAAGTACCATGATTGAGTTTCAAAGGAGCTACTTATAAATGATATCATTAAATAGATTAAAATTCATGATGGTTAAGAAACACAGTTAAAAAGGAGCCCATAGCTGGGTGCTGGCAGCTCATACCTGTAATCCTAGCTATTCAGGAGCCTGAGATCTGAGGATTTCCATTTAAGGCCAGTCTGAGCACTAAAGTCCATGAGATTCTTTTCTCCAATTACCAGAAAACTGGAAGTGGTGCTGTGGCTTAAGGGGGAGAGCACTAGCCATGAACTGAAGAGCTCAGGGACACTGCCCCAGGCCCAAAATTCAAGCCCCATGATCAACATAAATAAATAAATTTTAAAAAGAAGTAATAGCTCTGACTTTAGTGTACTATGTAAAAGTTGTTCACAACTATTTCTTTTAGAGCTACTTATATTGGAATTAAAAAATGAATGACTATACAATAAAATTCAGTCAGCAGGGAATGGCTAATGACTGTGAATCTAAGTACTCATGAGGCTGAGATCAGAAAGTTCTTGATTTGAGACCACCCCAGGCAACTTTACCTCAACTAATAAAAGGAGATGATGTGGTGGTACATATCTGATATACCAGCTTTGTTGCAAGTACATCAGGGTCTACAACAGCTTAGAAAAAACACATGACACTATTCATAAAACAGCAAGAGTAAAAAGTACTATAGGCATTATTCAGGAGGTAAAGCATCTCCCTAACATGTACAAGACCTTGAGTTCAAACTCTAGTACTGCCAAAAATAAAAAATCACTGTGAATTTTGGGGTGCAGTTCATATGGATAATAGATTACCTCCCCAAGCACGTGGGATGCCCTTGGCTTGATCGGTAACACCACACACACAAGCACAGACACCGATACACAGAGGCAGAGAAACAAAGACTCACCATACACTAATTCTGATCTCACATAGCATACAAATGCATTCTTTGGGCATAAGAGTAAAGGCTATGGTAGTTTAAACCTTAAGTGGTATTTGTGATGGTCCCTTAGGTGCATTAAAGATGTGGATGTTCCTATTTTTCAATTTTTTTCATATATTTTTATTGCAATTAATAGAAGGGTTACATGATATTTGCCAGATAGATGGTGCATTAATTCCCATACATTGATACCCTTTCACATGTCTTGGTCCCCATTTCCCTCCCCCCCCACCCCCACCCCTTATCTTGTTTTCCCCCGTTCCCTATCCAATTTCAAATAAACAAATACAAATATATCCGATATATCAAGTAACAAAGTGAGATACTGTAACAAAAAAAAAAAAACAGATGCTGGAGGGGATGTGGCCAGGAGGGATCACTACTACACTGTTGGTGGGAGTGCAAACTCGTTCAACCACTATGGAAAGGAGTTCCTCAAAAGACTAAACATAGAACTCCCCTATGACCCAGCAATTCCACTACTTGGCATTTACCCAATCATCCAGAAACAAGGACATACTAAATCCACCAACACAACAATGTTCATTGCAGCACTATTTACCATAGCAAAGATATGGAACCAACCTAGATGTCCCTCAGTTGATGAGTGGATCAATAAGATGTGGTATTTGTACACAATGGAATTCTATGCTGCTGTCAGAAAGAATGGAATTGCCCCATTTGTTAGGAAATGGAAAGACTTAGAAAAAATCATATTAAGTGAAGTAAGCCAGACTCAAAGGAACTTAGGCTCAATGGTTTCCCTCATTTGTCATAATCAGTAGAACCTTGGGCCCTCCTAGCAGAGATTTGCAATAGAGCAAAATCTTGATACAAAAGGCCATATAGTAGGACGCTAAATGAAAGGATCTCTAGGATAGAGAAACATAATCCATATAATGAATGATTGTTATTTTTCAAATTTTTAAGATTTTGTACACCTACATTCTTAACTCCTTTAGGGAATTGTAAAATGATCATTTAACTATTCTCTCTTGGAAAGTGAACTGCAAATGGATTGCTACAACAGAGTAAGATGTACTTTAGAAATTAATCAGCAATATAGATCTTAGTTCTAAAGGAACAATAAGAAAATAGATTTAACTAAGACAGGTAAAGCCATCCTCCACCCTGCAGCATTTTTCAAATACTTTTTGAAATGTGATGTACAGAGGGGTTACAGTTACTTTCATCAGGTAATGAGTACATTACTTCTTGAACAGTGTTACTTATTCGCATGTTTTTCTCTCACTTTCCCTCCCCTAACACCCTCTCCATTCATCTTGTTTTACCCTTACCTTCTCTTTTTCAAATAACAAATAAATGTACATACAATATACCAGGTACCACATTCAGATATAGTAACGACATGAGATAAATCATAAGAGGAAAAGAAATGGCTTCACATAGTACATTAAGAACAACAATCACAAAAATAAACCTCTTGTTTTCATATCCTGGAGTTCATTTCACTTAGCCTCATCCTATACTGTTGGGAGCCAGAGTGGAATCAAACTGTACCTTGACTTGCATCAGATAATGGCTTTATTGTCTTATTGTTTTCTGGCCCTATTCTATGTAAATGACCTGAGATTTACCATATGAATGTAACACCTGGAGGTTCCCTGGGTCTGGAGGAGGCGGGAGTGAAAAATAAACGCGAAGTCTTTACCTGGACTGCGGACATCCCGGACCCGGTGTGTCTGTCTCTCTTCTATTTCTTCCTAGTTCTTGCCCCCTATTTCAGGAACCCCAATCTGCGAACCCTGGTTTGCTGCCGGTTGGTCCCGGCACTATACAGGCAAATGTACATAACTTTTGAGCTAGTATGATCCTCTGTGAGGAGAATCCTAGACATATACTAATTTTTACAAATTAGGGAAACCATGGAAACATAGGTTTCTTTGGGTCTGGCTTTCTTCACTTAATATGATTTTTTTCCAAGTCTTTACTTGCCATACAATGGACAAGGGTCTTATATCTAAAATATACCTGCAGTTCAAGAAATTAAATCTCTCAAAAACAATCCTCAAAGAAACAATCATCCCATTAAAAGATGGGCTGAAGACTTAAAGAGAGACATCTCTGAAGAGGAAATAAGAATGGCCTCTAGACACATAAAAGAAATGCAAATCAAAACAACTTTGAGATTTCACCTCACCCCAGTTAGAATGGCCATTTATCAAGAAATCTAATAATAGATGCTGGCAGGGATGTGGCCAGAATGGATTTCTACTGCACTGTTGGTGAGAGTGTAAACTTGTTCAGCCACTATGGAAAGCAGTATGGCGGTTCCTCCAAAGACTAAACATAGTTCCCCTTTGCAAATACTTTCAATATCACTGGTCTATTCAAACAGTTCAAATATACAGATGAAAAATAGAGGCAAAAATGTTTGATTTAATGTAAGATAAATATAGACCTCAAAATAAAAATGTTTACAATAAAACCATGAAATTCTTGCTGAACCTAAAAATTTTGTATCAAAAATTAATCACATATGCTTTAAAATAAGGGGAACAAAATTTCAACATCAGTAGCACCATTGCATTGTGAGATTAATACTTGCTAAATAATGACATGCTAAATGTGATATAAAAAGCAGACTGACCCTTAGACAAGAATTTACAGTTTTTAAAATGAAGCTTTTCAAAGCTTCTCA
Source organism: Megascapheus bottae (assembly GCF_031878675.1). NCBI lineage: Eukaryota > Metazoa > Chordata > Mammalia > Rodentia > Geomyidae > Megascapheus > Megascapheus bottae. Next base: position 18,830,544 of record NC_143512.1, on the reverse strand, counting down.
AAAACATTCTTCAACCCAATTTGAGAGCCCCAAAAGTCTATAAATTTTTAACTCTATCTCCCAAGCTTTATAAATTCTCTGGGAGAATTTTCTTGGAGCCTTTCTGATACATAAATTTGGTAGGTATATAATTCAGCTAAATATTGAATGCATAATCTTCAAACAGCTATGCAGTTGAAGACGAAAGACCCTGTACACAAGAATACAAACCTGTCCATACAAGATGGAAAACAAGGGACTCTTAATCCATCCTCAAGAATTGTGTGATAATTGTGTGTCCTTTTACCAATTCCATCTGAATAGACATAATATTGGAAACAAAACAAAATCAACTATACGAATAATAGCCAATAGTTTTATTACTAGTAAGAATAACTGTGATTAACTGGTACCTTTGATTTTCTTCCACACTGGAGTTTGAACTTTGGGCATTGTAGGTATTCACATCATCACATTAGCCACACTAATGTCCTCTGTTAACCTCTTTCAAATTTCAAAACTAATTATACATCTGCTACCTCATTGTATCCTTAAAATACTCCCTGTGAGGTGTTTTCATCTTCTTTTTATAAGTTAGGGAAGGAAGTTATACACAGAATCAGTCCTGAGATCAGCAATGCTATTTTCTGTTCTAGTTGGAATGGACTAGTAATGGAGTTAAGACCAGTTATTCAACTTCTAAATTTTAGATCACCTGCTAGACAATGAATGTAAAAGGCCAGATAACATTAGTGAGACCTCAACAGCAAGTATTTACAAAGTTACAAAGTATTTATTTATATATTTCTACAAGATACCTGTTGACATTACCATTTTATTACCTCCATTTTACACCTGTGGAAATCGAGGCCCACATTACTCCAACAATAAAATTTAAAAAAGGAAAAGAAATCAAGGTCCAATGTGAGTGTTCTGACTCACAAATGGTAATTTGTGACACCACATTTCTAAGCAAAACAACTAAAATACTTCTCCCTTACAACTTCTCTACATAGAATATATACGTATATATGTACAGAACAAAGAAGAGTGGATGTAAAAAAAAAACAGGCAAATTTGTGCTGCATCTATAATGCTTTATTCTGTTATTTCTGTACTTCATAACACTGAAACCACAGCCACAGTCTGGAGGTTATTCTATTAAGGCTGCCTCTTGAGATTAAAGCCAGCTAGGTCAGGCTTAAGCAAGAAATGTTCAATACTGATGATTATTTAGCTAACTATATTGCAAATAGATTAAAAAATTGGGTAGGATAACTTACCAGTCATGAAGAAGAGAAAAATGGGGAAAATATGGAAATATTTGGAGATAGAAAAGTATAGTGTAATTACTTTTCATACTGGAATGTGTGTATTGTGGTTCATTAAATATAAACTAAAGGAGAAAAAGTATATTAAAAAGTCAAAAATGTGATTTACTATGTAGAGGAACTTCTCACACAGAAATAAAAGGGAACACCATTCGAATCCATTGGACAAAAACATTGCATTCTGGTACATATAGGTCCTTGAGTAACAACCCCTATAAACAGGACATAAAAAGCTCTGAGCAATGCAGGAACAAAAGCCAGTCATTCTTGTTAAGACTAAATTGAGTATTTCACGAGTGCATGGCTTATTAATATGCCATGCAACAACTGATGATGTTTTAGATTTTGCTCTGAAAATTAACTGAATATGGATCACATTGTGCTTTTTCCTCGATAATAATTATCAAAGACAGAAACCTTTAGTAAATTGTTCTCAAGGTATCAACCACTGATACACTATTTTAAAAGTATACACAAGGAATAGTACCGAGACAGGTGAACCCTTCGGGTTTGAATTGTTGATGGTGAAGAAGTAGAATTAAGTCATGTGGATGCTGGCTGTTGTTTGGACATTCAATCCATTATTGACCTGATTTTCAGCTAGTCATTCCTAACACATACATGAGACGGTGTGTTCTGATATTTTTTTCCCACCCGGAAAAAAATGTTGCATGTCTCTTAATATTAGAGCTGGCAAGATCCATAGGAATTTTTTTACCCTTTCCATACACATCTGAAGAAGCCAGAAACTAGAGAAACTGACAAACTTGCTCTAAGATTACAAGACTTGACAAGGGTGCTGTAGCTGCATGGCCTGTCCAGAGACATTTCATACTGCACAATCTGAAACTCCATTTGTCTGGCCCAGGGTTCCCAAGACAAAGACTAAAGAAGAATGACAACAGCACCACAAAATACTGCCTCAGGATGCTGTTATTTCAATGTTTGCTTCACAGTTGTTGTTCTCCAAAGGGAACTATCCAAAACACCATGATCAGACTGCAATTTTGAACAAAAAATGTTTGTAATGGGAGTATCAAGCAGGTGTTTGACATCCTAAAATGTTCATGTTTCTTGGCTAATATATCCACAATTTCTTCCCCAACTACTATGCTGACAGACATTCACAACACCCAGGAGTCTTTCTAAATTTAAGAAGAATAATTTAAGGGGAAAAAATGAAGTGTTTTTCATCAGACTTACTGAAAGAACAATGTTTAATGTCTGTATGTTTGTGTGAGTACTAAGAAACTCAAAAGTTCTATATAAGTAGTAGTAGTATTTTATATATATATATATACCTCTAGTTGCAAAATGTGTATGCATAGATGTATTATAATAAAAACACACTGATAATAGTGAATTCAGATTATGTCATTTTTCAGTTAGAGTTTTTATTAGAGTGGAATTAGTAATTATACTATGAAATTAATATGGCTGGCTTATTCACGATAAAGAAGTAAAATGTGGTACCATCGATGGTGACTGCCCACACTGTCCAATCTATTATTGGATATCATTTGATTTTAGCCAGCCATCCCTACTGCTGGCACACAAAACTCTCTGATGCTCTTTCATCAGGCAAAAAGTGCCACATGCCAATGAACTCAGTAATCCCTCATCCAACAGTACTTTATGAACTAAATAGTCTCTGACTATCTAGTGACATTTTCTGAAAAGGTTTTGAAATCTCTATTTTTGTAAAGCCCACTAACTACAGAAAGAAAAAAAACCTGTAGCCTTCTACATTTAAATATCTTCTTTCTCCTGCCACACACTCGCAGATAAGGCTTTCTTAGTCATCATCCTACCCATTTACAAATCTCTCTCTCCTTTCATCAGGATATGTCACACTTGTCAGAAACCCATCATACTCATCCATGCAGGTACATTCTCAGAACCTGCACACCATGATCAACAGTGGAGGAGCAAAAAAGACCCTGAGCATGCCAAACATTGGTATTCACCATCCTAGGATCCCTTAACCACTGAAATTCACAGATGCACAACCAGACATCTTCAAAAGAAATTTCTTTTTTATTTTATAAACCATCCTGTTTTTCTGTTAACTATAATCTAAATCAAATTTTTGATATTTAGAGGAAGGAAATGAATACTGATGTCAATTTTATTACATTATCATTTCCAAAACTGGGCAATGGTAAGAATGTGACAGTGCCAATTTTATACTGCAACTATTTTTTTGTTTTTTATTGTAATTAATAAAAGGGTTACATGATATTTGCCAGATAGAAGGTACATTAATTCACATACATTGATAACCTTTCACATGTCTTGATACCCATTACCCTCCCCCCACCATACTGCAACTATTTTTGGTGGTCTTCAAACAAAGCATAGAAATTGGCATCAGGCAAGGAATACCAAGAATTTTCAGAGATATGAATTTAATTAAAATTATGACTTTTGTTGGTGAAAGTATAGGCTTCCTTTAGTCATCAAAATTCTCTAGACTTCATTTTTTTCAAGTTAAAAAAACCCGGAAAATTCTATTTATGCATGAAACACTTTGAGCTCTTCAGATAAAAGCCCACATATGTAAGTGTGATGTGTATTTATTGCCTCCTCTCTGATGTAAAGTGGCAGCCTTCTGCTTGAAATGGGATTAGAAATTCTGACTATAACAGAGAAGAGAGAAGCACAAATGAGTAACAAGCAGTCAGAATAAATAAAATTGAAAAGACAGAGGGCACTCCTCACAAAAGAAACATCAGTTGCGGAGCCTGTGGTTTAATTTGGTATGCTTTCCACTTTAAAAAAAATTGGGCTCAACTGCATGTATAATGAGGTACAAGCAGAAGGTACATTCAGTAGTACATGAATTAAAAATGACCTTTTCATTTGCTCTTCCGTAGCTTGGCATTCCTATATTATTAAAATATAATGTATTAAAGATTAAGTAAGTATATTAGCATATAGACATGATGCGTCTGTGGCAATAGAGATGAGGGCTACCCAACATGAAAGCCATTCATTCAAAATTCATATTTTTAATAGGATAAATGCCAATTAAAAGAACGCCAACCCTTCTAACAACAATTATAGTCAATTATTCTATCCAGGATGGAAAAGAAAGCAGTAAGGGGAAAATTCCTAAAGGGAACCACAAATAATAATTATGAACTATTCAGCTGTTGGGAGATAGCTGAATTGTGTTACAGGAAACATATTAAATAGATAAACTCCCTGACCTAATGAAATGTAACATTCTCAATCGAGAAACTAAAACACTAATTTCTACACTAGTATTTTTAAAGAAATAATGATTTACTAAATACATTTCTAATATTTACTCCTTTCTATGGCTTATTTTTAACATATACTACAGAAATGTATAGCATATTAGAAGAGTAAAAATTATTGCAAAAGTATAAGCATAAAATTATTCAATTAAAAAAGACAAACTTTTCTTTCCACCTCATTATTGTATAATGAAAGAAAATCTGAAGTACAGAAAACTAAAATAATTCTATGAATGTAATGCAGTTAGCCCCATTAATTACTTATATATTTTCCTTACTATTTCCTAAGACAGAGATACCTTATCTTCTGCTTTCTTTCTTGTACCTCCTAGCATATACTGTTACACTAAAGATATAATGTTGTGTCATGATCTCAGTAAATGTCACAAAACATTTTATACCTAAAGCATTTTTTTAATTTAATGATCATGTTTTTGTTGTTGTTGGTACTTTTCAAAAACTGCTTTAATTTCTCCCAATGGAAAGCTGGTATGCCCAAAATGTACAACAAGGAGTGTAGTTAAACCCAGAACTTGTGTCATTTTCCTATGAATTTTCCCACAAGGGCTTGAAAAGGGATATTGACATTTTTATTAGGAGTAATGGTGAAAGTATATACTATAGGGCTTTAGTGTCTAATTTAGAGAAGACCCAGAGTTTCTCCTAGTGGACTATCCAAGAATTTATCTCATATTTTCAAAAAATTCTGAGGTAAGATTAAGTACAGGTAAAAACTACCCATTAATCTGACCTGAATTTAGCATTCAAAGATTGAAATGTCAACCCCTCTCCTCTCCAAGGCTCCCATCCTTGGAGCCTTCCACTCTTAAATCCTTAATGTGTAACAAAACAAGAAATCCAACCTTCAAACTACTATTCCTAATTGATCAGATTCACAAGTGAAGGCTATAGTGTGTGTGTAACCTATAATAAAGTATGTATTGGGAGAGAAAAAAATTCACACTCATTAAAGCAAATAAAAATGTTGTGTTTATAAAAAGTAGGTAATAAGGATATCACACAAAAAGGCATTGAAATTTGAGGATGGGGAGAAAATTTTTTTTCCTTTTAAACTGATGTGAATACAAAATAGATATTTACAATAGAGATGCCTTTCTTATTTTCTTTCTTGTTCCTTGGATGAGAATAATAGTGATTTTCAGGCAAAAAAGAGTTGCTATGAATAAAATTTATCATCTACTGATGCAGTATTTTTCAATTACATTTTCATATTATCTCTCAGAGACAAATAGCAATAACAAAGACACATTAAAATGACACGAACAGCTTTTTATAGTTTTAATTATTTTTTCCTTTTTGGTAATAAAAATGATGGGGTATGTTTGCATGTGTTATATATTGAGAAGCAATAATACTACTTAAATATTCATAATTGTAGAAATAACTTTAACTTGATATTTTGAAAATTAAATGAATTGCTTCTGGCCCCTTAATATAACAGCTTTTTTTTTTATTAATACACATTGCAGGCAGACCTGTATTTCTGTCAATCACTTATTGTGCTTTTTATTCTATGCTGAATTGTTTTGCATAAAGATCATTTTCTTTTATAAGACCATAAAGTTTCAATTTCACAATTTGTAATGTAGATAATGAGCAGCTATATCTTCTCAAAGTGGGATACACATTCTCACCATCCACCCAGGGTCTCCTCTACCGTCCCTATGAAGTAAAAGCCTAGAAAATTAAACTATGAAATACTGCTCTGTACAATCCCAGTGCAGAGATCCCTGACAGCAGCTTGGCAGGGTCTCCTGAGGGCAGCCTATCATTCATCTAGGTTAGAGTCAGGATCTGACGCTTACCTTTGAACTTTACAAAGGATTTTATTCTAATAGAAAACTGAGGAAATTAAACCCCTATTCAGTTCTTACCCATAGAAGACAGAAGACGTTCTATCAAGGGTAGAATTAAACCTGAAGGACTTTGTTCTTTTCTCTTTATCTTTAAGCATATCTATTAATTTATTGAAACATAACATGTGATATGTTTATTACCAAAGTAACATAATTATATACATATATGTTGCACACTGATATATAGCTACCTTTTAAAACAAAATTTTAGTATGCAGAATAACACTGTTTTATATTTTTTAAAATTTCTTTAATGTCTGGCTTAATGGATGCCAACTGAATTTCCATGTTGCTCTACCATTCAATCTGTTGTGAAATGTTGATTTGGTTTGGGCTATACATTTATGACTTTTAAAAGTACAATCTTTAAGTAGTTGTACAAAAGAGTTTCCATTTAACATATCCTTGTCACCCTCCTCAACATTGTCACCCAGCCTTCTTCAGGTCCTATCCCCTCATTCTTAATTTTCCTTTTAAACATCTCAAAAAGGTTTCCTTCCCTTCAGAAGTCCTTACCATGCTACCTGATTTTAAACTTTTAGATATTTTAGGTATTTTTAACTAAAATCATATTCAAGTTATAACTAAGAGAGTGAAAATGAAGTCTACATCTTTCTCTCTACAGTTCCTAGTCAGTTTCTTTCTCTGGAAGGTTAGCCCTTCCTTTCTTCCATCCTTTCTAACTTCTTTTATTCTTACTCCCCCCCCCTCTCTCTCTCCTTTCTCCCTTCCTCCCTCCCTTCTTCCTTCCCACTCTCATCCTTCTTTCTCTCTCTCTCATCCTCTCTTTTTATCCTTCTGTCCCTCCATGTCTTCTCTTCACTTTTTTTGTGGTGTTCCTGGGATATAAACTCAGGACTTACTTGCAAAGCAGATGCCCTCCTATTTCAGCAAAGTTCCCTAACTCTTTATAAGTTAGCTATTTTTCAGTCACTTCTCAAAATTCTGTACACAGGACCAACCTGGACCAAAATCCTCCTACCTAGTCCTCCTACTATGCCTGGCTGACAGAGATGAGGAATGTCAATAACGCTTTCCCAGACTCAAACTATAATATTGATCTCTGCCTCCTAGACACTTGGGATTATGGGCATAAGCCACTATACCTTGCCCTCTAATTCCTTGAATAGCCTCCAGGGATAATCTATGAATTTAAAAATATATAATGGTGTATATCTCTGCATGTAATGAATACATATGTATAGATATATATATATGTATATATAACAGTATGGCATATATACACCCAGTAGCATGCATAAACTCTGGGTTAAATTCCCAAGGTATTCCCCAAAAACAACAACCAAAAAGTACTTTTAAGACATACAAACACGGGGGCCGGGAGTTTGGCCTAGTGGTTAAAGTGCTTGCCTAGCATGCATGAAGACCCGGGTTCGATTCCTTGGTACCACATACATAGAAAAAAGCCGGAAGTGGTGCTGAGGCTCAAGTGGTAGAGCTCTACCCTTGAGAAAGTCCAAGGACAGTGCTCAGGCCCTGAGCTCAAGCCCAAGTCTGGCAAAAAAAAAAAGACATACAAACATATAAAAAGCACATACAACAAATATTCTTAAATATTAAATATTACATTACACATGTAAGAATTTGTTAAAAGATATGCACATTTTTATTTGGAAAGATACGAATTTCCCCTCATATTTTAGCATTGGCAAACCTTGGAATTCAAAAAATACAACATAGTTAAATTAATATAATGGTGAGACTACAGAAAAATTATTCCAAATTTTTATTGAAGGAAAAAAACAAAATTAACAAATCTGCCTATTATTTTTGTACTCAAGATACATGATTAACTACAGATCCTTAGAAACGAGGTCATATTACTTCCAATAGATGGAACAAGTAAACGAGATACATTTGAGGAATAAACTGTATCAAACACTTTAAATAAGTTTCTAATTTGCGTTTTAAACAGGTTTCTTGGGAACTCTAGTGCACATTCACAGTTTCAGACTGAACAAGGATCAAAACGACCAAAGAGCAGAAGACCAGTCTAAACAACATATCAAAAAATATATCAACCAATTAATCAAATAATAAAATATCCCCCTTTTCTAATATAGTGGGGTTTCTGGGCAAAATCCCTAGTTGTTTAATATAGTATTAGAATTCATAGCGAGAGCAATAAGGCAAGATGCAAGCATAAAGGGGATTCGAATAAGGAAAGAGGAAGTGAAACTTTACTTTTTTGCAGATGACATGATTCTGTATTTAAAGAACCCTATAGACTCTACTCTCAAGTTGCTTGAGATGATTCTAAACTTTGGCCAAGTACAGGATATAAAATTAAGCCTCAAAAATCAACTTCTTTCCTTTATGCCAACAATGAGAGGAGAGAGGAAAAAATCAGGAAAGCAACTCCTTTTGCAATAGCTTCAAAGAAAATAAAGTACCTAGAAATTAACTAAGAATGTAAAGGACCTTTATGATGAAAACTTTAAAATCTGGAAAAAGGAAATTAAAACAGAACTGAGGAAATGGAAAAACCTCCCATGCTCCTGGATTGAAAGAATTAACGTCGTGAAAATGGCAATCTTACCAAGGGCTATCTACAAATTCAATGCAATACCCATCAATAATCCAGTGCCATTCTTTAAGGAAATTGAAGAAACAATCCAAAATTTCATGTGGAATAATAAAATACCACGTACAGCAAAAACAATTGGCAGAAAGAACAGCACAGGAGGAATATCAATACCAAACTTTAGACTCTATTACAGAGCTATAGTAACCAAAACAGGTTGGTAGTGGCACAAGAACAGACATGACGACAAATGTGTATAATATGATGATGTTATCATAAAAATTAACAGAATTGGTTAACCCTTTTTAAATTAAATATGAAATTTCCTAAATAAACCAGAACCTATTCAATCAATTTTAGGTATATAATCCCTAACTAAACTTTATGGGCAATATGAAAATATTTAAATTTCTTTTCCTTTTCCTTTTGGAAGGCAACTAATAAGCATTTTTCTTCAGTTTGTTATGTTACCTTTTATACCAACTTGTAAACTGCACAAATCTAACACTTGTTTTTATGATTATAATATTCATGTGAAACAACTATAGGATTTCTCATATTGAGCAGAGTATCTAGCTAATCAGGAAGCTGAGAATCACAGTTCAACTCTAATCCAGGTAGAAAAGTCCATAAGACTGTAACCTCTAATTAACCAGTAATAAAGCAGAAGCAGAGATATGTTTCCAATGCTAGAGCAACACCCTTGAGGGAAAATGCCGAGCAAGAGCAAGAAGCTCTGAGTTCAACCTCTAGTAACAGTATATGTACACACACACACACACACACACACACACACACACACACACACACACAAGATTTTCACATTTTTAACTCTCAATGTTCATAACACAACAGATAGAATACCCTTTAGAGTATAAATAAAAATTTCTAATTTTATTAATTTAAAAGTGACAATTACATCTGAAATTAAAACATTTAATCTTGGAAATAACACTAAGAATTTAGTTTAAAGAAATAACAGTTTGAATTAAAAATATACAGGTGAAATTACTTTCACAAAAAATTACATATGGGCTGGAAATGTGGCCTAGTGGTAGAGTACTTGCCTAGAACATACGATGCCATGGGTTTAATTGCATATACACAGAAATAAGCCAAAAGTGGTGCTGTGGCTCCAAATGGTAGAGGCCTACCACTGAGAAAAGTCAAGGACAGCATCAAGGCACTGAGTTTAAGCCTCAGGACATAGTTATATAAATTAGTTATTAATTTTCTTCTTGTTTATAATAAAGCAATGTCACAAATATCATATAAACCTGAATCTACATTGTATTTTGAATATATGGACAAAAATACTCTAGGTTATAGTTTATATTTGAATATGAATATTATAAATGTGATGAATGCCATTAATAATTTATACAACATAGACAATATATAATAGCCAACACATGAAACTAGTTTAATATATACTCCATTTATATATAGTTGTTCATCCTTCATAGAACACTTTTACTCCTATTATAAAGAGTAGAACCTTATGCATAGTTGGAATTCAATAAGCACTAAACACATAAAACTCTTCTTTAAATTGTAAAATGAGAAATTTTCTCCTATCTAGAAAACAAAATGTAAAGGAGCAATTGCATTTATTAGAATGGAAGTTTCCATAATCTACAAATTTCAGCTCTCTGGATTTCATTGGTATCTTCAAAAGCCAAGGAGAAGACCCTGATAATAATACAGCCAAACAGGTTCATACATTTTTAGAATATATCTTAAATGTTATTGAGAATATTGCACATGTAAAGTGCATGTTGTGTTTGTAATTTTGTGCTTGATTTCTTAAGAGATGAATAGTAAACTATAAAGGTGACAATTCCCACAAACCTGGTTTTGCCCCTCCATATTTTTTTTGCCAGACCTGGGGCTTGAACACTGGGCTTGAGCATTGGCCTTGGGCTTTCTCAAGGCTAGAACACTACCACTTGAGCCAGAGCACCACTTCCAGCTTTGTCTGTGTATGTGGTACGGGGAATCGAGCCCAGGTCTTCGAGCATGTTAGGCAAGTACTCTATCACTAGGCCAAACTCCCAGCCCGACTCCCTGTTTCTTAGTACATAAAGTATATTTCTACATGAGAGTTGAAAATAACCCAATACTTGGGGGCAAGGCAGGTAATAAAGATTTATTTACATGCATAAATATCAGTCAATTGCTTGAAAATTAAAATACAATCAATTCTAATTTTTGGGCTAAGTATATCATCCTGAAGTACAGTTGTAATCTAACAAATCATGGGTGAGATTTCAATTACAAATTCTGTTTTTCAGGTGTAGTTTCACAGTGATCATATTTGAACCTTTACTGATAGTCTGCAGCTCTTTTGTTACATTAGTTTTTATATTATGTGTTGGCATTTCAAATATACTCATAGTCTCAGACAGCATAAGTAGTTGGAAACAAATCTTTGATATTGAGTTTAATTCTTCACATTTTATAAATTGTATGAAAATTTAACAAAGTTGTTGAATTCTGCCTGATGATCTAACATGTTACTGAAAAAAGTGTACTAATTCAAATATAAATAGAGTATCTGATTTTCAGTAAAATATTTTGACATACTCATTCCAATCAAATATCAAGTCAATTATCACCGAGCACTTTGAGTCAAAGATGTTTTTGTCAAAGCTAGATGAAAAACAAAAGTTCTTTTGTACATCAATAAAATATAAATACTCCTAATTGTTACCAGATTTTTTCTGACAAGCATTAGCACAGAACAAATAGGTAAAGCCTGTGCTGAGCAATGGGAGTATTACAAAGTAGCATTTACAGTAGAAACACTGACAATGCAAAACAAAAATTTAAAAAATACCCAAGGGGTAAAGTAGAGCTAACTAACAGGACAATTACAAAACTAATTGCTCTGTAAAATCTGACTCCTCAGAAAAAAAAGTTATAATGTCGTTTTACTAAAACTAAATACCTGAAGTTATGAATGTATTGTTTGCATACAAACATCTACCACACTGTTCATAGGAAGAAATACATTGTTTTTTTTCATTAAAAAATTGCTATTTTAAGAGCAAAGTAAGAACAGAAAAGAAAATCTTCACAGCAAATATATCCTAATATTTACAATCAATTTCCCTGCAAAAGCATCACTATTTGTTTTCCCCTTTCTGTGGCCTATCTGCATCAAATAAGTGACCGTATTTTAAATGGGGTTATAGCCCATTGGTGGAGTACTTCCTTAGCATTTGTGAAGTTCTGGGATTCAGTCCTGGAATTGCTAATTTAAAAGATGTGCATTAAAGAATTAGTCAACTAGGACTTAATTTAGCAACTTCATTATAACTAGGCTATACTGGAATGTATTTCTTTACTTAGAAAACAGAAATATTAAGGGGATCTTTTTTGCAGTCAAAGAAGAAAATGGAAATAAATCCTATCTAGAAGCAGAGAAACAATAATGGGGCATATTTGGGTTTTTCTTTTATATTCCTTGGAGTCAATCCTGGGGTTTGAACTCAAGATCTAGGAGCTGTCCTTGAGATTTTTAGCTCAAGAATAACACTCTACTAAACTTCCAGGTTTTTGGTGGTTAACTGGAAGTAAGTCTCAAGGACTTTTCTGCCTGAGCTGGTTTTGAACCTTGATATTTAGAGCTAAGCCTCCTGTGTAGCTGGGATTACAGGCATTAGCCACCAGCACCAAGCTTAAGAGGCATAAAATACCTTTTGGAAAATGTTCGGGATTTTTTGTTGTTGTTGTTGTTTCTTTGTTGTTGTTGCCAGTCCTGAGGTTGAACTCAAGAGCCTGGGAGCCGATCTTGAGGTTCTTTTGATCAAAGCTAATACTCTTCTAGTTGAGCCACAATTCTGCTTCTATCTTTTACGTGTATCATTTGGAGATAAGAGTCTCACAGACTTTCCTGCCTGAGCTGGCTTTGATCAGTAGTCCTCAGATCTCATCCTGAGTAGTTAGCATTACAGGAATTTCAAAGGATAATTTTGGGTTGTCTTTGTTAATCTTGCGCTCTCGCTCTCTCTCTCTCTCTCTCTCTCTCCCATATATATATTATATATAATATATATGCTATATATATGCCATATACTATATATATAGTATATATATACTATGTATACACTATATACTATATTTACTATATATACATTATGTATACAGTATATACTATACATTATACATACACTATACAGTATATAGTATATATATACAGTATACAATGTATATATACAGTAAATATGTGTATGTCTATATATATGTGTTTCATTAGAAATAAATAATATTTAAAAATCACATTTTAAAAAATCTCATTTAGAAAAACAAGTCTGTATATTGTAAGTCAGGATATCACAGAGGTAAACTTCCTGCAGATCCAGAAAAGGAAGAAAGACTTTTCCATCCTCTAAACTAGCTCCAGAAAAGCAAGCTGTCTTATTTTTCTTGGTTTTTCTTGCCCATAAAATGAGAGCTGATAACTTTATTTCAAAACTTTGATCCTGCAGATTTCTGAAACTATGTTCTATAGCACTGGTAATGAATTATTTTCACTTTATATTCCAAACTCCTAGCTATTATTATTTTAAACACATGATATTACCATGATCAAGTAACAAAACTAATCTGTAGAGAATTACTCACTAGAGTTGGTTGGTTGATTGATTTTTTTATCTTCTACTGCCGTAAAATATTTCTTTAGATACATGATATATATTTTAAATTATATTATTCATTGTAAATATCAGATTAAGCTGAAGTATCTTTTCATATAACAAATTTTAAATGAATATACCAATGTTAAAGTCTCTTCAGAAACTGTTATGTTCACTATGACATATTACAATCAGTAAAGTCCTACAAAAGCAAATTCATCAAAAAATTCTCAGAGCACTAATCTAGTTAATGAGAGTTTCGTTTAGGACTATGATTACCTTCAAAAGTTTCATAGTCCTTAAAAACCATTGTAATGTTCTGAGTCATCAACTCTTTCTTTTAATTGTTATTTTAAGAAAATATACAATTGGATACGTCAGGTTATGAATATATGTTTCTTGGGCATTTTACCCCTTCTTTCATTTTTGACAATTTTCCCCTCTCATTCCTACCCACAAGTCACAGAGTTCATTTAACAGTATATATCGAGTACAATCAAGAGTTCATTTTAACATAGTATATACTGAGTGAGCATTTGCTCAATCTTCCTCACTCTATTCCTGTGACCAGTTTGCCTCTCTTCTCCCCAAAGAGAAAAGCTAAAGAAATTAAAACACCAATATAGAAAATTATGTTTCCATTCCCTGGAATTTGTTTTGGTAAATAATATGTTAGATGTTCAGAGGACAAACACATTTAGATTTCTCCCCCTTCGATACAATTTCCTTGAGTCTATTTCTGTTTAAATAGGTTGTTTTGCATGAATATAAAAAGCCTGGGCTGGGAGTTTTGCCTAGTGGTAGAGTGCTTGCCAAGCATGCATGAAGACCCAGGTTCGATTCCTTGGTACCACATACTTAGAAAAAGCCAGAAGTGGTGCTGAGGCTCAAGTGGTAGAGTTCTAGCCTGAGAAAAATCCAAGGACAGTCCTCAGGCCCTGAGCTTAAGCCTAGGACTGGCAAAAAAAAAAAAAAAAAAAAAAAAGCCCTGTGTAAGTGATTATGTTTAGTTGTATTTTATATTTCTCTGAGCTTGGCTTACTTCACCTAATATGATTTGTTCTAGGTCCATCCATTTCCTTGAAATTAACATAGTATTTCATCTGATAAATGAGCAAAAGTCCATTGTTTATATGGACCACATTTTCTTAATCCACACATCTATTGTAGGATATGTAGGCTGTTTCCACACGTTGGCCATTGTGAATAATGCAGCAATGCACATGGATATACACTTAAAAGGGTCAGTGGCATGGCCTAGTGGTAAGAGTGATAATCTAGCCTGCATGAAGCCTTGAGTTTGATTCCTTGGTACCACATACACAGAAAAAGCTGGAAATAGTGTTGTGCTCACGTGATGTACTACTAACCTTGAGAAAGCCCAGGCCCTGAGTTCAAGCCCCAGTACTGGCAAAAAATAAATACATAAATACATAAATTAAAAAAAACATTTAACAGGCTTGAATGCTGCTAGCACACACCTGTAATCTTAGCTACTCAGAAATATCAGATCTGAGGGTCATGGTTGAATGCCAACCCAGGCAGAAGAGGCAGTGAGACTCTACCAAAAACTCAGAAGCATACTGTGGCTCAATTTGTATACCATCAGACCTGAACAGAAAAGCTCAAGGACAGCACCCAGGCCTTGATTTCAAAACCCAGGACAAGTACATACATATATACACACACACACACACACACACACACACACACACACACACACACACACACACACACACAGTTATGCTTAATGGATCCTCTCTATTATAAAAAATCTTATTTAATATTGGAAAATGAAAAGATATTTTCATTATTACATGAAGAAAGGAATTGCCATACAATAAAAACTGAAATATTATATAGTTTTTAAGTCATCGACTGAGTTTTCTTAATAAGGATATACATTATCATTACAAACGTGTTGATCTCATCTCTAAAATCATCTGTTTATCATACTGTCATTTCTATTTCATAAATCAAAACAGTCCTCATTAGTGTAAACTCATTAAGGTAAACCAAATCTCAATTGCAAGTATCTCAGCATTTCTGAAAGCACAAATATAAAGATATCCAAGTTAATGTCACTTAATTAAAAATATATAGTTTGCTTTGGCCACTTCTTCCTAACTCTGGTCCTTATTATCTGGACTAGTGAGATTAAGATAATTTAGGGCTGAATGGCTCTGGAGTGCAGCAGAGCATAAAGCCTTCTAAAATGGAGAGGCTCTGGCTCAGAATATCCTGTATCATGCAACTACCACTGGGAACTGCAATTTATTTGAAACAGGATTTTAAGGGGGAGGGAAGGACTCAGTTCTATAAATCTCAAGTTTAATAACTTTGCAAACAAAGTAGATAAAATACTGCCATAACACCTTTAAGTTCACAAACAAATAACTGGTTTCCTGATGGCTCAGTTGATTCAAACCAAAGCATTTTAACATAAAATTTGTCAGAGAAAATTTCTGACAATAATATATGTTATTAAGATACAAATGGTATTACTAGCTGATGGGATGAACTCACATTATCTCGCTTGAATTCCCAAAGTATAATTCTTGGCTTAGCTAACAACATGGACTTTAACATCATGTTTTGAATGTGGATATTAAGATGTCTATGACCTCATAAATCCAGCCTATCTGCATGAAGTTTTCAGCTATAAGGCAATGATATAAAATCTTAAACCAAACTGCCTATGTCAAGACTGAACCACTGAAAATCAAGAACTCCGTGAATTATATCTCATATGCAAGTTCCAAATAAAGATAAAACATCTGTTTTTAAGTGTGATCACACCCAAGTGTGTGCATTCACATCTAAGTATGTGCCTTCTTTTTGATGCCAATTGTAAGTCAGATCCAAATTGATATTGTTAATTCTAAGTTACCTCTTCTTCCTTTATCTCTTTTCAAATCCTTTCTCTTCTCTTGTTCTCTTTCTTCATTTCCTTATAAAATTTCTTCTCCCTTCTGCCTCATTCACACATTCATACACTATATTACTTTTCCTTTCTGACTCTCTTGGTTTCTACATGTTCAAGTTTCCTCAATTCTTAATTTTTTTCCTAAAGTAATGGTCACATTTCTCCTTTCTTTCATGAGTAAAGATCATCTAAACTTGCTGTCCCTTTTGTATCTTTCATTTTCTCATTGATGGTACATTAGTTTTCTTTTTTCTACATTTTAGAGTACAACTCCATTATACTTACTAAATCATCAAATTCCTTAAACCAAAGGCATATCACATTCTTTCCTCATACACAACTTCTGAAGAATCTGAGTTTACCACATTCTTCCAAATGACACCATCTTACCATCTTGTCCTGCACTTTCAAACAATTTCTTCCCTAACTTGCATATTACTTCAGTTTCCCAACATGTCTAGTTAGGGATCATCCAGATCTTGGACACTGCTCTTTATTTTTAAATTTTCATGTTTACAGCACTTTTTTACATGAATTTTAGTGAAACCTTCATGTCTAAAAGAAATCAGCATCATTACCATCTCATCATGAATATATTATCTTTTTTAAAATATTCATTTGACAAAACATAGATACAAGAATATCCAAAAGTTTACTAATGCTTAGAAACTTCTACAATACATTGCTTACATCAGATGGTTATTGTTAGAAATTCAAGTATGAGCAACAGTAAGGGATTAGTAGTTGGTTCTAAGTCACAAACTGCAGAAACTGTCCTTAAAGAATGAAACAAGTACCTCCAACCATATCTTCAACCATATCTTAACAACAATCTCTAATAGTGTTTTAAATTCATTCTTCATTAACTCTTTTGCGTAAGAAGTACTCATCTAGAAACATGTAAGGTCTTCCTTTTAGCAGAAAGATGATAGAGAGCTACAAGAATAAAAAGACCATATCTGGGGTAAAAAAGATAAAAGGCTAATAAAATTCATACTCAAAAAATTATTGAATTACTTCTTACTTTTCATAGCCTTTAGAAAGTTTCTCATATGTTTGCCTGAAGAAAAAAAGCATTCTGAGTAAAAGCTGAAATGTAGGGCTATATTTTAGTGATATTACATAGCAATATTGGTTAAATGGCAGTGTTGAAAGACAAAATTTAAAAGAAAACAAAAACCCTCATCTGTGGCTATGTTTCAAAGTTCAGTTAAATCAAATGAAATGATTTTGAAATTCAGAGCTAAAATTGGGACATAGAGTAAAGAGAACAAGTACTTTAAATACTTCTTGCATTTCGTGTGTGTGTGTGTGTGTGTGTGTGACACGTCCATATTGGTTCTAATACTTGAGTTCACAGTGTTGGTGAGCATTTTTGCTCAAACTGTTGTTGTAGCACTTGAGCCATACTTCCACTCCCAGCTTTGAGATAGTTAACTTTTTTTTTTTTGCCAGTTCTGGGCCTTGAACTCAAGGCCTAAGCCCTGTCCTTGGGCTTTCTCAAGGCTAGAGCTCTACCACTTGAGCCACAGCACCATTTCTGGCTTTTTCTATGTATATTTGGTACTGAGGAATCGAACCCGGGTCTCTGTGCATGGTAGGCAAGCACTCTATCACTAGGCCAAACTCCCGGCCCCCCAGCTTTCAGATAGTTAAACAAAAATAAGGGTGTCTCTGAGAGGACATCAAAAGAGGAGCCGAGGTGTAGGAATGGTAGAACAATGTAGACTGTTGAGGCAGGTAGATGATAGGAACAGACAAGGCTAATGAGGAGTGTGGATGAGGACTAATATATAACATGAGTGTTGCATGGTGAAAGGAGAACAATGAAATTATTGAACTTGTTTTGGAAAGCAAGTGTAAATGAGGCATGGTTGATCAGCAGATATTGTATGTATATGTGGAAAAGTGACACTGGAACTCAACTTGTACAACTAACGTATATTCATTTAATTTTTTTTAAGAAAGTGAAAAATTGCTTGAATTTTTCTGTTCAGGCTCATTTTTTCTCAGTACTCACCCTCTTAATGCAGATGTGATTACTATTGGAAGCTGAGTGCAGGGTCAGGCTGGCCCATGAATCTGCATCACTGAATAAGATAGCCACACAAAGAAATGAGCTGTCATGTATGAACGTCATGCCTAACTTTGAGCTATATCATTGGTATTGTGAATCACTTTCTGCTGAGACTTGATTACCATTGGGTACAAATGTGTTATTGCTTTATCAGTCTCTGCTGAGACCTATAATGAGAGTAAACACGAGGACCTCCCCTGCCCTGCCTACTTTTGTGATGATAGGCTCCTGCACCCTATATTAGCTGAATGTACTTCCTCAATAAAGGATGGGTCTCCCTGACTCGTCTGATTGTCCACTGGCCAGGGAAGGCTGGGTGTGGGTGGTCAGTTGGCCCTCTCCTTTCTCGGCTCCTCCTGGTCGGGGTGTGTTCTCTCTATCTCTCCTGCAGGTCGGGAGGGAACAAGGACTAAAAACCCCGACATTCATAAGAGTGAGCCATTGGTACCTAGTGAAATATTTAACATACTGCTTCATTTCTGAGAAACAACATATATGAAGACATCATCTGTACATGAAAGTATTAATTAATTACTAATGAATTTACTATCTTAAAGGAGTCACCACCAAGAATGCAATTGAACCAAAAATTTTGCCATGAAAAAATGGCACTTATGAAAAGTGGGCGCAGTGGCTCAGGCCTGAAATCCTAGCTATTCAGGAGGCTGAGGTCTGAGGATCACAGTTAAAAGCCAGCCTGGGCACTAAAGTCTGTGAGTCCCTTATCTCCAATTGGGAATTAGAGCTGTGGCTCAAGGGGTAGGGCAGTAGACTTGAGCTGAAGAGCTCAGGGATAGTTCAAGCCTTCCCCCCCCCACCCCCTACCAACAAAAAGAAGAAAAGAAAGAAAGAAAGAAAGAAAGAAAGAAAGAAAGAAAGAAAGAAAGAAAGAAAGAGAAAAAAAGGAAAAGTTACTTATGAAGAAAACGAAAGATGAAAATAAAAAATAAACTACTAACCTTTATATGGAAAGTGTCTTCGATGAAAATAATAAAACTGCTACAACAAAGCTTTAAAACACAGACAAGTATGTCTAAAAATCCCACATTAAGATCCTTACTATACAAACCACCAAGTATTACATTTTAAATATATATATAATATTTTCTACACTTAGAATAGGTATGAGTTCTTACAGAAAATAAAGTTAATCTCATAAAATCGGGTTCTACCATTAATTAAATTTATCTTAAAAAAAAAACAAGCTAGAAAATTAACTAGAAAGCCTAAAGAGTGGGAGAAGATCTTCACTAACCATACAACAGACAAAGGCCTCATATCTAAATTATATCAACAGCTCAAAGAATTGAATCCCTCCAAAACTAATCTTCAAAGAAACAACCATCGCATTAAAAGATGGGCCAAAGACTGAAAGAGTCTTCTCTGAAGAAGAAATAGGAATGGCCTATAGACACATGAAGAAATGCTCTACATTTCTGGCCATAAAAGAAATGCAAATCAAAACAACTCTAAGATTCCACCTCACTCCAGTTAGAATGGCCAGTATCAAGAAATTTAATAACAATAGATGCTGGAGGGGATGTGGCCAGGAGGGATCACTACTACACTGTTGGTGGGAATACAAACTTGTTCAACCACTATGGAAATCAGTATGGCAGTTCCTCAAAAGACTAAACATAGAGCTCCCCTATGACCCAGCAATTCCACTACTTGGCATTAACCCAATCGTACAGAAACAAGGACATACTAAATCCACCAGCACAATGATGTTCATCATAGCAGTATTTATCATAGCAAAGATATGGAACCAACCCAGAGGCCCCTCAGTTGATAAGCGGATCAACGAGATGTGGTATTTATACACAATAGAATTCTATGCTGCTGTCAGAAGAATAACATCACCCCATTTGTAAGGAAATGGAAAGACTTAGAAAAAAATCCTATTAAATGAAGTAAGCTAGACTCAAAGGAACATAGGCTCAATGGTTTCCCTCATTTATCATAATCAGTAGAAACCTTGGGCTCTCCTAGCAGAGATTTACAATAGAACAAAACCTAGACTCATTAAGGCCATACAGAATAACCCTAAATGAAAGGACCTCCAGGATGTAGAAACAAAAGCCATATAAGAAGTGATTGTTGTTCTTAATGTACTATGTTATCTCATCTCTTTTGCTGTCTCTTGGTTATCTCATATTGTTACAGTATTTCACCTGGTTATCTGATATATTGTATATATGCATATTTGGTTATTTGAAGTCGGATAGGGAAGGGAGGAAAACAAGATGAGGGTGGGTGGGAGGAGGAAAATGGGGACCAAGACATGTATGTGAAGTAATGCACCTTCTATCTGGTGAATATAATGTAACCCTTCTATTAATTACAATAAAAATATATGAAAAAAAGCTAGAAAATGGGACTGAGTATACTATTTATTGTATTATATTTATGTATATATAACCAAAAATGATTAAAGAAAATAATAAATCAGCTTTTATAAAGATTTATTGTATGATCAGATCATGAAAAGTCAAGCTGATTAAACTCCCTTCTTATTAGAAAAGACGTAGGACACTAAAATCGATGTGATTGCTTATTCATTCATTCATTCATTCTTCATAAAATATTTACCCTCTGTTCACTAAGTGCCAGTCTCCATGTCCACTAACAATGACAACATAAGTTCTTCTTAAAAACAAATAATCGAACATTAGGAATAATGTAAGTGGGAACTGCAGCAATTATGGAAGGGTTAAAGTTACTTAGGAGAAGTATTTAAGAAAATGAACCTATTTCTGTTAAATATAAAAGAAACCCAATCTGACCTAACTTAGCCTCAACTGTTAGAGGATTGATTTCCACAAGAAAGGAAGTGCATTCAGTAAACTAGAAACAAGGATTCTGAAATCTTGCTTTTTCCCTGTGTCTTTTCACTTGGCTTTACAAATTATTTTCTCTCAGAGCAGGTTCTCCAACTCCAGAGCTGAGGAAGCTCTGGATTCATACCTTTCCATCTTGAGCTGGACTAGTTATATCAAACTGGGTTTACAGATTCACACTCATTAATTATGCCCACTCAGGAATTCTACCTTAGAGGTCTGATGTTAAGCATATTAGATGTTCAAAAAGATAATTAAATGCAAATGATGAAATTATGGTTATAGTTAGTTGTATTCAGCAAGAACTGTACTTCCTAGGCATGTTGACTAGAAAGTTGGGTGATTCCTAATGAGACCAGTTGAAAACTTTCATTAAGTACCTTGACTATGTTGTTGAAGAAGAATTTGTATAATGATGGAACAAAGTGATCCTAAAACACTTCACAAGAGTCATTTTAGAATTTTGGACATATTTTCGAAACAAGAAGTCTGAAGATAAAATTGCTGACTCCTGGTGAAAAACAAAAATAGAAATAATATATCTGATGTTATTTAACAGAATGAGAGCCACTAGGTGGAGTTTTTTTTTTTTTTTTTGCCAGTCCTGGGCTTGAACTCAGGGCCTGAGCACTGTCCTTCGACTTTCTCAAGACTAGAGCTCTACCACTTGAGCCTCAGCACCACTTCTGGCTTTTTTCTATGTATGTGGTACCAAGGAATCGAACCTGGGTCTTCGTGCATGCTAGGCAAGCACTCTACCACTAGGCCAAACTCCCCGCCCGAGTTTTAAGACTATTAAAATGAAGCATTTTTGCCTATGTTTAATATAATTTCAGTATCATATTAGAACTAGAGAAAGTCATTACAGAAAACAAAATACCCTCAAACTAAAACATGCCATCATGATTCACCACTGTCTTAAAAAGCTCATAGGGGAAACATAACCAATATGATTGTTAAAAGTTGTATGTTTATTTGTAGGTGCCAGCAATGAGATTTTAAGGCTCAACTCACAGAAGGTAAGGAGTAGCAAACTTTTGACTTTTTTTAGGTTGATTAAATTAATCTATTTTGCTTACCTTTGCAATAGGCCCAATTTATACAACAATTACTTAGAAGTAACTCTTGAAATGTATCATGTGATTAATTAATTGCCTCGGCTTAGGAATGCAGTGTTGTTTCCTCATTGTTCAATTCAACCTAATGCCCCATAGAGCACAGATCTAATTAAGGAGCAAAGTGAGGAGGCAGATATTAAGAATGGCATTTCTATGTCACCACCCATGTTGGTACAAGATTGAACACCAGTAGTTACTGCCTCCAGGCACCACATTTATTCAGTGCATTCTTGTGACACTGTATAGTGTTGATGGAAATGAATGAATAGAA
The DNA here is from genome assembly GCF_031878675.1 of Megascapheus bottae. Taxonomy (NCBI): domain Eukaryota; kingdom Metazoa; phylum Chordata; class Mammalia; order Rodentia; family Geomyidae; genus Megascapheus; species Megascapheus bottae. The sequence continues at coordinate 18,807,677 of NC_143512.1, read as the reverse complement.
GATAAAATACCTTGAGAAAAACTAAAAGAAATATGCACAGTTATATTTATGTTACTTAATTTTCTCAGAGAAATAGAAAGCAAATGATCTGGTCTATACATCATGATCAGTTGATACAATTTCTTTGGGGCCTGTGGCAGAGCATACATCATGGTATGAGAGCATACATCATGGCTATCAAAAAACCAAATAGAACATACAAAGAGTTGAGCCCTTTCTTGGGTGAGTTCCAGTGACCTACCTTCCTTTCACTAGGTCATACACCTAAAAGGTTTCACCACCTTCCAATAGCATGGGGACCGAGGATGAAGCTTTCACACTCATTTGTCCTTTTGGGGGACATTTAACCCAAACCATATAATTTAGTCTTGCTGTAGCTTCTATATACTTCTGCATGTGATAAAAGGTATAAGAGACTGTGTGCTGGTGACTTATACCTATAATCCTAGTTACTCAGGAGACTGAAATCTGAGGATCACAGTTCAAAGACAGCCTGGGCATGAAAAGTCTAATTTGGAGTCTCATCTCCAGTTATCTACCAGAAAACCAGAAGTGGTGTGGTGGCTCAATGTGGTAGAACTCTGAAGTATATACCCTCAGTAGGACCTCCTACCAGGTCTGACCTCTTAAGTGTTCCATCAGCTTTATACTGGAATGCTTAAGTGGAAGACTCCTAGACAGGAATCTTTGAGGAACAAACTAGTTAGCTATTTGTATTTGTTTAGGAAGGCAAGAATGTATAGCAATACTGCTTTTATTTTATGGCATTATTCCCATTTTTCCAATATTTACCGTATCTAAAATGAGATTTAAGAAAAAGTGAAAACTATAATCCTTGCAAGAATCCACGTTTAAATAGATATCAAATATATCTTCAATTGAAAAACATATACCTGTTATAGTAACTAAAGTACAAACAGTAGATTCCTTTCAATGACATATCCCTTATTCCTATCTTAGAAAACACACACACACACACCCCATATACTCACAAAGATAGCAAATACTTTAATCATGCACATAGGAATAAACACCGTTGTATACAAACATTCCAAACCCCTACATTCTAGGATTTAAGTCTTAAGAGTTTAAGAAGTCATTAGCTATAGATAATTTTTTTAAACATTCAGGAAATGCAAATGTACTCATAAAATTCAATTAAATATATAAAAACATACATGGCATAATACAAAAATAGAACATGCAGAGGAACCCAGGTCTAATTCTTATCACACACAGTTTGAGGACTAATGATTTTAACATCACCAACATATAGGATCTGACACATCAACTTCCCAGATGTAAAGTTTCAGATTGATTTCCATGAGGAAGGTGAAAAATTCTTTGTGTTTAATCCTTTCTTCTTAGCAAGGAGTTTATCGTTTGCATTCTTATAATGTGGCTTTCTTCTATGTTATCAATAAAAACTAACAATGACCTTCCTCCTGCAAGGTTAAACTGCTAACTTCTGTTTGAAACGCTGGAGTGCCTTTTCTCAGAAGAACTGCTACACATACGTGCCGCAAGCAATGAAAAAGAATACACCATCCCTCCGACCCTTCATTAGTCAGAGGATCTTGGCAACAGCAATGCTACTTGTATACGGTCTCTGCATGAAAAACTGTTTTCAAAGGTAACCTTGCCAAGGGCTATGTTCTGTCTTGGCAAAAGGAAGCAAACTTTACTTTTCTACCAATCGGTTTGCTCTGCATGAGAAACAGGTGTTAAGGTATGAAATGGGGCTTGTAACAGTAGCATAATAAAACTTACCCAAAATAAGTTTCATCTGGAAGAAAAAAATACTTAGAGATAATAAGCCTGCAGGGCTGACATGTTTTTGCAAAATGCAAATCATGAAAACTGGTTAAGGGATTAAATGCTCTTTTGCAAAAATGACCATGGAGATTATAATCATTAATTAAAATCATGTAAATAATTTTCTGAAAGAACTCTCCCTTTTTATCTCATAGGTTTCAAACAGCCTAATGGTAAAAAGGTTTAGTCTCAGAAGAGCTTCTCTAATTAAAACTAGAAATCTGGTATAATTAATAAGTGTCAGCCTGCAATCTTAGCCACTTAGTAAAGACAGAGAAATCAAGTGCTGGTGGCTCATAAAAAAAATAAAACAAATTCTCTAAGAAAATGAAACTTTCATAAACTCTACTTTTTATCAATACAATATGTGTCCCCAGATGAGCCAGGAACTCCTACATGCAGTTGCTTACTTTTCCTTTCTCTTGCTTAACCCAAAAGTCAGCTTTCAGTGATTTCATTTGAGCTCACATTTTAAAATTATCTAAGATTCTTGATTCAGTATTTTCCCCTCATCTTCACCTATAGGTATATCCAAGTGAAAAAGACAGGATGAATAATTATATCAATTTGGAATTTTGATTACATAGTCTTAGGAAGTTCCTACATTCCCCTTCCTTGCACTGTATGGCCAAGTTAGTAACAACTTTATAGAGTTCCCAAGGTTAATTTTGTTCCCAACCAACAGCTCAAAGAACAAGGTGAATAGATTACTATCAGGTAACAACAGCCAAAGGTGTTTATATCACAAGTCCTTCTCTTTGTTTGCTGCTGGCCCTCCTTTCCTATTCCATGGCCTTTGATTTGTACTCTGCAGTCCATGGGGATCTTGTGGAAAGCCAGTCCCCACCTTTGGGATCCAAAAGCAAAGCCCTGAGCCTAAGCTATGCCAACAAGCCCCTCTCTACTTGTCATTGTAATAACCTCCTGGGCAGGCATGAGTTTAAGGACACAGAGAGGAAACTGCTCACCACAGGACACATAGGAAGCAAAGGGAGATAAGAAGGAGCCAAGTCTAAGATACACCCAGCAGAGGCATGCTCTTGTACACTGACTTTCTCAATGGAGTCCCACTTCCAATAGTTTATTCAGTGTGAACTCATCCATGGACAAACCACTGATAAAGTTACCCCCTAATGATCCAATCACCTCTCATCAGTATCATCTGCTGGGGACCAAGCTTGTATCACATGTTAGCATGTGATTTTGTGGGGAAACTCCATATTCAAAACACAGCACCAAGACAGCTTTGTGACTGGATCACATTTGAATTTCTTTTTTTTTTTTTTTTTTTTTTTGCCAGTCCTGGGCTTGAGCTCAGGGCCTGAGCACTCTCCTTGTACTTTCTCAAGGCTAGAGCTCTACCACTTGAGCCTCAGCACCACTTCCGGCTTTTTCTATATATGTGGGACCAAGGAATCGAACCCGGGTCTTCGTGCATGCTAGGCAAGCACTTTAACCACTTCCCGGCCCCTCACATTTGAATTTCTCTGCCAACCCTTCTTCCTTCACATTTACTTTCATAGGCATTGATTCCAAAATAAACATCTTATAATCCCATCAATACTCCATCCCATGGCCAAACAACTCAACTTTGAAAGATACAATCACTGTCTATTTTTACATTATAACAAAAAAGGGGAAAACCAATCAAACATATATGAAAAATAATAAAAGAATAAAATCAAGGTGTATAACATTTTATTTGCCTTATATCTCTACTTTTTACATTTGTTTGGCAATATTTGAGTGAAGAAGGCAGTATTTAACATATTGTAATGATATGCTACAAACTAACCCAAAATTGATGAGGCTTGTAGGCAATGTGATATTTTGCAGGTGTCTTCAACCTTGCTTCATTAAAAAAGTTTATATGTTGTAGCAACAACTTTTCCCACATTATTGCCCCATTTTTATTAAAGGAGAATAGATATAGAAAAGATTTAAGACTTTAGATTATTGAGAAATAGATGTTTTCTATCAAATTTTAGTGTAAAGTAAGTTTCTTTTACCTGAATCCCATTTTTTAAATTAACTACTATAGTAAAACTGGAGATCAGGGTAATTCCTATTTTGATCTTAAAGCTCTAGTAAATCTATACCCCCTCAAGGGAAGAGTTTCATAAACCTCTAATTGTGCAGTCACTCCTTTACAATATGCTCTAATCCCATAGGTCAACTAAAGCTTACCGAGTATAATTTTGTTTGTTGGTGATTATTTATGGCTTTTTGATTGTTTACCATTTTTCTCTATAAACCACAGGCTCCTAAAAAAGAAGAGACCCACAGCTTTCCCAGTACCTTGTATAGTTCAATTTTAATCTATGTTACATCTCGAGTTTGCAATACCACGCCCATGCATAATAGGCACTCCAATATTATTTGTAAATGAGTGAGCTAATAGTCCATTAGAAGCAGATTTGACATGCTTTGTCATAACATAAACACATTATTATAATACACATAAGTTATGAAGAATTTGATCACATACAATCGCCTGTGGGGTGTTTTGAAAGTACTAAGGTTTGAGCTAAGTGCCTCACATGTCCTAGGCAGGTGCCCTACCACTGTTTCAAGCTTCCAGCTCTCTTTTTTTGTTTTTACTTTCCATTAGCATTGCTGTATGTAGCTTCCAGCTCTTTTTATGTTAGCCTTACATCGTTCCTCAGTACATGCCTAAAGCATAATATACCTATTGTAGGATTCTTGTTGAGGCTAGGATGCCAGGCATGCACAATTATACTGAGCTTTCTTTCCATTGAAATGGAGCCTTGTGGATTTTTAAATCTTTGCCAAGGCTAATAAGGAATTACAACCCTCCCCAATCTCATCCACTCACTTAGCTTAGGATAAGTAAGTGTGCATCACTGTGATAGTGTGATAGCTATGAGCTGAAAAACAATCTCAAAAACTTTTCTGCTCTAACTGGCCTCAAATCATGGTTCTCCTTTCTCAATCATCCAAGTAGCTAGGATTATTGGCATGAGCCATCAATGCCCATGTCAAACAGTATTTATTATGGCACAACCTGATAAGCTTTTTTTCTAAAGACTTGCTAGTAATTTAGGCTTTTCAGTTTGCATGGTCTATATAACAACTAAACGGCCCTGGAAGCATCCATAGACAATAAATTAGTGAAAAATTAGTGAACATGATTGTATTACAACAAAATTTTATAGACAATAACTTTGAATTTTATATAATTATCATGTCACGAGAATATCATCTTTTTATTGTAATTAATAGAAGGATTACAGTTATATTCACCAGATAGAAGGAGCATTGCTTCACACACATTGATACCCCTTCTCATGTTTTTTTCCCCATTTCCCTCCTCTCATCTTGTGTTTTAGTTAAATGAAATTTGGGGTATGTAAAAGTCAAGCTTAGCTTTGTGGGCCACATAAAATAGGTGGTTGTACAGATCTTGCCAACAGATTGTAGTCTGTTCCTATCATGTAAGACAAATCAAATATTCTAAAACTATACGTCTCACAAATGTGCATTTACAATGTATTATCATTACATTTTTCACATGATTGGCTCTATTTTGTGAGTTACTAGCCATTAGTATAACATACATTCACTCACTTTGTTTCGTATACTAAAATAATCCATAAAGTAATTGTCATCAAGGTTTTACTTTTCTCTTAAGGAGGAACATTTAAATGAAATTAAGCTACTACCTTGCTGTAACTGAAAATTGGCCTCAGCAAATCAAATCATTAAAACTGTTAAATGCAAATAAGCAATGCCCTACCATCTATAACTGCTATCTTCATGAAGCAATATGGAAACAAAGTGAATGATGAAGTTGCATTGTAACTGCTACCTAAACATGCAATGCAAAATTAGTAACGATAAAAACAGCAATTAATATTTATGGATTCCTTACCACAGCCAAGCCTCTTTGACACTTATTTAAAATGTCCTTTTTACTGAATGAGCTGAGTAAATACTATCAATATACATTTGAAGTTGTATGACAAAATTACAGTAACCAAATTTTCTGTTTTCTGTGTTGTCATTTTGAATATAATGTGATTTGGAATGAAAGGTCTGCTTTTACTTTTTTATTAAAAGCACTATCCAGTTGGACACTTCACTTCATGTCTGTTTCATCTGAACCTTACTTCTTTTCTCAGATTGTTAAATATGCCTAATGAACACAAGAATCAGAACCTATGCTTTCCCTCAACTCCTGCAGCCAGAACTATTATACCCTTTTCTTCCCTAAAAACAGGCCTTAGCACAGCAGGCCCCCAGGAAATGGACTGCTGCTTACAGAAGTGAATTTCTAACTTCATTTGTGAGTTCCTTACCTCTGCATTTTGATTAAATGCAATTCAGTTAAATTGGGGGATATGTAGGAATTCTTGTAAATTTTTAATATACTCTTACTTTATATTGTAGATTCAAATAATATGCACACAGCAAAATTAAATATTTAGTTTTAGTAACAGTGAAAATAATCTATAATAACATGGTTTTCTTTTGGTAAATTAGGTGGCACTCACCACTGCTGAGAAAACACAAGGTCCCTCTTCTATTTATATTCTAACATTAGCTTTGGTATGGTTTTGCCATCTACCAGACTGAGATTAATTGTAATATCAAGTCATTTTTATTTCCATATGTAACTTTATAAAACTAAGAATTATTCAAATGTATTATTAAAAATTAACAAGTATTTTTGTTGTCACTAAAGATCAAATAAGTTCTTTTTTAATATTTTATGGTAATTAATAAAAGGGTTACATGATATTTGCCAGATAGAAGGTGCATTAATTCACATATATTAATACCCTTTCACATGTCTTGGTCCCCATTACCCTCCCCTCCACCCCCCGTCTTGTTTTTTCCTCCCTTCCCTATCCAATTTCAAATAACCAAATACAAATAAATTCAATATATCAGATAACAAAGTGAGACACTGTAACAATATGAGATAACCAAGGGACAGCAAAAGAGATGAGAGATAACATAGTACATTAAGGACAACAATCATTCATTATATGGCTTTTGTTTCAATATCCTGGAGGTCCTTTCAATTAGCTTCATATTATATGGCCTTATGTATCAAGGTTTTGCTCTATTGCAAATCTCTGCTAGTAGAGCCCTAGGTTTCTACTGATTATGACAAATGAGGGAAACCATTGAGCCTAAGTTCCTTTGAGTCTGGCTTACTTCACTTAATATGATTTTTTCTAAGTCTTTCCATTTCCTAACAAATGGGTCGATGTTGTTTTTTCTGACAGCAGCATAGAATTCCATTGTATACAAATACCATATCTTGTTGATCCATTCATCAACTGAGGGACATCTAGGTTGGTTCTATAAGTTGTTCTATAAGTTGTTTCTTGTTACACTGGATACACTATTTCTAGTGATTTTTTTAATTTTGATTCTCATGACCCTTAACATACCAGAAGACAGACACACTGATCATTTCTCATGGCCCTACCACTTCGGAGTCTAGAAGGTAGGGCTAAAGTTGAATGGTCACACTGTATTTATAAAAATGTGAGGTGAGGTTTATAAAGGTTGAACTTGTGTTTCTTCTACTGTCAAGAATCATTTACAGTTTTATTCAATACTTCACTCCCCGACCAAAGTACTCCCAAAAGATCTTTTCAATTAATCACCTGTAAAATGGATGTTTTCCAAAGGAACAGAATGAAAATAAATGGTACAACTAGATTGTATATCCTAATACTGTGTGCATGTATGTATATAGATATAGATAGATAGATAGAGAGAGAGAGAGAGAGAGAGAGAGAGAGGGGGGGGGCAGACAGACAGACAGACAGAGACAGAGGAAAAGAGAGAAAGTTTGGCTATTTTTTAAGTAAGAGGAACTGTTTTCAAGTTGAGGAACTGATAATGGTATATGTTCATTAATTCTTAAATTATAAATAATCAGTGAGATTACTGCTCGGTAACTAAGAAGGGGGAACATTCCTAAACCACTAGACACAAAAAGATATTAATAATTAAATTTTAACTTGTTAAATAGTGCTATTTCCTTACAACTCCAATATATGCATCAAAGATAATTCTAAGCACTCTTTCAGGAAATGTAAATAATAATTCAATCTTTGTAAGTCATTAACAAGCTGGCAAAACATTTCTTTCTTTTTCTTTCTTTTTTTTTTTTATGGTCATAGAGCTTGAACTCAGGTCTGGGCACTGTCCCTGAGTTCTTTTGCTCAAAGCTAGAGCTCTACTTGAGCTACAGCACCCTTTCCTTCTTCTGGTAGTTAATTTGAGATAAGAGTCTCACAGACTTTCCTGCCATGGCTGTCTTTGAAGCATAAGCTTCAGATTTCAAACTCCTGATTAGCTAGAATTACAAAAAAATTCACTTTTGAAAAGATACATTATTTTTGGTAATTTCAATGCCATAATAAACTCTTACGATAGTGTTCCCACCAAAAGTTCAACATACACTACAAATTAAAATTCAGTAAATTAGTATGTAGTTACTTTCACTGAAACTACTGCCCTGTTGAGTTCTTTAAGAAAATTCACTAACATTTCACACACACACACATACAACCTATAGCCTTTTGTCAGTAGTTTGCCAAAGAAATGCAAAATTTCCTGAGGAAGTAAAGTCAACACATGAATATGTAGGATAAAAATTTTTAAGATTTCCTTTGAATTTATAATATCTTGAAAAAGACAGTTACACTGTTAGATATTCCCTAAGAGTTAACAATAAAAAATATTATTTCATACACTGTTTAGTGCCCTGGGAAATTTTATTTTTCCTAACCATGCAAATTCAAAACCAACATTGATAATTTCTAACATCTTTTTGGTTTAGGCATTTTATTATCTTTCAATCCACAAAGATTATATACAAATCACAGAGTTAAATAGATGGATTTGTCTAAAAAATACAGTGTGGTGTATCTTATACTAATGATTAATTTGATTTCAAGATACAAAATAAATTGTGATACTTTGGAAAGAAACAAAGCACAATGTTAAATAAAGCCGGGGCTGGAAGTTTGGCCTAGTGGTTAAAGTGCTTGCCTAGCATGCATGAAGACCCGGGTTCGATTCCTTGGTACCACATACATAGAAAAAAGCCAGAAGTGGTGCTGAGGCTCAAGTGGTAGAGCTCTAGCCTTGAGAAAGTCCAAGGACAGTGCTCAGGCCCTGAGCTCAAGCCCAGGACTGGCCAAGGAAAGGAAAGGAAAGAAAAGAAAGCCATTAAATATGTGGAAACTTGTAGAATAATAATACTATTACTATAACAAATCTATATTTATTATAGTTTTTAATTTTAGATGTCTGTATTTCCATTTTAGTTACCCCACTACTTGCTGCTGCAGAATAACAGCAGTCAGTCTATTGTAAAATTAAATGAAAAGCTGTATTATTTATAACATCATGCTTTCCAAAGGCCACACACTTAAGAGCCTTTGGCTCTCCTCTTTACTAGAGGACAGCCATAAATGCAATCCTTGGCACTTAGGAGCTTATATCTGTCTATTTATTGTTTTGTGCAAATTAAGTTCTTTGTGACCTGTTAATTAAGAAATAAAGGGAAAATATAAGGGAAAATCTATTCTGTGAAATAAAAAAGTTATAATATCATTTTTCTTATAAAAAATAACAAAATTAGTCTGGAGTTTTGCCTAGTGATACAATGCTTGACTAGCATGCACAAAGACCAAGGTTTGATTCCTCCATACCACATATACAGGAAAAGCCAGAAATGTTGCTGTGGCTCAAGTGGTAGAGCTCTAACCTTGAGAGAAAAAAAAAAGAAAGAGAGAGAGAGAGAGAACATTGGTGAAGGAAGGGCTACTATTATAGGACCGACTTTCCTTGGTCAAAATGTCCGCAACACAATCATATAACATAATGTTTCCAGTGAGTTCTATTTGGGGGAAAATGGCAGAAATTTCAACATATCACTCATTCCACCTCTCCCTCCCTTTCTCTGTCTTCCTCTCTCCTCTGTCTTCCTCCTAGCCACCCTTGATATCTTTAATAAGTGTTGAATTATTCTTTAGCTCTATTCCACTCGTTGGCATGGCAATATATAGACGTTCATCATTTATGTACAAAAAAAAGCCAGATCTATGATTCAATAACACAAAGCTGCAAACGTACATCTACTGTTTTATGGGAGAAAAGATTTTGTAATTGAAATTATCTTACTTTCAAAAATCTGTGAATAGTATTCACATTCTCTTTTAAGCATGCTAAGTCTCCAAACCATGCTTAAGGATTACTTATTATATTATTTACTGAAAATAGGAAAATATTAAAGTACAAACAAAAATAGAATTGATTTTAAAGCCTAAATTAATTTTTGTATCAGAATATATCTATAATATGAGGACATTCAAAGCTATATAAAATTTAAATTATTATCACAGAAACTGGAGGATAGAAAATGGAAGGTAGACTCTCCAGTCCTGTTCCTACATCTCATATAAGATTGATAACTGAGTGGCTAGTTAAATTATGAAATATTACCTAACATCTGTCTTAATAATTTACTAGTCATGGAGATAATTTTTGTTACTTTAAAATGCCTTCATAGTATGATATGTTAGGATTCTATTACCCATAATTTAGCACTGTTATTACTAGGCCAAGGGTAATAAATAGCAGCTGTAGTTTACATTTTACTTACAATAGGGATGATGTGATGATAAATGGCATTATTCATTGAGTTTTAACCTTTTAAGTCAGATGCCAGAACAAAATGACATGTATTCAATTGGATGAAAAGAACTGTCTTCTTAAAAATAAGAAAAGCTGATAAATCAATTACCTAGACAGGTAAAATCAATGCCAGGCATGGACATGGTATCCATGCCAGAACATAACTTCTAAAAACACAGATAAAACTGTTTTCTTTTAAGCTTAAAATTGTAAGGAACTGAAACTGTTCTAAATCTGTTTAAAGAGCATGATTACCATATCAATCTAGTTATCTACCTAGATATAGATTGTTTTAAAATGGTTTTGCTTGTCTGCAATTCCATAATGTGCATATTCCCAAAATAGAATAATTACGGAAACATACAACCTTCCATCTGATTTCGTTCATAAATGCTAACTTTTGCATATGTACAGAAGAAACAATTTAGGCATGGAGATTATACACACAAAAGATGAACAAAACAATTTTTCAGCTCAGTAAGAAAACATTAACTTATTATCAATAACACGGATCCTGTGCAAATAGGAACTGAAGTATTTTCTATGAATCAAGGTATTTACTCATAGTATGGCATAGCCTATTTTCTGCAGAACATCTTTAGTGATTGTTCAAAATTAACATGAAAGATAAGCAAACTGCTCCAAAAGACAACTGGAAAATGTGTGAGTAAAAGAAAATGACAGAGAGTAAATGAGTAGAATAGAAGACAGAAGAAAGTCCAGGGGTAACCTCCAAAAGATTTTGACACTGAGCAGAAAAAAAAAAATAGCAAGATAGACTTGTATTATTTTGTTGTAGGAGATACAGAGGGAAAATGTGCCTGGCTGGCTAGTCTGGATGGAAGGAATACAGTCAGGAAACCAGTTATCCAAACCACTTATCAAAAATAGTATGACATTCTAGATTTCAAAAGGCAGGCCTACATGAGAAAAGGTATCAATATTTGTGACATAGTGTACTTTCTATCTGGAGAATATAATGCAACCCTTCTATTAATTACAATAAAAAATACATGAAAAAAAGGCAGGCCTCCCAACAATGGCTAAAAGACTAAGAAACAAATGTTCCACTGGAAATTAAGAGTCCATGGTATAAGGAAAAAAGAAAAAAGCCAGGCTACAATGTTGACAAAAACCTTACCATTATGAATGTCAGACATAAGTTCTAAAATCCTAGTATTTTAATAAAAAGAACTAGACTAATCTTTACACTATCAGTTCTTTGTAGTATTTTTGAATTTCTAATTAAATATTACATTTTTCAGAGGAGCCTTCCCTGACCATGCATCCTTTCTTCCTACCATATCATGTCATTAAAATCTCTTCATAATATTCTGTAATGTTAACACGATTCGTGTTTATATCTATCTATGATGCCTAGAATATACCTCTCATGGGAACAGGAAAATGGCATATCTTATTCATCATCAGATCCACTAAAATAACACATAGTGAAAAGTATATTATTGTCATTGGATGATAGAATGGACAGTAAATAGACAGATGACAATGACTTCAGTGGATACCTTCAATAAATATTTACCGAGTGTCTATATTCTGAATGGTCCCAAAATTTAATCCATATTACTCTATTGTACATATAGGTAAGAGTTTTACCTACAAAATCCATTACTTATGTATTTTTCCTTAATCTAATGAATTTGATTCACCTACATTATTTTGGGCTAACCTACCACAGAAATCAGTATTAATTTATATATATCTTTGGATGCTGGCCATCTTTACAAGATGAAGAAAACACTGTAATTTTAAAAATGCAAAGAGTAAAATACTTTAAACATAACTACATCTTTATTAATAACTGAACAGTTACAATGTAAGGTATCTGATCACTTACTTAGGCTTGAAAATACTTAAAGAAAAAACTAAGAGTAGACCCAAATAGTCAGATTCAGTCCGCTTACTTAGCCGTCATTATTATCTTCCAAGTACTTCTACTGACACCAATACCATTTTGCAGGCTCATTACTATAAAGGTTTCCCAATGAGAAGACACTGGAATGTATCATCCCCAACCTACACAATACATGAAGTACTTATTAATAAAAACAAAAGCATGACTGTCCAATAAAATGTGAACCTGTTTGGCTTTTGGGGGTTTTTTGCCTTCTTTAAATTGTTAAGCAGTTGTACAAAGAGGTTACAATTCCATATAAAAACCTTTATTATTGGATTAGTGGTTAAATTAAGCAAAGAAAACCCCCACAAAGTATAAACTAGTTTTGCTATGTTGTATAAGTAAATATTGATGCATTTGTTTGTTACTTTAGGACACAGAAAATGGTAGGAAAGGCACAATTTTAACCTCACTTCTTTTAGAGCATTTTTGACATGACCATGAGCATTACATTGACATAAGACGGATCAAAGAAAGAAAAGAATACAAATTTAGTGAATGAAAGTTTAATATGACACACAGAGCTCTCACAAGAAAATGGGAATTCAAAACTACAGTTCAAGTTTAATATTTCTGTAGTATATATTACCAAAATATGAAGGGAAATTATTAAGATTATCTAATTGTAAAAATGTCAAAGTAGACAGAATTAGTCCTAATAACTAGGAAGTATCCAGGAAAATAAAGATTGCTTTGATGATATTTTAAGAGACTTCCCTTGCCCACAACTTCCTGTCCTTGGTCATAACAGTAATACTTTCCTTCTGGGAGGAGAGAGGTAAGGAGTAACATTGTTCAAAAGGAAAGGTAATCTTTACCTAACTTGTGTAACTGTAACCTCTTGGTTGACTTCTAAATTATAACCCGTCTGTACATCACCTTCATAATAACAATAAAAAAAGTTTAAACAATTTTCCTTGTGGCAGAGAATAAATAATTTTCAAATGTTTCTGCTTTCAAGAAACCCAGGGAAGTTCAGATAGGTCTTGTATGCCAGGTTTCTCAAGAGCATTTAACTCAGAATAGCTAATGTTTCAATATGGTGTGTTGGTGATGACAAGTTCGAAACACCACCACCTTCATTTTCCAAGCTGTTACTCTGTTAATGAAAATACTCCTACACTCACGTAATGCTTTAATCTTATAAACATAAGAACCCAATCATTTTCGTATACTTTCCAGAGATTGTATCATGTATCTTTATTGATATAATATGGCAATGTTTTTAGGCTTGCTCATCTATGAATATCATATACGAGAGCTTAAACTATGCAAGTTATGATCTAGGCATTTCAGATATCCCGTATTTATATTATGACATATATCATAAAGAGATATTTCTAAATACAAATTTATATTATGGTATATATCATAAAGAAACATTTCTAAATACAATCGAGTAAAATTAATCATTACAATTGCAATATTACTTTCATGGCATAATTCAAATTTAAGCAATAAAAAATTACTTTCTGTTGAAAAAAAAAGACACCAAAAACATAAAACATTTCATCGCAAGAGAGTTATTCCAAACTATCCACCAAGTATTTTCTAACGTTTCACTGTAAAACAACTTAAGCATCTAAAAAGTAGAATATATACTATGAAGTTCTGTATACAATACCCAGGTCAATTAATTTATAACTAATTTATAACCTACTTTTCCTACTATCAAATTGTTCATAAGCAAATCCAAAGAGCTACTTCACTTTAATTATTTCTCTTAAAATCCTAAGAATTTAAAATATTTCCATAATGCAAATCCTTCGTTTGGTTTTATTTAAACATTTTTATCCCTTTTCAAAACTCTGGTTTAGTAATACAGAAAGCAAATATATTTCAGAAGATCTCCTAGTAGGCTTTCTTGATAAAATTTACACAGCAACAAACTTTTAATACTTAAGACATTCATTGTTTTTTCAAGTACTCTCTAATAGGTTTTAATTACAAAATGTTTCTGTTTATGAAATTAGAAAGAAAAGGCAAATGGTTGTAATCAAGCTTGAGAGCTTAATTTTCTTTCTTTCCTTTAGAATGGGAACTACTCATAAGAAGATCAATTCATTCTTGAAATTGAGATGTAGCGAGACAAATTTAACATTTCACTACAAATACAGATGGAGCTGTAAACATAAAAAATAAACTCAGAATGTCAGAAGTTTCACAGCAAAAATCTGTTATTACTACAGCTTTTTGAGGAAGACATTTTGAGGACAGAAACACAGCGAATGTGTATGCTGCTCTCCAGCTTAAAGAGTTAGTTCTTTAAGTCTTTGATGTGAAAATTGGAAAGCTACCAGATAAAAACATAGGCCAATGCCATTTTTGCATCAGCCACTTGTTTCTGGGCATACTCGAAGGACAGGAATTCAAGAACCTCTTCAGAACTATGTTTTCAAAGTTTAATTATGACTGGAACAGCACAGAAAGAAGACAGAGAAATTCAATGTGTGTACACAGACCTTTGTCCATCAGCCAAGATTTCATTTCCAGAGGGACACAAGGCCTTCTCTTTGAATAATGCCATGGTTAGCTCATCATCCTGACATAAGAGTTTGTGCCAGGATATTTAAGCTTTTCCATGTTCATTATTCCCTGATACTTACTAAAGACCAGACTGACTCCATTCAGTATAAAGTTAGCAAAGAACCCAATCAAAGGAGGTTGAGGAAAACATGAACAAGTGTTTTGTATGCTGAATCCAGCTGCTGGCTGTGACTATTAATGTAACAGTTCCCAGCTGATTCTTCTCAGTTCAAAAATGGCTTTTGAAGTAAATTGAGTTACCTCTTTGCTATATTTCAATATTAAATGATAAAAAGGAGAAAATATTTAAAATTAGTCATATAACAATGTGATACTAATTTTCCAAGCAATCTTCTACGATGCTTTTCATTAGTGCATGAACTGAGGGAAAAGTACTTGACAAAGAGCACCTCTTTTTTAACGGCTTTATAGATTAATTGGTGGCTTTTACATTAATTAACAACATGTTTTCAGACCTACTAAACATACACAATTCAATTGGATAAGGAATGCCAGTTCAGTTGGGAGATGTGCTAAGGATACATTCTTGCAAACATTTCAAAACATGCATTGCACAAGCAAGTAACCATGGAGAATGCGGTGCATTTGACAGGGATCTGTGTGAATAGTTCCTGGGCTCCCAGGGCTGCCACACTCCAGGGCTAGGCCACTTGATGCAGTGTAGAATTTAAGTAGCTGGGGCTCAATTGAGATGAGTTGAATCAGTTTCGGCAGCTTGTATTCTGCCTCAGGAAGAAAGATTAAATATATCTGTGTTATATTTTTTCCTTTTACGGGTAGCTATTACAAACTAAAGCTTTCTATTTCCAGAGAATGAGGTTTATGGAATTGGAATATAAAGAGACACAACGAATATGAGATTCCAGATGCCAAACAAGCAAACTCAGAAGTGACAGATACAAAAATCAGTTTTAAGTCTCATTTATGAAAATAATTTATTATAGGTTTTAATTTTATTTGGCTAAAATAGCCTTATGCCTTCTATTTTTAGAACTGGGGAAACGAAGTATGATATGTAAAAAAAGACATCTATCAGAAACCTTAATCTGGAATCTTAATCTTTACATCACTACTCACTGAGACCTTAGGCAAGCTATTTCAATCTTTCTGAGTCACAGAATCCATAATTATTAAAAGAAAAAATAATAGGTAATTCTGATACTGCTGCTCTGAATCTGGAGTGTGTGTACAGTAGGCTGAAAAGGCCCACCACCACCACAGTAATGGTATAATTTTCAGCCTCTTTATGATTTTTATCTTATTTAAGCTCACCAATACACAGAGTATGCTCATATACCCCCCACAACCACTGAAGAGCTCAATACAAAAATCATCATGAGAAGATACTTCTGCAAGTAAAATAGTGTCACGCAGAGGAAACATTGTCCTAATACTAAACTGTACAAGAATTCTTGGTGTGAGAAATATGTAAATAAAATCCACTATTAACTATAAAAACTAATGACAAAGCAATTTCTCTTGATATTTTTCTGTCAATACCATTTACTGCTGAACACTTGTGGCTCATACCTGTAATCCTAGCTACTCAGGAGGCTGAAGTCTGAGGATCTCAGCTGCAAGTCAGCCTGGGCAGCAAAGTCTGTAAGACTCTTAACTCCAATAAAACACTCAGAAAAAGACAAAAATGATGGTCCAAGGAGTAGAGTACTAGCCTTGAGCCAAAAGAAGCTCAGGGACAGCACTCAGATCCTGATTTGGCACAATCAATAAACATTAACTATTGTAACCATTATAAAGCAAGTAGAGAGACTAAAAGATAAAACATTAAAAGGAAAAGGAAAAGTAAAATTCATTACAAATACCATAAAAAAGCCAAGATGAGAGAAAGAATATTTGCCTTCACAATTTCTAAGCACTTTGCAAATATGAGTAACATCTTGTAAAGCTGTACAGTTATTCACTTTTCTGTCTCTAAAGGTTTCCTTTAATGTGAGCCAGTTAATATGTCCTTACTGTTCTTAAAATCATCAGCTGTGAAGTCACTTGAAAATTTGACAATCAGAGTAAGAGAGACCCATTTCATCAGCTTCAAACAATTATGCAAAAGGTAGCCTGTATTATGTAATTCAATTTTTAATATTTCAGACAATTTCCTGCAGTCTATGGTTTTAAGCTTCAAGCAGATTACTTACCACCAGCAGAAAGTTTTAAAATTCAATTTGTTTGAAAAAGCCGAAAGTTGGGCCAACTGCCCGCTTCAAAACCACACATTTTCCGCCCTTATTTAAATGATCTTTTGATGAGTGGATCCTATCACTAACACCTTCAATATGAATGAACCCATGGTATAAAACACTACCAATGCAACTGAAGAAAAAATAAAGTGTTTGTCACCAGATTAGTGACAACCAAAAAGTAAACAAATATGATGAAAAACTTAAATTCTAGTTTTCAAGTGAAGCCATGTATTTTATTAGGCAGTCATACTCACAGCTAAGTTTTTTTATGCTTCAACTATTTCAGGACAAAGAAGATACATTTCTTTCATTTACCACAAAGCTTCTCTTCTCTTTTCTTTGATGGAAGAGGTATTCTGGAAGCTAGTATGGCTTTTATTATAGTTAAAAGAATAACAGGGCTCTTCTGCAGTTTTTATATTGACTATATGTATTTTACTTCTCAAAAAGTTTCCCTTCATTTAACATTTCTTTCAGTCTCCAGCCAAGTTAATTTTCTGCTTTCTGTTGGTTTTCTCTTTTAATTCCCCCTTTAACTGCCATCCTTCCCCTTCATTTCACAAAACCAACTGTGTCTGACATTATGCCATGTGATATCTTTTAATCTTTTACTTAACTCTAGATATTAATTTAAATGAAATTGCATTTCTCAATGTTACTTTTGCTAGAAAGACATTCTGTAGTTAAGAAATAAATGAATTAATTAATCTTCTTAGGTTTCTCCTAAATTTGTAGAAAACAAATAATAAACTATGGCTTCAAATGCCCAATTAAATGCATGATATGTATTATTTCTTACAGGAATGGCTTCTGAGCTTAGAAGTTTGAGATGTCTCTCAGTCCTTCATGGAGCTTATTTTAGTTGTAAGAGAAAGATTAGCACAGCATTGTTTTATGAGTAAAAGATTCAGTGAGTGCAATTGATTATAGTTTTGTGACAAAGCATCTGCATTGCAACATGGTTACTTTGATTATGTCAACAACTTATTTGGATATACACTAAAATCAACTAGAAGGATGTACACTAGGATCTCGGGGGAATGGAAAGAACTGCCTTTTATATATAATTCTTCCCTTCCTTGAAGTATCTTTGGCTTTTCAAAGTATGAACTTCTCAGTATATTGAAAAATAAGTAACCATAAATAAAAGAAAGTCAAAATGAAGACAAGAGAAAGTTTCTTGCAGAAGGCACACTTGAGCAGATCTTGAATACTAGACAAGGAGTAATGAGCTAGGTCAACAGCCCAGAAAGAGCAAAACAGGTGGAAGGAATATGGCTGGTGCCATAGAAAGACTATAATTGTGCCAGTTTGGCTTCAGAAGATGATTCTGGCAAAACTGTAGTAGCAAAGTCTGGCTAGTGTGAACTGGCAAAGGCTTTGACATTATGTTGTTATTATGCCATTAGACCTTGCATATGTTATCATAGTTGCCTTTAACTACAAAGAAGGCAAAGGAAAAAACATAGCTTTCCTTGGATACATACCCAAGTTACAAGTATAAATAGGAAAATGTGGGAAATGATTTCAAATGTTTGGAAAGTGAGCCATGTACAACTCTGAATAATCTTGAATAATCTGTATATGCAGTCTCTGCTTCACTTCTTCTACACAAATTATAAAATTCTTTCTAAAAAGAATAAAAGACAAATCAACTTTCAACTATTCTGTTCATGCAACTTCTAAAATTAACAGAAACTTAAAAAGAGTTTTAGACTACTTTTTGTTAGAAAAGTTAAAACAAAAATCATGTAATACGTTCAATTTATTTACTTAAGAAATATGCATCACAGGACTAGAGGCCTGTCTCCCTATAGCAGGACATCAAAGCTAATTCTAAACTTAGGGTTTGTCCTCCTATACCTAGACCAACTCCACTGTAGCATATAATAGGGGGGAACTGAAGATTTAGAATAAGCAAGTAGGATAGGTTTCCAAGCCTTCCAAATATGCAACCTAAGGAAACAAAATAAAACAACAATGACAAATACTGGTAAGAATATAGACATACAAATATTTCTGTGGTGCTAGGAAGAGCACAATCACTTTTAGGAACTAGTCCAAGAGTTCTTTGAAATATTAAACATAAAGTTATCATATGGTCCCAGTCATTTTATTCCTTGGTATAAGAGGCGAGAAAAATAAAAACATGTCCACAGAAAAATTTGTATGCAAAGTTCTATCATAGTAAACAATGAAACATTGCTTAGTAAAAATGAAATATTCTACTAAAGGGACATAAGCCAAATGTAAAGACAGAATGGGGTAAAACCATCAAATTGAATACTGCTTGGCAATAAAAAATGGAATATAGATATGGATATATACTACAAAATAGAATTGCAAGGAAGAGTTTTTTAAGTAATAATCTAGACACAAAAGGTCACTTATTATCTTATTCCATTGATTAAAAAAAGTCCAGAATAGACTAACAGAAACAAGACAGACTGGAAGTTGCCAGGGAATTGATATAATGAGAGATGACTGCTGTCCACATGTTTTCTTTTTTGTTCTGATGAAAATATCCTAATAGATACCGTAAAACCACAACATTGTGAGGGTGACATTTATGATATGTGAATTATATATCACAATAAAACTAGAAGTAGGAAGAAATAAAAAATTAAAAGCATGCATAGAAATTAAAAGGGAAAATTAGGGCTTGGGCCTAGTGGTACAGTGCTTGCCTAGCATGCACAAAGACCCAGGTTCAATTCTTCAATATTACTACATAGAAAAAGTTAGAAGTGATACTGTTAGCTCAACTGGTAGAGCTCTAGCCTTGAGAAAGTCCAAGAACAGTGCTCAGGCCCTGAGTTCAAGCACAGAACTGGCAAAAAAAAGGGGGGGGGGGATATAAAAATCAATTGTATCAAATTTCTTAGAATTATATAGAATTTCTTTCATAAAACATGTGAATGCAATTATGAAAAGGTAAATCGTTACGCAAACTACCCGGGTAATTATTATTTTACTCTTGCTTTATAGTTCAAAATTCTCATTCCCCAGATAAGTTTAAGAAAAATTTTATTCCTTTCATTTTATTAACATTTTATTTTTTTGATTTTTTTATTGTAATTAATAAAAGGGTTACATGATATTTGCCAGATAGAAGGTGCATTAATTCACATACATTGATATCCTTTCACATGTCTTGGTCCCTACTACCCTCCCTTTATTAACATTTTAAATAAAATAAATAAAAATTAAAAGACAAATTACAAAGTCCAAACATTGTTTCTAGCTGGCCACTGGTGGCTTATGCCTGTAATCCAAGCTACTCTGGATGCTAAGATTTAAGGAAAGGGGGGGGGGAGGGAGGGAAAAGGGATGGAGGGAAGGAGGGAGAGAAATCGGGAAAAAGAGGGAGAGGGAAAGGGAGAGGGAGAGGGAGGGGAAGGGGGAATAAAGGAAATATACCTCTGACAAGCTGTAAGAACTTTGACAGGGTCAGGATGGTTTCTTGCTTCTTAAGAATTCACTCAAGTGATCTATTCCCACAAATAACTGCTTATCTCTCAAGTCCAAGGGAACTTTCAATGAATAATTGCATTAAAAATACATATTTTGCTAAATGCCAATGGCCTAAGATGGTAATATTTGCTACTCAGGAGGTCAATACCTGAAGAATGGTGATTCAAAGCCAACCCAGCTAGAAAAGCCAGAAGAAAATTAAGGTAGAAAAACAAACTTCTGGATGGAAGGTATGACTCAATTATTAGAGTATTGGCCATAAACAAGGAAGCTGAAAATGCACCAGGCCAAAGTTCAAGCCCTAGTTTAGATACACATGTGACAGTACATACAGCCAAACACAGGCACAAACATATACAATTATTTGATGCTGATTTTATGGCAATTGCATTACTTATATCCCCAGCAATATTTTCTCTATTCCCATTAACTTTTCCAAAACCGGAGATCCCATACTACATTCTCGCATTTGATTTGCCCCATCATACTGCTTATTATTCTCAAGAATAACTGGAAGAGCAGAATGTTGAGGAGAGACTTTATGGTTCTAACACTAGCCCTATTACTGACTATAAAACCCACTGAACTCAGGGCAAGCTATTTATTCTGTCTCATTTTAAAGTATGAAAATAAGAGTAACTTCCTTGCAGACTTATATAAGGATTAATTATAAAAATGTAAGCCGGGAACTGTTGGCTCATGCCTGTAAAGTTAGCTACTCAGCAGGCTAACATCTGAGGTTCAGGGTTCGAATTAGCCCAGGCAAGAAAACCCTTCTTTCCAATTAAGCACCAAAAAAACTGGAAGTAGAGGTATGGCTCAAATTGATAAAGTGCTAAGCTTGGGCAGAAAAGCTCAGGGATAGCACCTAGGCCTCTGAGTTCAAGCCTTACAACCGATATAAGATAAGCAATTGTCGTAACGAAACACAAGCATAGCTTAGCTATCTAATTGGAATAATAAAAAGAGAAATGAATCAGTCTCCTATTTGCAGCTAGGACTACAGCCATGTTTAACTGAGCTGACAGAGCACAGGCAAAGGAGCTGAGTTGGTGTTCGTGTTCCTAACCTTGTCCGCTGTATGAAACTATTCAATTCATCCTTTGCTCTTAAGGGACATTATTAGACGGCCATACCACAGAAAAAACAACATGCAAAAAATAGTCCACAACTAAATGAAAATTATTTTAATTCTCAATTTTCTGTACTTTTTCTGGCTTTTCAGAGTCCCTCTCTATGTACTCTTTTGAACACTGGAATTTACATGTGGCTCTCAATCATTCATTTCTGTTCATCTTAGGAAAGGTCACATGGAGTAGAAAACAACATTAAAGAAAGTGGTACAGACTCTCAAACACATGTTTTCAAATGAAACAATAAGGAGTTTTTACACTCTTCATAGTGATAAAGGAGTACATTTCAGTACATTCAGAATTTCTGGCATCCATATTATCTTCTTACTAAATATACAATGTTCTTAATTTTCTTAATTGGAAGAAATGGGAAAAAAACAACGAACCAAAAAGTGAAATTGAACTTTTCTTTTTCAGATCTAATCCAGGATCTAAAACAGAGCAAGCTTTGGGAAAGTACCTATTGTCCAGAAACCTCTGTTCTTTACGGGACATGGAGCAAACTCAAAGGGCTGTAGTACCTACCATGGGAGTTTACCCTTACTACTCTTCTCTTTATTCCTATGTCTGATTTAGCTGTCGGTGCTGCTAACTTTATGCTCAAAATACATATTTTATCTATCACCCCAAGTCCACACCATCATATACACTATCTATTCAGACTACTCATGTGTCATATCCCATAGTACTAGGATACGGCCTAATTGGTTTCTGTGCTTCCATTCTTTTGCTAGTACTATTTATTTAGTACATGTCAGCCTGGATAATTCTTGTAAACTATAAACAAGGTCATGTCATTTCATTATTCAAAACTTTCCAATAGTTTCCTACCATGAAATAAAATCCAGACTTCTGTAAGGCCCAACTCAATTTGCCTGTAGGCTAGCACCCAACCTTAGTTGCTAACCTTCCTTCTTTCAATGGCTTTCTGTGGTTTTATTATCCCTTTAATTTTGTCTCAATATACTGATGTGTCCCTCCTTCAAAGATTATCTTTCTGTTTCTTCATTTATTCACATGGCTCACATTTTAATCCAGTGCAAACTCTTCCCTAAAGTGCAATCTCACCATTTTATTATATCCTATATACATTTCATCACATGCCCGACTCCTAAATCCATTTAGCCTTTTATCTTTTAATTGCTGCTACCAAATATAGAGTATTTCTACAGCATCCTAAAGAAAGGCAATTCTTCAAAGATAGAATCTTTCTTGTTTGCTCAATTCTGTTACTCCAGTGCTGAGGATAGAAAGACCAGTAAGTATTCATTGAATAAATTAACAAACAATCAGATGAAATGTGATGCACATACTTCACAAACTAGGAAGTAGTGTAAGTTCCTTGGGGAGGAATCATTTTATACCCTTAGGGCTGAACCTAGAATGCCTGTGAAGGTGACAGATGAATTCATGAATAAATTAAGCAATTATATTTAAGTATAATCACATGGATATATGTTAAATAAATGTATTTGTAACTACTGCTAACACTTTAGAAGTTTTCCTTTGGAGCTCCTATTGTAAAATAAAGCTTTCCAATTCCTCTGGGTCTATCTTTCCTTAAACAAACAAACAAGGCCAGAGAGGGAAAAGAACCTCTCCTATATCTCATTTTAGAATGACCCAAAAACTCACTCACATCTTCAACAAGCTTTTGGGAAAGTCAAAAGGAGAGCAAAGAGGAAAATACTCAGAATTTGCAAAAGGAAAGGCAAAGAGTATTGGAAAGAAGTAATGGGGCTCAAAACAAGCTCTCCCCAAATATGAGACCTTGATATTTGACAAAAACAGCAGAAAAAGGAAAGTTTCTCACAGTTTACCCACTACTTTCTTCTCTGAAGCAGATTATAACCTAGAAACAATTTTTCTGAACTTCCCCTGGGGCAGGTTCTAAGATCCTCAAGTGGAAGGTGTTCTAAACTCCAGGGAAATGACCACCCTTAGTTCTGAAGTCGTGGACACAGAAGAAGAATCTGCACGTTCATGTCTTGCCATGTCTCCCTTCAGTCAGGTACGTTTTGCCCACTATGGTTCTCTACCACAGTCAACTTCATCAATTCTTACATAAAATAAAATACAGGTTTACCTGTTTTGTTACATCTTCCATTTTTATAAGCAACTATGTTAAACAAAAATTATATTTAAATAAATTCTCATAGTTTTCTCTGCTTATCTGATATGTGTGTTACAAGCTTCAGCCATAAAGTTCATAATGGGTAAAGAAAGAAATTTCTTTTCCCTTGCATAATAGATCATATATTCACTTCTAAGGTCCCAAAACATGCAATATGATGTTCTTTCATCATAAGAATAAAAATAATGTGGATAAATACCAACACTAACATGTTACACAAATTTTGTTAGTCATACGATAGTTTATCTAAGCCAGCTTTCTAACATGTAATTCATTCTGCCCACAGATGGTGATACTGTTGAGACAGGAAGAAAGAGCCTACTCATTCTGTTAAAACAATCAAAAAAGCAACTTTCTTTATAATACATTCTTTCAAAACTATGTCATGCGGTAGAGTCTAGTGTCATTATGTTCTTGTGCCATACAGGTCAGTAAAACAATAGTTAATATTATGGAGGTATGGTTGAGGTTCCAGAAACAGCCTCTGGATGAAATGGTATGCCACTTGCTAACACTGGCTCTCTGAGAGGCTAAGGAAAACTCATTCTTCTAGCAACTCATTTGTGCTGACTTGTTTAAAAATTAATAGAAGAAAAGCCACTGGATTCATGAATACTGAAACCTATGTTTGAATTAATACCTGTAAAATCCTTTGAGTTCAACTTGTAATAAATTCTTCAATAATAAAGGATATTCATTTTTAATACAGGCTATTTATTTACATTAATAATTGAAATAGACTAAAATAGGTATTACTAATATAGAATTTCTCAACTTTGTTAAGTGGTTATTAATGAAAATAATAATAGTTCATTAGAGCTTTGCTGTTAAAAAAACTTATGAATTAATGCATGTATTCATAACCAAAATTGCCACTTGACAATGTGAATTAGATTTTAATTAATAGGCCCTTTATCAAGTTTACAAACAGATTACTGCTTAAAAGTGGCTTCCTATTTAGAGTACTAAAATCCACAAAGGAGAGGAAAGTTCAGGGTTAAATGGTTTCAATTTTCAAATGCTGAATAATTTAGAAGTTTTCAAATTCCTCTTCATTTTTGTATTAAAGATTTGATATTTTCAGCCAGGTATCAGTGGCTCATTCCTATAATCCTAATTAGGGAAGTGGCTGAGGTCCAGAGGGTTGTGATTGGAAATCCAGTCTAGATAAAAGAATCTGCAAATCCACATCTCCAAAATAACCAGCAAAAAATCAAGTTGGTGTCATGGCTCAAGTAATAGAGCACAAGCAGAGCCAACAAGCTTAGTTTCCATCTCCATACTGGTCAAAAAATAAATAAATAAATAAAATAACTAATTTGGTTGTGGGGTGTGTGTGTGTGTGCACATTGTGTAAAAAATTATCACTTAGCAATCCAATCTCATGTTTTCTTAGTACATTAGCATGCTAAAAGAAAAATCTATATATACCTAAAATATTTCATAGTACCAATGTTTACTAGACTTTTAGCTTTTCAAAGGAAAAAAATCTCCATATATCTTAATTAGGATTGTATTTTATATGATTATCTGATGACTAGTTAGGATAAACTAGCCTAACCATTGTTAAACATAGTTATAGCCCTCTCTCTTCCCTCTCATACCCAAAAGAGTCTATTTTCACTAGCACCAAGTCTCTGACTAGAACAATAGCAAAAAGAAATCTTCAACAAGTGCTGTCCTGACCCCTTTGCTTTTTCTACAGATCCAACTGAGCAGCAAAAACTGCTTGAAATTCAGCAATCACATTTCTCACTGTTCCAGAATGACCTATTTCGCACTAGAATGAACCAGTGAATTCATACATATAAATAACTATCTGCAGACAGTGCTTTTCAAAATATGAACAGGAGTAAGCAAAAGAAAAAAACAGAAAAAAAAGAAAGAAAAAGAAAAAATGAAAAGAATCAAAGTGGGAAAGGCAAGAGGAAGCAAAAATGACAGTATAAGCAAGAAATAAATTCAACTTTTTCTTAAATATTATCTTATTCCTATTATATATGCGTTCTTGAAAACTAAATAAAAGACTAGTTGTTAACATTTCTGAGCAGAATATACTTGTGATTTACTGGTAGTATTCTTCAGCGACAATATTACAGAATACTAATGTATATAAAATTCTATTACATGTAAATTTCTGAAACACCAAATTTCAAAATGTTCTCATCTTTTAGGAATGAGTTTTCATTTCTATGGTCTCTCAGTATGCAAAACCTACACATGCCAGCTTCCATCACTAGCATATAGGACCATACTTTACCCATTTCCAAGGACTAATCTTATCACTTAGTAAGCGTTCACTGAATTTTTTATCAAATGGATTGATCACTTAGAAATTGCAAAGTTCAAGCGGTATTTGCAGAGAACCCATAATGTGGTTCACATTAGCACTATCATACATCTGTTTGCCAGACCAGGAGTGATGGCTCACCCCTATAATCCTAGCTACTCAGGAGGCTGAGACCTGAGGACCACAGTTCAAAACCAGTCCAGGCACTAAAGTCCATGAGACTTTATCTCCAATTCACCACTAGAAAACTGGAACTGGCATTGTGGCTTGAGGGGTAGGGTATAAACCTGTTGTCAGACAATGAAGAAAGCTATTGTAAGACAGCCCTGTAAAGTGTGTTCAGTGGAAAGTTTCCACATGCTACATAAAGATGGACATCTCAGAGACCCAACTTATTGAAGCAAATAGAGTTAAAAGCTTCAGGGAGGAAGTTTAGAATCTGATAGAGAATGAGTAAGGAAGGAGCAGCTACATGGTAAGAGTAAATGAGCAATCACTGAAAATATGCATGGGAGCCAACAAGAGTCTTTGACTGCAGGTCTGCTCATGCACAGAAGAAATTATCAAGGCCAAAGAAATAATAATAATGAAGACAATAAGTGCAGTGGTAGATGAAGTTCATGAAACTTGAGAATATATGGTATTTCCATGAGCCAGGACAAGAAGGATCTGGTAAGTCTCAGGACATGGAGTTAAAGACTTCAGAGGGCAAAGCTTCACCTATGGTGGTCAGGTTAGCCTTTTACTAAAAGCTATTTAAGAGTCATCAAACAAATCCTTAAAAGAGCCATAATATTCAACAATGTCCAATTAAAATTCTTTGCGGAAAAATGTCTCAAAACACTTAAGGTAATAAAAAAATCAATACTCATAATACTTAAACTGTTCAATATCCAGTCAAAGCTACCAGGTATAAAAAGAAAAAAATTATATCCTATAGTCAGGAGAAAAACAGAAACACAAATGAAATAGCAATAGTATTGGTAATTATAAATATACTACTCCAAGTCAGGTGCCAATGGCTCATACCTGTAATCTGAGAATTGCAGTTAAAAACCAGCCTAGGCTGGGAGTGTGGCCTAGTGGTAGAGTGCTTGCCTAGCATACACAAAGACCCAGGATTGATTGCTTGGTATCACATACATAGAAAAAGCCAGAGGTGGTTCTGTGGCTCCAGTGGCAGAGTGCTAGCTTTGAGGAAAAAGCCCAAGGACAATGCTTAGGTCCTGAGTTCAAGCCCCAGGACTGGCAGGCACCCACACACACATACACATGCACACGCGTGCGCACACACGCACACACACACACACACACACACACACACACACACACACACACACACAAATCCTGCCTAGACAGGTAAGTCCACAAGAATTGATTAAGAAGCTTGATTAAAGGTCTAGCTCAAATAGTAGAGTACCAACCTTGAGTGAAAAAACTAAGGGAGAACACATAGGCACTGAGTTCAAGTTCTGGTACAAGCACAAAGTAGTAAGTAAATAGATACATAAGTATGATCAAGAGACAAAAAAGGTTAAAAAAAAAGATCCAAAATCAACACGAAGAGAGTAAACAGTACATTGGTATACATAGTTCAAACAGCAGAAATTTAACAAATGTTGTCCTAAAACTCTTATACTGATATTGTCTAATACATGTAAGCTATATTTGAGCCCACTTTTCTCACTAAGCCTTTATGTGCAATATGAAAGTCATGGCTACACTACAGATGAGGGTATCTGAGGTAAGTATTTTGGTAGAAGGAACAGATGAGATGACAAGACCTTTACCATTTTCCTTTCCTGCTGATTTAGGAAGCCAGTACTAATCAGTGACTATCTCCATTCTCATGTCAAAAACACATGTTAATTTACTTACTTGTTTAGAAAGTATTTATTGCCAGCTTCTGGTGGCTCACATTTATAATCCTAGCTTTTCAGGAGGCTGAGATGGAGGATCACAGTTCAAAGATAGTCTGGGCAGGAAAACCAATGAGACTCTTATCTCCAATTAACCACAAAAAAACAGAAATGGAACTGTGAGTCAAGTGGTAGAAACCTAGCTTTGGGCCCAGGAACAATTCCCGGGCCCAGAGTTCAAGGCTCAGTACCCCCCCAAAATTAAGTACATTTTGAGTATGTCAGTTGTTGCTTTTGGCACTCATACTATAGATATGACAGCATATACACACATCAGAGAGTTACACAACTAACTGAGGGGCTTCATAAGGGAAAATGAGAAGGATAAGGATAGCATATATGATCTATTAAAGTGAGAATAATTTAGTGCTGTTAATATCAAATGAACATAGACTATCTCACTTTAATATTCAGAAAAATATTACTATATTATCTTAATCCAGGTGCTGTCTATAAACTAGTGACAAAATCAGTTTAGTAAAGAATATTTGCTACTTATATAGCAGCTTTAAGATTAAAGTTTATATCTAAGAATATATAATGCTCTTCCACTTGAGCTCCCCTCTCAGCTTTTTTGGTGCTTAATTAGAGATAGGAATCATATTCTTTCCTGCCCAGGCTGATTTTGAAAGGTTATCCTCAGATCTCAGCATCTTGAGTAGCTAGGATTACAGGCATGAGCCACCAGCATCCAGCTAAGGTACACATATTTGTAAATCTTCCTTTCTTATGTCTAGAAAGTATAGCCCCCAAATCATTCTTCCCAACATTTCCTTTTATTTTGAAATAATTCCTTAACAATATATGAAATATGTTCTCCCAAGATTGGAGCTGTTTATGACTATTTTCAGAAAATTATTTTCCAAAAGACAGAATTGAGGCATAAAATATGTAAGAATTATCCATTTTAATTTCTTATATTATTAACAATTTTGTATATAAAAACAGGGTAAGTATTATCATTCACTTAAACATTATAATCATTTTTGCTTATTCATTGTTTTAGAACTAGACTTGCAGCTATAAGCATTTATATATAATAATGTCTTATGTTATGGTTGAGAACCTAATGATCTATAAGATAAAAATCAAAGAAAAACTTTCCAAAAGTTTATAGTCCATTTTGTAACTACACCATGTATATATGTTATATATTGTAACTTGCAGAATTTTATTATATGCAGTACACAGCTTAAAGTACTTTCCATTTTTTATCTGAGTTCTTTATTCATTCCCTATAATTTATTGTCTCTAATTTCAAAATTTAAAAACAGTATGACATCAAGCATAAATAATCATTTATATTAATTGGATGCTATTATTATTGACAGAGAATTAAGAACATATCACTATATGTCTGAAACAATTTAGGCAAGGAAATGTTATAGCCTCTAAAGAAAAATAAAGGTATATGTGCACTGTGCCCATGATGTGATATCAGGTGCAGGACACTAAGTGATTTTACATTTTTTACATGTGGACATTGTTTTTCAAAATTTGTATATGAGAAAGACATCCCAGTGGGCAAAATTTATCGGGTGACTGAATGGAGCACACAAATTCGTGGCACACAGCAAAATGTTCAAGCTTAGTTGGCTTCCCGATGCCTGCAAAGGAGATTAAAGTTAGGATACCGAATGCTAATCACACTGAGGAATCTACTCACAACATTTAAATTCTTAGGGAGAGCATATTTACCAATGACTTTGATACTACATCATTTTTAATATTGCTCTCCAGGTGCTGGATAGAATTTCATATCCTAAAGTTAGAGAATCAAGGTAAGTGACAAACATGTTGCATATTTCTTTTCTCATCTGGAATACTAAAGTTGTGCCTCTAATCCTATACAGAAAGTAGTCACACACAAGAAGTAGTCATTTTTTATGCTGTGATTTCTCTTAATTGTACAAAAACAATCACAATGTAAAAATTTTTAAATGACTGAATCAACCATCAATTAATTGAATAAATTCAAGATATATCAGAAAAATATAAGGAATAAATGTTAGGAACTACATGAGGTATCTATATATTCAAGTAGAATACCATAATGAGACAATAAGTAAAAGAACTCAATTTATATGAACAAAAATATCTGTCTCTTCCTAATAACAGAACTGAAACAAGAAAGTTTGTAGTACAGGGGAAACAAATCAAATCAAACAAGATAAGCATAGATATTATGTATTAAATTTAAGTCTTCTGGGTCTGTCATGTTTCTGTGTACACATATTAAGTTGGACATTCAAAAATATGGCAAATTAATTTATTTTTCTTCCAGTACTCATATTATCATACGCAAAACATCATCCCTTCAGTCCTAGAGATTGCATAATTTTTAGTTTTCTTGTTTCTATTTATTGTTTATCCCCAAAACTCATTTTATTGCCAAAGAGTGTATGTGCACTAATAGGAAAGCACAGCCTGTCCAAAGGTGATGGCCATAAGTCAGTACAAAACCTGTCAGGAGGAAAACTTAAAATAAAGATACATCATTTTTAAAGTGAAGTTATTTTAATTTTGGCACATAATTAAAGGTTCAAAATTTACTTCTCTGACTAGGTTTACAAAATGAACCAAATATACAGGCAATGTCAAGAAAGCACAGGTAAGATAAAAAGGAGAAGGAATTAAGAGTTATCAGAATTTTTTTAAGAAAGCCTTCGAGGTATTCTCTTATCTAGACTGCTATCTTGAAACCAGAAGATATTAGTCTAATGTAAAAGTGAATGACAAGAGTCAAAGAATTAAAAATAATATTGTCCATAGCACACTGAAATTATGCAGGATAAAAGGATAATCACTTTCCAGAACTGTTTTTATTTTTAAGCTAACCAAGTATTGAATTGAAAATTTTAATTAAGAAGCATCAGCTTGCAAAAAAAAAAAAGGAAACTTCAATGATGATGGCAGAGGAAACAAGATCTCTTTGTCTCTTTGGAAGACATTTAATATACAAAAAAAGAAGATAAAACAAACAAGAGAACTCCTGAAGCCAAGAGTGCACACAATATAAAGCATAGAAAGACTTCTGGCTCAAATCACTATAATTACTACCAAATACAGGTCTAGAAAAAAAACAGGAAAACAAGTGATAAAGAGGGGAAAAAAATCACATAAGGTAATAAATAATAATTATAATCAATGGAGAGGTATGAGGATATCATCAATTCAAATTGAATAACTAAAAACAGTATAGGAATGTTCTGATAAAGAATAATGAAATAAGGAATTCATGGTGCAATGTTCAAGAAGTTATAGGAATTGTTTTTTAATTTCATCGTCATAAGAAGTAGCTCCGCTAGATTCAATGCAGAAGAAACAGTCAGATATTTAATTCCTAGTCTTGTGCCTGTAAGTACTATATCCCTGTACCTTTACCTTGGAAGACTTAGATGGTAATTCTCTGTCCTCTGTAATAAAAGTAACCCTGCAACTTCAATGAAGAAGAAATATATACAAAAATGGTAGAAATCAAAATAATGCTTTTCATACTTTTGTTAGAACTAGGAATAGTTCGTTCAATGTTTAAGAGACTATAATAAATTAGGCTTATGTGTTTGTACACAAAAAAAGAAACTGACTGATAGTAATCTTGAGATTTTAATTTAGAATAGTTAAGGATAAATTTCATTAACTAAGTTTATGAAGTTTCTGAAAAAAATAAGTTTACTAAAGCATATGTCGGACTTTTAATCTGTAAGTAAAAAGTAAACATTCAGGAAGAATTCTACAAATCCATAAAACTGCTTGTGAGAAATTTAATGTGTGGTAGAAAATGAAATATATTGGTAGTTTACAGTTTGAAATATCTAAAGGAATTTACCTAATCAATTTGAATGGAGTATGAAATGTTTAGGGAAAAGATAAAATAAGTTTAAAAATAAAGGAGGAAAATATATACAAGTACTAATAAAGAAACAAAATAAATGTTGTAAGGAATAACAGAAGATTGTACTATATTTTACTATGTTCTATATCCCTAAAGATAAAATCTTGATTCCACATCCTAGCTTCCATTGCTAGGATACACTGCGTAGTTAACCTAAATTAACTTTAATAGGTAAAAATGGAACTCATTCTTTTCCATTCAAAAGTCTGCATGTATTACCACTTTCTACAATTATGTGTTAACATTCCATTTATTCAAATGCTAGGCAAAAATTGTGATAAACTATTGAGCCCCTCAACCCTCAGCCCTCACATCGGTGAGTTACTGCTATATATACTTAATGACCCTTTCTTTGCTTCTCTATGAAGAATGTTACTGACATTCAGCATGTCATTATGTTTTCACTGTAGTGTTATAATAGTCTATAACAAGTTGTTCTGATTCTAAACTCTTCTAATCCTTTGTACATAATGATTTGTTGTGATTTTAGTACAAATCATTCAGTGTTTTCCCTTTATATAACCTCCCAAAATCTTAGTGTGAGAGCTGTGATCCCTGCTGCTGTAGACAAAAATAATGTCTCAATAGCCCTCTCTCACTACAACCTTCACACTTACATTGTCTTCTATAGACACAGAAAATTCTGCACTTGGGCCGGGAGTTTGGACCAATGGCAGAGTGCTGTCTAGCATGCACGAAGACCCAGGTTCAATTCCTCGGTCCTACATACATAGAAAAAGCCGGAAGTGGTGCTGTTATTCCTTACAACTCTCACCTTCTTCTTGTATTAATTCACTACATTTTTTATTTATATATAAAGACATTCACCTCCAATTTCTGCAATTATTTGCTTCACATAGTACCCTGCCCACTAAAATTGGGATGGTATGGATTATTTTCCACATATAAAAAAAAATGGTTTACACCCTCAAAAATCAACTGCCTTCCTCTATGCCAATATTGAGAGAAACGAGGCAACAATCAGGAAAGCAACTCCTTTTGCAACAGCTTCAAAGAAAATAAAGTACCTAGGAATTATCTTAGCTAAGAATGTAAAGGAACATTTTTTTTTTGCCAGTCCTGGGCTTGAGCTCAGGGCTTGAGCACTGTCCTTGGACAGCCTCAACACCACTTCCAGCTTTTTTCTATGTACGTGGTACCAAAGAATTGAATCCGGGTCTTCGTGCATGCTAGACAAGCACTTTAACCACTAGGCCAAACTCCCGGCCCCATAAAGGAACATTTTGATGAAAACTTTAAAATCCTGAAAAAGGAAATTAAAGCAGAACTGAGGAAATAGAAAAACATCCCATGCTCCTGGATTGGAAGAATTAACATCGTGAAAATGACAATCTTGCCAAGGGCTACCTACAAATTCAACGCAATACCCATCAATATCCCAATGGCATTCTTTAAAGAAATAGAAGAGGCAATTCAAAATTTCATATGGAATAATAAAAGAACCCGTATAGGAAAAACATTTCTTAGCAGAAAGAACAGCGCAGGAGGAATTTCAATACCAAACTTTAGACTCTATTACAGAGCGATAATTATCAAAACAGCTTGGTACTGGCACAAGAACAGGCCTGAAGACCAATAGAATAGAACTGAGGACCCAGATATTAAACCACAGACCTATGGCCACCTAATCTTTGATAAGGGAGCCAAAAAAAATAGAATGGAAGAAAGACAGCCTCTTCAACATGTGGTGCTGGCCTCCAGGATAAGGAAACAAAAGCCATATAATGAGTGACTGTTGTCCTTAATATACTATGTTATCTCTCATCTCTTTTGCCATCCCTTGGTTATCTCATATTGTTACAATATTTCAGCTTGTTATCTTATATATTTTATGTGTGCTTAATTGGTTATTTGAAATTGGATAGGGAAGGGGGGAAATCAAGATAAGTGGGGGGAGGGTGGGAGGGAAATGGGGACCATGTCATGAGAAAGGGTATCAATGTTTGTGAAGTTATGCAACTTCTATCTAGTGAATATAATGTAAATATTTTAAAAATGGTTTACATAACTAGCACTGTCCCAAAATGGAGTCAATACTTCCTAATATTACTTTCTAAGGTCTAAATTTATACCTTGACTATTTTCTTCGCTGACTTGTTCTCGTTTCCAAAATGTAGCACAAATATCTATCATACATTCATATGTATTTTTAACTGATATTTTTTCTCTTCTTTTTTTCATCCTTTTATTTTGTCTTTCTATTCAATAATACAACTGATGTACAAAACATAGCCAAGTTTCATATATCTTATATTTAATATCTTACTTCTTCTTCAGCAATCCATATGCCTGAAGGATTACAGAGTGAGTGGTCAATTCTGTGACAGTGTTAGAAACTCCTAGCTTGTCTTTTCACAGGGAGAAAACTGACTCATTTTAACAAATACTTACTAAACAATGACTAACTCAAGTCAGACTCAGCTAAGAAGATACCAGTTTTTCCTACCTGGCAAAAACTACTTATGTCAGCACACCTTCTCATCTTTGGGGCCTTATTTAAACACTCTACAATTTAGTACAGTTCACTAGCTACAAAAAAAGTTTCCTAATCTCAGTCTCTCTATAATTTGTCCTTTGTGTTCATGTAAAATCTAGGTAAGACCACAATACATATGATTTTATTCATTAATATGCCTCCTTGTACTTAGTTCTCAATTTCGCCATGAGTCCAGTATTTTCTTGCTTTAGGAACAGTACCATTATTTCCTGCTTTATTTCTGTGTTGCATATGCATTCTGAATACATTATAAACTCAAAAACACATGTTTTCTAGAGGAAATCTTCTAGGCCTGTGATTTTCCTAGTTCGGGTATTATGAGTGTAACAACTCACTTTTGCAATCAGATTTCTATAAAGTAAGGCTTAAGTAAAAGCAAAAACGAGTGCCAGTATAAATAAATTCAAGAGACTATGACATTCCACCAGCCACTTATCAGTCTTGTGAAGTGCCCAAGGTGAAGACCGCACGGGGTCAAATGGGAAGCTCTGGTCTGACCCTGGTGTGGATAATCATGTCCCGAGGTTGTGCAAAGGGAATGCCACTAGTCCCAAATCAACAAGCTCATTCTATTCATAGCCTGGAATAAATTAGGCACTTCAGGGAATGGAAACTGCTATTCTCCCCAGGAGAAACCAGGCTATATGAGCAGGTCAGAATACCTGCCTTGGGCATGTCAGGTGCCCAGCCAGCTGTAAAGTTCTTGCTAGCCTTTCTCAGTTGGAAGCAGCATAATAGGGCCCATTGTTAACACAGAGAAAATTAGGACCCTAAACTTTAGAAAGTTTATTTCCTTCTTACCAAAGATCAAATAAAGAAAGTTCTGGAATACAAATATACCAAGATTTTTGTCAGGAAAATTAAACAAGAACATCTAACAGTCTTACAAGAAGTTGCCTATACTTTTTTTCCCTTGAATTAGTCATCATGAATAAGAATACAGGCCAGTATAATCTTACTTTGAGATTAATTTCCCCTACATTAGAACTGTAACAGTTCCTGATGATTTCACTATGCTTTCAAAAAATTCTGCGAAATAAGATTTCATAACAAAGTAACCTGTAACTAGATTTTCATGCTATAAAAATGATTTAAAATACCAAAAAGAGGTTTAAGTAGATTTTCATTATATAAAATTCAAGAAATAAAAAAGGTAGCCACAAATGGTGATACCTGATTAACCACCCATTGCCCTACCGTCAGCCTTGCTTCAAATTGTACATTCATTATCAAGCTTCTGTATTATTAACATATGCTACTGTACTATTAGTGTTGGCTTTACAATTAACATTCACCTACCCTTCATCTCATTCCAAAAACTATGTGGTAGATGAAGGGAATTGACTGGAGAACATTACCTTAGTATCACAAACTTCCTAGGGTAAGCGGAAAGGCAGAAAATTCACCTATTCCAGCTCCTCAGCCTTTTGGAACAAAGGCTGATGCACAGTGTTGTATTAGCCAACAGGGGGAAAAAGCCAGACTCACACAAGGTCATTTATTTAAAAGAAAGTCACATCATTGCTTTCTGCAACTTCTAAATGTGTTTTTCATGTTAAAATAATAAAAATTCAGCAATTCAGGTTAATATAAATAAGATTTTGTAGAGCAAAGACCAATGATATCCCATTCTGAGGTGTGTTTTACAATAATATTTGATAAGAGGAAAAGGAGGATTTATTTGTTGCACAAATAAAATTAATATAAATCAGGTAGCAAAATACCAGCTATTATCCAAATCTGATATAAGAGTGGCTAATATCAAGGAGAAAGTTATATAATAATTCTGTATATTACCTTTGTAAGAGATAAGGTTTAAGATGTGACCACTACACATTTAGTATCTAAGATATTTTATGAATGAGAATAAAAACTAGTTTAACTGTATACCACAAATATGAACAGTTTTCTGTTCTACATGCATTGAACTGGGAATGCATCCCAGTGGTGAAGACTTTTCTTAGCATTCACAGGCTGTGTTCAATTTCTAGAATAAAAAAGAAAAAATGGAGGGGGGTGTATATTTCCTATATCATGAAGACAAAATAAAGTTGTGAGCTTACTGTCTAATCTAAAAGACTAACTGTTGTATCCTTAGTGCCTTAGAATAGTGTCTGCCACCTAAACAGATATCCACATATTAAATGAGTAAGTGAATAAATGAATGGATGAAAGAACAAATGTTTTGGGGGGTTTTGTTTTGCCAATCTTGGGGATTGAACTCAGGCCTGGTCATTGTCCTTGAGCTTTCTCAAGGCTAGCACTCTTACCACTTGAGCTACAGCACCACTTCTAGCTTTTTGTGTGTATATGGTACCCAGGAATTGAACCCAGTGCATACTAGGCAAGCACTCTACCACTAGGCCATGTTCCCAATCCCAATGTTTGTATTGTTTTAAAAGAGAAAAAAAGCAATTTGTTTAAAAATCCAAAAGTTAAAAATAATAAATGGACTTTAAGATTCAGTTCTTCAATGTTAGTAATATCTACATAAATAAGCTATAAAATCTTTTTAAGGTTTTTGGCAATGAATAGACTATATAAAATAATAATAAATATACTCTCACACATACAAAAACTTGTCCTACATGGAAAGCAAGTAAGAATTCTCAGTTTTACAGAATAAGTCCATGTATATTTTGATGTAAGTGTTCGCTACATGCAAGGAAAACACTATATATATCCAATTGGTACAAAAATGTGCTTACAATTTAAGTATTTTATCTTAGTTTAAAAGAAATGTGATATTACTTAGTTTTATATATGTTTTAACTTTCAAATGACATTCATCTGAATATCTAATCTATTCTCTTGAAGAATAAAATCAATAAAAGCTCAATCATATAATTTATAAAATCTCTATATATATCTCTATACCTGTATCTATGTATATCTTTATATAGACAGATATATATAGAGAGATTTTTGATCTTCATAAAAAGTCTATGTAGCAGATACTAACATTTCTTCTATTCTAATCTTTAGGAAACTAAGACTAACAAAGGTTAAATAACTTGCAAACAGATAACACAATGGAACCAGGATTCAAACAAACAATCTGACTCCTAAGTTCATGTTCTTAATCATAGTTCGTGTTCTTAATCATAGTTTTATATTATATATACATATATATTTGTGAAAATATAAATTAGGTAAATGGTTAAAAAATGCAAAGACAAGCACTTCAAGTATCTTTTAATAAATCCACTAATGATTTTCCTTAAAGCAGGGGCTTAAAGCATTAGCAGGAACAAGAGGAAATATATGAGTATAGAAGAAATAGAAATAATATCTAGTGAAATGCCTAACAATAGAAACACAACATTTAAAGCTAAAGTCATTGTGCATCCACACAAAAAAAAGACCTCTGAATAGTGTACATGCAAAGTCAGAGAAGCAAATGCAAATAACTTCTAATATTGTCTACAACATTACTTCTCTGCAAAAGGTTATCCGAAACTTTATGGAAAGCTCTCATTGCTACAGCACTGCAGAAAGCATGTGCTGAGAAGTATGTTCCTCACAGCCACCTCTGATTATTGGCGAGGCTTTCACTCTCATTAGTCTAACATTTAGTTTACCAGAGCATCTGCTTCTGATTCTGCCAACACACAACCTTA
Source organism: Megascapheus bottae (assembly GCF_031878675.1). Lineage (NCBI taxonomy): Eukaryota > Metazoa > Chordata > Mammalia > Rodentia > Geomyidae > Megascapheus > Megascapheus bottae. Next base: position 18,769,528 of record NC_143512.1, on the reverse strand, counting down.
ATTTGTGGCCAAAGGTTGAGCTGAGGGATGGAGCCTTATTGTTTCTCACCTTGTAGTCAGAATTTTTATTCTTTACTCCTTAAGTACATACAAAATGTACTAAATCTTTTAGGAGAACAATTTCTGCCTTAGTAGTGGTTCTGGTGATGGTTATTGGGTGAATATGTTCTAGTGAGATTTTTTTCCCTTTTTTTTTAAACTGAAACCGCCACAGTTTGCATAAAACCTTTTGCAAAATCAAGCCTCTAGGAACTGCTGAAAATATCTCTCTATCTTCAAATAGCTTCTCTTGGGATAATAAGGGCATTCACCTGATAATTTCCCTCTTTTGCCTTTTACTTGCCCATCCAAGAAAACAAAGCCCAGAAAAGTCACATCACATAACCCTTAAAAGAACTGAAGACTAGTAAAGACCAGCAATCATGTGCATAAACCAATCCTAAAGACATATCTTAAACATAGCTGAGAAGCACTGAAGTATATCCAGCTACCATGTTTATATCCTCATTTAGGAATTTTAATGTAAGCATAATTTTATCTATTTTTGTTCTTTTTATATTATTAAATTTTTACTAAGGATAACAACAAATGACTCCTTAAAGTTTATTTCTCCTATGAAAGGAAAAAAAAGGCAAATTTAAGTTCTTGCTATGCATACTTATTTTCCCCTTTCATCAAATGATTTTTAAATTTGTTTCTCTTTTATATAGTAATAGAGCACAAAATTATCACTGCAAAAACTACAAAAACAAAACCACTGCAAAGTGTGGGAGCTTTAGGTAAAAGAGATTATAAAAAAAGACAGAACCTACCTACATACATTTCTATCTAGTCAATCAGTATTTTCATATGCAAATCTAACTATATTATGAAAAGCCACTCAAAATGAAAACCAAAGTACTGTGTAACTTTGGGCTGCGTGTTCTTCCAGGTCTATGGCTCAACTAGAGAATCTGGGTGACATGAATTAGCTTTGTTGTGAAAACATGTTAAAGAACACAGTAAGGTGGAGTAAAGAATCACCTCAGTGTCCTGATATTGTCACTACTAAATTGACTTAACAAAGTATGACAAAAATCAAACAAAGAAAAACCAAACGAACATGCTTTCTTATAGATACTTTTGTCTTTATTTTTAAGATTTTTGCCAACTTTCCCAAAATAACTTCCTACAAATTTGTCTTAAACATTATAAAATTCAAGCTACGTGGAGGATAAGGTTAAGCTGATCATATAAATAAAGCATTTATATGTCTGAGATGAATATATATTAAGCATCATTTCATTAGATGGATATATCAAGAGAAAAGCAAATTAGTGGGAAATTTTCATTTTAGGTCCATTCAATCCATTTCTATGCATCTGATGATGATATATTCTTTTACTCCTGAGATTTTTTTTCTCCATATGTAAAAATAAAAAAGTCCTATAGTTTCTTAAAAAATCTATGAACCCAAAGAAAATTTGAGTTTTAAAGAACAGACATAATTATATACATATATTGGCCCTGAAATGACAAAAATGGCCTACAATATCTAACAGTACTGAAAAACCTTTCTCTTTGGCTCAAAACGTTCTATTTTAGTAAGAGTGCTATCCAGCTAGTAAGCAAATACCTGTACACTGAAAATATTTTTTACAGCAAGCATAAACAGTTTGACAGTAATTTGTATCATTCTCACGGGAAAATAACTTCTCCAATCTCATCTTTCTAGTCTATGTAGCAGTGCCAATTTATAGGCATATAAAATTCGAAATCTCTTCTGTGCATCAATTATAACTTACGCAGCTCCCTGAGCAGCATTTAAAAAGCAAAGAAGTGCAAACAATATTCTGTTTGCTGACATAGTAAAAAATTTAGCTAACATAGCTTTAGAACCTTACAATTTAATGGCAATCAAATATCCGTTTTTCAAGAAAAAAAAACACCCGACTGGGGCAATATCCTTAGTTTATAAAATCTCACATCCAATTAAGCCATATCTAAACTTATGTAAATAATTACCTAAAGAAAAAAAGGAACAATTTTTAAAGAAACTATTTTATTATTTTTTACTAGTTCATTTTCAAAGACTGCATTTAAACCCACAAATATAAATATATGTAACATACAAAAATAATGTTTATTGTATTATGTAATTTAATATTAAAATATTAATATTAAAACATTTAGGTTTGGTACTTGTATTATACAGAAGATATGAGAAATTACATGTAAAAACATGTTTGTGAAAATTACAGAAGAATAAATAAAAGGAGTTCATAGGTAAGAGAGAACAAAATGAATAATATCAATTAAAACAGAAATAAGAACTTCAACTGGAAACAAAAACTTTCTAGGTTAAACAATTTATGTCTGTATATATGAGTCATTGTTAGGGATAGGGGTGGAAAACAAAAAACTTTTATTAGACCTTTTAAAGAAGGTGATGGTTTGGTAAGCTATATTGATAGACATTTGTGTTGAAATGTGGTTTTCATGTGGGAAAAGAGATTGTTTCTAAGTTGGATGATTAATTATTATAGCATTAAGTTACCATAGAAATAACATCTACAATCAAAAGGGCTAGAAAAATTTTCTTTCATCTATATACAGGCTCTTCTACTTTTCTGAGAAACGCAACCAAGTGAAAAACTACACCTGTATATTCTCACAGTTCAAAGGACCCAAAGAGTCAACAAAAATTCCTGACAGCTCACAGAGTAAAAATCCTATTTTCAACTCCTTAATTTTAGATTGCTTTGATAGACTTGGGTTTTAGAAATTTTCCCTTAGAGAAATCATGTACAGTCATGAGAGATGCAGAGGCAAGTAGTTTCTGGTCAGCTGTAGACCAGAGATAGCCCAAGGGGGCCCTAGAATAGCACATGGCTATAGAGCATAATTTAGTCTCTAATTTCATCAGTTTAAAATCAAGGAGGGGAAATTGGGACCTAGGCTAGAACCTGGCATAAGAGATATTGGCCTAAAGGCACATTTTCTTAGAAACTATTTTGGAGGCTTTATAGGTGAAACTAGGTAAGTTTCATTTACTACTCTCCCCTTTTTTCATTTAAGATTCAGTTTCCTTAGTTAAACCACTAAATTCATCTATTGAAGTAATAAACCTAAAAATTTCATCCAATTCAAATCAGACTACTTTTATTCCAGATTAAATATGATTTTTATTAACATTTTCAAAGAACCTAGAAGAAAATTCTAGTTCATGTTTTTTACCACAGGTCATACTTACTTTATGTGTGTGTGTGTGTGTGTGTGTGTGTGTGTGTGTGTGTGTGTACACATTCATTCTTAAATACATTGAGCCAGCCAGCTACAGGTCATTTTATAGGAGTCATAAGAAGCTTGTTAACTTTAAAATCTGCCAAAGGACAGCCCTTATACAACCAGATGCAGTCTGTTCTTCAGTTCACTGAAAAAAATGATGATGATAATGATGAAGATAATGATAACACATCCCTCAGGATCAAAAGAAAATATTGAAGGATTTTTGAAAAGAATGCTATAAATATCAATAGGATTTCATTTGCATGCCTCATGAGTGTCTGCATACCTAAAAATCTTCAAAACAATGAAATTTCAGCCAGGAACTGGTGGTCTCCACCTATAATCCTAGCTACTAAGGAAGCTGAAATCTCAAGATCTTCGTTTGAAGACAGCTCAAATATAAGTCTGAGAAATCCTTGTTTCCAATTAATGACAAAAAAAAAAGCCAGAAGTGGAACTGTGACAGAAGCTTAGGGACAGAGCACAGACCCTGAGTTCACACACTTACTTCCACACACACTTCCAGACACACACATACACAAGGGAAGAAAAGAAATTTCAATCTTGTCTTTGTTTCATTGCATTAGGCTTAATACTGTGGGTATAGTTATTGTTTTGGGATTTGTTGTTTATTTACTATGCGGGTGAATAAGAAAAAAAACCAGAAAATTGAAAATCTACTTTTATCTTAGAAACTAATCATAAACTTGAAAATTGCTGATATTTATGTCTTTATTGAAGTACTTTCCAACTGCCTATCAATATCTATTTCATAAACCGAGGCTTCTGTGAGACACCAGAGTGATAAATCCTAATACTCCACACTCACAATGATAACTACTAGCAAATTACTATCACTGTCATGTTCCAAACTCAGGAAGAAATAAAACAGTATAAAAAAGCTGTGCTCATACAGAAAGCATGCATTATGATTCCATCTGGAAAATGACCTTACTCACATAAGTAAAATGCAGTCAAACTGCCTAGCACAAGTAATAGGACCTTAGGTTTCAAAGTTAAGGACATATAATGCTTGGTCCCATGAGGAATGAGAGGTACAAGCTAGAAAAATGATAAAAAGATCCTAAGGAAATATCAACAAGGAAGAAGAAGGAAATTCTATAGCAGACAATAAAAATAGAATTTCTAAATTTGTTTCAAACAGAACTATATTAACTAGAATTCAGTTTTCAACATTTAAAAATGTCTTTCTTAACTGATTTGTTCTAAGGAAGTGTATTTAATAAGCAATAATTAGATTGATATGTAAGAATGCTTCATGTAAATCCATCTAAACACTCAAAAATGTTTGAGTAATAAGCCCCCATGGATTTTCAAACCAGAGTTGCAAGTTTTCATAAAACGCTATTTTTCTGTTTCCTCCACTTTATCAATTATTGAGAAATGTCCTTAATCCTTGATTGACCAGGCAACGTAAGCAGTTAGAATTCTTTTCTATTACTGAATTCCCAATTATATGGAAGACCAATATTTTATCCCTTTCAGATATTTCCTCCTTTAATATTAGCAGTAACTTACGCTACACAATATTTCTTAACACAATAGCATAGCTTAGATCCACCACTATTTATAGTAAGAAACTAAGACTTGAAATGAAAAATGAAAGGGTTAATATATCAACAATAATTTGTCACCTAATTATAACTTGCCCTGTGGCACAAGACACTCTGATATGAAAAAAACAAACAAGAGGGCTTTCCTTAATACAGCTACTTCTGATGGTCTGCCATGATAGATTAAATTGCTAAAATCAACAAGAGTCTACAAAGTCGTTAAAAATTATGTAGAGATCTATAGCACAATTTGATTTCAGGCAGTTTAAAATTTAATGAAATATAGATTGTTCAACATCAGCTAAAGAAAGTAACAGTGAAACACCAGGGAGTACAGCTACCAATATAATTTCTGCTGATTATGGCAAGTATGAGGAAAACAAACTTCCAACATTATTTATAATTTTAGTAAGAACATCTGGACATTAAAATATGTACAAAATAACAAACTCAATCAAGTGCAATTGTTACATTTATGTTCATAATACACAGGAATGCATTCCTCTACCTGAAAACTTAAATGGAATTTTCTGGTTGATATGATTTTTATTTAGATGTGATACCAACGGTGATTAAGAGAACTGTGTTCCCAAAGAATTACATCAAGAAAGATTAACTGAAACTCAACAATCCTAATGACTGTTAAGAGAAATATGAATTTAAGTGTTTTCTTTTAACTGTAAACATTCAGCCTACTCATATTCCATTCTGACATAGCACCACAAGTTAAGAAAGGTTCTTTCAGAACCATTTGTCCATGATTGAGGATTTTACCAGTTTGTTCTGGGGTTGTATAAGCTGTCAAGTATTAAAAAAATCAATGCAATGTATTCACTAGTTGTCAGTCACAGGATGACAGTATTGTAAATTAATAGAATGCATCTTCAAGCAGAGACACACACAGAATTTTCCATTTGCAGTCTGATTTGTGCTCTTAAAATAGACAATTTAGCACTATCTGTTAAAAAGTCTCACAGGTATGAAATTTTCCAATTGAAAAACATTTTCCTTTATAATCAAAGTAGACCCCCATTTAACATCAACCACTCTGCAGCTTTAACCTTAATATTTTTTATACAGTGAAAGAAATTTAAAAGCCTTTAGGAGTAGTTTTGAATAACATTACTTGGTTAAATATGTCTCTACTGAGATTAAAATTATTGAGCAAAATATGTCATGGCAGTTATGTATCAAATAGCATATTTGAAGCAGTAATTGATTACTTTGACAGATTGTAAAAATCTGTTCTGAACACAAAACAGAACAAACATTTTCAAATATAAGGAAATAATGATTGCTTTGTATACTAATAATTTTGACATTAAAAATGTTAAAAAAATTCTAAAAAGTCTTTCAAGAGAAAAATAAGCTACCACTTTTAAGGAGCTCAGGAACAAGGCCCAGATTCAGAATTCAAGCACCAGGACCAGCAAAAACAAAAATGTAGTTCAACTTCACTTGAAAAGATTTGTTTCTACATGCTCAATATTTCTCAAATCAGTTCTTTTCATTGCTACTTTTAAAGAAATATATATTAATGTCCAGGTTGACAAATGCTAAATAAATAAAACTGTTTACTTTTCATCTCACTTTATTTTTAAATGTTATGCATGCTTTTAATTGTGTTCTAACAATATACTAAGACTTATAAGATAGAAGATGGCACAACCCCATCAACCAGGTTGCTGAGATTAGGATACTACTTATAAATTCAATGAGTATCATCATATTGTAGTAACTTTTAAGTTCCAGTACTCACTGTATTTCTCAGTTACATTTAGTTTCTGAAAAAAAAATATAGAATGTCCTATACTTTTCATTACTCCAGATTGTTCAATTCTTTTTAAACTGTCAAATTTTAGAAATGCTGAAAACTCAAGAAATGTATTATCCACGTAAATCTCTGAAATTTCAACTCTGCTACTGAAATAAATAACATTTCAAATAGGAATAGAAACAATTTTACAAGTTTAGATCTAGTCCTGTTTTATGTGGATTCTGACAGAAATCTCTTGGTTCAAGTTATTTCTGACACTAGTAAATTTTACTTTCTGGTTATATTAAAAGGCTTCTTGAACATCTAATGTTCAAGAACATCTAATGTATCTTAAATATTAAATGTATTTCCTTGACTATAAAACAAGAAGTCGTTCAAAATTGTATTATAAATAAATCCCTGACTGTTTGGAAACAATATTTTATTCTGAATGTTTTGTGAAAGATTTGCAAGAAGTCCAAAATACAGCAAGCAAATCACGAAGAGAATCACACAGCCCTTATTAATAAGATAGTGAAAATGATTTAAAATTTTAGTGAGATGAATGCTTCCACGGAAAGATAAGGACAATTATTCAGACACTATTAGTTTAGTAATGATAGTTCTTCAATGGAAAATCCTTAAAAAAAAAAATCTCATTGCAGGGGAGAGGAGTGTAAGAGGATTTATTTCTAAACAACATATCTTCATTGTAAATTCCCTCATAATCTCTGAATAGCAATAAATCATTTTATAAAAATATTCATTTTAATATAAAAACAAGAGGTTTATCTGTGTGATTGTTGTTCTTAATGTACTATCTTTTTTAATAATTTCATTTTTTGTCAGGGTAATGTATAAAGGGGTTACAGTTACATTCACCAGATAGAAGGTGCATTACTTCTCACACATTGATACCCCTTCTCCTGCTTTTGTCTCCATTTCCTTCCCCCAACCCCATCCCAGTCATCTTAATTTCCCCCTTCCCTTTCCTATTTCAAATAAACAAATAATCATATATACAATATATCAGGTAACCAAGTCAGATACAGTAACAATATGAGATTAAGGGCAAAAAAAGAGAAGAGAAATAACATAGCACATTAAGAACAACAATCACACAAGATAAAGCTCTTGTTTCCATATCCTAGAGTTCCTTTTATTCAGTCTCCTCCTATATGACCTTATGTAACTAGGTTTTGAGCTACTGTAATCCTCTGCTAGGAGAGCCCTAGATGTGTACCTATTATTACAAATGAGGGAAACCACTGAGCCCATGTTCCTTTGGGTCTAGCTTACTTCATTTAATATGTTTTTTTTGCCCTTATGGTTAATCTCATGTTGTTACTGTATCTGACTTTGTTACCTGGTATATAGTATATACGTATATTTGTTTATTTGAAATAGGAAAGGGAAGGGGGGAAAATCAAGATGATTCGGAGGGGGTGGTGGGAGGGAAATGGGGCAAAAGCATGAGAAGGGGTATCAATGTGCAAGAAGTAATGCACCTATTATCTGGCGAAAATAACTGTAACCCCTGACAATAAAATTTTTTAAGTATTAATTTTACTACAGAGGAAAGTTAAACACTAATTAGCAAAAAGAAACACTTCTTAAAATTTACTATATCATTAAAGTTAACTACTATATGATTACAATTTCTAACAAGTCCACAGGCAAAAAGGCTAGATTTTTTGTAATTTTTAATGAAATCCTTTAGTTATTTAAGAGTAACTAATACCCAAATTTCTATGTATATTCAATCTTTCTACCAAAAAGAAATATTATCTAGTACTCAACCCAAAAGAAATATATGAATCTGAACTGAACATAGCCCCTTAAAGAAATACAAAAGTATAAGCTATTCTAAAAAGTTGTGAAAATAAAAAAGAACGATATCTGTTAGTGATAGAAAAAGATGAAAAACCTTAGTTTATCAACATATTAATATTCAACAAACATTGCCTAAGGGAAATTTTTCTGTTTTACTAATTATAAAACATATTCTGGGGGCTGAGAATTTGGCCTAGTGGTAGAGTGCTTGCTGAGCATGCATGAAGACCCGGGTTCGATTCCTGGGTACCACATGCAAAGAAAAAAGCCAGAACTGGTATTGAGGCTCAGATGGCAGAGCTCTAGTCTTGAGAAAGGCCAAGGACAGGGCTCAGGTCCTGAGTTCAAGCCCAGGACTGCCCCCCCCAAAAAAACATATTCTGGTTGTTAGTTTAGATATGGTAGGTATATATCAGATATTCAAAAGTAATACAAATAATGCATTCCCTAAATCCAAGAATTATTTTCTTAGACAGAGACTTCATTTTCTAGTTTATTTGATTATCAAATACAAAAAATTACACCTAAAGTATAAACTATGTATGGACATTCAGTCAAATAACTAAGATCTACAAAATTATTACTTTCATTATTACCTCCTTTGAAAATTGTATTTAATTGCATTTGCAGTCATGGAAAATGTCACTGAACAAGATTTTTATTCTTTACTACAATCACTCAAGTATTACTTTGCCTGCCTTGTATATGTAGATGTAGATATTCTGCCATCAATCTAACTAATCTATACTCTTCCTGTCTATATCTGTCTTTGAAGTCTCCAAGTAGTAATGTGTGGCTAGTGCTCATTGATGAGATCTAGTAATTGTACTTAATTATTCCATAATTATTTATGCATTAGAATTGTCATTTGTCCTAATAACAAACAGAAATTATAATATAAATCTAGGTTTTGATTGTCTTTAATCATTCATTTATTTAGAGTACAAATGAGCAGCCTACACTGAAGAGTGTATTGCAAATCCACAAAATGCAACAGTGATATCTCTATGCACGCCACAAGGATTTTTGTAAGCATTTGGATCCTGGTGCAACCCTTTGTTGGCATGGTTTCTAAAATTCAAACCAGGTTTGCAAGAAACTCCTCCAATGTCCTGTCAGTAGTGAAGTGAACAAACCTAGGTTATCCAACTTCTTGCACAATTCTTCACATCACTAAAAATTTCTTTCTAGGTAGGCAAGAATGGAATTTTAAGAAAACTAGAGAAAAGAAATGAAGGCATGTGGGAGTGTTTGGGGGTGGGAAGGGAAGAGAAGTTAGACCTCTTAAAAGATGACATTTACACTTGGTTTTCCTTTTCTGTCAAGTTTTAATTTTGAGTTGGTAGGGTTCAGAAGAAAAATTTAATATAGTGTTACTCTTTCAAGGGGTCATGTAAATCACTGTAATATATCAAACTCACTGGTCTTCCATAAAAAGTAAATTTTATGTGAATATTTTAAGGGGGAAAGGCAAACAAGTAAGTTCTAAAATATTCACTATTCCTTCTCAAATCATCCTCATCAATATCTCCAATAAAGGCCACAGGAAGTAAAGGGGCAAGTTGATTTCAATCATTATTGAGCAGGAATAGTTTTCTATACCCAAACACAGTAAGTTATCTAGTGAAAATTTCCTCATACCCCACTATATATAGATATATCCATAAATCTAATTTACCTGAAATTTTATATTAATGCTTTTTTTAATAAAGTTCACCCATGAAACCATGGAGTGCTCGCTAATAGCAGAAATTTCTGGGGGTGGTTATCTCCATGAAGGTGGTCTAAACAAGTTTCTAAATTGGCTAAAGAACCGCTTCAGCCAGGTGATGGTGGCTCATTCTTGTAATCCTAGCTACTCAGGATCTCAGTTCAAAGCCAGCCTAGTCAAAAAACTCCATGAGAATTTTATCTTTAGTTAACCCCCAGAAAATTGGAAGTGGCACTGTGGCTCACTGTAGTAGAGCACTAGCCTTGCATATGAAGAGCTCAGGAACAGAGGCTAAGGAGCCCAGTTTAAGTACTATGAATAGCCCCCACACATCAAAGCAAAATGCTTCAGTTCTCCATATTTTCTAAATAGAGCAAAGGGAAAGAGAATGACTCGATCTAGACTCTTGTTGGCATTATGTTGAAATCAAATTTTAACTTATTAACTAGTTTGAAACCATACCTTAAAGTTATGTGCATAACGTTACTATATCTGACTTTGTTACCTGGTATACTGTATATACACTTATTTGTTTATTTGAAATAGGAAAAGGAAGGGGAAAAACAAGATGACTGAGAGGGGACGGAGGGACAAAAACATGAGAAGTGGTATCAAGGTTCAAGAAATAATGTACCTACTACCTGACCAATGTAACTGTAAGCCCTTTATACATTATCCCAGCAATAAAATACAATAAAAATAATGTACATAATGAAATATCTATGTTCAAGAAGTAATATACCCAATACCTGATTAATGTAACTGTAATCCCTCTATATATCACCTGACAATAAAATACAATTTAAAAACCCTTAAAAATGCAAGAATTTACTTCAAATTTCAAAAAAGAAATGTTAATACATAGATAATATTATCCTATCTTTTAAGTAAATAATAATATATTAAGAATAAGAGTAATAGTAAATACTGTTAATGTACAATATTGCAAAAGTTGTCTTAAATCAGATTTTCCTGAACCTAAATACATCTTCTCTAAGATGATGAGAGCCTGATTATCATGAATCATGGAAAAATCTTGAAATATACTTGGTATCTTTACAGAAGGAGAGCTACATTAATGTCTTCTAAGTATATTTTTCTTTAATTTTAATTCTCTAGAAATTAGTTGCTTGGACATGATATATTACGTATTGTCGACCTAAGGCTGACAAGGTCAACTACTTCTCTCCTTTTTCCTTACCTGTAAGAGTCTCTCCCCTGCTCCTTGCCTCCAGGTGGTGAACATATTGCTACTTAGCTTTCTACCACCCTCACTCACAAAATCAAGACAATCACCCATGACCTCTGTTTTCAACCTTGGCATGATCTCCTGCTAGTAATCATGCATGAGAGTAAAGTAGCATGCCACTTTTGAGAAAGTTGCCATAGGTGATAATTGCACACTGATAAGATTATTATTTAATTGTTCCAGGGCTTATTCATTGTTCAACAATTATCTGCTTCAGAAAATGTACTTGTGAATTTTCTGTTCCAAGAGCAACTCAGGAAATCACTATTAAAAAAAAAAAAAACAGAAGTTTTGGACAGGTATTTAGTGGTTTAATCCTCACAACAGGAAGCTGAAACCTGTTCTGGGGAGTGGGAAGACAATGGGGAGCACAAAAATCCAGGGAGAAGGATGGACAAATGTAGTCATTACAGTCAATGTATATTATGTGAAAACTGAACTATGTAAATCAATGGTAGGGACAGGATGGGGGGAAAAGGGAGAGAACACTAATCAAGATACACTGGACTCATAACCTGAAATCCAACCCCTTTTTAGACAACTACTTAATAAGAATATTAATGAGGGCTTAGCATAACTATAGATGCACTTATCTTAATATGTCTCTCTGATAAACTGAAGTTTCAAATATTTGGAAGAAATAGAACATCACACCGATGTTTAGGTCCAATGAGAATTGGATGAGCTGCTAAAAAGTATCCTATCTGTGCCTAGTCTATTGATAATCTGGGCACACACTTGCAAGTGGAAAAATCCAGGAACTGCTAAAACTACTATTTGTAACTACTACTTGAATTTTAAATTGATTCTTCTTCCTCACTTTTTTGCCTATTTTATGTAATTTCCCATAAAAATTCTTAGGACTTCAACCTTTAAAATACACAAAATTAAAAAAAAGAAAATACACAAAATTAAACATAAAGATTTAACTCAGAAGGACAAGTTTATTGACAGGACAAGGTAAGATTCAGTAATTTATCCACAGTTATTTTTAAACATAGCTAAGACATTGGACAAAGAAAAGAAAATCAAAGTCAAGCAAAGACAGTATGTTCAAGCTGCAAATATCAAAATCACTGAGAGCTATAAAACACTTTTATTTTCCTTTTCTATTTTTCCCTCAAAGTATAGTTACTTTTGCATGGTTTTTAATGTACATTTGTATTCTTCATAGAACTTAAATATGCCTACAAGAGTTAGACATTATACAAAAAATTGATAGAGACCTCTTCGATTGTTCAAAGGTTTAAAGGATGAACTAGATGTTATTAGATACAGGGAGGGAAAGAGAATTTGCAGGAAGTTTTAGTGTTTCTCCTTCCCATTCCTAACCATTACAAGAAGTAATGAGTTGTTCAAACAGTGACTATTTACTTGCTGCTAGTTTGGTGTACAATTTGCACAAGGCAAGGGGGAAAACATTAGAAATACAAAAGTGAATAAAGTTTAGTTCCTGTCTTCATAGCACCCAAAAGTACTGTTTTAACTGTTACTTGAACAAAGCAGAAAAGGCATATGACAACAGGCAGAAAGGGGACATCAAGTTGTATAAGAGAAAAATAATTCTGGAGGAAATTTGATGGAGAAGTTTGCATAAAAAACTAACACTCAAAATAAGCATGCCTCCAGTTGACTAACTCATGTGGTATGAGAATTCACCTCCCTTGGAAAGACTTTGTTTATCCAGGCATAATCTAATCTTATATGATCACTTACTTGGGAAATGTTCTATACTAGAATGAAATGAACTAACCAGAACAAGAGGGTTCTCAGGAACAATTTATATAGAAATTGAGCACTTGATTTAAGCACTTGATTTTGTGCATATGTGATTTTGTACATATGTGATTACTCTGCACAGCGTTTAACTGAGGATACAGCTGAACAAGAAATAAATTATGCCAACTTAGTACCAAGATACCCTAAGTTGACTTGTCTACTCTATCATCTACAAATTTGAATTTATGGAATTTGATAGCTGTCTGACACCATCCTAGGATTACAGCTCCTTCAATTTCAGTTCCAATCAACATTTTTTGAGTTCTTATATCTGGTTTGCTGAGGTCTGCTGAAGGAAATACAACAATCACGTGGACTGGTGCCACTTCAAATTTATGGTTTCCAAGCTCTCAAAACCACTCAGCAATTCTACATTCTGCTTGTCAGCTCCCTTTGCCACACCCCTTAGCAGCTCTTCCAAATTTTAGCACCAGTCCCAGGGGCTCTAACCAACTCCCTCCCTGCCTCGGGCTGTTATCACAGAACTCCATTAGCTTTCTGAAGAACAATTAGAGATCATCAAACTTGTGTTATCCCAACTGCCAATACTCCCCAAACCACAAAAGCTTAATCAGCAGCATCCAATCTCAAAAGATAGTCTCTAGTTTCTCCCTTCCAAGATTAATTCTTTTTGCAGGCCTTTATTCCTAACAAAATCTGAATTTCTCCTCCCTCGTGGAAGAACATCTCACAAATTTCTCCTTCCTTTCACTTATATCCTGCTCAATTTTTATCTCATCTGCTTCGGTCTCTAAATATGTTAAAGTCTCTTCAAAACAGCAAAATAAAATGAACTTCAATAGAGTATAATCTAAGATTTGTCCCCATCCGATTCTTTTGCTAAAGCATGCAAGATCCTCCTAAATGCCAATGCTAAATCCAAAATGCTTTCTTCAGTTTTCAACTTCATTTCTGAGGCATGTGACATGGCATTAAAATTTTGTTTTCATTGTTTCAAATAACAACTTTGCCTATTTTCTGGTTGCTCTTTATTGTTTCCTCCAAGGCTTTTTCTTTCTATGCACCTTCCTTATCAAAAAAGTACCTATGTTTGGGCCCTCAAACTATCAGTAATCCTAGAAGCACATCCACAGCCAATGCTCCAATGGTCATGTTTATGTTGACATCTCTCTATGTCTCAATCAGATTCATTTATCAAATTCTACATCTATACTCAAGCAAAACAACAGGTACAAAATCAAGGGCACCTCCTGAAAGGTCAAATGATTTTCTTTTCTCTACGTGAGACTACATAATTATAAGCACAAGAAACCCCAGCAAATCCTCTTCTGACTTCCTACAGGGTCATTAATTCTCCTAATTTTTTTCATTCATTTCTCCTAACATTATCTCCCTATTCTGGCCTTAAATTTAGGCATTGCCATCCTTCGTCTGGACTACCTGCATTGTCTCCTTACATAAAGTTTCTTAAATCCCAATCATGAGCTTCTTCCATTTATCGTAATGAAGAAATACAAAGAGGACATTTTTCTATAAGACCTCTATATACCTCCCCTACTTCATCTCTCATTCTGTCTAGCAACAATGAACTGTCTCTGTTCATCCACACAAAGTGTATTCTATTCTATGACCTAGTTTTCTGCACAGAAATGCCTTATTTATCCAGCAGTATTATTTGCCTCTTAGTGAAACTATTTTTGGATTCCTTCTCCTAACACCTCCACAGCCCCCACCACCAGCAACACAGAGGGACCTGAGTTATGACTTCCTTTTCCTTTTGTCAAAACAATTGCTACTGACTACACTACAGACCTTTTCACACTGTATTCTGACTTGACGAAATGTATATGTGCCTATAAGCATGTCAGAGGCCAAGCTTTCTTTCCTTTTGTAACCCTAGAGGTCTTAAACCATTACCAAAACAGTATTATTTTCTGTGTGTGGGGGGGGGGATAGGACATAAGACTTTTTTCTCTTCAAACAGGGTTCTAGCCATTTACATAAGTTCTACCTCTAAAAATCAGATCTGATGGGATTAGTCCTCTAATTAATCTTAAAACAATGGGAACCACTGAATTTTGTAACGCCTCCATATGTCACCCAAATCATTACCACAAGTGCATGAACTTTGTTTCCCAGTTAACTTCTACCAGTTACCCTGTCAATATTAGACTCTATACTGCTTTCTGTCTCCATGTATGCGCATCTGGACACTTCACTACCTCAGAATTCACAAGGAGAAGACTCCATCACCCTTCAAGCTTCAGTGCACATAGGTATCACACTTTTATGAAGCATTTCTAACTTCACCATTCCTATCCAGGCTATGTTGATTCACTTGCCTCTGGAACTTCCAGTATAGTTCTATATGCTCTATCACTCAAGGGCTGTTTTTTATTATTAATGTAAAAGTTTATTTCTCCTGCTACAACATCAGTGCATCAGAGCAGGGGCTGTTATATTTATCTTGGTATCTCTGGCACTTAAAAAAACATATTTCAAGTACTTGTAGGATGAATAAGAAGATAAGCATGTACAAATAGAAAAATACAAACACTTTCCTACTCCAATTGGCTTTAATTTGCCTACACTTAAAATATCCTTTCCCTCTATTCTTCACTGGCACTTCAGAAACTGTAAGAGGCTACACTCTAATTATAATTATTTAGAATTCAATGTTTTGCTTCCCCTGTAATCTTTTTTTGCAAACAGTAATTTTTCGAAGACTGTTTGGGGAATTTTTCCCTACTCGTTTTGCAGTAAAAAGAGATTCTTAAAAGATGTTTAATGAACTAAATCTGTTCAGACCCAAAATGATACAGTAAATGATAAATCAGCTGGGCTTGAATTTCCAGATGCTCCTTATTATTTATTACCTTAAATCAACTCAAAGCAAGAGCATTCTAGCATTCACACATACCTCTGCCCAAAAATATTACCTACTTATAAATAAATATCAATTTGTTAACTGATTTTCCCTGAAGCTTATATAAGTAATACTAATCACTGCATTTAAAATCTGAGAGTAATGGTGGGGTGTGATTCAAGCAGTAGAGCGCTGGCCTAGCATGTAATAGCCCTGGCTATAATCCTCAAAAAAGGAGAGGGGAGAGGTGAGGAAGGGAGGAGAGAGAGAGAGAGAGAGGAGAGAGAAAGGAGAGAGAGAGAGAGAGAGAGAGAGAGAGAGAGAGAGAGAGAGAGAGAGAGAGAGAGAGAGAGAGAGAGAGAGAGAGAGAAAGGGAAAAAGGGAAGAAAGGTAGAAAAAGGAGGAAGGGGGAAGGAGGGAAGAAGGGAGGGAGGTAAGAGAGGGAGTGAGGGAGGAATGAATTGGGAACAAGGAAAATGTTGTAGGCGCCCTACAACAAACATTTGGTCACAATAAAACACACCATTCACTCTTCTGTTTGAACAGGTATTCTACTATAATTTCCATATCTTCTTTTCCATGTATGAGTACTGATATATAACTTGAACTTGAAATAGTTCCAGCAAAGCCAAAACCAGGAAGCCTTCCTTGGACTTGTTTTATTAGGTGAAGGTGCTTTTTGTACCTGAGAATACTGTGCTCTTCCAGATTCAGATTCATCCTGTCTACGGCTGCTTTTGCAACCTAACTGTGCATTTGGACAGGAAAAATATAATATACATTCTTTAATTCCTTAATTTTGTATCCTTAGATGCTGGTAAATATCTTAATCTAAAAGGAGTAATAACAATATAACCCTGACCTTCTGAGAAGTAACATAATACCTATTTTATAGCATGTCCTAACCTGAGCTTTTAAGTAGAAGAACAGAACCAGGCCTTGAAGTCTCTTCTTTTCTGACCTTCTTTGGTAGTTCTAACACACCAAATTCAAAAGAATCCTAAGCTAAGCAAAAGGCTTTCAACTTGAACTATTTCTCAGTCAAAAGAAGAAATGGGTTTCTCTCAGATCCTACTCTGATGCCCCCAGAGTTTATGTACTTGCTATTGGGCATGGTGATTCTTAAAAGTGTTTAACTAGTTAATTCTGTATAGACTCAAAATGATAAATAATAAATCATTGAGGTTTAAATTTGTGTGTTTCATGGACATATACATACATATATATATATATATATATGAATCATTTCTAGCATGGTAACTCCTGGTTTAATCATTCTTGTCAATTGAAGAAAGCAATTTCCTACAGCTAAAAATATTTTAAAATCTGATGTAAAAATAAAATTGCATTAAAAAGCCATGATACATGAATTTGGCAATTTGCCAAGGGTAGAATCAGACTTTGGCAGATTTTTTCTTTCAAAGATGGACCAAGCATTCGAACATTTCTAATCATTTGATAGTCAACTGCTATAGGCAAAAAGCTATACCTTATAATTCTGTGCTGTCAATATATTTTAAACTATGTCATAAACATTGCTCATATAGTATGCCTAATAGATTTAGTAACTTCCTCTTATCAGAGATTACATTAACATATATAATCTACTGAATTTCTCCAACTAAATTACATAATAATAGAAATAAAACTGACAATATCTTTTAGCCTATTTTACCTGAAGAAACTAGTAAATGGAGCTCAGGACTCTGAATCTCCATATAGATTGAAAATAAACATGATTAATATTTAAGTAATTTAGTTAGACTTTCAGGCTGATCATTTTTCTAACATGTTAATGTTTACAAATGAAAATATGATAGAGGGGCCGGGAGTTTGGCCTAGTGGTTAAAGTGCTTGCCTAGCATGCATGAAGACCCAGGTTCGATTCCTTGGTACCACATACATAGAAAAAAGCCGGAAGTGGTGCTAAGGCTCAAGTGGTAGAGCTCTAGCCTTGAGAAAGTCCAAGGACAGTGCTCAGGCCCTGAGCTCAAGCCCAGGACTGGTAAAAAAAAAAAAAGAATAAAAAGAAAATATGATAGAAAAACAACAGTTTTAACATGTTGTTTTAGAATTATGTACTTTTAATCGAAACTCACTGAATCAAAATCATAATAGCATTAAATAAAGAAACCAGTTGTCTTATTATCAGCTTCATAAAAGATTTTAATTAAATAGTAAAATAGGACCCAGTTTTCAATATTCTATGACATATATACTAGCTAATATGTTCCTAGTTAATAACTTAAGTTCTGAAAAGGAAGTTTATAAACTGACAATGGGAAATTTTATGAACAGGGAGGTCAGTTAGAAATTATTTGCAATCAGAATTTTGTGGTATATTTAAAGGAGTGTGAAAAACCTACTTTGCTTACAGGATGTAGGATTACTCACAGCTGTATAAATACGCAAAAAGTTCTTTTCAATTTACCAACACTATCAACATTAAAAAAAAAAATGCAGTCAGGCACAGTGGCTCACTCCTGTAATCCTAGGTACTTAGGAGACTGAGATCTGAGGATCAAGGTTCAAAGCCAGCTGGGGCACAAAAGGACCTGAGACTCTAATCTCCAATTAACCTCTAGAAAATGGGAAGTGGCGCTTGGCTCCAGAGTAGAGCGGTAGCCATGAGCTGAAGAGCTCAGGGACAATGCCCAGGCCCAGGGGTAGAGTGATAGCCTTGACCTGAAGAGCCTATGGACCAGGCCCAGGCCGAGTTCAAGCACCATGACCCACAAAAAAAAAAAAAAAAAAAAAAAAAAAAGAGGAGGAGGAGGAGGAGGAAGGAAGGAAGGAAGGAAGGAAGGAAGGAAGGAAGGAAGGAAGGAAGGAAGGAAGGAAGGAAGGGAAGGGAAGGGAAGGGAAGGGAAGGAAGGAAAGAAGGAAAAGAATTTGACGATAGTAATAAGGTACTAAGCTTTCTGTCAGCAATTTAGTTCAAAATCGGAACTAAATTGGAACTGTCAGGGAGGAGATTCACACCTCTTGGGTGTACTTCTGCTCTTTCTGGGTATAGTGGGACATAATAACAGGGATCTCCACTCCCAGTCCACATCCTGGAATGTTGTACCCTTTCCCCTATGGAACATGTCAGGGAAATCCACTTCCCTGCCTCAGAGAAGCAATCATGGAATACTACAGTCAATTTCTCTTGAGTTTCATAAACCCTAGGCTTATTGGTTTAAGAAAAGATCCACAAGGCTCCTATAAAGTCAGTTACTTCTCCCATGACCAAAACTATCTAAAATTTCCAGAAGAAGAAAGAAAAATTTGGAGAAGTTATGTCCTGTGGTGGTTCAATGGAATCTATAGGCTAGAGAGAACCCTAGTCAGGTTGCAACAGAAAAGGATGTGTGATATAAGCTAGCACAACCAAAAAAAAAAAGCAACACTGTTGACTTTTTCTGATGGTATAACAAAATAACTTACATTGGATAAATTATAATCAATAGAAATTTATTTCTCATGATACTTGGGCTGACAAGACTAAGATGAATGTATAAGCAGATCTGGTGTCTAGAGAAGGCTCAGTCTCTGATAGAGAAAGGATGCTTTGTTGCTTTCACATGGCTGAGTTGCTCCCTTCTACTGCTTTTATAAGCACAAGCACACTAATTCCAAGACTTAATCACTTCCCCCAAAGCTCCTACCACTTAATGCTGTTACACTGAAGATAAAGTTTCAACAACTGAATCTGGAGATATTGGGAAAAGAAAGAGTTAGGGCTGGGGAGAACACTAACATTCATGTCATAGCAAGCTAAGAATTCAGAGATTGCCTATATCCAGGATAAAGTGGGAATGGAATCAGTACCTGCTGAGACAAAGTTATATCTTCCTCTTTCCTGTTATACCTCCTCTTCCCTATCACTATCAACTGGCATAATTTTGATGACTTTTTTCACCAAAAAATGTGGTAATAAATTCCCAAGCTCACATTCCAAAAACAAAATTTAAGACTTTTTCCACAAAAAAGTGGGAAAAAATCCTCAAGCTTACATTCCAAAAATGAAATATGAAATATAAGCATTAATAATTTATCAAATTATATATTTTATGTCTTTAATGGTTTGCTTTTAAAGATACAACTTTTTTCTTTTTTGTTGTTATTGTAAAGGGTAGACAGAGAGGTGACAGTTACAGAAGTCACATAATAAGTACATTTCTTTTTTATTAAAAGATTTAAAATCTTATATCATATTTCAAATGTCAAGTTTAACAAATAAGTATTCAAGAATGGGATCTCTATATGCAATCACTGGCACATAAATTTAAGAACAAAATTAAAGTTAAAATTAAAATTAAAGTTAAATCAATCTATATATCATTGTTTCATAGATTTTTGTCTATGTAGTTATATTTGTATCTCCAAGATATGGTCAATGACCTTGAGTACCCAAGTACTGAGTCATCGCTCTTGTACTGTTTGGATCTAGTATCCACATATCAGGGAGACCATGTGTCTTTGGTTTTGACTTACCTCCACTTAACATGATTTGCTCTAGTTCCATCTACTTCCCCGTGAATGCCATTATTTTATCTTATCTGGTGGCTACGTAGAAATCTTTTGTATGTATGTACCACATTTTTGTAACTAAAGATGTAACTTTTTATAGTATCAAATTATTTACAATTTGAGGGACTAAATTCTATACATAGTATATGGATACTTCTGTTAGTTTTACTAATGTAGTGCAGGATAATGCATCATGTTATTTAAATGATTTTACCTGCTTTCATATTCATGAAGCCCTGGGTTCAGTCCTCAATTAAGACTGGTATATGGAGTTTTACAACTGGACATTGACCCAAAAATGTGACTTTGAGTTACCCTAGGAAAACAGATACATTACAGCTAGGATAAAGTCACTTCCACTTGTTTAAGCAGTCAGTCATTACAGGAGGTCACTAACTTCTCCAATAAATTACATATTGAGCAATTCTAGATTGGTTTGTCTCTCTTTAATCCATCTCAAAGCAAATTGGAACTGGTTCTAAAATTCTGCAAATACTTTTATGAATAGTAAAAAAAAAGCAACAAATAAATTTGAGTAATCTGTAGACAGTAGAGCAAGTTAGCTCATTTTCATGCTTCAAATTTGCATAGAATATACTACTATATTTGATTTAATAATAGTAGAAACAATATCAACACCGAGGACATATCAAGTGACTGGCTTGTATAATCTAGGTGTGTATATTTGTCATAACATGGTATCATTGTTCAGCAACAAACGACTATGTTTACATGAGAACTATTTGTCACAATGGCCAAGAACTGGAAAGCTATATAAATGTACTGTGAAATCACAGTGACATGTTCAATCAATACATAGACAACATTACATTACCAAGTCCATGTAATAATGTGGATGCACTTAAAGCAATTTTGGATGTGCTAAAATGAGGTAGTTTCAGTGTCCTGGGTTTCCGCAAAAGCAAACTGATTCCAACTCATTATAACAGTCAGGCAAACATAAGCTAAACCAATAAGAAATGGCTAACCTTTAGGTAGGAACATACACTATACTGCTCTAGCCAATCAAATGTTTGCTTTGCTTTGCCTTCACCTTCACCTGTAAAGTCTTTCATGATCCACTGATGGACCACCAAGCCATTTATGCCTACATCAGACTTAAATAAGCTTATTAACTACTCACTATCTGCTCAATGATCTCTTCAACTTTTACTATTTCTTAGTTTATCTTTTATGAAACAAAGAAGGCAACTCATGGAGGAATATGTACACTATGATTTAATGTACATTAAGACAAAAAACAAAAACAGAAAAGCCAAATTATTTGAAGACTATATAAACAGATGATAAAAGTCTTTGCTAAAATGTGTTAGAATAAAAGTGTGGTAAAGTATACTCAGAAAAGATGGATATTTGCATTCTAACATTATAGACATATCTCAGAAAGGTCTCAAAGGACACATTTGGTGAAGTGCTTTCATCCTCCACATGAGCATATATGCAAGTCTGATGACTGCCACTAGGTGGCACGTGGTATTGGTGCTATAGGTTTCAGACAAAACAACAGAGCTACATAAAAACAGGTCATACATATATCATTAACATTAGATGCTCGTGAATCTCCTAAGCATCAAATATTGCCAATCCCTGCATTTGAAAACATCATGACTGCTCGCAATTAAAAATAAGCAAGGGTTTCTCACTTTGCTGGTGACAAAAATCAAGACTCAGTTACTTCATTAAGGTCACACAAACGACAGAGTTCTAATAAGTAATATCTAAGTCTGTATCCTTTATGGTATTAACATGTTTCACATACAACATTTCTTATATCAACAATCTACTGAGGGTGAGATCTATATTCAATTTATCTTCCTGGTATCTTTCAGAGTAAACATGCTGTTTTAAAATGTGTTATGTATTTAGCAAAGACTAATAATATCTCTAACATGCTCACAATTGTACTACATAATAAACTTTGTGTATGAGATATATAGATAGGAGACATGTTTAAATAAAATTTGGATGGTCCAAGCTCTAATTTAGCCATGCTATCAAAATAACTGTGCCTTGAAGTAAATTTACTAATAATCTACATTTGATAGATTTTTATAAAGAATAAATTAATTTAAATATATGAAATAGCAA
Organism: Megascapheus bottae; assembly: GCF_031878675.1. Taxonomy (NCBI): domain Eukaryota; kingdom Metazoa; phylum Chordata; class Mammalia; order Rodentia; family Geomyidae; genus Megascapheus; species Megascapheus bottae. The sequence goes on along the minus strand of NC_143512.1, from coordinate 18,746,908 downwards.
ATAACTAACTGATTAAGAATTACTGTCACATAGCTGGGCATGATGGCTCACACCTGTACTCAGGAGGCTGAGATCTGAGGATCAGGGTTCAAAGCCTGCCGGGGCACAAAAGGACCTGAGACTCTTTTCTCTAATTAACCTCTAGAAAACGGAAGTGGAGTTTGGCTCGAGGGTAGGTCTGTAGTATTGAGCTGAAGAGCTCAGGGAACAATGTCCAGGCCCAGGGGTAAGGTGGTAGCCTTGAGCTGAAGAGCTCAGGGACAGCACCCAGGCCAAGTTCAAGCCCCATGACCCACCAAAAAAAAATTAAAAAAAGAATTATTGCCACACACAAACATTAAAAGGAATTCTGTGGTTTGAAGACATGTCTTTCTAACAGAATTTTTCCTTCATAGATGATTTCTATTCTATTAGCATATTTTAGCTATAAAAGGGGGGTATACAAAGGGGGATTTCATTGCAATATTTACATGCACAAATATAATATATTACAATCAAACAATGTTTATATCTAAATATTAAGTAAATATCTCCTAAGAACAAGGATATTCTCTTACAAAATCTTGTTATATATGATTATCAGACTTAAGAAATTTAAATTTGTCATGATCATTTATCATCCATATTCTCATTTCACTTGTTCCAATCATATTAATTGGTTTTGTTTTGAAATAGAACCTTACTAGATAGACAAGGCTGGTCTTGTCTCAATCCTTTCACATCAGTCTAGTCAATTCTGACAATACAGGCATATGCTACCATGCCTGGTTTACACTGGGCATTATGTTAATACATTTTGCTCATCTCATTTTTTTAATGTAAGAATGAATAAATAATCATGCATCACATTTAATTATCAGATTCTTTTAACTTTTGATTGCCATTACATTGACAATTGTGAAGAGTTCATTTTAATTGTCACATAGATTGTCTACCAATTTTAGTTATTTTGATTGCTTTCTTAAGGTGAGAGACTGTGCATTTGGGCAGGAATATTTAGGAGATTGCATACTTTTCACAGAATTGCAGTTGAGGCACCCCCATTGCTTGTAATGATGTTTGATCACCTAGGCAAGGTGATGTTTACTCATGCTAGCTACTGGAAAAGTAGTTTTGCCCTTTCCAATTATTTTTTGTGAGCTAATATTTAAGACTATGAATCTTTTTCCCCCAAACACTTTCCACATATAAAGGTCACACAAATTTACCTATGAATTAGTTGTTATGTGGACCCTTTATTCTTTGTATATTAACAGATTGGTCTTTCTCAAAATGTTTTTTCAAGTAATATGTCATAAATTTCTCTGAATGATAACTTCAATCAAATATGACAAATAGTCTATTAGTTTGGCTATATAAAATTCTGTATAAGAAGGAAAAAGAAAGCATTCAAATATTAATAGAACTAAACCAAGCTGATAAAACTTCAGCCCATCTGCCTTATTCATTGTGTCTCCTCAAAAATTTGTAAAGTGTTTGTCACATCTCTAGTAATCTGTATTTACTATGAATCTTACTTTAACAACCCTAATGAAGAAAGTTACACAGTAAGGTAGGATAAGATTTCTATGCAAAATCTTAATTCCCAAATCAGAACTTTTAAAGGCAATCTACAGAACACCATAGCCATCTGATGGAACATAGAAGAAACTCTGGTAATTATGCCAAGAAGAAAGTTTAGTAATTATGTCAGAACTTTTTGAGACAGTAACTATGACCCAGGTACAAATGTTACAAATAAAAATCAAAAGTGATTTTTCTATCCTGTAAAATGTAAAGATAATTGTTTCTCTTCACATTTTTTCTCTGTGAAAATGTAGGAAGGTTTTTAAAGTGAATAATCTAGGGAGGAACAAAATGCCATATGCTCCCATAAGATTCTCTATTCTCAAGAGTTGTGATATCAAGATAAAGAGTATCTGAATTAAATGACACATCCTTCCACAGAAAACTCTCAATGGCCAGTAAAAATCACAGTGAGCAAGAAGTTAGGCACTCAACTGTAACCAATTTCTTCATGTATTAAAAATGGTTAATTTTCAAAATTTTTGTATTAAAGTCATGTGAAAAACTCAATATACAGGTGATTTAGGTGATTGAAATATAAAATTATACTAAAATAAAACAACTCCATCCAGCCTCCAAAAGAGTGGATCAGAAGCATAAGATTTAAGAGGTAGCAAAACACTCTATAATCAAGGTATTACAGCACTCCAGAACCAAGAAATTTAACAATATTATTAAGAATTGAAGCAACTATTCATACATGAACAATTCACAACAAAAGCTACTGAAACTTTTTGGCAGGAAGATTTAAACCTAACTATGTAGCTTTAAAGAGGAATAGATGAAGAAGATTATATTAAAGAGTAGTAGAGGAAAAGAATATTATCCAAGCACCTTATATGCATGTATGCAAATACCAAAATGAATCTTCATTTGTATAATTAATATACATTAATAAATATAATTTTGCTTGATTGCTTATCATTTCATATTATTTTCACTGAGAATATACTTAACTTGCAGAGAATTACGCAGTGAACTGTGTACAACTAGAACTCAGCTTCAGTCCCTGGGTACTAGGCACTACCCAGGCACTCTGCCCTAGCATTTTATCCCGAGACTTACTGGAAGTCATACCATCATTTTAAAATTAATTTTCTAATATAAACACTTCTCACTATAACCATCACTCAAGAAAGGTAAGGAATGGGTTGGAGTAAATAAAAATTTATGTAAATTCAAATAAATTGTACCTCTCTACCTGCTATACTACTCCTCCATGGAGTCTTGCTATCAAGACTTGGCCTATGAAGGTGCACCCTGGCTTGCTGCTCCCTTGATGCTATCCCAGGCATGATCAGCACCCGCCAGGCTAAATACCAGACAGCTATTCTTCCTTTTTTCAACCTCAATGATAAATCAACATGGTCAGGATTTTAGAGACTGGGGAAAGGATTTGGTCAATGGCTTAGACATCTATTTGTTTCCTTCCTTTGGAGTCCTCTGTACCCTCAGCCCAACCAAGGTCAGCTGTGAATAGACAATAGTGCTGAGATTGTCAATTGCAAAGAAAGGCATATCAACACAAAGCCTGTTGATACATATTGAGAATTCAGACATGCCTTCTAAAAATAATTTTTAAAAAATAATGCAAATATGATTACCAAAATATATACATTTTAAACAAACTGTTGTTTCTGTTTTAGAACACAATATTATCAAATGAGAACTAGGCATACTGTATTTTATTCTTCAATAATCAAGTAGTAGCACAAACTTAGTATTAATAATGTGAATAAGAAGTCTGTCTTATTATTTTGAAACTAATCAATAAGTAGGAAGCATTATGATCCAGCAATGAATTGAATTTAAATTATAACTGCAGCACCAACTGGATGCAAAATACTAGGTGAATTACTTTCATAAACTTCACGTATTTCTGCTTAATATAAAATTTGCTTACATAGGGCCAGGAGTTTGGCCTAGTGTGCATGAACACCGGGGTTCAATTCCTCGGTAACATATCTATAGAAAAAGCTGGAAATGGTGTGGCTCAATTGGTAGAGGCTCTAGCCTTGAAAAAGCACAAGGACAGTGCTCAGGCCCTGAGTTCAAACCCCAGGACTGGTCCAGCTTTATATTTCTGACTTAGTAGGTACAACAGTTCCCTAAAGACAATTTGGATGTGGGATCACTGCACCTGTAACTGATATTTGGAAAATTTCAATGAAAAAAACAAAAGAAAAGGAATAACCTCAAGGCTGGACCAGCCAGCCTTTGTGAACATGAATTTTCATTTAAAGTCAGGCCCAACCCAGATAAAAAGGTGTAATTAACAAGAATAAACGTTTCAGGACTTGGTGCAGGTGATTAATTATTGTGTCATATTGCGTTTAATTATTGTGTCATATTGCGTTTAAAAACTGTTGTAAAAAGCCAGGTATGGTGGCTCATGCCTGTAATTCTAGCTATTCAAGAGGCTGACATGTGAGCAAGGCAGTTCAAAGCCAACCAGGGCACTAAACACTGTGAGACTCATATCCAATTAACCAGTAGAAAACCGGAAGTGCACTGTGGCGCAAAGGGTAGGGCAGTAGCCTTGAGCTGAAGAGCTCAGGGACAGCACCCAAGCCCAGAGTCCAAGCCCCACGACTGACTTAACAACAACAACAAAAACCTGTTATAAATATAGAAAAATGCTGAAGGTACCTAGATACAGGCATCTTTTTATTTAAGTGAATTGAGCATCCATAGATTTTGGCATTTTAGAATAATCAGTCCCCTACAAGACCAATGTACAAACATGAACATTTTAATGATGCCTTCCACTGAAAGTACCAAGATTAATAAAGCATATTCTTACAGCTGCTGGTTTCCAATGAAAAATTAATACAAATTGTACTCCTGGTCCCTACAAATGATCCTTTATGTAATAAAGTCTCTTTTGAGACTGAATAATGAGGAAATTCTGTCTAGTAGATCCTAAAAATATTCAGTGAGAAATTATCTTTATTTTATATCAATACACAAGTAAGCTTTCCAAGTTTTTCTGCCTTTTTGCACATTAACTATTTGTAAATAAATACATCTTCAGATATTACTTGGTAATAAAAAAGGTAGCAACTTTGCACAACAAGAACACAAATATAACCTCTGTAAAGAAACCACATTTCACTAAACATTTTAAACATATGTTATTTCCATTTGAATTTATAACATTCCCTGGATTTTGTTAGTTTAATTTATTAAAATATTAAAATATATGATTATTAGGTGCTCTTTAGAAGTTAGAAGAATGTAAGTAAAAGGACTACTTTTTTGCAGAAAAACAAGAAAGAGCACTAACTAACATTAAATTCTAGTATGACAAAAAAACAAAAACAAAAATACCTACTTCTGATTAGTCAAGTACAATCTAATCCATCACCAGCTATTAAAACTTAGAGAAATATTTGGTATGTCCCAATATGAGATCACTATTATTACTACTGTAAGCTTTTGCTTCACATGACTACTATTATAACAGATTTCAGGTCATGCTATAATTTTGCATAATTTTGTTTCTCTATTGATGACAATGAGAACTGTAAGACAAATGGTTGTATTATTTATCTTTTTTTTTGCACCCAGCCCTTAGTATAATGTTCAGAAAATAGTAAGCTATCTCTTACTGTATTCTAATAACATTATACTATATTCTAATAATGTACTAAGTGCAGTATATAATATATATTATATATAGTATAAGTAATACATATGCACTACTATATGTTTATAAAATTAACTGAAGAACAAAGTCCTTGATGAAATGTAAAATGTGAATATACTTAAGGCAGAAACAAAATCTGTGTTATTAGTATGAAATCTTGATTTCTGGAGAAATATACTGTAATGAAGATACAATTAGAAAATCCTAATTGTAATTCCTACATATGTTATAGCAAAATATAAAACTGAAGTGATCTTTTAAATAACTAGGGAGTTAAATTTCTACAATAGAAAAAATTGTCAAAGCTCGATGAAACTTAAGCATTTTGTATGAACCAAATCCAAACTGCTCTTTCTTAAAGAAGTTTTAAATGTGTTATTATACCAACAACTTTTTATCCACATTCATTAAAACAAGTTTTGTGAATCATGAAGTGTAGTGATTCTATTTTTTAGATAGATTTTTCTTAAAATATGTACTTCTAGTTTTACGGATCAAAATACAGAACAAAATGCAAAAATAATAACGCCAATTAAACTTTTCTTCTAATCTGATGTTCCAAGAATAATTTGTTTCTATTGCCATGCTCTTCTGCATGGCAAGCAGACACTGAAAAAATAAAACGAAGTAACAAAAGCCAATAAAATTACAGAAAGGACTAAGTCTTTTAAAATTAAATTATGCAATTTTATTTCAAATAATTCTTTAGAAGATTCCATATTATTTAAAATAAGAAATAATTTCAACACATGCATTCTAAAAATGAATCCAAGCAATGCCAGCTAGATTTGGCTGTTACGTATGCAAATGACCATCATCTGATAATATGCATCATCAGTATTCGATTTTTCAGTTCATGCACTCTTATCTATGGCACCGAAAAAACTAGAGGAGAAATACTGTAAGCTAACAACAACATACAAATACGATGCAATTAGAAGAAATTGTTTTTATAAGGTTAATAAATAAAAGGGGATTTTTAAAGCCTTTTCCATACCAAATAATTCAAATTATATGGCTACAAAAGTGAATTAAATATATACATTTGGTATATATTTATATACCAAATGCTCTAAAATTCTAAATTACCACAAAAATCTGTTTACATAGATCTGGTAATGAAAATATGCCAGTACAAAAATTCCACAATGATTTTGTTTTTTAAATGAAACAGTTTTAGAAACAACTTATAAAAACGAAAACCAGTAAATATGACTTTGATTTTTCTTTAAAGGACAAATTACAACAAAACTAAAAGCAATAAATGTACTACTAGTTTCAGTATATTTCATGCAAAATAAATTTATTGATTTGAGAAGATGGCTCCTTAATACTGCTAACTTTAAGGAAAAGATAAAGGATAAAACATGAAAGCCAATAATTCTTATAAAAGCAAAATCCACAAACCTAGCTCAGTTTTATATTTTGAAGTTTCAATATCAAATAGAGTAAATGTACCAAATGAATGTGCATATCACCTTTCAACCTTAATTATCCAAAAGTACTCTTTCATTAATTGTCACACATGCCACTTACCAAATCTATATTTAAGAGGTTAAAATGGGAAAAGTATGTAGAAAAACAAAAAGGAAATTTAAAGAAATGAGCTTTAGCCAAGTGCTGATGCCTCACGCCTGTAATCCTAGCCACTCAAGAGGCTGAAAGCTGAGGATAGCAGTTCAAAGACAGCCCAGGCTGTCAAGACCATGAGACTCTGATCTCCAATTAACCACTAGAAAAACAGAAGTGGTGCTGTGGCTCCAGGGATAGGTATGGTAGCCTTGAGCTGCCCAGGCCCAAACCAAAAACAACAACAAAAAAGAAATGAGCTTTAAATATGAAGTATTTCTCTTAAAGTTCTAAGAAATAACTTCAGCCATATCAAGGAAATAACATGCAAAATTCTAAAGAAGGGATCAGTATCATTATTTTAGGTGATATGAATATCTGTCAAGGCAATCATATAAAAACTACATGAATTTATAGGAATATTAAGTCCAGCCAATTACAAAATTAACATGTGACAATGTATTTAAATCTACAAGAAGTATACCTTCATTTGTCAATAATCAATTGGAAAACATTATACCATTCATAACAGAAATAAAATTCTTCAATACAGAACTTTCGGTTTAAAACTATAAACCTCCAACAGAAGAGACTTAAGCAAATAAAGCTATTACATTTTAAGTAGGAATATTTTAAGCATTTCATATTTCTACAAGTGAACTTTTAGGCAATAAATGCCTCTCAAGTGTACACATGTGTATTTGTGCCCATGTTCACATGTATGTCATATGCTCAGGGTGAGAAGGGGTGAAGGTCAGTGAGAAATACCAAGGCCAAACATTAATCAAGTGACATATAAGTGATCAAAAATCCTGAGATAAATTCATCCAAAATTTGCTTTCTAGAGTGTCAGGATAAAATCCACTGACTATACCAGCGTGTGGCTACGTGTGAGCTCCCTGAACTTCAAGCAAACCAGCCTCACCAGGAAGCTGGAGATGATCAGTTCTGGAATGTTGATATTATAGAATGCAAAACAACAGCATCTAGAAGCTAAAATAAGAAAAGAAATCCTGGGTGAAATCTTTTTTGCTTTATATTTAGTTCTGGTGTAGAAAGTATAGGAGAAGGTAAGTGAAACTGTAAGGACAAAACCTTGAATGAAAATTTCCTGCAAGGAAAAGGGAACCCAAAAATTAGATGGGGGGGGGGGGAGACCTAGAATTCAAGTAATGAAATTCCACTGAATAATCTTTTAGATTTATACAGTAAACCAAAAGTAAAGATTCGAATTTTCTTGGTCCAGTATAAGCAAAAATTATTCTAAATAGGAAATTTTACAATTCACTCTCAAGTTGAAGGAATATTTTCCTATCTTTGCCAAGTCTAAGCTATCATCAACTTCTGTCACCAAATGTTCTAAAATTCTAAATTCCTACAAAAATCTGTTTTTCTTGATTCCAATTTGATCTAAAACTCAAAGGATGACTTTGAAAGATAACTGTTTAAATGTATAAAAAGATCTATTATCATGTGACACACTGTACATAGTATATGACATGGTCTAGCTGGTTGTGTCTCCTCAGAACTCATATATTGAAATCTTAATCCCAACAGCATTAGGCAGTAGGCCTCTAGGTCTATTTGGTAGACACAAGAGCAGAGTCAAATACGGTGTAAAAAAAAAAAAAAGGTTCCAGACAGACAGACTTTTCATAATGGGAAAAAGAACTTGGTCTAGTCAATAATGTCTTATTTTTATAAGCTAAAAGCCATAAACAAACAAAAGTGAAAAAGTAATGCCAATTTATTTTGTAATGTGGATAGTAATAGTTTATACATTTCCTTAGTATATATAAAGAAATGTGCCTGGATAAAAAAAATTAAATTGTATATCCCTTATTGTTACAGTATCTCACTTTGTTACCTGATATATCGGATATATTTGTATTTGGTTATTTGAAATTGGATAGGGAATGGGGGAAAACAAGATGAGGGATGGGGGTGGGGGGAAGGGAAATGGGGACCAAGACATGTGAAAGGGTATCAATGTATGGGAATTAATGCACCATCTATCTGGCAAATATCATGTAACCCTTCTATTAATTACAATAAAAAATACATGAAAAAAAGAAAAATAGCTTATAAACCTAAACTTAGTAGGCTATTTTATCTGGTCAAGTACCCAAAATTAGAAGGGCCAATCAGTGTTCTAGAGTGCTCATTTAGTCTCATAATGGTGAGGTTTTACAAAATTCAGATCCTAAATTCATGAGTCACCATTAAAGGATGTACAATTAACAGAAGTTCTCTGCAATAATCTCTTTCTCCCATATGAAAGGTATTTAATAAGCAAAGTGTACTACAATATCAAGATTAGATTTATATATCCTGGAAAAATGGGCTACACTTTGATGAACAACATTAAATTGACATAATGGGTCTGTGGGTGGTTATAAATGTAGCTTTTACCTACTTTAATTGGCAATGGCTAGACTGACCTTTTCTCTATAATTGTAACTAGAGTACAGTAATTAGACAAACCACTACTAACTTGTGAAATAAAGAGAAGAAAAAAGCTCTCAGTCATTAACTTTGAGAATCCAAAGCTGAGCTGATAGTGTGTTGAGGTAAAAATGAGCTGCCAATAAGAAAAAAAAAAGGTTTCTATATGGTATGTCTGTTTGATAACCAACCAAGAGATCAAAACTCTATCAGAAAGCTTTTTCCCTACTTAGAGGCAGATTCCTTAAGGACAAAAACTGAACTGAAATAAATTCAAAAGTCAAAAAATGAACTGTATTACTTAAACAGTTGCAAAGAAAATGGAAAATTTACTCCATAAGAGCAAAAATAATGTATATAATTATTATCTGTTGATACTGCATGGCCTCGAGACCTACATAATACACATGAGATGATAATAATCTTGATAAAGGTCTTGGGGGAAAGTCAGATTCCAGTTATCTCAGAGGACACATAGCTAAGGCTGTCCAAATCTTTGGCTTGGGAATAAGAACCTTTCCCCTTATCCTGCTTTTCAGAAAGAAAAATACTAGATCCCTAAAGAAAAGGCAAGAATAGGGTATTTCTCTTTCAACAGACAAGATTACTTAAGAAGTCACATGTTGGAGATACTCTGAGGAAAGAATCATGGCATATTTAAGAAAAAGTCCACACAAACTCAATAAGTAAATCAGTTTTGGCCATAAGCTGCTAACTATTCCTATTCCTACACCTCCACAGAGCTCAGAGTTTTCCTTACGAGCTGCAATACTCAGAAAATCACCTCACCAACCAGCAGTAAACAAAGTAGGATCTGATATTATTTTCTCATCAAGATAGTAAATGCTGGACTCAAGCAATGGCTCACTGGTAGAGCACCTGCTGACCAAGCATGAGGACCTGAGTTCAAATTCAAGTACAACCCTCTCTCAAAAAAAAAAGTTACTCATTTTTCTCTATGTAAGAATATAATTACACAAAGGATTTTACCGAAATAGTATATACATGTTAGTTATTGAAAAATATGTTGCAAAAAAAAGTGAGAGCCCCAAGACATGTGAAAGGGTATCAATGTATGTGAATTAATTCACTTTCTATCTGGCAAATATCATGTAACCCTTTTATTAATTACAAGAAAAAATATTTTTAAAAAAGTGAGAGCCAAAGATCAACTTTAATCAGCAGTATAATAAAATTACACTGCCAGAAAAAAGCTGGAAATAGGAGTAGAGCTCAAGTGGCAGAGCTCCAGCCCCAAGACTAGATAGCGCTCAGGCCCTGAGTTTAAGCCCCACGACTGGCAAAAAATAAAATAAAATATTTATTGAAACATCACATTGCTTTGCCATTCAAAAGAATATCACCTGTAATTCTGGCTACTCTGGAAACTGAGATATGAGGATGATAGCCACTCAGTGCGGAAAAGTCTGTAAGACATTTATCTGGAATTAACTACCAAAAAGCCAGAAGTGGAGGTGTGGCTTTAAGCATCAGCTTTGAGTAGAAAACCTAAGCCAGAGGGTGAAGCTCTGGGTACAAGACCCAGTACTAGCACAACAAATACACAAAGAGAGACAGAGAGACAGAGAGACAGAGAGACAGAAAGACAGACAGAGACAGAAACAGGGAAATGCAAGAGCCTATAATCCAGAGACTGCAGTCAATTCTAGGACATGATTGAAAAATAAAGCGTAAGTATTAGTAACTATATATAGTGGTCAGTAAGAGGAGAGCAGGGTAAGGAAGTAGAATACAACAGCTCCACAGTGGAAGGAAAGGAGTATCCAGGTTCTTTCTCAGCACTGGCTGTACTCAGTATCAAAATAGTAAAAGTGATGTGATGTGGGTCCTTGGGTCTGTGGTTAAAATTTTCAGAAAGACAAAGTAAGAAATATGACAACTCCCTTTCGTCTACCAATATAAATGGATTATTCTGTTGCTATTCATTTGTACAAGCTTTGAAATAGCTGAGTCCAGAAAATGAGAATAATGATGAAAACAAACAAACAAAAAAAACCACAGTTGAGCATTAGTTGTTATTCCTGAGAGTAGGAAAAAACATCAACCTAAAGAAGTAGCCTATGTGAGACACTTCACAGTCCTGATAAGAGCTAACTTCCAAACAGCTGGCGATTTCTTTATAGCACCTTGTTTGCCACAGATTTTTTTTTTTTGCCCAGTCCTGGGCCTTGAACTCAGAGTCTGAGTACTGTCCACGGGCTTTCTCAAAGCTACCACTTGAGTCACAGCACCACGTCCGACTTTTTTCTATGTATGTGGACCTGAACCCAGGTCTTCGTGCATGCTAGGCAAGCACTCTACCACTATGCCAAACTCCCGGCCCACCAGAGACTTTTTTAAATTCATATGATCTATCTGACATTGTGGTATCTATATATCAGCTAACAAAAATCTAAAGAAATAGTCAAGTAGGACTTTGATGTTGAATTCCATTGATATTCAGATGTATCAATAAATCTGGAGAGCTGTCAATAAAAAATAGAATAAACATCATCAGCATTTTAATAAACCTGCAAGCCACAGATGGATAAAAGAGAGCAAGACAGAGCAAAGGGAAATCAGCATCTGCCAGTATTTCACCTCTAGCAGTTTGCCCTTCGGCAGTCCACTGTGTCCTGCCTACTCCACTCCCCAAAAATACACACTCCAGGGAGACAGAATCTCAGAGTTCTAAAATCACTTAAAACTATTCCAAACTCTATAGTTAAGAAGACATGTTGCATCTTTCAAAAATGTAAGAATAAATAACCTAGGAGGTAGGGGGAGGGAAATGGGGACCAAGACATGAGAAAGGATATCAACGTTTTTGAAGTAATGCACCTTCTATCTGGCGAATATAATGTAACACTTCTATTAATTGCATTAAAATATATGAAAAAAGAATAAATAACTTTTTAAAATACTTTAAGAAATGGCTGACCTTTTAAATTGTAAAAAGTAGTTGGAGTGTCAGAGTATGATTTACAATGTTAACTAAATGGACCCAGATAATAGATCAAAAAAAGATAGGGGGAAAAATGTCAAACAACAAACTATATGCAAAAATCAAGTCAAATGCTTGTAAGTAGAGGCTTAGTAAGCTGTCCTTTGACTTTACCTCTAAACAGAACCAATGATTCTTGGAATACATCAAACTCAAAAATCTCATATTAGATTTCAAGGTGATTTCTTAACATAACCAGAAATTAAACCTATGCTTTCTGGAATGTTTTGAATTGATCAACTATTCATTTTTGCTCTGTCTAGGTGGCATGTTTATGTGTATACTTTTTATACTACCTTTAAAGTGTACTGGCTGAAAAACATTTCACAAAGGTAAAGTTATTACATTAAGAAATATTATGAAAATATAAAATGTAATTAGGGATCAATCTTTTGGTTAGATTTTTAAGATCTCTAGTTACAAATCTAAATGCACTTTGTTCATTTTATCTGAAAAGTGAAGTGTTTATGAAAGTATATATTAATGGACACACTATCATTCCCTTATTTTCTTCAGATAATTATGAATGCCTCAGTGTTACCATATGTTAACTAATCAGTAACCTTCACAAATCTTCTGGCCTCTTTACAATGTTTGATTTAAGACCTTCACCATCAATTTGCAGGAAACCACAAGGCTAAGATGGTGATAAAAATGTTGATGATGAATGCTACACCCAACCACCATCCTAATAATGAACTAATGATTCATGTTCAAGGTGCTTTTGAAACATGATTAAGCCTCCAAACATTTCACTGAAGTGGGCTCCTGTTATCATAAAAGGGAACACGCGTAAGTTTACCAAGGTTATATAGAGAATTATAAGTTTTAAAATTTGGAACAAAAAAAAACAAGAACATGAAGGAATCCAACTTTCTGAACTCTCACTGTAAGCTCCATCATTAGTATTCAGAGAAGACTTTCAGGATAATTTATTCTGTCTGACCTTCTCTGGTCGCCACTGGCAAGTGGTTGCCAAAATGTCACTGACCAAAAAATTCCTTATAATGCCATGTTTTATAAAATGAATATGTCACGAATCAGATGAAAATGTCATCATTGATACTGACAACAATAAAAGAAAACATTCTATAGAATGAAAGAGAAGACCCAAATTAAAGAAGAAAAAAAAATCACCAGAGAAAATGTCAACAGTGACTATCAACAAAACAAAACCAAAAAAAAAGGCAACAGACTACAGCTTTAAAAAGGTAAGAAGATATAACTTAAAGGGGAACAATGTGAGTTTTATGGATCAGAAAGAACTGTTTTACAAAAGCTTGTCAGAAAATGACTGTTTTAAGAGATCAGACTGTTGTTCCTGGGGAAAAGAGGAATGGGAAGAAGGGAGGTAACATTTGAAGAGGAGCTCTTCAAATTTGAATCCCAAAGTTATTCATTTTCTTATTTTAATGTCAAAATGAATGACATAATTTGTGAATGTCAAAAGTAGTCGCAGAAAATTAAATAGAAATTGAATATGAAATTACTCTTTGCTGCCCTTAAAATAGAAAGTCAAAAGTTGTTGATTTTCCCACTTCAATCTTGCAAAGTAAGTTTCACTGTACTAATATTTAAAATCAAACAACCCAGTTGGATATATCTTCTCTTTTAAAATTTAAAATAGGGAGCAGAGGTGATCTCACAGAGAAAATTACTTTTACACTATGTTTTGGTATCTTTATTTTAAATGGAACTAGCTTTCAATTTTTATTGAAATAAGTGACTACAAACCATTACTGATGAGTAGAATATGTTTTTTAATATTGTAGATTTTTCATCTGCATATGACTGGCATGTTTTAAACAGTGGTTTTAATAGAATTTTCAAAATAATACATATATAGACTTTTCATATCTGCCTGAGTTGATTAACTGTTTTGAAGATTAACCACAATTCAGATTTAGTCCTACGCAGTTTGTTCCAACAAAATGCTTATGGGACATCATCATGCCAACAGCTAGTTGAAGTGAAATCAATGCTAATATGAGCATTAGTAAAACACAGAATTGCACTTTAAGATTCCCTGCTTCTTTGGATGATTATTCCTTGTTATCCCCAATATATATGCATAAACCCAAGCCAATATAAGTATGAAACATCGCACATTCTAAGTGCTTTACCAAGTGCAATATGCACATAAAGAACTTATTCAGAGAACTGAAATATGGTGTGCAACTAGCAATGACAAGCTAGCAATGATAAACAAAACCATTCAAATCGACAATAGAAAAATACTGTCAGTGAAGAAAGAATCACAAGTAAAATATGGTGCGCACAATAAGCAACAGAACAATAGCACTGTGGAATTATTGTGACCTTGTCCCTTTTTAAACAGCTACATTTGTTACAATAGGAGACAAGCCTCAACTAGCAGCAATGTCTGTGCAGATGTCTAAATGTCTGTCAGTGCCTGCTTAGTAATACTTTATTCTTCTCCCCTCTAACAAGCTTCACTATTATATCCTACTTGGAGATGGATGGCTGCCAAGAGGCAATCCAAACAATGCTTTATTATACAGTAATGATATCTGGGTATTATGAATAAGCTTGTGAAGCAAAAATTTAAGAAACAAAAATTCTAATAAGCTAATATAAAAACTACTAACTACAGACTAATAAATATTTGTCAAAGACAGGCATCTCATAAATGCCTATAAATCTAAAGGAGAAAAATGTTACAGAAAAATTCCTTCTAAAAAAATAATAAATTCACTGTGAACTATTACAAACAAAGCCAGGGTTGTCATCCTTATTCCAAATAAATCATTGGCACAAGACTATCATATTTCTCTAAAATTTTTCTCACCTTGTCTTCATTCATTTTTAGTCCAGCAAAGTTAACATGTTGTCAGTTCTATTAAAATTATAAGGTGGATGCGGTAGCTCACTGCTGTAATCCTAGCTATTCAGGAGGCTGAGATCTGAGGATCAAGGTTCAAAGCCAGCCCAGGCACAAAAGGACCTGAGACTCCTAGCTCCAATTAACCTCTAGAAAATGGGAAGTGGGGCTTGGCTCAAGGGTTAGGGTGGTAGCCTTGAGCTGAAGAGCTCAGGGACAGCGTCCAGGACAAGTTTAAGCCCCATGACGCACAAAAACAACAACAACAAAAGAAATAACATAACAAATATGTGTTGCCACAGGCCAGATTAAGGTGGGCTGGGAGTTTGGAGTAGTGGTAGACTGCTTGCCTAGCATGCATGAAGACCTGGGTTCGATTCCTCGGTACCACATACATAGGAAAAAAAGCCAGAAGTGGTGCTGAGGCTCAAGTGGTATCTTGCCTTGAGAAAGTCCAGGGACAGTGCTCATGCCCTGAGCTCAAGCCCACAACTGACAAAAAAAAATATATATATATATATATATACATATACATATATATGCATCCATATATCTCAAACATGAACCACTGCTCTCTTTCAGAGACTTCAGCACATACCTCTTTAGCTCTTTAATTTATTTAGAGAGCATTTTTAAAAGGCTGTGTTTATGCCCTTTAAATATACTCGATTGAGGTCAGAAGTGTGGCCTAGGGGGAGAGTGCTTAGCTAGCATGAATGAAACCCTGGATTGAACTCCATATACATAGAAAAAGCTGGAATTGGTGCTATGGCTCAAGTGATAGAGCACCAGCCTTGAGGAAGCCATCGGACAGTGCCCAGACCCTGAGTTCAAGACCTAGGACTGGTAATAAATAAATAAACAAATAAACACATTTGATTGTTCTGACTCATTTTAACTTGCTTTATTTCTGGTCCAACTTAATGGTTCATTTCTCCTTACTCTTACCTTGAATACACGCTTATGTGCAGTAGGTTTGATTACCATCCAATCAAACAGCATTGCCTGAAATTCTCACTAGGAGCTCATAGCTTTAAAAAAAAAAAAGTCATAATTCCTAGGCAACTTATAATCCATCTGAGTATAATTAAAATTTTTTAAACTACAATCTTGCTGTCAGAGAATAAGATTCTCAAAAGAATTTTTTTTCTTAAGTTTTATTATCAGGTTGATGTATAGATGAGTTACAGTTAAAGTCTAAGGTAGTGAGTGCATTACTTCTTGAACATTGTTACCCTTTCCCATGTTTCCCTCCCGCCCATCCCCCATACCCTCCCAAGTTGTAAAGTTCATTTCCAACATATTGTTCTTGTGTTGCACTAGTTCTTTGTCAAGATATATTTATATAATAAAATATTTTTGTGTGTAAATAATAAAGTAAAAATTTATTATTGGAAAGAAAATTAAATCAAAACACAAAGAAGAAATTCTGCTTAAATTCAGATGAGAGAAAAAAAGAAAATTATCTTTTCTAAATAAAACTATCTGTCAAAATACCATAATAAATCATGGAAGAAAGGCTCCTCAGCTTTATTCAACAGGCAATAAAATCCTTAGGCAGTTCTGATTAGTGTGCTGCTATAACAATTGGTAAGATGAACAGCAATATATATGTCAGAATCACCTACTAAGGGTAACTAGCTTATTGATGTGTGGTGAAGGTTAAAATTAGAAATGAAAGAATTTCTAAAGTGAAAAGATTCTCACTTCTATTCATGGATTTGGGGGTGGATATTAGAAGTACAATTAACAACATATCATAGACATATTATTAGACATATTATTAGAAGGAATAAATGTAAAGGCAGATTAAAAATAATTATTATTACATCTCAGCCATAACTATTCTAAGAAAGGGTCTTCTTTCTCCTCTTTATTTCCCTACTTGACAACAAAGAAAAGGGTAGTAGATATTTAGTAGTATGAAATAACAAATGTTTTGCTTTTCTTTTTAAATTGGGGATTGGGGGGAGGGGGTTAGGAGAATGACAGTACCAGGGTTTGAACTCAGGTACTGCTCTTTCTAGGCAAGCTCTCTACTACTGGAATCACAAACACAACTCAAAACTATTTTTAATATATGTACACCCACAGACTTATATTTGTGTAGTTGTAAGTTTGCATTCGTATCATCCCTTTTAGACTCATGCTCTTAGAACAATGGGAGATCTGCCTTTTCTCCACATGTATTATTTCATGAATATGCAAGATTAAAGAGTAACACTAGAATGTAAACAGATATTACTTGTTTTACTGTAATGTTTATTTGATTGGAATATTTTGATTCATTTTATTAATGGCATAATGTTATTTACCTAGTACTTGTATTCAACAGAATCCATGGTAGGTTTGGTTGCTTAGTACAACCATCTGTAATTTTAAACTCAGAATAATCTGTTAGAGCAGTTTAATAGCTAGAAAAGTATAGGAGCCTTGAGGCCACAAAGATCTAGCTATGATCTTCAAAAAGGCACTTTTAAACTCTGTGCTTCATATTACCCCATCTATAAAACAGGGTATAATGATGACCTTGTCATAAGATTAATGTGATGATTAAATAAAGATAATGAATGTTAAAAAAAAAAAAACTCTAGGCAACTACCTAGTACCTTACCACACACACAAAATGGTAAACAGAGGGTGACAATAAAGTTACTATCTTGGTCATCAGTTGCAGTACAATAAGCCAAACAAACACTTAATAGCTAAGACAACATTTATTTGCTACATTTCTTGTGAGCCAATAATTTCACCTGGACACAGCTAAATTTCAAACCTCAGGTTTCACAACATAATTTCTACCATATCACAAAGTCAACCAAAAATATAATAAGACAGAGGATTACACTCCATTTCTGATGGGAAAACTGGTAATGTCACATTGAACAAAAGATATACATAGACAAGAAATATTTGTTGCTGTAATTTATAATTTTCAGTAGTCTGTTAATTATAAATGACATTTATAGCATCTAAACTATCTTTTAACCATAATTAAGAACCAAGACTTGACAAGCAAAGAGTACTTGTTTTCATTTCACTGATATCAGAGACACACTGTATCTCTGCTTCACTGATAAACTGTTGAAGATCAAAGATCCAAGAACCATCGACAGATATTACTATTTAGATTTTTAGTTTGGTGATTGGACTTTTTGTGGTTGGGCTTCCTGGTCTATAATAATCACAATTAATGAATTTATTTCTATCTAATTTAATATATATGCCTTTAATAAGTACACTTGAAATGAGACACTATATAAAACAGCATTATCAAGAAGCCTGGACTGAATATATGGAAATTACAAAACCCATAAAAGAATATAAGCTCATATATAATCATATATTTTAAAAACATAAAAATAGGATTGTAAAAAGCATATACATTTCTATAACTTTTTAAGAAAATGATCCCTAGAGAAAAATTCACAAAAGTATCTTTAAATTCCTTGTCATGGTCACAAAAAGTCACAATGTAATTATTGCTACCTGGATTTCCTTTAACATATTTGATAAAGGAAAATGTCATTAAGCTAAAACTTCATTAATAGAGCCCACGTCCCCAAAACAATTCAGTCTACTTGCTAAATTGGAAACTGTACAGTATAAAATATGCCACTAAACACTACATAAGAATCCTACCTTGTTGAAGAATAGAAAGGAAGTAGAGAGAAACAATTAGATTATTCTAAGTGATAATTGTGGGTTAAAGGTAATCTTACGGTATCATTCTACAATAATCTATTTCTTAAATAATATTAATAAAATCTTGTAGCTGAAATAACCTTATTTTGTCTATTTATATGCTTTTGTTTATATATCTTCATTACATATACTATATATGTTTACATGGAATAGTTCAAACTTTTGAAAAATTGTGACTATCTTAATGTTTTAATTATATTGCTTACTAATCTTAATTGCAGGAATTTCAGTTTTACAGTGAATCTTGAACAAACAGAAAAGCAATTAGCCTGCATTAATCGCTCCACTGGTGTGATCTGCAGTGGGCATGCTTGGCGTGTTTGAAACTCTTGATAGTGCTTTCACAACTTGATGTTCTGATGACATTTTAAATCACTATTGCACCAGAGCAATTAACCAAGTAATTGTTCTAATGTGAACTGGCCTTAATCAGAATGTTTAGGTTCACAGTAGCAATTAACCAAATATTAAACATAAATTTAGAGCATCACATACAAGTACTATAAGAAGAGTTAAGGAAAAACGAAATTCTATCTCAAATAGCCAAGAAGCAAATAAAAGCTGTTCCACTTTTTTCAATTAATATTAGGCACCATTGTAGAGGAACAATAAGTAAAATTTCTGGTTCTTCACTTAAAAGTATTCCAAAGACTCTAATTAAAGAACATAAACCAAATTACTGAGCATTACAAATGGTATTTTATTGTTCAAAATGTAAAGGTACAGATTCTGTAATTAGTAGAATGCAATAGACAAAGTAAGCTCTGACTCCAGACAATGAAATTAATTCCCTCCTTTATTAAGTATCAACTTTGTCCAGAAATAAATACTTTGGAAGAAAGGAGGCATTTGAACCACTTGTCTGGATTTTAGCCAAAGTTTTGGGCCAAATTTAAAAGCAGATTTATGCAATATACAAAAGCAGAATTTATAATTCTTTCAATACATATATATTAAATTACTTTTATGAGCAGGGTTCTGTGTGAGGAGAGAAGGAAGGGATGGGACTGGTGAAGGTAAAGTTAAAAGAACCAAAGATGAGTACATAGAACCATCTTACAGGGGCCAGGAGCATGGTCTAGTGGTAGAATGCTTGTCTAGCATGCATGAAGCCCTGGATTTGATTTCCTGATACCACATACATAGAAAAGGCAGAAGTGGTGCTGCGGCTCATAGTGCACTAGTCTTGAAAAAGCCCAAGGACAGTGCTCAAGCCCTGAGTTCAAGCCCCAGGATTGGCAAAAAAAAAAAAAGAAGAAGAAGAAGAAGAAGGAGGAGGAGGAGGAGGAGGAGGAGGAGGAGGAGGAGGAGGAGGAGGAGGAGGAGGAAAGAAAAGAAGCACCTTGCATTATGTGACATGTAGTCACATAATACATGATGTATGCTACCAGCAGAGTGATGTGCCATGATGCAGAGACAGCAACATGATGTAGGCCTAAAATAAAATCTTTATTATTATTTCTTCTCTTATAGAGGAATTTATGTGTGTTTCAGAGAAATGACTAGTAGGAACACAACTATAACTACTAATATAACACGCTTGATTTTTGTAGAGTAATTTTATACTCTCCTAAACATTTTATCATTTGATGGATGATATACAAAACATCTTTCCATTTTCATGAGGCAAAAGGACTCAAAGTATTCTGTTATTCTTAATGTTTTCAGGAAACACCTCCCTTTCTTAATTTCTGAAAGGACTGTCATACAGAAAATAGCCCTGATACATTCATGTCATATCTAATTAATAACAATAAAGTTCTAGCAGTTTCTTCTCTGGTTAAACATGTGGATGCCTATCTTCCAAAGTATTTCTTGATGCCATTGTTCATAAAGTATTTTAGGCTGACATACTTGCACTAAATTAATAACTAATCTCAGGAGATATTTATCATCTCAAGCCTTTTACAAGGAAATTGTCAGATTTAATCATCTTTCTCATATTTTCACTATTTACTGGGCTTCATTTATCATACATTTTAAAATCTGACAAATCTGAGTTATTCTATTCACCATATCTGGTTTAAGAAAATAAGGATAAAACAACTTCTGGGAGAATTCACGGTGTGTAAGATATTAAAATTTGTATAGTCAATAAATTATCATTTTTCAATGAACGAATATTTTCTTTATTTCTTCATGATTTAAAAACAGATAGTTAAGAACTCAACAAAACTTTGCACTGATAGGTCTACATTTCAAATGAATCCAATTCTTATTCCATAATTTAATCACAAATTCCAGTTTCTATCATGAAAAACATTTGTCTTAAATCTTGCAAAAGAGGCTGAGGATGTAACTCAGTGAGATAGCACATGTGGAAAAGCCTAGGTTCAGTCACACTCACTCTCTATCACACACACACACACACACACACACACACACACACACACACACACACACACACACACACACACACCCCAAGTCCTACAAATTAAATAACTACTGCATTTACTCACCTTTACATAGCCTATAAGATACAAATGCAGTAGTATAATTGAAGAGCATATCCAGCAACACCCAAAATATGATTCAAGAGAATCTCTAATTATTACTACTTACAGAAATGTTCACTTACACATATTGCTCAATATGTAATAAGGACAATGTAAAAGTTAAAAATACCATTAGATGTAAGAACTATAATAAAAAAATACACACTTTGTATTAGATGAAATAATATAAATATGGACAAAGTAAGTCAAAGTCAATCACAAAAAAACAAACAAACAAACAAACAAACAAAAAAACTGGCTTCCTTCTGGTCTCTAAAATTGGATCCAGAACACAAAACAAAGCCAGGAGCGGTGGCTCATGCCTGTAATTTGAGCTACTAAGGAGGCTGACATCTGAGGATAGCTGTTCAAAGCCACCAGGGGCACTGAAGAACATGAGGCTCTCATCTCCAATTAACCAGTAGAAAACTGGGACTGTGGCTCAAGGGGTAGGGTGGTAGCCTTGCGCTCAGGGACAATGCCCAGATCTCAAGGAAGGGTGGTAGCCTTGAGCTGACGATCTCAGGGATGCACCCAGGCCCAGAGTTCAAGCCTCATGACCAAAAAAACAAACAAAAAAAAAAAACTTAAAGCAAGCTAAGATACATGTATCTCATGCAGATTTTCCTTTCAACTGGTTTTAGCAGATTAAACACTTGGTTGGTTACATGTAAATTAATGTTCCTTTAAAAGCACTATTTGTAAGTAGACATACTAAAATAATCAATAGCAGGACTGGTAGTCAATGTTGCTACTTACCCAAATAGTTGAAGATAAAATTCCTTTAAACACATGAATAATCCAAATGAAGATAAATGTATAAATCATTTCATCAGAGAAACTTCATATCAATTGTATGAAAAATCATATATTATAGAAAAAGTACAAAGATTAGCTATGGTAATAATTTCTAACCAAAAGTATAACAATCACTGAAATTGAATTCCATCTAAACTCAAAGTTAACTTATTCAAAGTATATATTTTCCTTTCTCCTGTAATATTTAATTAGATTTTCCTAATTAGATAAAAGCTGTTAATAAACAATGAAATAAGATTTACATTTTTTTTTTTTTTTTGCTAATCCTGGGGTGTGAACTCAGGGCCTGAGCACTGTCCTTGGGCATTCTCAAGGCTAGAGCTCTACCACTTGAGCAACAGCACCACTTCCGGTTTTTTCTGTGTATTTGGTATGGAAGAATGGAATCCAGTCTTGGTGCATGGTAGGGAAATACTCTACCACTAGGCCAAACTCCCCCCCAAAATCAGTACTTTTTAAAATAAGTGCCTATTCAAATATTATTTGTAAAACCTATGTAATACTGTGGTACAAGACAAAAACTTAAGACTCCATTTTTCCTCAAGACCTTTAGAAATGTAGAATATTTACAAATGTGATTGTCTAGAAAATTTAAGCTGCTCAAAAAACCTACAATTCTATGCATACAGTAAAATGCCTTGGTTTTTACCTTTAGATGTCTAGTAGGCAATGTTAAGAGTATCAAGTATCAGATTACCAAACATGCCTGATGTTTGAAATTAGATGACTATATCGTTGATCATTCAAACCAGCACATTTTGGATTTACAGAGAGCAGCAACAGCAGGAATGTTAAACATGATAGAATGAATGCAATGGGATGTTCTGGAAAAACCTAAGGCAGACTGAGGCACTAGACAATCCAGTCTCTAGTGGTTTGAGTTGGATTCTGAAAGATGTAAAAAGGATTTCAGTTCTCACTCAAATGTGCTCTTTCTAACATATCTGGGCCTTAATTCATTTGTTTGAAAAAAACTGAGTTTAATTATTCCTTTCCCTGGTTGTTGAGATAAAGGGAAGCATGTGTAAAACCCAATAAAGTATTTAGAACAAATATAGTAAGTGGAAGTTATAATTATTGCTCCAGAAATACAGAAAAGAATTATATACTATGACCTAAGTAGCACTACAAAACCAATCAAAATTTTAAAAAGAATGTCTACTGGATAGAAAGATACAGAATATCTAATTTGTGTACACAGTCTGGGAGCTAGACAATAACCATTCCAACATTACCACCCTGCCTGATCTTAACAATAATTGTGAACAGTGTCTAAAGCATCTCAAACTGAAATCACTTGTGCAAAAAGACTCCTTCCTACAGTTCTCTCAAAACACAAGAAAAATATATTTCATTATTCTTTATGCAGAATGCCCAATAAATATAAAAACAAAACTACTTAGTATCTTATGAAATATGTTAAAGTTAAGTTTTTTTAGGTTAGATTCTTTTTATTATTATTATTTTTTCATTTAATCTTCTTTTTTTTGCATTTTTTTATTGTAATTAGTAAAAGGGTTACATGATATTTGCCAGATAGAAGGTGCATTAATTCACGTACATTGATACCCTTTCACATGTGTTGGTACCCATTCCCCCCCCACACACCCCCACTCGTCTTGGTTTTCCCCCCTTCCCTATCAAATTTCAAATAACCAAATACAAATAAATTCAATATATCAGATAACAAAGTGAAATACTATAAAAATATGAGATAACCTAAAGTTAAGTTTTATTACTGCTTTACATAACCATCCACTCCATTACTGGGCAATGAAGTATGCGGACTTCTCCATATTATACAAAGATCAGGATAGATAGATAGATAGATAGATAGATAGATAGATAGATAGATAGATAGATGGATGCTGACCTTGTGACTGATTTAACAGTCAAAATCTTTACTGTTGTTTTAAGAACAGTCTATGTTATCTAGGCTATCCTCACACCTCTGAGTTCAAGCAACCTTACTGCCTCAGGCTTCTCAGCAGCAGGGATTACAGGTACATACACTGAACCTGAGAATACTATTATTGCCTCTTCTTTCCAAGTTTTCAGACTTCTATAGGTGAAGAATTGCTCAGACTTCATTCTCAATGCACCAAGGTGAGAAGCATTACTCTCCTCCAGACCACTTAACTTTAATAGGAAGCAAAATATTCTCAAACTCAAATGCAACTATGCCTGCTGGATTTAATAGATAGGGTTTGTCCCCCTTGGGCAATCTTTAAACTTCAGTCTCTAGGAGAATTAAGTAATATTAGAGGATTGAAATGAAATAAAATTCTAAGTCCATTGTGACATGACATTCACTGGGAGATTGTAGATTATCTACCCAGTCCTTGAACACTTATAAATACAATATATAGCATATGTTCACAAAACAATTCTTAGAAATAAAACACAATGGGCACTCAGCAAATATTTTATATCACCAACACCTGCTCAAATCCTCTCTGAACTTTATTTCTAAATATCACCGTTTTTTATTGAATCAACGGAAATTTGAAAGAAGAAACAGAATAAACATCCAGAGAAGATCAAGGGAGTTAGAAAAATCTTTATATAAAGCTTCATTGAGTTTTACATGATCCAGGGTGCTGTCAGTCTCACTGAAGTGGGTAGTGGAGTAATCTGTCACTCTACAACTTTAACCTGCGAAAATCTAAAAAACTATAAATGACTTTTTCTCTGAGAAAATAGAATATAAGAAATAATATTAATATTTCATTAATACTAAAAGCAAAGGAATCATGAATCAAATACCAAACACTACCAATGTTCATTTTAAAATAAATGACTTAGAATTTGGGGTATTGCTCCAAGGTTGAGTCCACATTTTGCATGCACAAGTGAATGAGCTTGATTCTCAGACCAAAACAGATAGCTTAAATCCAAGCTTTAAAATTGGAGGGAATATAGTATATTAACTTTATAATCTAATACATATAAAAATATATAGCAAGTCTTTAATAATACTTGTTTGATTCCTGAGAAAAAGCTTTCTATTTTAGAAGTCTGTCAATGAATACAATAACTTATTATAAGATAAATTCTGTCTCCTTTCTAATTTCAAACCATTTTTCAAAATTCTTATACTTGAAATAACAAAAACCTAATTTCAGTAGTAGAACAATTAATCCACTGTATTTTGTTAATGATTTTATCAGACTTAAATTTTCAAATATGCAATTTAAAATATAAAATATCTAAAAATCTTTACACTCTAGATTTCAGCGAGGGAGGAATTAGTTTGCAGACTGGATGGACTTCAGATTAATAATGTAAATGAAAACATCACGTATGTATAATAAAAAGTAAAGAAGTCGGGGCCAGGAGTATAGTCTAGCCATAGAGTGCTCTCCTAGCATGCATGAAGCCCTGGGTTCGATTCCTTGGTACCCCATATCCAGATTGGTGCTATGGCTCAAATTAAAGAATTCAGGAGACAGAGGCCCGGTGGCTCACACCTGTAATCTGATCTACTCAGGGGCTGAGATCTGAAAATCAGCAAAACGCCAGAAATGTTAGCAATTAATTCATTTTTTTTTTTTTTTTGCCAGTCCTGGGCTTGAGCTCAGGGCCTGAGCACTCTCCTTGTACTTTCTCAAGGCTAGAGCTCTACCACTTGAGCCTCAGCACCACTTCCGGCTTTTTTCTATGTATGTGGTACCAAGAAATCGAACCCGGTCTTCATGCTTGCTAGGCAAGCACTTTAACCACTAGGCCAAACTCCAGGCTCCAGTAATTAATTCATTTTTCATACTCTATACCTCAAGCAAATTTGCAGCATCAAATGGTCTTATTTAAAATATTTATATGGCTGGGAGTTTGGCCTAGTGGTAGAGTGTATATTTACTATTCTAAGCTTCAACACAAAATAAATAGCAACATATTACAAAGTTTATCATGTACCTGATAGAAAGTGACTAATAGTGAAAGACTTTTACATTTTCTAAATTCGAGTGTATTCTTGATTCAGCAGCCCCCTTTATAGAAGTGTGATTCACAAATTATGACAGAATCATTTACTTCAGTAACAGTTCTATGGTTTGAGTATGATTTAGTGTCCCCCAATGGTTAATGTCTTAGAGATATGGTCATCAGTATGGCAATATTGAATCAGCTGGACCTTTGAGAAGCAGAGACCACTGAGGGAGATGGTTAAGTCAGTAGAGGTGGTTCCCTCTTAAAGACAATGATAATTTCCATGAGGCCTTAGTGCCACAGTTCCCACAAAAGCAGTGCTAACACATTGAATCTCTCCCTCTCCCTCTCCCTCTCCCTCTCCCTCTTCCTCTCTCCCTTTCCCTATCACTCTCCCTCTTCCTGTCCCCCTCCCCCTCCTTTCTCTTTCTCTCTGCTGTTTTGTAGGCCCCTTTTAAGCCATCCAATATGAGGATTGCAACAGAGGAAGAACATAAAGGGTAATTCACCATGGGACTTCCAAAACTGGGAAAAATAGACCTCTTTTAATCTCACATTCCCAGAGTAGGGCATTTTCTTATAGCAATGGAAATTCTGATTTAGTATCATTAGCTAGTGAATACTAGAGAACCTTTCTTTTTTTTCTTGAATTTTTATTCTGTCTGTTCTAATTCATAAACAAGATTGGACAGCTGTCAATGTAAACAATCATTTCATAATGGAACACAGGTAATATGATAGAATTAGCTTTCTTTTTTTCAGGACCAATGTTATAAACAGAAGATAGGAGGTTACTTATTTACAAACACATATAATATTAAAACATAGATTTTTGTAAAAACCAACTAAAATCTATTAGATTTATTTTAATTCTTATTAGCAAAGAAAAGGGCCAAAGAACCATTACAAACACTACTATGAAGATGATAAGAGCCATAAGAACCATGTAAAGTTTTACATATCAGATTTTTGCATTCAAAATATGTTGCTTTCAAACTGTCAAAATACTGAGATCAAACTGAATGAAAATCTCAAAGTATCCATATTCTAGCATAAATGTTTAATAAACTTAAGAGGCATACAATAACCAAATTTTATTATCACTGAAAGAAGTGGTGAGGATTCTTACATTACAAAATATCTGAAATTTTGGGTATGGAAAGGAATGACAGCCAAGTACTTCTGGTTCACACTCACAATCCTTGGTACTGAGGAGACTAAGATCTAAGAATCGCAGCTCAAAGCTAGCCCAGGCAGGAAAGTCTATACGACTCTTATTTCCAATTTATCACAAAAGCTGCAAATGATACTCGGTTTCAAATGATAAGAGTGCTACCCTTAAGCAAAACAACTGAGGGACAGAGCCCATGGCCTGATCAAGCTCCATTATCAACACAAATAGAAAAAATAAAAAAGAAAGGAATTACCTATGACTCTATAGACATAATGTTTTATTTCATAAATTAATATGTTTCTATGACATACAAACCCTTAGCCTAATTTTGATTAAGTTCTAAATACTAAGTCCCAGTGATTGTAAATAGAGATTCCCTTCTTTTTTTTGTTTTTGTTTTGTTTTGTTTTTCATATATTTTTTATTGTAATTAATAGAAGGGTTACATGATATTTGCCAGATAGAAGGTGCATTAATTCACATACATTGATACCCTTTCACATGTCTTGGTCCCCATTTCCCTCCCCCCCCACCCCCACCCCTCATCTTGTTTTCCCCGTTCCCTATCCAATTTCGAATAACCAAATACAAATATATCCGATATATCAGGTAACAAAGTGAGATACTGTAACAATATGAGATAACCAAGGGACAGCAAAAGACATGAGAGATAACATAGTACCTTAAGAACAACAATCATTCATTATATGGCTTATGTTTCTATATCCTAGAGATCCTTTCATTTAGCGTCCTACTATATGGCCTTTTGTTATCAAGGTTTTGCTCTATTGCAAATCTCTGCTAGAGAGCCCAAGGTTTCTACTGATTATGACAAATGAGGGAAACCATTGATCCTAAGTTCCTTTGAAGAGATTCCCTTCTTAAATAAACTTGTTATTTAAAATATGTTAAACTTGTTAAACTTGTTATTTAAAATATGATGTAAAAATCAATGTTAATAAATTCTTTAATAAAAAAGAAAGGAATGGTAAATATCAAATTACTATTCCTACACTATCCTTCTGAATATATAAATAATAATAATAATGCTATTTAACTCTCTAAATTAAAAAAATAAGTGCCCTAAAAACAAAGATAAATATTATATTTTGGTCACATAGATTCTAGGATCACAAAATGCTAAGAACTACCATAAGATTTAGGGGTATAGTTCTATGGCAGAGTGCTTGCACCAAGCCCTGAGTTCTATCTCCAGTACTACAATATTTGGGGATGGAAGAAAGAATTCAATTCATAACCAAAAGTCCATTAATTTTAACATATATTTAGATTTTTACCTTCAAACAATGTTCACAGAAAAGAACTTTTAAAATCTAAGATAAACCCTTTGTTAAGAAAAAAAGGAAAAGGAAACTAGAATTACTTAGGGGTTGTTTTAATATAAAGAACACTTTACTAACTAGATCATTGGAGATGTATTCTTATAATAGATTTACATGTAAAACAAAAGATTTAAAACTGAAAGTGATGACCTCTTAGTAAAAACAAAAATGTAACAATTTCAAGTAAAAGAAAATATATGGAAGTATATTCCATATACAGAATTAGAAACTGAGTCACGAGCCATTGCTTTTTTTATTATGTATTCTCACCTAGTTTTTACTGAGCCAATGACCACTCAGAAGTTTAACAAATGGTCTCAATATCAGAGAAATAGTATGACCTTCCCTGAATAAGAGATGCTGAAAGGCTTAAATGAGAACACATGTAAAATGCCTATCAATTACCAAGGGAATAAAGGTTACACTTGTCCCCAGAATCCTTACCACATTCATTATCATCATTAAGTCTTATGCCACCTTAAAAGACCGACCTTTGATAGTAGCAAAGTCTCAGTGCTCCACAGGATGTGACAGATAACCAAGTATTTAGCAGTGGGATAATAAATGCTTCCTGATTTATTGAAGGATAGCAATAATGAACAAATGTAAAGCAGAAGTTAATTGATAGGCTAAGTGCATTAGTGCATTCCAGTGACCTCTATATGAAAGGTTATTAACCCATCTCAGCTAAGTGCTGAAATTATAATTAAGTCTGATAGAAAGTCCTAGATTCATACCAATATAATTACAAATATTACTTAGCTTAGTAATGCAGTATGGCAAGAACAATGAGATGAGTAATTTAGATGATACTGCAAAGCAGGTTTTAATGTCTGAAACTTCTATTATAGTAAACAGGGTAAGTGCAAATAGTATAATTAAAACCTAAAAGAGGATCTGATCTTTAGAACACTGTTTCTCAACATCATTAAAATGCATGTTTTCTGAATTAACCCAAACTTTTCCATTAAAAACACAAAAATATTCTTTCATTATTTCCAAATAAAACTGTATGGAAGATAGATTTAGAATCCAACATCAAATCACCATTACAAACAAGTAGGAAAAAATAAATAAATAAAAGACATAGCACCAGATTTGAGCAACACAGAGTCTAACAAAAGGAAGAAAAGTCAAAGTGAAGACTGTCCCTTTTATCATTTGTAAGTTACCCCATTATGATTATAAAAGCACTGAAAAAGCTAGAAGACTATAAATCTCTGAAAATAATTATTTAAAGTACACAAATTTATGCAGAACATTTACCGATGAGTTAGCCCATGTAATCATGGACTATATCTTATTTTAAAATAAGGTATTTTTCAATTCTCAACTTTTTTCTTCACAGTACAGATACACAAAAAATTGTGGAATTGGAACTGGGAGTTTGGTCTAGTGGTAGAGTGTTTGCGTAGCATGCACAAAGACCCAGGTTCAATTCCTTGGTACCATATACATAGAATAAGCTGGAAGTAGTGCTGTGGCTCAAGTGTTAGAGCTCTAGCCTTGAGAAAACCCAAGGACAATTCTTAGGCCCTGAGCTCAAGCCCAGGACTGGCAAAAAAAAAAAAAAATTGTGGAACATGATCATTTTACTGTAGAAAAGTTTCCTACCTTTAAGTCAATGAATCACTAGAAAATTTATCTCAACATTAAACTAATGTTAAAAGGTAGAATATTTACCTACGTAGTTTATGTTACTCAATATAAAAGGCTTTGTAAAGCTTTAGCATACTTCATATAGTGAATGTACTCAAAAACAAATGCTTTTATAAATTAGGATCATGTCCATCCTTTTGTATACTTGTATACTTTTGAAATTTTTTCAAAGAAAATTCTATACATTAAATCAAACCTAAAATTGCAAAAACTACTAGGAGAAAATGTTGGGGAAATATTTATGACATTAGAACGTTAAAAAAAAAAAAACCTTGGGGACAAAATCACAAAAGTACAAATGTAAAATAAGCAAAACAAAATTAGACAAAAAAGATCATACCTGTGATTCACACCTATAATAATCCTAGCTACTCAGCCTACTGAGATCCTGAAGCTAGCCAATTCAAAGCCAAGATGGGCAAAAAGTCCACCAAACATGGGAAGGAAAAAGATTTGTCATTAAGTAAAGACTTACAATTTTACACACTTTGACATCATGACGTCATATATATATAACTGTTTATCATATAGCTATCATTTTCAAATATATTTATACATATTAGTATATAATTAATTGCAGTTGATGTAATTATGATTATAATACAACTGAGTTAAGAATGTTTAAATATTTATACAGCAGTATATATTTATATATAACACAAAGTGCCATCATTTTGAAAAGGCCTAAATATATAATATTTGAGATAGTTGTTCAGAATCATTTTCTCTGATAATTAATGAAATCAACCAAAATAAGAAAAAATATTAAAATAGACAAACAATATACCCTAGATGGTAATAAAGAAAAAGTAAACCCACTAGCACTGAAATAAAGCACCTAAAACCTCAGAGCACTTACAAGCAAGAGAGGAATTAAAAGAATACATCCAGATGGATTTCCAAAGTTAAGTATTTCAATTTGCAAAGACAGCTGCATTCAATTTTACTTAAAGTTGACATGACTCATTATAATGGTAATTAGTGTTTGCTACAAAAGTTTTTCTCTGAAAAAGTGTTTTTAAGATGTTACAATAGTTACCTGTCATTTATAATCCAGTTCAGACAGAGATTGAGAGAGCTAAGATTTTTGCACCTCTTGACAATTTCCATCACGGTTTCATTATCCAGTTCAGTGATATGACGTAGGTCCAAACTGGAAAGGTTTCTCAGCTAGTGACAGAAATAAAATAAAAGATTGAACAGGTAAATCTATGTTAGTTTCAAAAATTACAATAGATGGTTACAAGGTTGAATATCATGGTATAATATCTAAAACATATAATAGTATGAAATCTTTTAATCAAACATTTTTATGTACTGTTTTACATACTATATTAAAAATGAGTGTGAAAAATCTCTGGTAAATACACATATGAATGACAGCAAGAATTAACAGATGTTGTTGAGGCATCATTAAAGTCAAATACTTGCAATCTATTATCTAATTAATGGAGATTGTTTAATGTTTTGAAAAGTTCTACAATTTGTAAATTATTCACTTTTAAATATTTAGTTTGATGATTATAACCCTACTTACTTTGATATAGATTACTTTCCTTCCTCCCCTCCCTTTTTTGTGCTGGTATTGGGGCTTGTACTGAAAGGCTTTGCACTCTCCCTCAGGTGTTTTGCTCATGGCATGTGCACTACCACTTGAGCCACACGTCTGGTTCCAGCTTTTTACAGGTTAACTTGATGGAGATAAGAGTCTCTGATCTCTTTACCCATAAAAGTGATAGGGGGAGGGTGGTGCACATCATGGGGCTGGAATTTGGCCTGGGCACTGGCCCTGAGCTCTTCAGCTCAAGGCTACTGCCCTACCCTTGAGCCAAGCCCCATTTCCATTTTCTAGAGGTTAATTAGAGATGAGAATCTCAGATCCTTTTGTGCCTGGGCTGGCTTTGAACCTTGATCCTCAGATCTTAACCTCCTGAGTAGCACCTGGCCAAAAGTGGTAGGATCTTAATTATGTTCTGCAAATAGGAACACTGGCAAATGAGTTATTTTTGCATAACTATTCTGGAGGCATATGTTATACTAAGCAACACACTATCATCCAGCCAAACATGTCTATGACCTAAGAGGTTACCTTGCATAACAGAAAGAATTTCATAGGTAAGATGAAAGTTACAGATCTTTAACTGGAAAGATCATTTCAGATTATCCAAGTAGGTCCAATCATTAAGGAGAGTCTCTTATCCAAATAAAATCAGAGAGGTGACGGATGACTCATCTGAATCATAAAGGCGATTCAACCCATCTTTTTCAAGCATTGGATATACAAAAGAGGCGCCAAGGTCCTCAAGATCTAGTAATGACCACTGGTCAATTGCCAATATGAAATAAGGCCCTATAACATTAAAGAACTTACTTCTATGAAAAATCTGAAGGGAGGAAGAAAGGGAAAGATTCTTCTGAGCTTCTAGAAGCAACTGCCACAATCCAGCTAGCACCTCAACTTTAGTTCAGTGAAATTTGTGTGGGGCAGACTTGGATATCTAAAACAGTGAAATAATAAATCACTGAGATGTTTTAATCTGCTAAATAAACAAAAACACATTACAACAACAACTGGAAAATAAGAAACAGCATATCCAGAATCTTGTGGGATCTCTCCTAAAACTGATCCGTCATTTCTAGTCTAAGAGCGGCCCATTTTAGATGGGGCAAGTCATGCAAATAAGAAGCAGACTTGTACGTAACAGCCCAACTGAGAAAAGCCTCAGCGCAATGAAATAGCCAAATACATCTGACTCTTAAACTTGGGTCCCAAAAGAAAAGCATACCCTCAAATCTCCCCTGTAAATGTACTGTCCAAAATGAAATACTTTGGTCCACAAGACCAAATTTCTTCTAATTGAGCCAGCATAGCATACTTCTGCAATGACATCTTCCAAGGACTGAATCTGACCTTTCGTAAAATGAATCTGAGAGTTGGGCGAGGTGACTCCAGTCTATAATCCTAGTTACTTGGGAAAAAAAGGTTCAGGTCATCATAGTTCGAGGACAATCTAGGCATAAAAGTTTAAAGGACTCTATCTGAAGCTACAGGAAAAGCTCAATGGCTAGGTGCAGTGACACACACCTTTCATCCCCACAAAATAGGGGATGGTCAATGTGAGCTATCCTGGACAAAAAGTGATATCTTAATTGGAAAATAATTGATACAAAAGGAATTGATGGAGTAACTCAGATAGTAAAATACCTGCTTACCAAGTATGAGGTCCTGAATTCTAACCCCAGAATGAATGAGAGAGGAGGAAAGAAGAGACTGAGAAGTAGACAGATAGAAAAAGTATAAACAAGCTGGGTAGCGCTCAAAGAAACTCTCAATTAAGTCTCTCAGATCAGAAAATGTTCACACAGCCCCTGGTTATGTTCAATTCACATTGTAAGCATGCTTCCATATGTATTTGTATATCATAGCTGTTTGTTCACAGTTTTATTATCTACAAGGTTTGACTCTGAGGCTAGAGAAGTGACTACCGTCATTTCACAAGTCACATTTTCTTGCTCCTGACTGGGCAGTGATGAACCTGCATGCATATCAAGG
The DNA here is from genome assembly GCF_031878675.1 of Megascapheus bottae. Taxonomy (NCBI): domain Eukaryota; kingdom Metazoa; phylum Chordata; class Mammalia; order Rodentia; family Geomyidae; genus Megascapheus; species Megascapheus bottae. The sequence continues at coordinate 18,713,158 of NC_143512.1, read as the reverse complement.
TTCTAAGTTAAATTGGCTATTTAATTCTGCTAAATTTTCCTTCATATTCCGTTTGCTAAATTTTTCTCAGTAATGCTTGCACACTTGTATTTTCCACCAAAAACTCCACACACAAACACACACACACACACACACACACACAAACACACAATTTGTACAGTTCATAAAAACATCTACCCAGGGCATTTTTTTTAATCTCCACACCCCAGATCTTTTGATCACTGGTGGAGAGGTACTCTTTGGGTAACATGTAAAGAAATACGCAGCCTCTCTGAGCTGCATACATAGGGAACTCACTGGCTTATGTCCTCACAGCAGCCCCATTTTGATATGACAGCAAAATCAGAAATAAATATATCAAGTGGACCCACAGGGATTTCTGAAAAAAACTGTGCTGTGTGACTATTAAGGATTAATGATGCTGTGTTTATCCATGTGTATGTGTGAACTACTCAATATTGCCTGGCATAATACACATACAGCTCCACCTTATTTTCCTAAGAACCCTCTGTAATATCCCTTAGCAAAATTTAAGTTAATAAAAATTTTATCTGGCCACATAAATAACATATACACAAACAAGCATGTTTTGATATCTGTATAAATTCTGACATAGCCCTTAGCTTCCTTTACAGGAATGTGAATTTTCACCGTACAATGTAAATGTATCTAATACAAACTTCTAAATTATTAAAGCAGTAAAGTCTAACATATACATTTTACCACAATAACAAAAACATCACTTCATTAACCAGAAGATAGTGAAAACAACATAAAATTTCTGCACAGAAGAAAACTGTAAGTTGTTTGTACCTGCTGAATCCTTTATGGACTGGACAAAAATAGAGAATCTGAGGCTGAAATAACTGGGAAATGGGGAAAAAGTTGCTACCAAACAAAAACTATTTGCAGACTTAAAAATTCTAAAGATGGAGCCGGGAGTTTGGCCTAGTGGTAGAGTGCATGCCTGGCATGCACGAAGACCCGGATTCAATTCCTCGTACCACATACATAGAAAAAAGCCAGAAATGGTGCTGTAGCTCAAGTGGTAGAGCTCTAGCCTTGAGAAAGCCCAACGGCAGTGCTCAGGCCCTGAGTTCAAGGCCCAGGACTAGCAAAAAAAAAATTCTAAAGATACCCTTCTAGAACTAATCTACAACCAGAAGTAGCAATCCAGTAACCACTGGTAATGCAATTACACTCAAACATTTGTGTTTTGTTTGTCTGTTTGTTCGTTGTATTTGTGTGTTTGTTTATAATGTTGAGAAATCCTGACCATAGGTCTACTTAGAGCATTGTAAGTCAGACTGTGGCACTGGGCCATGCATGACTATCTGTGTCTTGGATTTATTATCCACTCATGGAACATGTGTTATCTTTTCCCAGTGGAAAGCAAATACATACATATATGAGGAAACAGGTTTGCTTTGACTCTCATATCCCAGGATTCTTATTGGCTATTGATGACTACTTACTTGCTAACTGATTCATTATTCAAGATCTGACAGTCATTGACCATGTTCGTGGCCTTCCCTATGACCATTCCCACTGGTAGTTTCAGTAGGAATTCCCAAAAGCCAATATCTTTACAAGATACATGCCCAGCACTGCTCCAGGATGTGTTAATTTTATTTAAAACTCCATAAACAGCTCTGCTAAATTCATCACATTTATTTCTCTGCGGTGGGGATATCATAATACTACCTTCCAGTGTTTCATAAAAAGCTACCTCAAATAATCCTTCACCATCTCAAAGAGATATTTACCATTAAGAAACTGATATTTTCATTAAGCTTACTATCCTTAAAATTCACTGTATTAGAATTTGGATTATAATTTACTGGATTTGGATTATACAAAGGATTGGAATAAGCAAAGCCTGATATCAAGTCCTGATTGTTTCACTCCAATTTTTATTTACTAAATTATTTAAAAAATAAAAACCTAAATCAGAATGTAAAATATAAACAGATTTCAATTCAGTACTACTTTTATTAGGAAAAGATATTTCTCTCTCTCTCTCTCTCACTCACACAAATACACACACACACACACACACACACACACACACACACACACACAACTTAGGAAACAGACTTGGAGACTTAATAAACTACTTTCAAAGTTTAAGATTTGAAGCCTCGGTGCTGGAGGCTATTCAGGAGGACGAGACATAAAGAACATGATTCAAAGCCTGTCCCAGCAGTAAAGCCCATAAGACATCTCCTATTAATTACCAAAGAAGTGGAGCTGTGGCTCAAAGTGGTACAGTGCTAGTCTTGAGCATAAAAACTTAGGGACAGTGCCCAGGCTCTGAAGCGAAGCCCATAATCAACAAAAGAAAATTAGGCCAAGTGTAGTGGTTGACACATAGTTTCAACTACTTGGGAAGTGGAGATCAATAAAACTCTAGTTTTAGATAGTCCTGGAGTAAAAAAATGGAAGATCCTATCTTGAAAATAACCTCAAGTAAAAAGGGATCAAGTGATATGAGTGCCTGCCTCACACACAGAAGAGCCCCTTGGTTTAAACCACAATACCACCAAAAAAAAAAAAAAATAGAGAGAGAGAAAAGAAAACTGGGGGGGGGGGGGGGAGGGTTGAGGAAAAAACAAAAACTTGCACTAAGGATAAGAAGAAACTCAAAGAGAAGGGAAGGAAAACAGCACAGATCTTGAAGAATAAAATCAGAAAGTAAGAAACTAAACTGTTGGGACTAGAACAGTAATGGACAGACAATTACTGCCTAAAAGCACAGGAAGCTTGAACAAGGTCTGGCAACAAAAGACAATAATATTTATGTTATCTTAACTACTCATTGGGCATCTGTTATATATGAGAACTATTCTAGCTGCAATAGAACAAACAAAAATCCCTGTCTATAGAATGTTCATATTCCCAGCTAAAAAGTGAACAAAGTACCTAATAATTTCAAAAGTTTCTCTGTGGCAAATACATGGCCAATTTTAAATAGATGATCAACAATGCTTTCACTGGGGAAAAAAAAAGGCATTTGAACTAAGACTTGAAGAAGATAAGGAACAAGCAAAATAAGGCTGATATCTAGATAAGTGCACAACACAAATGACCTGAAATGGAAATTGGTGTTAGCATTTTTGAAGGTCAGTAAGCAGCTTGTAATTCAGAGCTAAGTAAATAAAAAGGACATAGCACAGACATGGCAAAAGAGGTATTACAGACTGCATTAACTTTGTGCACCATGTGTAAAGATTCTATACTCAAAAAAATTTTGGAAGCCACCAAAGGGTTCTAAGCAGAAATATGTCATGACTTTCACAACAGTGGCCCAAGCCATGAGAGGTGCGTTAGTGACAAGGAGCCAATAGATATAACACAACCTTCTCAGTCCAAGCACATATTTTTAGTGAAGCCCCCAGATATTCACAGACAGGGTGCAGGACTGTACTCTGTGTAATCCCAAACATCGTTCATCCTTCCACAACTGCTAATCAGGATGTTTCAGAATTCGATATTATTGTAATCCTAGCTACTCAGGAGATTGAGATTGAGATCTGGGGATCACAGTTCAAAGCCATCCCTAGCACTAAAGAACGTGAGAATCTTATCTCCAATTAACCTCTAGAAAATGGGAAGTGGGGCTGTGGCTCAAGGGGTAGGGTGGCAGCCTTGAAGAGCTCAGGAACAGTGCCCAAGCCCAGAGTTCAAGCCCCACAACCGACCAAAAAGAAAAAAAAAGAATTTGATCTTATTAAGTATATGTTCTTTCTTCTCAACAGAGTCAAACATAAGCTGCTACAGGTCAGACCATGTCTTCTTTATTTTTATGTCATAATATTAGATACATTAAGGACATTTCTTACTTTTTACTAAATGAGTAAACTTGACATCAGGATCAAAGCTATATTCTTTCAGTTAAGTTTCAAGAAAGCAGATCTCCACATTTTTATTATTAACTGCAGATTCTGCAACTCTGCTGTTACAAATAGACAATTCACTCTATCACTAAGCTACACTCCCAGCCCCCTAATATGTAAATGGTAATTTTTTTAAATGTTCTCAAGCCATACCACTAGTGGCCATTTGAGAATAAGCAGCAGAACAAATTCTGTGCTTACCTATTTGTTTTTTAAATGAATAATATTAAAAGGAAAAAAGGGCTCTGTAAGTTGTCAAAGTTGTGATGTGCTGGCAAGAATTCTGAGAAATTCACCAGCATTTTCATCACTGTCTTCTGCAGTAGGAATGTGCACTTGTTAATTGGATTTTTGCTTCTTAGAGTACAAATTCAGAAAGGATACTCTGCTCCTCCTCTTTTATTCTGGCAGGCAGCACAGTCCTAATTGACTTTTTTCTATGACTTTTCACCAAATCCTTTGCTTTTCTTTGGATAAGATTTCTACAGCTCCTAACGAACTACAAACAGCACTTAAAGTTAGCAGCTCGAAGCAGCCCTGTCACTTTTTACGCAGTAGGAGCTAAGAATGAGAAACTCTCTTTAATTATAAAATAAAATGTTCACACTGTTTCACTTAAATAAGAAAAAAAATCAAAGCCAAAGTAAATGAAGGGGAAATTAAGTTAAATGAAAGGAAGGAGAGATTGCTTCGTCTAATTAGACTAGTTGTACGTTTCTTTTATTTCCTCATTTTAGGTTGGAAAGATACCAAAATTAAAAAAGGAAAAAAGAATTTAAAGAGAAAGCTCATGGAATGAACCAACTGTCGTCATATACATCCATGCCTCATATTTCAATGAGTCAAACATTTTGAAACATAAAAGTTTAATTATTATATTTAACTATTAAAATGCCACTAGTCCAAGATAAAAGTTTATCATATTCAAGACAATGACTTGTACCTTGGCCTCTAGATCTGACATTGTCTATTAAAACAAAATAGTCAGGAGACAATAGGGACGTTGCCTAGCTCTCTCTCACAAAAGAGAGAACCAGGGAGTCCCAAGAGCCAACTACCTTAAGAAATCCACAACAACAAACTCAAAAAGCAACGGACAAGGACTCAAACCAGAAAAGAAATCCAGATAAAGCTCACATCCAACTTTTTCAAGGAGTTCAGAACTCAAGGACCCCTCCCCCACCCCTTGCTGCCAGCTCCAAGCCACAAAAAGCAGCAGCAGAGGGTGCCGGGCCAGGCAGCCAGACCACTGCAGAAACCAGCACAGGACCATGCCAGCAAGCCGCGGAAGCAGCAGAATCCAGACGTGGAACCAGAACAGCAAGCAGTGGAACCCAGACATGAAACACAGGCAGCGGTGGAGACCCTAGCAGAGTGAAAGACCCTCCACGACCGTAGAACACCCACAGACGGAACGCAGAGGCGTGAGTAACACAGCGGGTCCCCAAATCCATTGGGAAAGCAGAGCTGATGCCAAGCAATAGAACTTAACTCAGACCCCTTCACCCCGACCAAGAAAGAGGGAGCAGGAGCGGGGGGCAAGGAATTTAGAATCCTGTCCCTTCCCCCAACAGCCCCCTCCCTAAGACCATTGACTGGAGACTGACAGGCGGGCAGTGCTAAGACCCAGCACCCCACCAAGGGAGGCAGAGCTGTACCAACTCCCACCCACCCAACAGGCTCAACTCCCAGCCCTCTGCCTGGAGACTGACAGGCGGGCTACACTAAGACTCACCACCCCACAAGGGGAGGCAGACCTGTCCCAGCTCCCACCCACACAATAGGTTCCTCCCCGAGGCCACTGGATCTGGAGAGTGGACAGCGCTGAGTCCCTACCTTACAACAGCGGGTGGGGTCTGCGGGAAAATAGGAGCCAGCATCTGTCCCCCTCAAATCTTGAGAGGGGCATCCTCCAGCTGGGACTCGAGCAAGACAGCACCAAGGGGCCCCCCACAGTCACAGACTCTCTGACAAAGCAGTGGAAACACAGCAGGGATCTGAAGGGCCAGACCAGCAGCCAAGCTGGCCTTCTGAGAATCAGAAGAGCAAGGCTCCACCCTTGGAGCCCACATCCTCAGCAGGGCCCCACCCCTGGGAACAGAGAGGTCTCCTGCTGGTCCTGCTGAGAGCCCCTGGAAACTCTCAAACCCCAGACCCTTGGCCGGAGCCGCCTCTGGATGCAGCATAGGAAAACGTCTGCCCACCCGGCTCAGACTGAACCTGGCAGATCCATCCCACGGCCCACTGTGAGGCCACTGATTGGGCTAAGCAAGGCATCAAAAATGAGCAATCAGAAGCAAGGGAGATGAAAAATAAAGTAGATAGCTTTGATAGTAGGCTAGACAATGCAGAAGAGAGAATTTCCAGGGCTGAAGATAATTAAGATGTTATAGAGAAAGAACAGAAAAGGAGTCAATCCAAATCTAGGAAATATGAGAGAGCGCTTCAGGAGGTCCAAGATACAATTAGGAAGCCGAATTTAAGGCTAACTGGTATTGAGGAAGGTCTGGAGAAAGAGGTCAATGGTATTGGAAATATACTTCAGGGAATCATTTCAGAGAATTTCCCAAATATCCAGAAGGGCAGGCCCATCCAGATATGAGAAGCTTTTAGAACCCCATACAGACCTGACCAGAAAAGAACATCCCACCGCCACATTGTAATCCGAACTGGATCAATAGAGACCAAAGAAAGGATCCTAAAGGCAGCCAGGGAAAAGGGTTCAGTAACCTATAGAGGCAAACCAATCAGAATAACCCCAGATTTCTCAGCAGAGACCATGCAAGCAAGAAGTGACTGGAAGCATATATGTCATGCCCTTAAGTCAAATAACTACCAACCAAGAATACTGTACCCAGCTAAGCTGTCATTCATAACTGAGGGAACAATAAAAACATTCCATTCCAGGGAAAAGCTGCAACAATATGTAGCAACAAAATCAACACTACAGAAAATTCTCAGAGATGTTCTACACATAGAAAATCAAAATAAATGCAATATAGGGAAAGAAATGGCACCTAAAAAAACATACCATCTAAGGACCACAGGCCCTAATAAAAGCTTTTAAAAATGGTAGGAACTAATAAATATCTCTCAATCCTAACTCTCAATATCAATAGACTTAACTCTCCAATCAAACGGCACAGGCTGTCTAGTTGGATCAAAAAGCAAGATCCATCGTTCTGCTATCTTCAAGAGACACATCTTACCCAAAAAAACAAACATCTTTTGAAAGTGAGAGGCTGGAATAAACCCTATCAAGCTAACGGCCCCCATAAACAGGCTGGAGTGGCCATCCTCATATCAGATAAAATAGACTTCAAACGAAAATTAGTAAGAAAAGACAAAGAAGGTTACTACATACTACTAAAGGGATCTTTCCTCCAGGAAGGCATAACGATCCTAAATTTCTACACACCCAATTCCGGAGCTCCGAACTTCATCAAGCAAACTTTACTTTCACTGAAACCATACATAGATCAAAACACTGTGATTGTTGGTGACTTTAACATACCACTCTCACCAATGGACAGAGCAACAAGGCAAAAACTCAACATAGAAACCTTAGAACTGAACAACTATATAGACCAACTAGATCTAACAGACATCTGCAGAATATTCCACCCAGCAACAACACAATATACATTTTTCTCAGCAGCACATGGAACATTGTCCAAAATAGACTACATCTTAGGCCATAAAACAAACCTGGACAGATTCAGAAACACTGAAGTTATTCCCTGCATGCTCTCAGACCACAAAGGCATCAAATTGGAACTGAACACACATCTCCACCAACGAAAACCCTGTAACTCATGGAGATTGAACAACACATTCTTGAATCACCAATGGGTCATCGAAGAGATCAGAACAGAAATCCAACAGTTCATGAAATTCAACAATAAGGAGCACACAAAATACCAACTCCTATGGGACATGGCAAAGGCAGTACTCAGAGGAAAATTTATAGCGCTGAGTGCCTACAACAATTTGGAAAAATCGCAAACCAACAAGTTAATGTCTCACCTTAAGCTCCTGAAAAAAGAGCAACAAACCAACCCTAACCCCAGTAGAAGGAAGCAAATTATTAAAATCAAAGCAGAATTAAATGATTTGGAATGCAGAAAAACTATAGAAATAATCAACAAAACAAGGAGTTGGTTTTTTGAAAGAATTAACAAAATTGACAAACCCTTAGCAAATCTTACCAAAAAAAGAAGAGAGCATATCGAAATAAACAAAATCGCAGACAAAAATGGTAAAATCACGATAGAAATTACCAAGATCCAGAGTATCATGAGGGAATACTTCTCAAACCTTTACGCCAACAAATTTGAGAATCTAAAAGAAATGGATAAATTCCTAGCCAATATTAACATACCCACACTGAACCAGGAAGAACTAACGCAACTCAACAGGCCTATTTCAAGCTCTGAAATAGAAATGGCAATTAGACAACTTCCATCTAAGAAAAGCCCAGGGCCAGATGGATTCACAGCTGAATTCTATAAGGTCTTCAAAGCAAAGCTCACACCAATACTCCTCAAGCTCTTCAACGAAATTGAAAATGAAGGTTCTTTACCAGACTCATTCTATGAAGCCAGTATAACCCTGATCCCCAAACCAGACAGAGATTCATCAAAGAAAGAGAACTATAGACCTATTTCTTTGATGAACATCAATGCAAAACTTCTCAACAAAATAGTGGCCAACCGTCTACAACAACTTATCAAAAAATTTATACACTATGATCAAACAGGATTCATCACAGGGAGGCAAAGCTGGTTCAACATATGCAAATCAATTAACATAATTCAACACATCAACAAGAGCAAGGACAAAAATCACATGATTGTTTCAATAGATGCAGAAAAGACATTTGAAAAGATCCAACACCCCTTTATGTTAAAAGCTCTGGAGAAACTAGGAATCCATGGAACATTCCTCAATATAATAAAGGCTGTGTACGACAAACCCACAGCTAGTATTATACTTAATGGCGAAAAGCTAAAGCCATTTCTTCTAAAATCAGGAACGAGACAAGGATGCCCTCTCTCCATTCCTCTTTAACATAGTATTAGAATTCCTAGCCAGTGCAATAAGGCAAGAAGCAAGCATAAAGGGGATCCAAATAGGGAGAGAGGAAGTAAAACTATCCCTCTTTGCAGAGGACATGATTCTGTATTTAAAGAATCCTATAAACTCTACTCCCAAGCTCCTTGAGCTGATTCAAAACTTTGGAAGGGTAGCAGAGTATGAAATTAACCCTCAAAAATCAACTGCCTTCCTCTACGCCAACATTGAGAGGAACTAGGCAATAATCAGGAAAGCAACTCCTTTCACAATAGCCTCAAAGAAAATAAAGTAACTAGGAATTAGCTTTACTAAGAATGTAAAGGACCTTTTTGATGAAAACTTTAAAACCCTAAAAAAGGAAATTAAAGCAGAACTAAGGAAATGGAAAAACCTCCCATGCTCCTGGATTGGAAGAATCAACATTGTGAAAATGACAATCTTGCCAAGGGCTATCTACAAATTCAACGCAATACCCATCAACATCCCAATGACATTCTTTAAAGAAATAGAGGAGGCAATCCAAAATTTCATATGGAATAATAAAAGACCCCGTATAGCAAAAACACTTCTTAGCAGAAAGAACAGCGCCGGAGGAATTTCAATTCCAAACTTTAGACTCTATTACAGAGCTATAATTATCAAAACAGCTTGGTACTGGCACAAGAACAGGCCTGAAGACCATTGGAATAGAACTGAGGACCCAGATATTAAACCACAGACCTACAGCCACCTAATTTTTGACAAGGAAGCCAAAAAAATAGACTGGAAGAAAGACAGCCTCTTCAACAAGTTGTGCTGGCAGAACTGATTAAGCACCTGCAGACAACTAAAGTCGGATCCTTCTTTGTCACCTTGCACTAGAATTAACTCCAAATGGATCAAAGACATGGAGGTAAAAGCTGACACTCTGAAAACTTTACAGGAAGGAATAGGAGATACACTAGGCCTCCTTGGCACAGGTTGAAACTTTCTTAACAAGGACCAAGAATCACAGTAAGTAAGAGAATGGCTGGATAAGTGGGACTGCATTAAACTCCAGAGCTTTTGTATGGGAAAGGACATAGCTAGTAAATTAATTAGGAAGCCTACAGAGTGGGAGAAGATCTTCACCAACCAAACAACGGACAAAGGCCTCATATCTAAAATATATCAACAGCTCAAAAAATTGAATCAATCCAAAACTAATCCCCAAAGTAACAACCATCCCATTAAAAAATGGGCCAAAGACTTAAAGAGAGTCTTCTCTGAAGAAGAAACAAAAATGGCCTATAGACACATGAAGAAATGCTCAACATCTCTGGTCATAAAAGAAATGCAAATCAAAATAACTCTAAGATTCCACCTCACTCCAGTTAGAATGGCCAGGATCAGGAAAACGAATAACAACAGATGCTGGAGAGGATGTGGCCAGGAGGTATCCCTACTACACTGTTGGTGGGAGTGCAAACTCTTTCAACCACTATAGAAAGCAGTATGGCTAACATACTGCTAAACATAGAGCTCCCCTATGACCCAGCAATTCCACTACTGGGCATTTACCCAACAATCCAGAAACTAGGGCATACTAAATCCACTAGCACAACAATGTTCATTGCAGCATTATTCACCATAGCAAAAATATGGAACCAACCAAGATGTCCCTCAGTTGTGGTATTTGTACACAATGGAATTCTATGCTGCTGTGAGAAAAAACGACATTGCCCCATTTGTTAGGAAATGGAAAGACTTAGAAAAAATCATATTAAGTGAAGTAAGCCAGACTCAAAGGAAATTAGGCTCAATGGTTCCCCTCATTTGTCATAATCAGTAGAAACCTTGGGCTCTACTAGTAGAGATCTGCAATAGAGCAAAACCTTGACATATAAGGCCATATAGTATGAAGCTAACTGAAAAAACCTCCAGGATACTGAAATTGAAACAAAAGCCATACAATGAATGATTGTTGTCCTTAATGTACTATGTTATCTCTCATCTCTTTTGCTGTCCCTTGGTTATCTCATATTGTTACAGTATCTCACTTTGTTATCTGATATATCGAATTTATTTGTATTTGGTTATTTGAAATTGGATAGGGAAGGGGGAAAACTATGATGGCGGGGGGGGGGGGGGGGTTAGGGGAGGGTCATGGGGACCAAGACATGTGAAAGGGTATCAATGTATGTGAATTAATGCACCTTGTATCTGGCAAATATCATGTAACCCTTTTATTAATTACAATTAAAAAAAGAAAAAAACAAAATAGTCAAATCATTTTATTCATTAATTTTAAGTGTTAAGCTGAAAAACAAAAGAACAACATGAATGATTTTTAATTTTAAGAACATTCTGGTATATCTTTTTATTTTCTGCCATTCCAAAAATGTGAAGGACATGTTGTATCTCCCAAACAAGAGAAGAAAATAAATTCATTTAATTAAAGACCTTGTCTTTCTTGTTAGTTTAGAATAAAAAATGGGCACTCACCTCAAAAAGTCTCAAAAGTCCTTAAGTCTTACATTCTTATTTATGGGGCTGAGCCTAAAGCCAAAATTTGAGAGAAAAAAAAAACTGTCTACATCTTACTTTCAGAAAGTATGAGAATCATCCATCCTTTCAGCTGAATAGTTATACATATAGCATAGCCAACCGTGAGCTTGGTTCCCATTTTGGGGTATTCATTTTACTTTAAAAACATTCTCCAATATTATCCTTGCCCCCAACTGCTAAAGAAAGCAGTAAATCTGATACCAATCATCTAAAATGAATCAATCAAATCAGCCATATTAATAAGAAAAGGGTCACCAACTATGGACCTAAAACAAATCACAGTGCAGATTTAGAAGAAAAAAATTATTTCACCATCTTCAGTCTTATATGATTTAATTATTCAAAATTGTTACCCAAGTTTCTCCAATAAATACAGAAAAACTAATATTTCCATGTAAGAAAACTCATATGTTAAAATAATCAACATTTTGGTAGGGTTGAGGGGCAATACTGGGGCTTGAACTCAGGTATTCCCACCTGTGTTCAACTGCTTAAGGGACCATATTCTAGACAATTTTTCTGATTATATTTTTAGAAAGGGTTTCAATTTTTGCCTAGGTTTCTAAACTGCAATTCTCTTATTTATGATTCCTTCTATATATTTTTGTTGTTGTTGTTTTTAAACCAGTCCTGGGCTTGAGCTCAGGGTCTGAGCACTGACCTTGGACTTTCTAAAGGCTTGAGCACTGGAGCCTCAGCACCACTTCCGGCTTTTTTCTAAGTATGTGGTACCAGGGAATCAAACCCGGGTCTTCATGTGTGCTAGGCAAGCACTCTACCACTAGACTAAACTCCTGGCCTCTTCTATATCTTGGTTGAGCTCATGCAACCAAACCCAGCTTTTTCTATTGAAATGGAGTCTGGTAGAGAAATCCTCAAGCCTCCTTTATAGTTTGCATGACGTACAAACATGATTGCACACAGCTTTTCCTGTTGAGATGACGACTTACTAACATTCTGCATTGGATGCCCTCAAATCATGATCCTTTCCATCTCAATCTCCAAAGTAGGTAGGATTACAAGCATCAGCATCACAGCTGGCAAGAGTAAAACTTTTTTCTTTAAAATCTTTAAGTAGTTGTATGGGTTTCAATTCTACATGTTAGTTCATGAGTACAATGTATCCTAATGACATCATCCTCCCAATCCCACTCTTCCCCTCTTTCCTGATTCCATTTTCACAAATGTACACTGACTATCATAAATGCTTTCATCCACCCTTCCTCTTCATTTGCCTGTTTTTCCTTTGACTTCCTAACCACCAAGAACACTGTTAAATGCTAGAAGAGTTAAAAATGCAGCTTAAAGACTATTGCACAGGTAGTAAGTCAGTTATCTATTTTGTAGGTTTTTTTAATAGTAAATAATGCTAAAATTTAAATTATAGCCAGATGCAGTGGCTCATACCCACAATCCTAGCTACCCAGGAGGCTGAGATCTGAGGATCACAATTCTAAGCCAGCCTGGGCACTAACAACTATGAGACTCTTATCTCTCATTAACCACTAGAAAACCAGAAGTGGGGCTGTTGCTCAAGGGATATAAGGTGGTAGCTTTGAGATGAAGAGCTCAGGGACAATGCCCAGGCCCAGAGTCCAAGTCCCACAACCAACCAAAAAATAAAAATTAAATTGTATTGTCATTTTTCAAAATGAGCTGCAACTAGCTTTTTTTCCATCCTTGTCTTCAAAACCTTCAATTAATTTCAATAACATTAAAATTATCAAGAACACATCTAAGGTAAAACTATAAAATTATTTACCTAAATGTGAGTTCGGAGTCAATTACTTCTCATATTGAGTAAAATGTGTAACAAAAGATTTTTTTTGAAAACTAACATAAAAATGCTGATATGATGGAAAGTTAATAATTTATATCTCAAGATATTACTAAAATAATAACCAGTAACTTGTATAACTATAATCATAAATAAGAGAATTGCAGTTTAGAAACCTAGGCAAAAATTGAAACCCTTTCTAACATTTGCTTCTCTGCATTGACATTATAGATTATAGAAAGGAAAAAAGTTGCAATTTTTTTCTTACTAGGAGAATATGTTAAAATTATTGCTATAACTTAAAAGCTAGGCCTCCATCTTATGCTGGGTCTTCACTAGTTCTCTGAATTGTGATGAAGCTGGCCTGTCCTTATCTCTCTAGTTATAGCTTATCTAGATTCAAGACAGTATTCGTGATCCAAGGCAAGATTATGTCTAATATAAATTTGATATCTAATCCTTCTATTCGTGCTTTGCTCCAAACTGTACCAAGACTCCAGGGAAGAAAATAAAATTGAACATATTCTCTTAAATGTAACCTCAAGGAAGAAATCTAGAATGATACAGAAAGGAATGATGTATCTACCAATCAAACACTAACTAGGAAAGGTGGTACTATGCAGGTTAAATTACAGCCATTTCTCTGAGGGAAATGGCAATTCTGATGAAGAAAGCCCAAAAGACAACCTATGTTTGATACCATAAGCAAAATCCACAACCAGGAGGGTCAACTAGTACCCCGAAGTTGGAAGAGCCAAAAGGAAGAATCACAGGCCACACACATCATCAAACAAGCTGGAGGTACTGGACACCAGTCCAGGGCTGAAACCTTGAAGGAGAAAGAGTTGCTAACAGTAATAGTATCTAAGACAAAATGCTGGTTCTTCTCTCTTCTATCCCCCTCCCCACTTTTATCCTTCTTCCACTAACTGCAGACTGCAGAGTGAAGTCCCCTATAAAATATAGGCATAGAAATGTATGCTTAGAAACAAGATTTCTGAAGGAAAACAAAGCATAGGAGAAGCATGAAGAAAGGAGAAGGGGTATGGGTTTCCAACAATGAAAAGAAGGTTAGTCCATCTAATGGTAGTTCTTCACAATCCAAAAGCAGGAATAATTGCAAGAGTATTATTGTGCCTTACCTAGAAACCCAGGGTGCTTACCAAGTTTGTTTTCTTCTTTGAGCCGGATGAAAGCTGTAAACATTATTACTTGAGCAGCTTTCTCAGACAAAGGGGTATTTGTTTCATTGTTAAAGACCCAAGACTGATAGCCAATTTTATGATGAAAAAGTACCTCTCCTCAAACACAATAACCAAACATTACTAGAGAATATAACAGACAAAAGCTTCAGTGAACAGCATTTTCTGCAAAAAGCATTGATGGCCAATCATCCCACTGGGATACAATCAATTGAAGAGAAGTCTGCAGTGGAGGAAGTTGCTATGTTCCTAAAGGTTTTGTAAACAGACTGTGATCAACAGCTTTTGTACAAATGCCTCTGATACCTCTGGGCTGCAAAGTAAACATGTGAGGAACTCCATTGCCTATGGACAATGTACTCTATGGGACTTTATTATTGGGTAAGTGTGCTTGAAGGAGAGCTCAGAAGCAAACCTTAACCCAAACTTCATTCTGGAAAATAATGGACAATAATATGAAGCCTTGGGTTTTGGTTAAACATTGAGATTCATGTTAAAAAATCAGAATATGCTAGTATCTCCTAAGTACCTTAAATTCCTATTAATTATGACTATAAATGTAACTTTAAAAAGAGACACATCTTCTTTTCAATATCCAGGGGCCCCTTTAGAATCTTGTAATATATTTGGGACTACCATTATAAACAATGTTAAAATTTTAAAGAAAAATCTGATTCTTCAGATTCTCTATGACAATTAGCACAATGCATGAACTACATTCAAGTACATATATGAAAACACACAGGGTTGTGTACATGAGCACGTACTTTCTCGTGACACATGAAGCCTTCCAGATACAAGAAAAATTAGTATTTAAACTAGAGATAATTAAATTAACATCATATATAGAATACCATAAATTGAAATGTGTAAAAATATTACGTATATATGTTTTCATCAATTTTGTATTTAACTTAATTCTATTTAATTCTATAATCCACAATTACTTTAAAATAATGTTTATTAGCTGGGCAAGGTGGCTCAAGCTTGTAATCCTAGCTACTCAGGAGGCTGAGATCTGAGGATCAAGGTTCAAAGTCAACCCAGGCACTAAAAGACCTGAAGCTATTAACTCCAATTAACCTCTAAAAAAAAAAAACAGGAAGTGGAGCTTGACTCAAAGGTAAGGCAGTAGCCTTGAGCTGAAGAGCTCAGGGACAGTGCCCAGGCCAAGTTCAAGCCCCCTACGACCCAAAAATAATAATAATAATAATAATAATAATGATGATGATGATGATAATAATAATATTTATTTACTTTTTTCTCAGTAATATATTTCCTCACTAAATTAAACTATTAATTCATTCTAATTGTCTCAAATCTGATTTCTCAATCTGTCCCATTTTCATTTTATTATTACTGTTTTATACATCATAAGACTGAATAGTAAAATAAAATTCCAACCACAAAAACAATATGAACGAATTTGAAAGTATTAAAAATGTGAAAGTATTATCTAGAAATATCATTCTTACATAAAGACTAACCTCATGGGTTTGAGATCAGAAAAAAAAGTAAAGTTGAAGTCCTTTTCTAGAAATTTATTTTCAATAAAATTCCAATTCATAAATGTGTGAATTGGGTCAGGAGTTTGGCCAAGTGGCAGATTGCTTGCATAGCAAGTACAAAGACCCAGGTTCCATTCCTTGGTACCACATACATAGAAAAAGCTGGAAGTGATGCTGTGGCTCATGTGGTAGAGCTCAAGCCTTGAGAAAGCCTAAGGACGGTGCTCAAGCCCTGAGTTCAAGCCAGGACTGGCAAAAAAAAAAAAAAAAAAAACCCTCAAGGGTTAAACTGACAATATTGCAACCAAAATAAAATAATATAAAAAGTATAAAGTCAAAATCAAAGAAAGACCTTTCAAAAATCACTGAAACCACTTATTTTATTTTATTTTATACTAAAGATTGAAGTATACAGCTGGATGCTAGTAGTTCATGCCTGTAATCCTAACTACTCAGGAGGCTCAGATCTAAAGATTGTGGTTGGAGGCCAGCCCAAGCAAAAGGTCTATGAGACTCTTATCTTCAATTAACCACCAGAAAACCAGAAGTGGACCTGGGGCTAAAAGGGGCAGCATACTAGCCTTGAGCAAAAGAGCTTAGGGACAGTGACCTGGCCCACAGTTCAAGTCCCACAACTAACCTAAAAACAACCATATTATCAAACAAATTAAAGGATAGATGTCTGGAAGAAAATTGATAAATACTTTCACAAAATAAGCAATATGAAAAATGAATTCATATACTTGACTAGTGCCATATGGACACATCTTGCTATTGCCTGCTGCTGAAACAACAACAACAACACACACACACACACATACACACATATATATATAAAATAGCCAGAGAGGGATACCCACCTCTCCGAGTGGGTATCACAAACTTAGAGTGAAAATAATTTTGGTAAATTAAGTTTATGTAATGTTTGTCTATACTAATTTAGATAAATGGAAATCAGTCTCACTAATTTGGGCAGTAATGGTAATAAAGTAAAACAGTATATTCCTCTGATTCAATGGAGTATTATAGTAGGGAGCTTTTACAGTATGTTTTTTAAAAGTAGTGTGCTAGATATTTCAGTGTGGTAACCTGAACAAATCATTAAGTAACTCTTAAGAGGTCATCTGGGATAGGAAAAAGAATTTACATGAAGAGCAAGCAAACAGTGCTATTAATTTTTAACAAATTAGCACTAGCACTCACATAGAAAAGCAAGTCATGAAAACTTTAATTAAGCTTTATTTTTATAAAAATTGTTTATATGCATATGCAAAGATCAGTAATTATGTGGAACTTTTGTATATCACAATAAATTCATGTTTTTTTTTAAAATTCAACTCCATTAGCATTCAACGTTATATAACTCTAAAAATATAACAGGTAAGTCTTATTATTATTCTCCTCTTACAAATGAGGAAACCAAAACAGAGATTAGGTGATTTGCCCAGTCATACAATAAAGCAATCATACTATTAGTACTGACTACACTAAAAGACATTTTACAGGTATTTAAAAACTTCTAAGAAAGAAATCAATTGAGATCATTAATTATGTAAAGAAACCTCACCTATACCCTTTATTGGGGTCATATGCACTGGGGACTATTTCAGAACTGAATGAAGGTTAAGAAAGTAGTTTCTATACCACACATGTATCATTCAAGCACGAATATTTACCAGAATGAAATGGTTAATGACTGAATAGTTAATAGTTAATGGTAATGACTGAATAGTAATAAAATCCCCTAAGTAGCAAAATGGTATTTTTCTATTAGAATGAGGCACTCTGACTAGCTGTTTGGAAATTTTAAAAGGCAAGGAAGTTCATCTTTCAAGCCTAGTCTTTGAGTAAATAAGAAAAGTAAGATGAAAACTGAGTTAGTTGCTTGAATAATCAGTTACTTATGTTAAATTGAGTGAAAAATCAATTTTGTTTTCCTTTTAAAACATTTCATATTTTCAACCATAAGCACTTTTTATTTTATTTTTATTTTACATAAGCACTTTTAAAGTGTTTCTTTTTAAGTTCTTAAGATGTGATTATTGGGTCCAAAAGAAATATCACAAGTTGGGCATTTTATCTCACTGTACACTATTTTCTAAAATAACCAAAATTCTACAAATACTATACCTAATATAGCCCCAAAACTTAACTGATATTTAAAAACTTAATATCTGAATCAAAAATAAAACTGTAATAACTGAGAATTAGAATTAATATTAGTAATACTCATGACTTTAAAATATATCAACAATCTAAAAAGAAAAGTCATACCTATCTCTAATTTGTGCCAAACATGAAATTTTCATATAGCCTATAATGAAATCTTCACAGAAAAAATGTTTACTTCATACATTAATTTGTTTAATGAGATGGTTCATTTTGGAAGAGTAGGATCAAAGGAAAACTCAAGTTTCCCTCTAGTCTCATTAGTAGCATAATGTTGTTTAGCCACCTACTCTTGGCTTTCAAGAAATAAAATAACCAAAACAAAGTTAGCAAAACATATGCATCTGTCACCTTGCTTTTATTTGAATCCAGCGAACAAATAAGCAACATTATATCACAAACAAGTCTTCTCATCAAAGCAAAAGACTTTGTTGAAAAAAATATATGCTCCTGCCAGGCGTGGTGGCTGACACTGGTAATCCTAGTTACTCAGGAGGCTGAGATCTGAGGATAGAGGTTCAAACCCAGCCCAGGCACTAAAGCCTGAGAGACTCTCACCTCTAATTAACCACTAGAAAACCAGATGTGGCATTGTGGTTCAAGGGGTAGGACAGTAAGCCTTGAGCTGAACAGCTCAGGGACAACACCCAGGCCCAGAGTCCAAGCCCCATGACCGACAAAAATAAATAAATAAATAAATCTTAAAAATATATGTTCCTCACAAACTTTGTGTATTGACTTTCATTATAAGCCAACAGATTCTAACTTCTAACAGACCAACTCTTACTTATAACTATTATTTATAATCTCCACAATAATCTGCCCAGCAAAAGGAACTTTCCAATGCAGCTTACTACTTTGTCACAGAGAATAATTCTGACTTTTAACTACGATGATAGCATAATTTTTTTTCAGGATAACACTAATTGATCTACTAAGTCTTGTTTTCTCTTTGATGAATACAATTTTGAGAGATCATAAAAATTTCACATATAATCATTATAACACTTGTGGCAAAACATGGTTATACAACAACAATAGTACTCTACACTAGAGACACATTTATTTACCAAGATCTTCAGAGAAATAAATAAAAACTGTGATTGCATATGGTTTGGGCTACACTAAAATGTTCTGATACAGTAATAATAGTCCTATCCCCTTAGGCTCTCATTCTCCAAAATGCAATGAAATTTCATTGGTCATTTAACTTGAAGTCAACCATAGGCTTTCTTTTTTTTCCTTTTTTTTTTTTTTGCCAGTCCTGGACTTGAATTTAGGGCCCAGGCACTGTCCTTGGGCTTTCTTAAGGCTAGAGCTCTACCATTTGAGCCACAGCATCTCTTCCAGCTTTTTCTGTGTATGGGATACCGAGGAATCAAACCTGGGTCTTTCACGCATGGTAGACAAGCATTCTACCACTAAGTTAAACTCCTGGTCCCATAGGTTTCTTTTAGATATACTAGACTAGTCTAGATTAGTGATTTGACATGTTGTTAAAAAGCAATGTAAATAGTGGGCTGGGATGTAGTTCAGTGGCAAAGCACATGTCTAGCAAGTACAGTGTCCTGGGTTTGATCCCCAACACCAAAAAAAAAAAAAAGAAAAGACAAAAAGCAATGTAGATAGTATGGAGTGTACTTTAAAAATAGTACAAATTTACTTTGCATTTACTGTGGTCTTAATACAAAAATCAAACACCTGACATGTATTCTTACTTAATACCCCTGAGAAAGTTTGGCTCTTTATTTTAGAAAAGAAGTTAGCATTGTCATGGGGCTTGAACCCTGGGCATAGGCACTGTCCCTAAGCTCAAGGCTACCACCCTATCCCTGAAGCCACGCCCCCACTTCCCATTTTCAAGTGATTAATTGGAGATAAGAGTCTCAAGTTCTTTAGTGCTGGGCTGGCTTTGACCCATGATCCTCAGATCTCAGCCTCCTGAGTAGCTAGGATTACAGGTGTGAGCCACCATGCCTGGCTTAATATTGTGTTTTTAAAATGGTTCTAATTTTATCAGACAGCAGTACACCACTCCATCCATAATGATCTTGCAATTCCTTGCTCAAGAGCATTTCACAATTCTAGCAATCTGGGCACAGTAGCACATGTACATAATCCCGCAATTCAGGAAGCTGAAATCATTTGAATTTACATGTTCAAGACCATCCTGAGCAACATTACAAGATCTTGTTTTTATTTATTTTTTTAAAAAAAGGAATAACACAGTGATTGTAAATAGAGATTCCCTTCTTGAACTTGTTAGTTAAACTTGTCATTTAAAATATGATGTAAAAATCAACATTAATAAATTCTTTAAAAAAAATAAATAAATAAAAAGGAATAACACTGTATTCCATCATCCAAATGATATTAAAAATACTAAAATGCAGCCATGGTACCTACTTTGGTTAGGTGAATGACTCCTTTAGAGGTGACTGAACAACCCATGAAGCCAACATACTGAAGTTCAGGACAATGCTCAGCAAATGCTTTTACTGACTGGTCTGTCACCTAGGGAAGAAACAAAGAAAGTTATTCAAGGTAATAGTACAATGAACTCAATTATTTGGTACCTATAAATTATCTCTTTCATCTTGCATCATCACTAAATTTCTCTTTTCTTTGGATCATTTGAATGAATGTCTCCTATGTTGGAAAAAAAATCCTCTCTTGACACTATACCCCCTTCTATCATTATCCCATGTTTCTGTACTTCTTCCTGAAAAAAAAAAAAAAAACAAAAAAATACCTCAGACATTCCATTGACACTACTAGCTACCTCCACTCATTCCCGTGCTGTCCATTCCTCTCCCTTCTTTCTCTTCTCACATTTTTATAGTCACATTTCACAAACAATGAAATTCACAGTTCCTAGGAGGCAGTTCAGTGGTTTATAATACATTATAACTCTATGAGGGTTATGCAGCAGTACCAATACCTAATTCTACAGCATGCTTTCAATACAGACAGAAAGCCTATGCCATCAGCACTCATTCCTATGTCATTCTATGTTTCCAATCCTGGAACCATTCTGTCTCTGTGACTCTGCCTTTTCTGAACACTATCATACATGAGTTCATAAAATTTGTAACTTTTATGTCTGCTTTCTATTATTCAGCATGTTTTCAAGGCTTATTCATAATGTAGCATGGGTCAATACTTTTTCCTTTTCATTGCTAAATAAGATTTTATTGTATGGATATACCATATTGTTATGGGATAAAGTCATTGTTATGGGAATAAAGTCATACTACATTAGGCTGGCCCCCTGATTCAGTAACAGATAGATACCCAGGTGGAAAACCAAATAAAGACTAGAGTTATGCTATTACAAGTAAAGAATGACAAGAAATTACCAAAAAAAATGTACCCCCCTTTATGTGTGTAGGTATAAGTATTAATATATCCAAAGAAGAAGTCTTTATATTCAAACAACACTGCTCTTCCTTATGGTTCCCAGTTACAATGAAAAGCATTACTATTCATCAGCAATTCAGGCAAAAACTTTTTTAAAGTCAAACTGCTATCCAGTAGACTTTAAAATGTGCCCTAATTCCAGCCACTTCTCATGCCTGCTACTATGATCTCCTTAATCCACTGTTGACATCCTCTCCCACCTACCCATGGAAAGAGTATCCCAAGTGACACTACTGACTCCATTCCTGTTCCTCTTTTCATTTAGACACAAGATTTCTATCACTTTTCTTTTCAAAACTCTCCATCTTATTCTTATCTTACTTAAAATTCCAACTCCTTATCATGGCACATCAATGCTCTTGATAATTTGAACCTAATCAGACCTCAAATTGTCTTATTTCCCCATCCACACCTTCATTTCTCTCATTTACTCCAGCCAATGTGGTTTTAGTCTTCCTCAAGCACGCCACATTTGTTGCTTACTCAGTCTTCCCATCTTTTCTTTTCTTCGCCCCAAATGTATCTCCTCTAGGTGCCTGTATGACACCTTAATTCCTGTTTCTACTTCACTATCTCCTGAGACTCTTAATGGCTACTCTGGCTAAAGGCTTGACTTTGCTATGATTTTTTTCAATACACCTCTTACTTACTACCCGATTACACTGCTCACTGATTTGTCTATATTCCCATACCAGAAGAGTTTAACCTCTCCCCTCCAGCAGAAAAAAAACAACAACAACAACTATTCAAGTTTATTTTGGATTGTTTCATTCTTTTACCTATACTAGTCTTCAGTTCAAGCAGTTTCGAACAGCAGACCACCCTAACCAGCCCCATTCATATGCCATTAGCACCTAGAACAATCCCTGGCACTTAGTAGAAAGAAACTAAGCGTTTAAATTAAGTGATTTTTTTTTCTTTCTCTCTGCATAGATAACATCATAGTTTTTACTTCTACTTTCTTTAATATGCTTTTAGACCACTGTGTTAATTTTTTAATAACATTTTCTTAGTAGCTTTGTTTGGTGCATGTTCCTCTTTTAAAAATGGAAGAAGCATTTTTATATCTATAGTTCTTAATTTTGACATATATCATGGTTAATTTCATATGTCAACTTCTCTATGTCACCAAGTTCCCAGACACTTGTTTAAAAATTACTCTGAGTGTGTCTGGGAGAATGGATACATGAATCAGTATTCTGAGCAAGGCAAACGTCCTATCCAATGTGGATGGGTCTCAGCCATTCACTGAAGGTTGAACAGAACAAAAACGGTAAGGGGAAATTTGTACAAACTCTGCCTTAGTATCCTCCAGCTGGGAAACTTGTTGTCCTCTATTTTCTAACTTAGACTCAGGTTTGCACTATCCCGCTGCCTCTCCTAGGTCTCCAAATTGCAAACTGCAGATCTTGAGACTTCTCTATTTTTGTAATCAGAAGTCCAGTCCCTACAATAATCTCTGGATGAAATCAAATAATCTCTTAATGGTTTTGTTTCCCTAGAGAATACTGGCTAATACAACATGTACAATTTTCTTCCAGGAGTTATAAACTCAGAACTAAAAGGGATAGAGCCCTAAGATCTATATTTCTAACGATCCCTTGAGTGACTCTCAAGCATATGAAAGTTTGAAACCCCAGGGCAGGAAAGATAACATTACACAGATAGTATCTGGCATTTCTATCTGGGTCTGTTATAAATAAAAGGCTGAATGAAATTTCATTTTTTTCTTCCTCATCTGCCAAAAACTATATCTATATACAATATCATTTTAAAATTGTGTTAAAATAGGCTTCTTGATTTCACAAAGTTGCAACCTTAAAAAAAAGTCCAAATACCTCAAAATGAAATAAACAAGTTAAACACTTGTGTTTTTCAAACATCAATGACTCACTCATATTTGTGTTCCTTAAGCTTTAGTATATGTGATTTATTTTGTATGTTCTTTATGCTAAGCAGATATGGAAAATAGAAGTGAGTGAATAGCATTAATTCTAAAACAATCCCAAGAACATTTTCCTAAAATAATAAAACCAACAGTATCTATGGTAAGCCTGATAAAAGATTAATTCTCTCCTCAAAAGTAAAGTATGCTTAAGCATATTAAAAGTAAGGTGCCATTGATAAATTAAAAATGGGTTTTCCTGACACTAAGCTTTGTAAGGGCTTTATGATAGAAAAGTACTTTAGGCACTGAAATCACTGAATGTTTCAATGAATCACAATCATCAAAAAAAAAAATAGTAACAAGTTAAATACACTGGATCAGTGGGTAAAATATCCTGCTCAATTTCAGTTCAATGTCAAGTCTTTTTACAGCCATACTGGAGTATGGGGACTCATATAAGGATTGAGGACCCAAGAAAACTCAATTCTAAAAGCACAACTTTCAGGGAGAAAAAAGACAAATGTTAAAGTCTGTAGGTGGCCAGGAACCAGTGGCTCACGTCTGTAATTCTAGCTATTCAGGAGGCTGGGAACCTGACAGCCAGGCAACCAAAAGTGGAGCTGTGTGTGTATCAAGAGGTAGAACACTAGCTTAGAGCAAAAAGGAGCTCAGGAACAGTGCCCAGGCCCTGAGGTCAAGCCCCCAAAACACCATCAAATACAAAAATCTGTAAGTGGGTCATTACAGACGACCCTCTCTCTAGCTCAGAGAGTCAAAATAAGACAACTCAGGAGTCTCAAACATCAACAGAGACAGGAAAAGCAAGACCAAAGAGAAGCCTTAGCACATAGAAATACTCAAAGTAGGCTCAGGAAGGTTTTAGAAGACTAATAAAAGGGTGGTACCCAGCTTCACTTCAATGAATAGATGATTCAGTTAGGGATTTGGTGTACAAAATCAGGCATAAATTCATGTGTAGACTTCAAGAGACAATATACTGGTGGGCCTCAACTTCTATGGAAGACTATAGTATCACTGTTTTAACTCTCTAGATTTTACTCCTATATACAAAGAAAACACACAATATTGCACTGAGAACAAAATAAGATATGTAGAAAATGTTTTGAATAGTACATGTCACATTACAATTGCTCCATAAATTCCAGCTATTACCCACGCCTAATTCTCTTTCTTCTCTATTACGGTTCATAGCAAGGACTTAAGAGTTGGCCTATGTAAGAAAATAGTCCAAAGCCGGGCATGGTGGCTCATGCCTGTAATCTTAGCTACTTGGGAGGCTGAGATCTGAGGATTGTGGTTCAAAGCCATCCAGGCACTACAATATCTACAAGACTCTTATCCCCAATTAACCACCAGAAAACCAGAAGTGGAGCTGTGGCTCAGGGACAATAGCCAGACCCGGAGTTCAAGTCTCAGGACTGACAAAAAATAAAAAATAAAGTAAGAGAATAGTCCAAAACCAAAGGAATTAAAATATGCTTGTTAAGAGAGACCCCAATAATAATTTTGGAGCTCTAGGTTCAGAAATGGGAGAGAGATCTATATGAAAGTTTATCAGTGATTCACTCTGGTGTAAGGAATCACATTTTGTTAAGGTTTACAATAAGGTCAAGCATAACATTCATCTTGAAATTCTGACTTGATTTCTGGGTGGAGAGCTACATCTACTTTCTACCCAAGAGAATGTAATGCTCTGGCTGAGTTACAAACAACTTCTAAGCCTCTATCAAAGTGCATATTGCAGACCAGCCTCCTTAGCATCACCTTAGCTCATAAATGCAAAACCTTGGGGCTAGAGATGTGGCAAAAGTGGTCTAGTACCTGCTTTACAAACATGAGATCTTCAGTTCTGCCTGAATGGAAGGAAAAATGTAAAGCTTAGACCCTGCCAAGACGTACTTTGAAGGCTGAAAAATACTGCCAAAGAGATGACGTAGCCTCTTGAGTAGCTAGGATTACAGGTGTGAGCCACCGTGCCCGGATGCTAATCTATTTTCTATCTCTGTTATTTTTGTCTTTTCTTGAGATTTCATATGAATAAAATTGTATAACAAGTAGTCTTGTGCTTTTCTTCTCAATAATGTTTTTGCTGCTCATCATTGCTAATGTATATGGATATGTGTATATTAATAAGTAGAATTCTGTTCTATGGACATACTACATTTAGTTTACTCACCAACAAAAAAAAAAATGTGTGCATTTCTAGCTTTTGTCTTAACAATTCTTCTGTTTTATTGATCATTCACATACAAATTTTTATAAGGAACCATGTTCTTTTGAATAAATACCTAGGAGTAGAATTGATGGCTCATAATGTTTGATGTATAGGTATAAAACTGTATGATGGATAATTTTTTAAATTAAACATACATGTGTAGTCAAGTATGGATGACGTTAATTTCGGGAGCATAAATTACCTATGCAAAGGGTCTAAAGGGTCTTCACTGTGATATTTACTTCATGCATGTATTGGGATTTAATCAAATTCATTCAGTCTATATTATGTTTTCTTAATCCATCTCTCTCCTCCTTAGTATTTTTAATTTTATACCCTTTGTAAAAATTTAAGTTAAAGTTGTAAAATGTACTGTATGTTTTAGATATAAATCTTTTGTCAAATATACTTTGTCTTTTCCTTTCCTTAGTAGTGTTCTTAGCTCTAATATTTAGATATGTGATGTACTTGGAGTTAATCTATGTATATGAAGTAATGATAGATTTTTTTTTTTTGCACAATTATTTCCAGTCATCCCTGAACCATTAGTTGAAAAACGTATACACCATAGAGAAACAAGTCTCAAGAGTGAAATACTTTGGCTTGAAGAATTACACTAGATATGAGGAAACAAGGAAGAGGACAAGAATTAATATATTGAAAGAAATACAAAGATTTGGAAAAGTATATCTAAATATCAGGAAAGAAAGATTGCAAATCAGGTTTTGGTTTTTGTAGTTAAAGATTTGATGAAAAAAAGGCAGGGAGAAAGGGAAGAAACTCATATAGCCAAAGTAAAGAAGAATCACATCACCTCTTTATACTGGCATTTCATATTTACTTGTAAAGAATGAAGAAAATTCTGGTGACAAGAATGCTGTACCTTCAGAGTCAAGAAGATTATGGAAAGCCTAAGTAAATATAAACACACAAGAAGATCCCAGTAAAACTTCAGGTTGGGAATCATATGGAAGAAATCTGCTCCAGCTGTTAAACCTAAAGTCAATGCAAAGCAAAAGTTGCAAATCGGTAGGAAAGGAAGACACTGTTTCGCACAAGCTATGAAAAATTATACTCAGTCAGGTATATTTTAAGGTGGGTGGTTTCTTGTGAGATCAAACGTAGGGACAAGGAAAAAACCTCCACAAGACAGAAATACGAGGCTTAAAATATCTCAAACAGAACTTCCACTGTGGCAGTTGTCTCAAATGACAAAAATGTTTTACAAAGACAAACCAATACAATATGCTTTATGAAGACAAAGCAGTCAAAAGTTTGGTTTTCCAAGTTAAATCTTATAAATGTGATTTTGGGTTGTGATCATGCCTATAAACATAAGTTTAGAAGATACAGTCAGACATTGTTAATACTCAGTTGAGAGTCACAGACAAGGAGGTAAGACAAATTCATAAACAAAAACCAGCTACAATTTCTAAGGCCTTAATATGTACTAAAATAAACCTAAGATTGGCTTCAAAAAAAAGAAACTAGAAACGGGAAGAGAATTATTTTTTTTTTCTTTTGGCCAGTCCTGGGTTTTGAACACAGGGCCCGGGCACTGTCCTTGAGCTTTCTCAAGGCTAGTACTCTAACAATTGGAGCACAACACCACTTACAGCTTTTTCTGTTATGTTGTACAGAGGAATCAATCCCAGGGCTTCCTGCATGCTAAGCAAGCACTCTATCACTAGGCTACACTCCAGGCCCAAGAAGGATTGTTTTTTATTTAGATTTAATACGTGTACTTGAAGGGACCCCTCTCTAGATTTCCCTTTAAAATAGAGAGACCCCTTGAGACCTCTCTTCCATCCCCTATAGTTATTTCCCATCTTTATGACAAAGGAGTACTTGACTCAAGCTGAGGGCTGTAAATTACCTGATAACAGAGTTCAGATTATCAGAACAGCTTAATCCGGTGGAGTTATCAGAGTTCTTTCCCCACCCTTACCCGCTTTGCCTGCCAGGAAACTCCTTCCCCTTTCCTTGTCAGAGCAGTGTGCCAGAAGCCTGCCGAGAAGACAGGACAGCTCAAACAGCAAAGGTGTCAGTGGTTGCCCCAGCCACCACTCAAGAACATTGAGATTCCATTGGCCACCTGTGTATGGCCAAGCCCAACTACATGGCTGGTGACCTATAAAAGTAGCCTGTAAGATTAGGAGGGGTTGCTCTCTCAGTCACATCTTAGAGAAGGTCCTGACCAGTCAATATGATTCTCCATGCTAGGCACGGAATAAAACTCTGTGTAACTTCCGCTTTTGTGTCAGACTCGTTCCTTTGATTACAGACCCTAATATTGAGGGACTGGACCCTAATATACTCAGTGCCAAGGATCAAGCCCAGAGCCTTGCATACACTAGACAAGTGCTCTGCCACTGAGCAACACACATCTTTCTCAACATTTCTTGTTGCCTGCTTGCTTGATAATGGATATTCTGATTGATATGAAGCAGAACCAATGTTTTGATTTGCATTTTCTTTATGACTAAGAATGTTGAACATATCATTTATTTATTTGCCATTTGTGCTGCTTCTTTTGAGAACTGTGTTCAACTCATTTCCCCATCTATTAGACTATTTTGTTTCTCTGGTGTTTAATACTTTGAGATTCTTATATATTTTGAGTCATAATACTCCGATGAAGCTATAAGTTTTTTCTGCAGGCTGTATCTTTAGTCTAAGAAATGGTCTCTTTTGTTGTGTGGATGCCTTTTAAAAGATGTAATCAATTTGTCAGTTCTTGCTCTTATCTCCTAAATTACTGGCATTCCTACAGAGAAAACTGTTGCCTACACCTATATCCTCAAGTGATTTTCTTGTTTTCCTTGGAAGACATTCTAAGTTTCAGATGTTACAATAAAGTCTTTAATCCACTTTGAACTACTTTTTGCATAGAATGAAAAATATTGGTGCTGAAGGCTGAAACTGCATTGCTCCAGGAGTAGAGCAGTAGCCTACTCCTGAGCTGAACAGCTCAGGGATAACGCCCAGGGCCAGAGGCTAGGGCGGTAGCCTTGAGCTCAAGAACTCAGCCCAGAGTTCAAAGCTCCACCACCCAAAAAAAAAAAAAAAAAAAAAAAAAAAAAAAAAAAAAAAAGGTATAAATTCTACACTAAAGTCTTGTGAAAGTTAAAGATGCTGATCCCAAACCAATGACACTGATATGTTTAAAAGAAAAAAAAAAAAAACATAAAAGGGTATGACGTAGCCACATTCCTTCAGTTTTCTAAGTTTCTTTGACTAACATTATTTTAGTCTACTGACTTTCAATGTATGTATTATCTAAATAAAACAGAAGGATTACTCTATTTTGTGCCTGCTTGTTCTTTATTTTCTAAAAGGGAAAATCTAAAAAAATAGTCTATTAACAGCCATAGTCATACATAACAAAGATATTTACAAAGTACTTCTTAGCAGCAGATACATACATTCATACACTACCTCAGTGAAACAAATAGGCAGATTCACTTTCCATTTTATAAGAAGGAACAGAAGAGTTAAAAGTTGTTTAAAGTTACATATAAGCCCAATAGCTATCTCATAAACATACATAATTCTTTGTATATATTACAGGAAAATGTCTTAATTCTCAAAACAATGAATCTGTCTTCTATTTCAACACACTTTATTTAATTTCTAAGTAAAATTTAGAAATTAACAGAGGATTACTTTAAAATATTTCATGTCTAAGACTGAAAAAGAAAAATCCACAAGACAATAATTGAAGGTTAAATAAAATATACATTGTGGATCACTTACAAAAATCTGACTATATGAGTTTATTGTGTGTTATTTAAGACATATGAAAAAAAGTGGTATATACAACTTAAACTCTGAACTATCCAAGTTTGAATAAATGAACTTAATTCCTTAACAAAGAACAGTAAAGTATACTTACAATGTAAAAAAAAAAAAAAGATGTTAAGATTTAGAAAGCCCAGAGAAAGCTTTGCAAGGTAAAGGAAATTTATCCTGATTTCCATACTGTGATGCTTTCTTTACTATATAACTTTTCATTTTCTGCTTTCCTTTCCTCACCTCTGCCTGAATTATCTGTTCCTCTCAAAGCCCTGTGTTATCTTCTCCACTAGTTTTTCCATGTATCATTTTCATTTCCTGGATTTATTTTCATGTTTCTTTTGAACCTTATGTCCACTCTTATACTCTTCCATTACTGATTGGTCATAAGATGGAATGAAGGCAATTTAAATATAATCATTATCCTAATTTAAACTCAGTGATAAACTTACTTATCTCAAAATGAAATTTAAGGTTATAAAACAATTTTTTTTAAAAATCACTGAAATCAGGGCTGGGAGTTTGGCCTAGTGGGAGAATGCTAGCCTGACATGCACAAAGACCCGGGTTCGATTCCTCAGTACCACATACATAGAAAAAAAGTTGGAAATGATGCTATGGCTCCTCAAGTGATAGAGGTTTAGCTTTGAGAAAGCCCAAGGACATTCTCAGGCCCGGAGTTCAAGGCCCAGGACTGTTAAAAAAAAAAAAGAAAAGAAAAGAAAAGAAAATCACTGAAATCAGACTGCCTGAATTGCCTGTAGGAATTAAGGAAGTCATTTTCATCTGAAAAAAAAAAAAGTATGGAAAAGAGATATAGTTTTTAAATATTTTCTTGAGTGCACGAGAGGGCATACCATACAAAGTGTTTAATAAAGGTTAACCACTATTCAATGGATATACATTTTCTTTCTCAACTTGGAGAAAATGTTTTGACGATTACAATTCAAAGTTATTTCTATCATTATACTTAAAAGAATATCAAGTACCTTTTGATGGCAATTTCTCATTATATATACCACCTATCTTGATCTAGCCAATACAAAAATAAAGAATTATAATGAAGTATGTGTTCTATCTGTTCAACAAGGCTGAGGTTATATATGGGGTGGGGGTGGGAGTGAAGATAGCATAAGTTACTCGAGCTTCCCATTGGTAAAACATCAATTACAAGTTAAAACTATATACAGCAGTTTTATTTTTACTTTGCTTTATATTTACAATTATAAATGGTACAAAAGTGATTTTTATAAAGGACATTGATTCCACATGTATACCTTATATATTCCATATGTATGCCTTAAATTATTTCACCATAATAATACCCTGCACAAGTATGTATTTTACTGTAGTTAACAATTTCGGGACACATAATTGTATATAGATCCAAATTAGGTTTTGCAGCAGTATTAAATCTAAAAATTCTTGGTAAAAAGTATGATGCAAACTTTATTTATAAAGGAAATGCAAAGGCACATTTCCACCATTCATATGAGAATAATAGGCAAAGCCAGGCGGGGTGGCTCATGCCTTCTAGCTACTCAGAAGGCTGAGATCTGAGGATCAAGGTTTAAAGCCAGGTGGGATGGCTCATGCCTTCTTGCTACTGAGGAGGCTGAGATTTGAGGATCAAGGTTCAAAGCCAGGTGGGCAATGGCAATACAAAGCCAGAGAGACTCTTATCTCCAATTAATCACTAGAAAACTGGAAGTGGGGCTTACCTCGAGGGCAGGGCAGTAGCCTTGAGCTGAAAAGCTCAGGGACAAGTGCTCAGGCCAGAGTTCAAGCCCAACCCCCCCCCCCAAAAAAAAACAATAACAGGCAAAAAGAAAACTCACAGAAATAAGAGCATAACCTTCAAGGAAAAAAAAGGCAACTGTGTTTGAAAAAATATTTCAGACTGAACTTTAATATGTTAGCAGTAAAAAGGCTTTCCAGAATGAATAAAATCTAGTCAAGGTATAAATTCCTAATAATCTATGTTTATGCTTTAATCATAAATGACAGGCAATAATCACTTGTTTAAAGAAAGAATACAAACCTCCTGATGTATGAATATAGAACATTTCTTACATATTCATGTTAACATTCTTTAAACAAAAACCTACCATCAAAAACAAAATCTAAAATTAGGTTATACATTTTTCAACATGTCAGACAAATACATTCACAGTTCACTAAATGTTCTTCCTCACAATTCAGCTTATAATAATCTCACCATCTTTATGTAAGATTTCCAGAATGACTAGAAGAAAAATGAAAAGTTCAAGCGTTTACCCTAACTTTGACCTTCCATAAAGGAAGATAGGCTAATAAGGAAAAGTAGGAGGAGGAGGAGGAGGAGTAAGAGGAGGAGGAGGAGCAAGAGGAGGAGGAGGAGGAGGAAGAGGAGGAGGAAAAGTAGTAATGTAGACAATGTATTTGTCAAAGAAAGACAAGTACATTGTACAAATCTTTATCACTTTTTAAATTAGGAGATCAGAATGGCCAGTGTTCATATTGTGTATGTTAAGATATAGGAATCAGAGACAGTTTGGGGGTTATTTTCATGGCATTACTTTTACTCAAGTAGTACAGGACCCAAGAGAGGAAGAACTCAATAAACATTTGGTGAATACATGAAGGAATGATATCACTCAGTCAATTCAGGAAAAGCAAGTAAGGAGGAGAAGGAAGACATAGCAAAAGACAGAATTCAGAATTTCTATCATTGAGATCAGTGTTTGGGTTATCTATTTGCAGATACCATTATTCTCAAAGATTTTTATACATTTTACCTCCAGAAAGAGACTTGTGAGGTCTTCTGTGGAGAATGAAGTCATAAAGATTGGATTTAAATCACTCTATTCAAATATATCCTCAAACGCCCCAAATCCCATTAATCTCATTGTGAACAAAACAACCCATTAAAGCAGAAAACAATACTTCCTCGTTCTTCTATCCATTTTTTTCTTTCCATTTCACACACAGAAAATTGGCCTACTGATGATCTCTTGGCCTAGAGATCTGTTCAACTCTTCTGACTCTACATTACTATTATACATGTCGCACCCTGTTATAGCTTTAGGAAACTAATTTCAGTCTTTTCCTTACTAGTGTGGATTATAAAAAAAAAAATCAGAGTGAAAATACTTTTGCACATGAATTTGTACCACGAAGGAACAAATGATTAAAACTGAAGGCTGACTCTTACTAACAATCTGATCAACCACAACTAAATAAGCTGCTTTACTTACATGTTAATTTAGAGCCAGGTGTCAATGGCTCATGCTTGTAATCCAAGCTACTTAGGAGGCTAAAATCTGAGGGCTGTGGTTTGAAGCCATCCCAGACCAGGAAATCCACAACTCTTTTATCTTCAGTTAACCAGCAAAAACAAGTAGTGGAAGTAGTGGAGCTGAAGGTACAGCACCCAGTCCCTAAATTAAAGCCTTACTATCATGATAAATAAAGAAAACTGTGTCAATTTATAGACATGTATATATGATCCATATTATAAACATCATCAAACATTTATTTAAAAAGTGAAACTAATTGTTCACTTTTGAGAATACATGATGAAACTTACAACATAACAGAAAGTAAAGGGAGTTTGTCATCCCCTGAATTCAGAAAAATTATCTACTACTTGGCTTCAGATCATATTCTAGTGTCTCAAAAAGATGCCATGATGAGCACTGCAGAGCTGAGAACTGAGAGCTGTAACATATGTGTGACCTCTACTTTCTAGGATATGCTTTAGAGGGATGTTGTTTGTAATTAAACATATATTAACAAAACTCCTTTAGGATGAGAATGTTCAAAGGGGCAACACTTATCAGGATGCACTATATTCATAAACTGCTCCATGGAAGGGCAATTCCTTTGTAAAACTACTTAAATAAGTATCTCCAGCAAGAAAAGAACGCACCTTTGTGAACAAGAGATTACTACAGATAAACAACTCCTCTTCACATTACCCAAAAGTAGAGATCATAAAAATAAGACAAATTGACAACTTCCCTTCTACATCTAGAAAACGTATCTTCACATGCAACAGAAAATGACATTTTAATGGTTTAATATTGAATAGCCATATAAATCTCTTCAAAGACTTGAAAAAGCTTTACAAGCCTGAAATTTTAGATATTTCAGCACCATTAATGCTAACCTTGGCACTGCACTGCAACCAATCATTTTCTTTCCTTTTTTGAAAGAATGCATAATTTTGATGAGTGTTCTTACAAATTACACACTAAAAACATAATTTTTATTATGAATGAGGCCAATGTCTCTTGGCATGCTTGTACTCAGCACAATATAGCTGCTAATCTTCAAAAAAGTTATTAATAACTTCAGAAAATCACAATAAACACCAGTTCTCCTTAAGGTCAATGATTATCACAGTTAATGACTAGTTGGCTTTAGCCATTACTGTTATGACCTTTATGTTACATTTAAGACTAACAAGACAATAAATAACTACTAATAATGCTCTATTGTTCAGTGACCATCCATGCTCACTGAAAACATAATTATTTTTCTGTTTACATAATTACTCAGTCAATAGCTGATGTTTGCTTGTTTTCTTGAAGCTGGTGATATTTTATCATTAAAATAAAAGTATGGATGGAGGGTACAGATATAGAAAATCCAAGGTAAGCTTTATTGGCAATAAATGTATGTATATATATATATATGTATATATATATACATACATCAGTAAAATATGTATTACCTCAGAAAACAGAATCAGTACTTAAAATATTCAAGATGAAAAATAAAAGCCAAACCATCATTTCTACACTTTCATTCTCTAAGGGCACTGTTAAGTTCCTTGTGATTCTTTACAAAATAAAATTTAGGTCTGGGAGTTTAGCCTAGTGGTAGAGTGCTTGCCTAGCATGCATGAAGACCTGGGTTAGAATCCTCGTACCACATACATAGAAAAAAAAGCTGGAAGTGGTGCTGAGGCTCCAGCTTGAGAAAGTCCAAGGGCAGTGCTCAGGCCCTGAGCTCAAGCACAGGACAGGCCAAAAGAAAAAAAAAGAAAGAATAAAATTTAAAACAGGTTAAATTTGTATATTTTGTGTTTATTTTACACATTAGCATGAATAAATGTATCTCACTTAATAGCTGCATAGATAATATGCAATTTAACATTAATAATATATGAAATATTATTTACTTAAATAATAAAAAATTAATAATATAATAGACATTAATACATACCAAATGATGCAGCTTTAATATTAACAACAGATGCATGGGTGTATCTTGCCTAAAGCTTAGTAGCTGAACACATTTATTTAATTTCATACTTATGAATAGAGATTGTTTCCTTTTATTTTTTCTGTTGTTTCAATAATACAAGCAATACTTCAATGTACATTCCTGTACATACATTTTCAAAAACTGGTACAAGTACAATAGACAGTGGGACTTTTTCATTGGATTTTCTTTCACTAGGCTCCAAAAAGGCTACACTGACTGAATCTAGCCATTAAGGACAACATTCCTTTCTCTACATCTCTGATACCACAAGGAATTACAAAACAGTTAGCCAACCTATAAAATAAAAACTATTTCAATAATGCCCTCTTGTCACATATTTTCATTATTAACAAATTTCTCAAAGTCCTAAATTATGCAGAGGCATTGATTTTGCCTATTATTATTAATCACAAAAATCAATTAAATAAATAGAACCACTTAAAATACAGTAACATATTTAGCGTGGATCACAGGAGTCACATGTTATCTGAACATTGGCAATTCACACATGCCTGAGAACTTAACACTACAGTATATTTTCTTTTTTTTTTTCTTTTTCTTCTATGTATGTGGTACCGAGGAATCGAACCCTGGCCTTCGTGTATGCTAGGCAAGCACTCTACCACTAGGCTAAACTCCCAGCCCCTAGTATATTCTTTCATATGTAGAAAAGTATATAAAATGAATCCAAGACTGTGTCTTGCTTTGGTACATGAGCAAAAAGTCACAGAAATAACTCTATGCCCAAAGACAGCTTTATAAAGTTTTTCTCACAGGAAACAGAAAAGTGTATTCAACAATGCTGAGCAACAGATGTGACCTCTCTTCCTTATGGAAAATCTTCAAATTCGTATTTTACATTGCAAATCTGGACTACCATTCAAATGAATCCCTTACACCTTCAGTCTTAGAAAAGGCATGAGATGATATGCAGATCTTCTCAGGCCCTA
The DNA here is from genome assembly GCF_031878675.1 of Megascapheus bottae. Classification (NCBI taxonomy): domain Eukaryota; kingdom Metazoa; phylum Chordata; class Mammalia; order Rodentia; family Geomyidae; genus Megascapheus; species Megascapheus bottae. The sequence continues at coordinate 18,677,462 of NC_143512.1, read as the reverse complement.
TGTAAAAATGGCTGAAATTCTAAAGGACCTGTTCAGAATCTGTATGGATGATCTAAGAGATACCAAAGAACTATATACATAAATCAGTTCAACAAATAGACAAGATCACCATGTCACTAAAATAGGCTCAGAGGAAAAAAAAAATCCAAGTTTTGCTGCATGATCAAAGCAACTGTTAAAGCTTAAACAGAAAATTTTTCCCCAAACAGCATATGAAATACCCCTTTGAAAATTAGCCACAAATGTTACAGAAAGGCATTTAATTCTAGAAATAAAGGTAGCATTTTGTTGTTTTCTTCCTATTATTATTTTACTCAAGTTGTGTGCCTCAGTAGATGGTCTGTTGTAGGGATTTTAGTATTTACGAGTGTGATATAGTTTTTCAAAGACTGCTTGCTAGTGATCTGCTGTCTTACTTTAAATCTTTATTCATAATTCTCCATTTCTTAAAAAAATACCATTTTTCTGCCCAGTCCTTTGGATTATAGAAATACTTAATCTAGAATTCTCTACTTATACATGGTTCCTTCCATAACTCAATACTTACCTAGAAAATAATGCCCTTCATGCTTTCCTTATATCCACCTGTTTAAGTAGATGTGTCTACTGATATAGAAGAATCTGATGTCTTCATCAGGACATACTACATATAATATATATACATATATATAATCTTCATGATGTTTCCATGGGATAAACAGAAAATGCAAATTATATTGATCTAATATCCCAATCAGGTCTATTTGCCCTGGATACTGACGAGCAGAAGACTCCAATTTAATTTTATTCAAATAAAGCTACAATACATTAGTTTGCAAAATAATATATAACAAGTAATTTTGTAAAATATACTTCCCACATATAGGAGAGATAATAATTGAAAAACAGAAAAAGATAAAGGCCAGTTCTACCCTGTAGAAACAGAGGCATGATACCCTTCAGAAAATCACTGAGTACTTAAGTTAATCTGTTTCCTCTTCTTGAACTAGATATATATATATTATTATGTTCCTACATCACAACCTATGGCTACACAAAATTGTGCAATCCATACACGAAATGTGTTGCTTTATACACATAGATATTAAGTTAGAAATAGTTTTGTATGGCTTTTGCAAATGTAGAAGGAGCTCATACAACTTAATGGAAAAGAGCTGTAGTATTATCGTCATTAGAGATTATTCAATCTTGGAAGAACTGAATGTATATGTATATATATATGCCATAATGCATATTTATGCTTCATTCCTTGACATACTGAAGTGATTTTTTCAAACCATGAAGAACATTAAGACAATATAATCATGGTGTAATACAATCATTCCAAAAACAAAGAAGTTTAGCATGAAGCATATTTTAGTATATATACACTCCATAAAATAAATTTCTATTTTATCATTTATTATCTTTTCTTGTTATTTTCTTATAAAAATAAAAAATCTGGAAAGTGATACAGTTATTGATACCTATTAGTTAGTTCCTATATCTTTACAGATTGAAAGCTTATAAAAAAGAAAGAATAGGTTTCAAGGTTTCTTGTTTTTTAACATGATACAATAATTTGTATCCTATATGTTTTCCTGGTTTCTGAGAACAGGACTGAACTTTTGTTTAGTTTAAAACTCAGTTTCAACCATCCTTCAGAACTCTGCTTATGGAGAATCTGACCTACTCCACAACATAATCTATGTCTACATTCTACAGTTCAAAAGATGGAAGAATGGCATTTATAATATACAGTACATGTTTGGTTTTACATGCTTCATTGCTTCAAACTGGCAGAGAATCCAATAATAGGATATTTAAATCCAAAGTTTATCTCTGCACTATTCACAATAGCCAGGCAATGGAAACAATCCAGATGCCCTACTGCAGATGAATGTGGTATATATACACAATGGAATTCTACATAGCCAACAGATAAGATAAAATAATGGCATTCGCAGGGAAGTGGATGAATCTAGAGCAAATCATGTTGAGTGAGAGGACCAAAGGAACAAAAGGCGCATGGTATCCTTAGTATGTGGCTATTAGATCCAAACAGTACAAGAGAGAGGACTCAATATTTGAATACCTAATGCTATGGACATGGTATTGGAAATATAAACATAACTACATAGACATAAAAACCTATGACTCTATAATGTTTTATTTCATAAATTAATATGTATCTATGATATACAAACCCTTAGCCTAATTTTGATTATGTTCTAAAAACTAAGTGCCAGTGATTATATATAGAGATTCCCTTCTTGAACATTCGTTTGTTAAGCATGTCATTTGAAATATGATGTAAAAATCAATGTTAATACATTCTTTATAAAAGTTTTCCTATCATAATTGTTGTATCCTTTGGCACTTTAGGAGAAATAAACATATTTTAATTGCCTTCTACAGTGATAACTTCTTCTGTTTATTACCTAGAATTGTTTCATTTGATTCAGTGAGAAAGGTTTTATACAGATAATAGATATGTCAGATGTTACAGATTTTACACTGCGGTATAAAGTATATCACTTTTAAATGATAACTATAGACTGAACTGTGTCTCCTATGAATTAATATGTTGAGTTCATAATTGTTGTGTTTGACTCTATCTGAAGGTAGGGTCTAAAACCAACAAAAAAGCTTTAAAAAGATTATAGGGTAAAGCCCTAACCACTATTTGCCATGTAAACACAAACAGGAAGTCAACCAATAGAAAGCCGGGGTGAAACCTCTCACCAAACCTTGACCTGGGACTCGTGTCAGAAAACAAACTTCTGTTGTTTAGACACCCAGACAATAGTATTTTCTTGTAAGAGCCTGAACAGAACTAATACAGAACATATTTTTTCAGTTTACCATTCATTAAGGATATTGTGGTAAATAAAGAACCTGAGTTAGAATCAGAAAACATAGGCTCTAAACAGGCTCACATTCTTCTCATCTACATAGCCTTGGTCAAATCATTTAAATTTTCAATTTCCTAAGATGTAATCAAGGAAATGACGGTAAATAATATTAGCTTCTTTTCTACTCCACATTCTGAGACCCTATCTAGATGGTACGAAAACCAGTTAACAGAATGTTTTGCCCAGTGTGTGCTCTCCAAGTGACATCACATAAAGAATTTTTTTAAAAAACCTAATAATTATAACCCAGTAATAAAAGAATTCAACATAACACAAATTGTGATGTGGTATATCTAGAGCCAAAATGTATGTAAAGTAGTTCGCAGGCCATATTAAAAAACAATAACACAACTTCCCTTCAAATAACGTGTTTCTGTGATTTAAAAGTGGCAGATTATTTTCCCCTCAGCAGTGTCTTTGGCTGCTATCAGCCATTTTCACAAAATTTGAATTGTAGAAAAGCAAGCACAAATACCACTGATTTTCAAGCAGTGAGAATTAGGAATTGAAGAAACTTGATCAAAGAGGAAGTCAGGTACAAACAAGTATGTTAGGGTTTTTTTGTTTGGGTTTTTTTTTGGGGGGGGTCAGTCATGGGGCTTGGACTCTGGGCCCAGGCCCTGTCCCTAAGCTCTTCTTATCAAGGCTACTGCCCTACGCCCAGGGCCTGGGAATTGTCTCTGAGCTCTTCAGCTCAAGGCTACCACCCTACTCCAGAAGCGACAGCACCACTTGTGGTTTTCTAGTGGTTAATTGGAGAAAAGAGTCACACTGTCGTTAGTGCCTGGGCTGGCTTTGATCTGCAACCCTCAGATGTCAGCCCCCTAAGCAGCTAGGATTAGAGGCATGAGCCACTGTGCCCAGCTAGTATGTTAGTCTTTAAGAATACCACTCAAAATCATGTTGAGTGAGATAAGTCAAGACCAAAGGAACAAAAGGTACATGGTCTCCTTGATATGTGGATATTAGATCCAAACAGTACAAGAGCGATGATGACTCAATACTCAGGTACTCAAGGTCATTGACACGGTCTTGGAGATATAAATATAAATAATTACATAAAAATAAAGATCTATGATGGGATATATACTATATAGACATGTTATAGTATATAGATCGATCGATATGTACCTATGACATACAAACTCTTAGCTTAATTTTATGTTCTATACTTATGTGCCAGTGATTGCATACAGAGATTCCCTTCTTGAATACTTGTTTGTTAAACATGACATTTGAAACATGATATAAATATCAGTGAAAATAAAATCCTTTAATTAAAAAAAAATAAGAATACAGCTCAATCTGTGGGGGCCTAGTGGTACAGTGCTTGCCTAGCATACATAAAGCCCTGGGTTCAATTCCTCCATACCACACACACACACACACACACACACACACACACACACACACACACACACACACACACAGAAAAGCCGGAAGTGACACTGTGGCTCAAGTGGCAGACCACTAACCTTGAACAAAATATGTCCAAGGGCAGTGACCAGGCCCTGAGTTCAAGCGAGGGGGGGGGGCGGAGGAAGAAGAAGGAGGAGGAGGAGGAAGGGGGAGGGGGACCGGAGGGGAGGGGGAGGGAAGAATACAGCTCAATCTATCAAAAATACCTAACAATACAGACTATAAGGCAGTGGTATGAGGTTAGCCTCCTTCAGTCCAATATCTAGAACAAAAAACATTAAGGATCTAAGCGCAATGACTCTTTTCTAGCCTGTAATTCAGGTACTCTGTCAGCAAAGATTGAGATTCAATCTAACCCAGACTCCAGAAAAAGAAAGAAAAAGCAGAAAAGGAAACTTTAAAGCTCACAAGACCCTTGTTTCAAGCAATAGTTGAATGTGGTGGTACACAACCCACAATTTTAGCTATGCAGGAACATAAATGTGTAGGATTGAAGTCCAGGCCAGCCTAGGCAAAAAGTAAAGCTCTTATTCAAAATCATAATGAAAGCAAGCTGGGGGCAAGGCTAGAGGCATGGAAAAAGCACCAAGTCCTGAGTTCAAACCCCACAGTAATGCAGAGGAAGGAAAGGAAGATGATTTGGAATTTGGGTACTACAGCCTCTTCTGGAGGAAATATGGTTTTGGAGAAACTTTTTCCATTCTACTCTTAGTTCTCCGCTTGAGTAGAAAAAAGTAAGCACCATCATTACCTCACAAAATCTAGAGCAGAGGGGCCGGGAGTTTGGCCTAGTGGTAGAGTGCTTGCCTAGCATGCACGAAGACCCGGGTTCAATTCCATGGTACTACATAGAAAAAAAGCCAGAAGTGGTGCTGAGGCCCAGGTGGTAGAGCTCTAGCCTTGAGAAAGTCCAAGGACAGTGCTCAGGCCCTGAGCTCAAGCCCAGGACTGGCAAAAAAAAAAAATCTAGAGCAGAGAGGTCCAATTGTTAATAGTGAGGCAATCTGAATCTTGTAAAGGTAAAACTCAGGAGTAGAAAAGCAGAACAGAGCCACTGTCAGTGGCTCATGCCTGTAATAATAGCTCCACAGGAGGCAAAGACCTGTAGGCCCAAAGTTCAAAACTAACATGTGAAGAAAAGTATGAGATACCCCATCTCTAATTACACAGAAAAATGCTGGGTTAGGTATGGCTGTAGTAGTACAGTATGAGCTATAAGCAAGCAAGAAAAATTAGCACATGCCCTAAAACCAAGAAAATACAAAAGAGGGGTAATGAGTAAGAGATTAAGAGAGTTTAAGTGATGACAAAAATTATTAGCCACAATAAAAATTATCAAGGCAGGGCTAGTGGTAGACAGCTTGCCTAGCATGCATGAAGACCCGAGTTCAATTCCTTATCACCACATATACCTAGAAAAAGCCGGAAGTGATGTTGTGGCTCAAGTGATAGAGTTCTAGCCTTGAGAAAGCCCAAGGACAGAGCTCAGGCCCTGCGTTCAAGCCCCAGGACTGGTCAAAAAGAAAAAAATTACCACAAGCTGCCTGCAGAAAAACATTACATTATTACACATAGTAGCTACAGTAAAAGAGTAAGAATCAATCAATAAGGGCCAAGAATAGTGGCACATACTTATACCCCATCTACCCAGAAAGCATATATTAGGGAGATATGAAGTTTAATACCAGCTTAAGCAGAAAGTCAGCAAGACTCTTTTTCAAAAACAAAAACAAAAACAGGTAGTGATATGTATCCATATAATTGTAGCTAATGCAGAGTATTAAAACAGGAGTTCCATGGTCTGAGGCCAGCCGTTGGCAAAAATGTGTAAGGCCTTATCTAAAAACTAAGGCATAAACAAACAAGCAAACAAACAAATAAATAACAGGATATGGCTCAAACATAGCCAATGAAAAGTTCTGCATTCAAACCCCTAATACTGCCAAAAAAAAAAATCTGACATAGAAATTAACTATGAAAAAAACACTAATTAAAGAAGTTTTAAAATGTAAATAAATAATTGGCATCCTCTTCTAGTAAGATTATAGAGAGCAGAAAAGAAATTGAGGAGATAGTTTAGCCATACCAGGTAATATATTTAAAAGATTAAGGTAGATAGTTGGCTTCTGACACCTTCAGGTTTCTCCCAGACTCACAAAACCTAAGAAACCTTTACAAAGAATCTTGGAATTGTCAGTACTACGCTGGAACTCAGAAAACTTAATTATGTGCATGAGAATTTAAGCAAGAGGACACAGTGGGCAGTAGATGGCACCAAACCACAGCAGGAACCAGAACAAATCTGTTTCTCAGCTCAGCCTGCAGAAATGCCGACAAGTTTGCTCTAGTCAGCTTGCCAATAACAGTATCACACAGAAATGGATTTTACATATAAAATGAAAAATCTGGGCTCCCTTTATTATCCTGGGGAGATGTCTTATATATTTGCTGAAATATAACTGTCACACAATAGCTATACCAAAAATTAAAAAAAAAAAACAGAACTAGAAGGAAAAATAAAGTGAACCACATATTAATTTAGGAAGTTAGACTGGGGATTTTTTCCTAAAAGACGACAAGAAAAGACCAGTCATAACACGAAACAAAAATAAACACTGGAAAGAGATAAGTAAACACCAAAATAATAGTCTTAGCAAAAATAGCCAGGAGAAAGTAGAGAGAGCCATACATAAGTCCTTAAGGAATAATTAAAATATCGGGCTGGGAGTTTGGCCTAGTGGTAGAGTGTTTGCCTAACATGCATGAAGACCCGGGTTGGATTCCTCAGTACCACATACACAGAAAAAGCCAGAAGTGGTACTATGGATCAAGTGGTGGAGCTCTAGCCTTGAGAAAGTTGAAAAACAGTGCTTAGGCCCAGAGTTCAAGCCCCAGGACTGGCAAAAAAAAAAAAAAATTACATACATCATTTACATTTACCCCTCAAGAACAAGAGAGAAGAATGTAAAGATCTGTTAAACACAAATTCTCGATATTGTATTCAATTTTAAAATGGTATAAACAAAGTACTATCCAATAAAAGTTACTCTTTCTGTATATTCTTTGACAGATACTTAGGAGGGAGATACCAAGGGAAGAATAACATCTAAATCTTAAGCTTAAAAATAAATGTTAACTAATTAGCTAGATTGGATTTTTTAAATTATTTATATTTTATTGCTTCACTGCATCACAGAACTTTAGGAAATGAATATAGGCATTTATTTTAAATACTTGAATTTCTTTGTTAGAATATGAAAATATTATTTTCAGAAAAGCTATCAAATGACCTTGATGATCTATAGAACATTCATTACAGACTGGTAAACACTTGTGAAAATCCTTGCTGTGATGATTGATTGCATTTTTCCTTGCTTCAGTTACCTCAAACTAAATTGCCTGTCATTAAAATGATGACTTCTGTCAATGTACTTTCTCATTCCTTCCTCTCAATCCTTTTTTTTGCAATGACAACCCTAGAATAACTTATTGTAAGTCTTTATGGATCAATAATGCTTAGTATAAAACACTATAATCTACCACCAGGACTTTTATTCCCCTATATGTAATGATATCTGCCAAGCTAACTAACAAAAATTTCTTACGAAGGAAAAAATACACTTAACAAACAAGTTGAATACACTACTATAAACACCATATGTCAATCTAAACAAGCTCAGTGTTAGAAAAATGCTTTTATCCCAAAGTAGTTAATGATTGAGATGTCATTTTTAGACTACTAAAGAAAAAAGTATTAGTCAAGCTCTTAAGCATTCTGAAATGATTTATGGGAGTTTATGTGAAAAGAATTCTCTATAATGTCAGAAACAGTAAACTTTTAGCTATAAAACATAAACGCCAGTATGCACATTCCGTTAAATTTATTTCATAGACAATTAGAAAAGACTTTTCATCTTCAGATTGTACCTTCTGACATATTTATATGAGAACAAGATTATAATTGCTTTCAAACACTTCAATTTAGATATTTTCATCTAAACAAACATTATTTAAAATAAGTATTAGATAAAAACAGAGCCATGGCCTCCTTTACAATTTACATTACATTGCCTCTTCCAAAGAAGTTACATTAATTGTCACTTCTCTAAATCTACATGTGTTTCTTCATCTATTAAACTCAACTAACGTGAAATCCTTCGTAACACTGAGCTGGAGAAGAGTTTTCTTTTCAACAAGATAACAATTCACTATATTTTCTCTCTTAAATTATCTAACTATATAAGCAGGAAAAAAATTTATTTTCACCAATAGAAATCATGGAAAAATACATCAAAATTGTATTGGATTTACACAAAAACTAATACCACAGATTTAATAGTCTAAAATATCTAGGAGGAAGGAATACTAAATGTGTTTAATAATGAGCATTTTTAGGGGGAAGGGAAAGGGGGACAAAAACAAGATAAGGTAATGGAAATATAAACCTAACTATATAGACATAAAAACCTATCACTCTATAGACATAATGTTTTATTTCATAAATTAATACGTTTCTATGACATACAAACCCTTAGCCTAATTTGGATTAAGTTCTAAAAACTAAGTCCCAGTGACTGTATATAGAGATTCCCTTTTTGAACACTTGTTTGTTAAACTTGCCATTTGAAATATGATGTAAAAATCAATGTTAATAAATTCTATAAAAAAAAGCAAGAGAAGGGGTATCAAGGTTCAAGAAGTAATGTACCCACTACCTGATGAACATAACTGTTACCCCTCTATACGTTATCCCAACAATAAAATACAAATTAAAAAAATATGAGCATTTTTAAAACAATACAGAGCTCTTTCAGAGTTTAGAGTAACAATCAGTAAATGGTACAAAGAAAACAACAACAACAAAAAAGGAAAATTGAGTTTGTATTAACAGCTTAAAAAGCATCATAAATAAAAACAAATTACACAAAGGGAAAGAACGCTGAACATCATATAGTTCTTTTGTAAATGTTTACAAAGACATACTAGCGTGACATTACTATATTGCAAACATGAGGTCTCATGACCCTAGAAATGACCTGATTTGTCTATTCAAAGCATATTTCTCTTCTTTATTTCTTTCTTCCTCTTATTTATTTATTTATTTATTTATTTTGGTCAGCCCTGGGGCTTAAACTTAGGGTTTGGGCTCTGTCCCTGAGCTTCTTTTTCTCACTCTACCCCTTGAACCACAGCACCACTTCAAGCTTTTTCCTGTTTATGTGATACTGAGGAATCAAACCCAGGACTTCATGCATGGTAGGCAAGCATTGTATCAATAAGCCACAGTCCCAGCCCCTTAAATCATATTTCTCTCCTAATGAATTTTATTTTTACACTAAATATAGGTAATATACACTAAATACATACATATTTACATACACACATAACAAAGAGAGGAAGGGAGAAAAAAGTGCAAAAGAAAATGATGGGGAAAGATACGGATACTGCCATATAACTCTTTTTCATATGAAAAATGTATTATGGTGTGAAAATTTTAAAGAGTATGAAAGAGGAAAGGGACACAGCATTACTTTAAAAATGGGGGAAATAATGGCATTTGCAGGGAAATGGATGAATCTAAAGCAAATCCTGTTGAGTGAGACAAGTCAAGACCAAAGGAACAAAAGGCGCATGGTATCCTTAATATGTGGCTATTATATCCAGTCGAAGAGCGAGGGCTCAATATTTGCATACCCAGTACTATGAACATGGTACTGGAAATATAAACACAATTACATAGACATAAAACTTCTGACTCTATAGACATATTTTATTACCTAGATTAATATGTATCCATAACATACAAACCCTCAGTCTAATTTTGATTATGTTCTAAAATCTAAGTGCCAGTGATTGTATATAGAAATTCCCTTCTTGAATACTTGTTCGTTAAACATGTCATTTGAAATATGATGTGAAAATCAATGCTAATAAACTCTTTAATAAATAAATAAATAAAATAAAAATAAAAGGGGGGAAAAGGTAAAACTTGAAAGCAACTGCCATTGTAGAAAGGACCATGAAATACAAGATCATCTTAAGATCAACATACTTTTAACTTTTTAAGTATGTGAATTGTTGCTTAAGAAAAAAAAAATGAGTGATAAAATAGGCCTAAGTCAACCCCCAAAATATCAGAATGTTAAATTTACTGTTGATGCTACTTAATGGAAGAAAACTGTGCCCGGAGAAATATGTATATTTTGTTTGAAGTTAGGCAAATTCAACTAGCATTGCAACACTGCTAGTAATGACACCTGGAGTAAATAAATGTATCAAACTCATAGCTCCCATTTCTTATATACAAAGCAAAAAATGAAAATGATATAGGATTATGCTATTTGTGAATAAAATTACATAATACATGTAAAGCACTGGCTCATAGTATTTATTTTATAGTGAGTTACTGCATTTTTCTACTTTTCAATTTTTCCATAGTTAACATATGAATTCAGAATCTTTTTTTGTCAAAACACTAAAGAATTCCTGCACTGGAAAATTTGCATCTACTTTTCCTAACAGATATGTCAAAGGAACAACTCAGCCTCAATGACAATTGACATAAAAAGATTTTTCTACATTTAAACATTAGACAAGAATTTTTTTTTAAAGTCTTGGTTTGAGCCAGGCACTGGTGGCTCACATCTGTAATCCTAGCTACTCAGGAGACTGAGATCTGAGTACTGAAGTTCAAAGCCAGTCCAGGCACGAAAGTCCCTGAGACTCATCTCCAATAAACCACCAGAAAACCGGAAGTGGGGCTGTGGCTCAAGTGGTGAAGTGCTAGCCTTGAGCTGAAGAGTGCAGGGGACAGTGTCCACGCCCAAAGGTCAAGCCGTACAACCAACAAAAGAAAAAAGAAAAAGAAAAAAAGTCTTGGTTTGAAGGACTAATTCAAAGGTACTGACACTTTTAAGTTTCTAGGAATGGTAGAAGAAAGGATGCCAACCTACAAAATACATGATTTCTATGCTCAAATAGCTTATTTTAATCATGATAGGGAAGCAGAGAGACCAGCAAACACTGTGGTCTGGCAGATCATCACTTTTTAAGGCTAGAGTACTCTACAACTTGACTCCCAGTCCCATATTGCTTCTAACTGAAAACTAATGTAAAGAAAACAACTACTTGGGATTTTGACTGGAATTCCACTGAATTTAATGAATTCATTTTGGAAGAATTATCTATTCCTATAGTTTCAATAGCACAGAACTTAATGCACTTTGATCTTAAATTTTTCAAACAAAATGTGTAATCTTTTTCAACAAAGGTCATGCACATCTTCTTTTGAATCTATTCTTTAGTATTTTATTTATGTTGTAAATCATGACAGGTCAAATGCACTCTGTAGATTGATGGTATTTGTAGTAATCTCAAGTATATATGGCAATGAATTAATGTTATTTCATCTTGCTTTTCTACACATTAACATATAGAACAATTTAAAAGTAATCAGCCACAAGCCTAATTTACAGAAGACTCACACCTGTAATCCTAGCTACTCAGAAGGCTGAGATCTAATGATTGCAGTTCAAAGCCAGCCTGGATAAGAAACTCCATGAGATTCTGATCTCAAGTTTATCACCAGAAAACAAAGCGAAGCTGTGACTCAAAGTGGTAGATTGTTAGCCTTGAGCAGAAACAAACACACTGTCCAAACCAAGTTCTGGCCCCATAATGAACAAAAAAAAGAGAAGGGGGAGAGGGGAGAGAGAGAGAGAAAAGAGAGCAGGGGAGGGAGGATGGGTTGAGAGCATGACCTACTGGAAGGGTGCCTGCCTAGCATGCAGAAAGCCCTAAGTAGGATTCCTCAGTACTACATACACAAGTCCAGAAGTGGCACTGTGTTTCAAGGAGCTAGCCTTGGGCTGGGAGTTTGGCCTAGTGGTAGAGTGCTTGTCTAGCATGCACAAAGACCCGGGTTCGAGTCCTAAGTACCACATACATAGAAAAAAAGCCAGAAATGGTGCTGTGGCTCAAGCAGTAGAGCTCAGGACTGGCCATAAAAAAAAAAAAAAATCAAGGAGCTAGCCTTGAGAAAGCCCAAGGACAGTGCTCAGGCCCTGCCTGAGTTCAAGCCCCAGGACTAGCAATAGAATTCTATGCTGCTGTCAGAAAGAACGACATTGCCCCATTTGTAAGGAAATGGAAAGACTTAGAAAAAATCATATTAAGTGAAGCAAGCCAGACTCAAAGGAACATAGGCCCAATGGTCTCCCTTGGAACTCCTAGCAGAGATTTACAATAGAACAAAATCTAGAGACATTAGGCCAAACAGTATGACACTAAATGTAAGGACCTCCGGGATAAGGAAACAAAATCCATATGAGTGATTGTTGTCCTTAATGTACTATGTTATCTCTCATCTCTTTTGTTGTCCTTGGTTATCTCATACTGTTACAGTATTTCACCTGGTTATCTGATATATTGTATATATGTGTATCTGGTTATTTGAAGTCAGATACAGAAGGGAGGAAAACAAGATGAGGGGAAGGGGTGGGGAAAGGGAAATGGGGACCAATACATGAGAAGGGGTATCAATTTATGTGAAGTAATGCACCTTCTATCTGGTGAATATAAGGTAACCCTTCTATTAATTACAATAAAAATATATGAAAAAAAGAAGTTTTAGTAAAGGAACAAGAAGTTTCAGATTTTGAGAACAGCCAGAATAAAGAAAAAAAAAAAAGGAGGCAAGGGAAAGAAGGATACAGCTCAATCCATTCTGTTTATATATATTAAAATATAATATAGTATATAAATGATATATACATATATTAGAAACAGTTTCTAAAACCTTTCTAAATACAGGGAATAATGTGAAATATACATATTCAGGATTTGTAATTATAATTCAAAAGATCAAACAAACAAAAGCACATTGCTATATATAAAACATTAACATTGCTCTGAGTGATGAGTGGTGAGTTTAGTAGTATTATCCAATTTTTACCAGTCCTGGGCTTGGGCTCAGGGCTTGAGCAGTGTCCTTGGACTTTCTCAAGGCTAGCACTCTACCACTTGATCCTCAGCACCACTTCCAGCTTTTTTCTATATGGTACTGAGTAATCGAACTCGGGTCTTCGTGCTTGCTAGGTAAGCGCTCTACCACTAGTCCAAATTTCCATTCCCAAACCAGTATAATTCTTTTTTTTTTTTTTTTGCCAGTTCGGGGCCTTGAACTCAGGGCCTAAGCACTGTCCTTGGGCTTTCTTAAGGCTAGAGCTCTACCACTTGAGCCACAGCACCATTTCTGGCTTTTTTCTATGTATGTGGTACCAAGGAATTGAACCCAGGTCTTCACGCATGCTAGGCAAGCACTCTACCACTAGACCAAACCCCCCAGCCCAAACCAGTATAATTCTTAAAGCAATTTGTTATATTTTGTTTAAGCCTCAGGTCTCAAGTATGGAAAGGAAAGGGGAAAAGAGGATAGAAAGATCAAGTAGATCTTAAATTCCCAGTGAGAATCTAGTCAGTAGGATGAATCTGATTGAGTGACAGCCAATCAAGAGCCAAAGAACACTTAATATGGCCAGCCAAAGTTTTCAATTAAAATACAAATAAAACAAACAAAAACCAAAAAATTTTTACATGGTATTAAAGGTTAAGTGGAATAGGAAATAGACTAAGACAGTAGCCTTGAAAGCTCTCTGGAAGGGTCAAAAATGAAAAATATTGAAATAGGGTAACACTGAGAAAAGGGAAAGGATAAACAGTCATTTCTAAAGCTTGGAAACCACACTTTTAGGAGAAAGGATAAACATGGAAGAATTGAGATTGACTTTTTGGGAGAAAACAAGAGGGAACAATGTTCAACAAGAGATATGCTTATTACCTGTAACCCTTCTGATATCACCCTTACAATAAAATTAAATAAAATTTTAAATAAGAATGACATTTTATTTATCTAGCTTAAAAAACTAGAAGGAGGGTCAGGAATTTGGCCTAGTGGTAAGAGGGCTTGCATAGCATGCATGAAGAGCTGGGTTTGATTCCTCGGTACCATGTACACACATACATAGAAAAAACCTACAAGTGGTGCTGAGGCTCAAGTGGTGGAATTCTAGCCTTGATAAAGTCTAAGGACAGTGCTTAGGTCCTGAGTTCAGTCCCCACAACTGGGAAAAAAGAAAAAAAACTCTGGAAAAAAGTATAGTATTAAATGGAAAAAGCAACATGTGTTCAAGGAGAATGGAGACATGAGTCAAGATTTAAAATAATTTTATATAGCTGGCTTTGTTTTTATATTTATATTGAAAAATCAGTGATTTTTTGTTATGCAATATAAAATGCCAATATAAGTTCCTTAACCTTGTTTCTTTGGGCATTATTCATACCATTTTATTGCTAAAAATACACATAATATCAAATAGTGCATGATTTGTGCTTGGAAAGTGAAACCTACAATAAAACTCAAAAGCACTGACTTATTTACTATATATTATTAATGCATGAGGGTTAAGACTTTGATACAGCTGTAACACTCACTTTGATGTCAGGAATAGAAATACCATAGAGGCCTTCTATTTACTCTTAAAGAATACATATTTTCAGTATGTTGGATGTTACCAAAAGTCACCTAAGACGTAATTTTTGCTTTGTTTTGAATAAGTAGCAATTGAGTAGTTGTATTAATATCTACTATTAAAAATAACATACTAAGATTACATTGATACCTCAAGCAAACACTAATATAAAAGCACAAAAATCACAAAAAGTACATAGGTATAGAAAATAGCAGTCATTTTTAATGTAAGAATTTATTGTTGCTCAATAATTATATAATTCACTTTTTAACTTGATATTGAAGAGGTAAAATCATTTTATTTTCTAAAACATTAAATCCAGCATCAGTAAATGTAATGACAATAACAAACACATTGCCTAATTGGTCTGTGTGTTAATATCTACACATGACAAAAAAAATCTTCTTTAACAATTATATATAAACTATATATTAACTATATATAGAAGAGTTTATTCTTAATCAAGAATTAAGGCCATTTACTTATCCAAATGATAATTTATAATTCAGTAGCATAGGCAGTTATGAAAATTCAAAGGTAATAAGACATGAATTCTTTTTAAATTTTTAAAAACAAAATCCCTATAAGGTAAGATTCATATCTACGTTGTCAAAGAATTACACAGCACATAAGATCCAAGTAATTAAGTAACAATCACTTAAGATTTTGCTGAATTCATACATTAAAATACTTCAGGTTGACCAACAGATGGTGCTAAACCTCCATTTACAAAGAAAATATCTCCCTCCCCAAATGATTTTTCAACAAGAAACAATTTTCACATTACATGACCATTTAATGAATCAAGTATTAGAAAAATTCAACATATAATCAAATTAACTGTGTAAGGGGGGAAATGAACCTTTTTATCTCAAAATAATCTTAAGGCTCACACTGACTGAATAGACATCTATAAACACTATTAACACTGTTTTTAAAATGCTAGAATGTTGTTTTTAAATGCTTAGCCAGCACTATAAAAAATATTAAGCAACTCAGAAGTAAACAAAACTGCTCCAGGGTTAATAAATTAAAAAGTTATCAATTTACTCCAACTTACATGAAAATGCTTTAAAAACCTTACTATTTAACATTCCAATAGTTTGATCCAATGATATTTTTTATAAATAAACAGTAAGATATTTGGTAAAAAGCAGATTCTATGAAATCTTGACTATTCAAGCTTTCATATACCATGTACTCTCCATTTTTAAAAAGTTTAAGTGATACTGCCCCATTCACAAGGAAATGGAAAGACTTGGGGGAAAAAAGTCATATTATGTGAGGTAAGCCAGAACCAAAGAAACATAGACTCCATGGTTTTCCTTATTTGTAATAATTAGTATATGCCTAGAATAGTTATAGCAGAGGATCACAATAGCTCAATAGCTAAGTACATATGATATTAGATGATGCTAAGTAAAATAAACTCCAAGATAAAGAAACAAGAGGATTTTGTGGTTACTGTTTTTAAAATACTATGTGAAGTGATTTCTTTTTTCATTTTAAATTTTTTATTGTAATTAATAGAAGGGTTACATTATATTCACCAGATAGAAGGTGCATTACTTCACAAACATTGATACCCTTTCTCATGACATGGTCCCCATTTCCTTCCCCTTCTCCCCCTCCCCCACTCATTTTGATTTCCCCCTGTCCCTATCCATTTTCAAATAACCAATTAAACAAAGTGATTTTTTTTTCTTTCCTTACCCCCTCCCTCCATGGTTTATCACTTGTCACTGTATTTTATTTTGGTATATTGTGTCAGATATATATATATATACATATATATATATATATATCTGAATTAGGGAAGGAAAGGGGAACAATAAAAAGATGAGACACAGAACCAAGTATGAACTAATATAACAGCAATACTCACAAGACAATATGTTTGAAATGAACTTTACAACTTGGCAGGGGTTGGGGGGAGGGAAAGAGTAAAATAATGGAGGGGGTTACAATATTGGAGAAGTAATGTACTCACTATCTTACATATGTAACTGTAACCCCACTGTACATCACCTTGACAATAAAATTAAACAAAAAAATGAAAGTTTCAAGTGAAAGATCCGAATTCTTAATAAAAGTTCCTCTCAGCAAAAGTAATATTATTGCTTTCTTTTTGATGTTTCTGTTTTCTTTATGTTACGTTTGTTCATTTCTATGTCTTAGGAGTGCAAGGGGAGGCATAGAAATAAAGGAACTGTGAACAAATACTGTCACTATGGTGAAAATGAACTGTACAACTTGTAGATAGGGATGGGAGGGAAAAACTGGGAGAGAGCAAGAAAAAGGGTGACATTTTCCCAAAAGGAATGTATTCTTCATCTGACTTATGTAAATGCAACCCCTCTGTACATCATCTTTATAACAATAAAAAAAGTACAAAGAATAATGATAAAACAAGTTCAGTCCTTAACTTATCTAGACCTAAGTAGGGTTTAAGTTATAAAATTTTATAAATTACATAACTTTTTCTAGTTCTGAAAGAGTTATAACTATGTAATAGTATAATTGTAACATAGAAAAATAGAAGTTCCAGAAATTATCACTTTATAAGGATGAAAATGCTCCAACAATAATGTTTAATGTATTCAAGCTATAATCCTCTTACTACTTAATGTAAACCTAAGAAAGCACACAGTACTTAGTTACCACAAGTCTAGAAGACCAAAGAGAAGGCATTAAGAAAAAGTATCTTTGTATAAACAAGTTTTTTGTTCTTTTGTATTAGCAATCAAAAAAAGCAGTGTAAGCCTGGATTTAAACTAGAACACAAATAAAACAACTTAAATAGGTTCTTCATTTTACTAGATACTCTTAAATCCTTAAATCTTCATTTATAAAAATACTACTACCTTGCCTGTGATCCTAAGAAACAACCAATTCAAATTCAATCCAAGATATGAAAAATGTTTTAATACTACCAAATAAAAAAACAACTGTTTGGGGCTGGAAGAGAGTGCTTGGCTTAGTATGCATGAAGACCTCAGTTTGATTCCTCAGTACCACATACATGGAAAAAGCCAGAAATGGGGCTGTGGCTCAAGTGGTAGAACTCTAGCCTTGAGAAAGCCCAAGACAGTACTCATGCCCCGAGTTCAAACTCCAGCACTGGCAAAAATAAATAAATAAATAAAATTTTTAAAAGTTGTTTAAAATGCTAGATCAACACAAAATACCATTCATCTTTTGATACTATCCTTCCTCATAGAGAATATTAAAGTGTCCCAGTTTTATAACTTTTGATTCATTCTATTTGTTTCATCTTTAGGCCTGTGCTTATTTATTGTTAGTAACCATTAAGCAAAAATTTAATCTCATTAGATGTTCTCAAAAACGTGGTGTATCGGAGCTGGGAGTTTTGGCCTAGTGGTCGAGTGCTTGCCTACCATGCACAAAGACCCGGGTTCGATTCTTTGGTACCACATACATAGACAAAAGCCAGAAGTGGTGCTGAGGCTCAAGTGGTAGAGCTCAAGCCCAGGACTGGCACAAAAAAACAAAAAAAAACCCCACCAACCATGGTGTATCACATACACATGTACACACACTTATACACACATATACATATTCTTGCAATTATAACTTTTTAATAGCCACATGAAATTCTGCTACATTATTTTACATATTAAACATTAACTGAGATTTTGAGGATCATAATTCAAAACCAACCCTGGCAGAAAAAGTTCATGAGATTGTTATCTCCATTTAACCATCAAAAAGCCAGAACTGGAGCTATGATTCAAATAAAAGAGGTCTAGTCTTGAGCAAAACAAAGCTCAGAGACAGAGCCCAAACTATGAGTTCAACTTCAGAATAACTTTAATAGAATATAAACATTTCAATTAAAACATTGCAAAACTTTTTCCTATACTATTATGTTCCAGTATTATCTTACTGGAAATGACAGTTATATGACAGTTATATTAATGTGAGTACACATCTATTTTCTAAGAGAAACAGGTTTACAAGTTTCTAAACTTCCTCAGAATTATTTAAATCAGTCAGGATTGTACACAAATATTTTTCTTTTGAACTACGGACAGATTTGACTGTATACAGTATAATGACAGAGAGTATAAATTCCTAATTCTAAACCAAGTTTAAAGCTCTTTAGGCTTTCCCTAGCACTTCTTTATTAAAGTTAAGGTTCTCACCCTTCTTCCCCCAGATCCCATATTAAAAAAAAAAATGTTTTTCAAACTGCTTTTTCATACCTACACAAATAGGTTAATAAAACAAAAATGTGTTGTAAAAAAAGATATACCAAGTTATAAAGAGAAAAATGTGTAAGTCATAATGAAAAATAATAAAAAGGGGAAAAAAACGCCAGCAAATAGGCTTTCCTACACAATTCCTCTATTTTAGAAAATATGCCTATTTCTAGAAAGATTCATTTGCTTTTACTTCCCAATAGACTGCTGTAATGAAAACCTCTATTTTGAAATACAAAAAAAATAGGAAAATTATAAAAATTTCTTAAAGGCCATTCTGTCTGTGTTCATGATTGGCTGCTTGTCCAGTAAGGCCTGGGTCCCTAGGTAAGTTATCCACTCTGCAGGTGCTGATTGAAGCAGTGCAAGAGAAATTCAGGCTCCAGTGGAACTAAATAGCGTGGATACAATAACAGGATAAAATGTCAGTCGAGAATCTGAAAAAAAGGGTAGATGTCATGGAAAAATCATTAGATACTTCTTCCCAGAACATCTGAAATGATGGGTAAATGAACCTATATCTCCAAAGTATGATTGAAAATGTAAACGTTTCAGAAAAGTAGTATCTTAATGTTCAAAAGGAATGTGTCCATTCTTAGAGGATGCTGATAGCAATTTTTATTTCGTATAACACACAAGTCTTGAAAGAGATGGTCATATATCTTCACTTTTTAATCATGGGATTCACTAATGATTTAGATTGTGTGAAAGATTTACTATTTACGGAACAAATTTTTTTTAATTTAAGCATTAAAATAATTTCTAAAAGCTGCATTATTAGATTGCTGCTACTGAAGAATTCTTTTTACCTGACCAAAACAGCACAAGAGAATTTTAAACTATGTGAAAGGTGTGAATTGGTGAATTCTTCGTATAGAAACATCCATGCTTTCTACTGCTTTTTCAGAAACTCAGTATAGACACAAATTTGGTTTTGTTCTCATGTTCAGTTTTGGGAATTACACAACAAATATTTCTAAAGGAAAGGATAACAGTGTTCATTAAAGGTACAGACAGGGTTATCTGTAGTAATATTGTGGTAGTCACTAAAATTAATGACTATAAAAGTTGTTTTATATTAATTATCTCCATATGAAATTTTTTAACTTTTAATTATCTCCATGTAGAGAGTATTTACTGTAAACTTTAATAATGTTCTATATACCAATTAAACATATTCACTATGTAGTTTTGCTTTATTTTGCTGTAGCAGCAAATTGGTAAAACTTAAAAGGGCAGCTTATACTTTTAAAAAATAATTATTAGTAAGAAATAACTCATTGGATTCCTTTAAACATGCATACACAAAAGCAACCTAAATTTCTGGCTATAATTTTATTACTTTGATTTTACATAATGAAGGTTTACGTAGAATTGTTTCAAATACATGATTGAAGTATAGACAATTTTAAAATGATGATTCAAAATTACTTACAATTGAAAATCATATGAGAACCAAACTCCTACTAAACATATCTGCTTGAATGATTAAAGTATAAAATTGTTTATATGATCAAATTGTAAAACTGTTTATAAATAGTTCAGAATGTAAAGTAGTAAAACATATACATATATGCATACAACAAAAATACCTATACTCATACTCCCCAATAAAATGCTATACTAAAAGTCTATATTTTGAAGTGCAATGTTACATTTTGTAAAATTCTATTAATTCATGGAACAGCCAAGGTAGTATTTTAAGTACAGCTTTCTATGCATTGAATTTAACAGAGGGTGGAGGGGCCACCTAAGGGATTTCTGTATTCTATTATTTCTATCAGTTTTTAATTCTGTAAACCTTGGCCTCACAAGCTCAGTCTTCTATTACCCTGACTTAAAATGAGACACACAAGCATCGATACACATATATAATTCAAAAAAATCTAAGGTGATTCAGAGAAAAGTACACATAAATAAAAGTTTAAACAAACAAACACCAACAAAAAAAGTCAACAAGGCACGAAAGCTCATACCTGTAATCCTAGATACTCAGGAGGCTGAGATCTGAAGATTGAATTTCAAAACCATCCTGGGTACTAAAGAACTTGAGACTCTTATCTCAATTAATCACTAAAAAAGAGGAAGTGAGGCTGTGGCTCAAGTGGTAGGGTGGTAGCCTAGAGCTGAAGAGCTCAGGGACAGACAGTGTCCAGAGTCCAAGCCCCATGTCCCACAAAAAAAAAAAAAGTCATTTCTTCATGGAAAATTATTGATATTGTTTGACTTATAAAACAATTTTAATTTTAGTAGGCATATGATGCTATGTTCTCAATCTTTCTTATTTACCACATGAAGCTATTTTTTTAATACAGCTTTTTTTTGGGGGGGGGGCAGTCCTGGGCCTTAAACTCAGGGCCTGAGTACTGTACTTGGGCTTTCTCAAGGCTAGAGCTCTACCACTTGAGCCACAACACCACTTATGGCCTTTCTATGTATGTGGAACATAGACTAGAACCCGGGTCTTCATGCATGCTAGGCAAGCACTCTACCACTAGGCCAAACTCCCAGCCCCTATATAGCTTAAATTTTTAATTATTATACTGCTACTGGAAATTGATTATGGTAAGTTTATTTTTTAGTTTAGTTTAGTTTTTTAATTGCAGAACCACAGAACTAACCTAAAAAAAAAAAAAAAAGATGAAATTCACTGGGAAAGCAGTGTATCTTACTACAGGGAATAAAAATGATAAATTATCATCATTACTAGAAAAATCTGTATCAGTTATTAGCATAAATCAACTCAATTACCTAACTTACCTAAACTTAATTACCTACTAAGAATTTTTTTTCTTTTTTTAGTCAGATGAGGGGCTTGAATTCAATGCCTGGGCTCTTTTGCTCAAGGCTAGCACTTTGATCCACAAATAGTGGTTAACTAGAGATAAGAATCTCAAGGACTTTGCTGCCTGGGCTGGCTTTGAGCCACAATCCTCCTCTCTCAGCCTCCTGAATAACTAGGATTACAGATGTAAGCAACCACCGCGCAGTAAGAATTTTCTAACTTAGAAGCACTATCAAAATTTGGAATTTAAAATGTTTGACATTTTAATTACTACAATGATAATTCCTATTAATTTTAAAGCCTATCATAATTTCTGTGATAATAAAATCTAGATATGTCTCATTCTTATTGGGAGATATACATATTGATATAATAGGATAACTAATTTTAATAATACCTCCTAGTAGGACAGGCAATCCAACCATGTCTCATGTCGTGATTGGAATATATTTCTGTGCGCCAACCCATCATATGTCTTTCTGAAAAACATGCCACAAATTTGGACCAATCAATAAGGCAGTTGGTCAAGGCTAATTTATCTGAAAATACAAAAGTCATCCAATGTAAACCAAACTGAGTAATCAAGACAAAACAAAACTTACACTAAAAATAGAGGGGAAAAAAGACTGCATAATGATTAGCCATATATGAATATAAAATCAAAGTTACTTCCATGAACACATCAATATACAAAAAAGGTAAAGTTAAGTCCATCTCTATAGCACTGTTTCAAACAAAATTCCAAAAGTAGGAATATGTAATGTTATTTAACTTTACTCAGTTAAGTCTTCACTTAGAAGTCTCTCTAAATGAATCATTAGCCTGGGATAATAGGCTTTAAATTAAACTTTTCAAAGATATTAGCCTATAATTACATTGGTCTGGAAAAATACCTCAGAAAACTAAGACATCTACAAAAAGTAATTCTACATATAAAACCTAAAATTATTCTCTTCCATATGATGTAACTTCTTAAACATACATTTAGTATTTTAATTTAAATAATTTTGCTCTACTTAAATAATGGAATTATTTTTGTTTGGGGAATATTTCAACATAAAATGTTTGATTGGCATTGGCATATATGCTTTCTGTATAAACTATAATCTTTTCCTACAATTTAACTGATATGATTCAAAAGTGGATGTCTCATTTTTTAAAGGAAAAGCTATGTGAAAAGCCAATTATGCACAGTTGATATAACTTCACATTATATTAAAAGGACGTAGAATTTATTTAAGCCAAAATGTCATTAACATGTAACTCAAGATATAAAACGGTCATTTACTATGCCAGTCTGTTTGAGTCTCTGTCTCTCTCTGCCTCTCTTTGACTTCCTGTCTCTCTGTGTGTGTCTCTGTGTATGTGTCTGTGTTGTCTACTTTCTCAGCCCTGTTATTTGTTTTGCCATGCTAGGGCAAAGTCAGAGATGTATGCAAAGAAACTACCCCACACTATCACTAAGTCATTTCCTTGATTCTATGCACACCCTCTAATAAGAATACCTAACACAAACATGGTTATTCATTTGTTCATAACAGTCTCACAGGCTTTCCTCCCTGGGCTGGCTTTGAACTGCAATCCTCAGAGCTCCGTCACCTGTAATTCTGGTACCTGAACAAAAATGTTTATTTTTAAAATAAGCGCTTTCTATAGCTCAGTCAGATGCTAAGAGGCTCTCATACATTAAATTATGCTTTAAAATAGAACTCCTTCATTAAATTATTGTTTCTAAATTATGGAAATAGAATGATCGTATAAGCAAGCAACACTGCATGGCTTAAAGTTTTTTTAAAAAAATCAAAATGAGGAGTCAGGAGTATGTCCTAGTAGTACCATGCTTGCCTAGAATGCATGAAGCCCTGAGTTCAATTCCTCAGTACTACATACACAGAAAAAGCTGGAAGTGGTGCTGTATCTCAAGGGTCATAGCACTAGTATTGTGCAAAAGTGCTCAAGGACAGTGCCCAGGCCCTGAGTTATGGCCCCAGGACAGGAAAGGGAAGGGGAAGGGGAAGGGAAAGGAGGAAGGAAATCAATGAGTAACTCTCACCATTAAATATTATACTTAATGAATCCACCTAGAATACATTTTCTAGTCTCAGTTCATTTCATTTCCCCCAAAACAGATATACACCCATTTTTTCTTTCTTATTTTAGTTTTCCAATTTAAGACTAAATGCAAACAAAGAAACATAAACATTATTTTGTACATGGTTGGAAACTTCTGAATTTAAGAAGACTATAAATAAGATACCATATAAAATATATATATCCTGAAAGAGTTTTAAAGTAGAAAGATTTTAACTACAGAAACAGTTGGTTCCAATGTTTCTCCTCTGGGACATGTTCAAATCATCTGAAAGGCCAAAATTATTTTAAGAACAATAATAATATGTTATTTATCTTTTTCATTCACTAATTATACAAATTTTAGACACTACATGATGCATGATATCATCAACCTCATAACTAATAAAATATATAGCTGTATATTCAGTATTTCTCTATTTTAATTTCAAATCCAAGAATGTTACCATATATAACCTAAAGCTCAATAGATTCCAAACAATTTTCTGAGTGTAAGTAAAGGGAAAAGACCATGGAAGAGTGACAATGACCAATATGTACTATACACATAACCTGACATGTTGAATTGAAACGCCTTTGTATAACTACTTAAGCACAATTGAAAAATATTTTTAGTGAGGCACCTTAAAAGCATCCACAGACCAAAGTAGCTGGACAACCACTAAACTACAAAAAAATAAGCCCCCTTAAATACCAATTTTAATTAGGATAAGGGGTCCCACATACCATATTCTTTCCTAACTACCCATTTAACTTACAGTCTAAAAACATGTGTCTCCATTCATTTTACGTTTAACATATTTTTAAAGCCAAAATAAAAACCTATGATGAAAATTGAGCAGTATTAATATAAATCCTTGAAATAAATTTGCAGTAAACAAAATTTTCCAGAAAAATTTGTTTAAATTAAATTTCTTTCAGGGCTTCAATATTGCTAGGCAAGCAAGCACTCTACAAAGTAAAATACACCTTTGTCCTTAGTACCATGTAATTCTTTAGTTACTTTAAAGAAAGAATTCCAGAAACACTTTTAATCATATGTGAATTATTAATTTTGCTATAATAATTGTATCTCAAATAGTGTAAGTATTTCAGTTTAATGTTCAGTAGCTTGTCCTGGTAGGCACATTCAACAATTATGAGTTCACCAAAAGAAAATTTTAAAAAGCAATTATAGTTTATAATTATTTTCATGAGAGGAACTTTCTGAATTCCAATAAAATTTATATATAAACATGTGCAAGTCACATTTTAGTAAAAATTTCCTCTACAGAATTGACACCAAACTTAGCCAAAGAAATAATTATACATATCTACTTGAATTTTGCCCCTAGATTACCAAGAACAAAAAGCAACCTCAATAAACTCCAGAGAAAGGGAAAAGTTCACAATTATCAATACAAGAATGTAAAAGTTTAGGTACCAAGAGTACCCTTTCTCATTCCCTGTTCCTATTAATATTCTTTTTGCCAGCCTTATGTATTCTAAATTTAAATCTATTTCCTTCCCTTCACTACAATAAAAAATTAATAAAAATCTCTATTAGAAACCTGTTATCTACTGTATGTCTATGATAAAACTATTCTTTTGGGGGGGAAAACAAGAGGGGGGGTGAGGGGAGGGTAATGGGGACCAAGACATGTGGAAGGGTATCAATGTATGTGAATTAATGCACCTTCTATCTGGCAAATATCATGTAACCCTTTTATTAAATACAATAAAAAATATTTTTAAAAAAACTATTCTATTAAGAACTGACTGGGTTTGTCAATTATTTTTGAGTCCCAAAAGAAAAATCTGATTAGTTCTTAGAAAAAGTAAAATGTTTCAATCTTTCATCTGGAAAATGAGATGCAAATCATAAGGCTGTCATAAATAACATGTCTTAAAATATGAGCATGGTAGAAGAGAAGGGAAAGAAAATTTTGAGCAAGAAGGTGTATGAGTGGCATGTTGCAAACTACATGTATATTTAGTTAACAGTGGGTTTTTAGGGCATAGCAGGAATGAGGTTCACTAAGCAGAATGAGGCCAAAAAAATCCACTCTTGTCTATGCTAAAGACTGTGGGTGCCCTACCCTATATAAGAAAAAAGAATGCCACAGGATTTTTACCAATAATGAAAGCACGGAAGAAAAATACGTTGGAAAAAAGAATAAAATTATGAATACAATCCAACTGAGTTTTGGCATGCTCAGTTTGAACTGAAACTAAAGATATGCACCTAAAGAGAAGACAATAAGAATTAACCATCTCAGCTCCCAATGTAGTTAGAAATTGCCCAGTTGTTAGATGGTCTTTTCAAAATTGTTTTGACTTATCTTTTTTTTTTCTTGTTGCGGGGCTTGTACTCTGGACCTGAGTGCTGTCCCTGAGCTCTTCAGCTCAAGACTAGCAGTCTACCACTTGAGCCACAGCACCACTTCTAGCTTTTCACTTCTGACTTTCCTGTGGTTAACTGGAACAAAGAATCTAACGAACTTTCGAACTTTCAAGCCCAGGCTGGCTTTGAACCTCGAACCTCAGATCTCAGCCTCCTGAGTAGTGAGGATTACAGGAGTGTGCCACCAGTCCAACATTCATTCACGTGTTTTTTATATGCACTCTACCACTAAGCCACATACCAATCAGTACTTTTCAAATTCAAGAATGTATTTAAATACTGACACTTTGTACTATTACATGTATTAGTGTAATGAATAAATATGTCAACTTAACCTGCCATTTACTGGTTCTTACACTTTTTTTCATAACATACATCATTTATAGTTATACATCATCAAACACTAAAAGTAATAATCTCAGACACTGTGCCAGATCAAGTACTTCCTAATTCTCACTTGGCTTCTGTGCATCACTGATAATACTGTTTGTTGCTGGAATTTATCTTAAAGAAAGTTAGTTATTAATATAATGAAAGACACTTTAAAAAGTACTATTTAAGAAAGAAAAGCTTAAATGTGCTGACTCTAGAAAACTTGAGTGACAGATGAGGATGGAATAGATGGGAGGAGAATAACTAAAGAAATACACATATCCACACACAAAAAAAAGAAATACACATAAATGGACATGCTAAACTCCTCTGCACAACTATTTGAAATTAATAAAAAAAAAGGGGGGAATGAATATACATGTGCTTACTTTAGTTATGGTGAGTTAATTCTTTTCTAGTGTATTATTTTACTGGATACTGTAGATAAACTTCCAGTAATGTTTAACATATATCTCTTTCCATTTGCTAACCAATGATCGTTGAATGAGATATTTTTCTCATAAACTGGAAGTTACTTCTGTTGGATAAAATCAACATAACAAATTCCCTTTCATCTTGAAGTATCCTTTCTTATCATTGAAAGATGTTCATTTTGAGATATGCTGTAAATTATCAAGGAAAAATGAAAGGACTTTATCAGAAACTTAGAAAGCACAGTTTGTTTTAAATTTTGTCCATGAATATACCTGGTAGACAATGCAACAATTTTATGTTATATGTGAGTGACAGGATTCACAATGAAGTATGCACATGCAAATTTTCTAACAAGTTGTTCAACCAATAAACACTGACTCAAGAAATTTGGTTCCTCATTGTTGCACCTACCTTAAGAAACTCCTTCTACTGATATCTCAATATCTCACAAACAGAGACAAAGAGAGTAAAAAAAGAATATTACTATATTGACTGCAAAAAATGGCAACTACAGTAGTAACAAACATTGCAGTTATAGGAATAAATAAGACTGTACAGGTACTATATTAAGTTCCTTGTATACATTATCTCAATACAATAAATCTATGAAGAAAATATTCCCTTTTTTTAATTAGAAAAACTGAGGTTTAGACAGGTGAAATAGCTTGGCCAAGAACACAGGGCTAGTGAGTCAAAATTCACATTGTACACATAACTCTAAGATCGTATATTCTGTGCCAACATGTTACATGGTAAAGAAAGTGCAATAGAAGTATTTCTGATCTGTAGAAAAATCCTCCTGATAAACCATATACAGTTAATTATTAAACTATTAATAAAACATGAAGATCCATGAGATTCTTACCTCCAATTAATCATCAGAAAACCAGAAGTGGCCCTGTGGCTCAAAGAGGTAGAGTGCTAGCCTTGTGCTAAAGAGCTCAGGGACAGGCCCAGAATTCAAGCCCCAGGACAAGAAAAGAAAGATGGGCGGGGCAGGATGGGACAGGGCAGGACAAAAAAGAGAATAGAAAAGAAAAAAAGAAAGGAAACCTGAATGAACCACAATCCTCATATCTCTCAGCCTCCTGAGTAGCTGGGATTATGGGTATAAGCCATCGGCGCCTGAACACACTAGCTTTTTATTTTTTTATTCAAGAATTTATTAACATTGATTTTTACATCATATTTTAAATGACAAGTTTAACAAACAAGGAGGGAATCTCTATTTACAATCACTGGGACTTAGTATTTAGAACTTAATCAAAATTAGGCTAAGGGTTTGTATGACATAGAAACATTAATTTATGAAGTAAAACATTATGTCTATAGTCATAGGTTTTTATGTCTATATAGTTATGTTTATATTTCCATTACCATGTCCATAGCTTTGGGTATGCAGTTATTGAGTCCTTGCTCTTGTACTCTTTGGATTTAATAGCCATATACTAAGGATACCATGCGCCTTTTGTTCCTTAGGTCTTGACTTGTCTCACTCAACATGACTCACTCTAGATTCATCCACTTCCCGACACTAACTTTTTAAAGAGTCCCAGCAAATGGGAATTACATCAAATTTAAAAGTTTCTGCATATTAAAGGACATAGCTCCTAAGCTAGAGAGACAGCCAACAGCCTGGAAGAAGAATGTTACCACCAATACATTCAACAAAGGCCCAGTATCCAAAATACATAAAGAGCTCAAGAAATTAACCCCTCCTCAAAGAAAAACTAATAAAACAATCAACAAATGGACAAAGAGCTAAAGAGACTTCTCAGAAGAATGGCAAATAAATACATGAGGAAATCACATCAGTGGACATAAAGGATGTGCAAATCAAAACAACATTGTGAGTCCACCTCAATCCAGTCAGACTGGCCAACATTGTGAAGCTGAACAACAGATTCTGGCTGGGATGTGGGAGAAATGAACCATATTGCATTGTTGGTAAACTAATTGTTGTAAACTAATACAACCACTATGAATGTCAGTTTCGGGGATTCCTCAAAAAATGAACATAGATCTTCCCTATGACCCAGCCATACCACTCTTGGGCATCAACCCAGATCATCAAAACTCAGGAAACAATAAAGACACTTGCACATCGTGTTCACTGCTGCATTACTCACAATAGCCAAGTAATGAGAAACAGCCCGGATGCCCTTACAACAAATGAATGGGATTAAAAAAATGATACATATACAAAGAACAATTTCATTCATTCATTAGAAAGAAAAATATTATGTCATGTGCAGGAAAATGGATGGACCTAGAAGAAATCATGCTAAGTAGGGTAAGCCAAACACAGAAAGAAAATGGTGTATGTTTTCTCCTATATGTGTAAGCTGGATCTAAAATATAACGATATAAGCCATACAGAAATCTAGGCATACACACACAGTCACACAACGATATAACTTCACCAAACCTTTAAAATATCAAAATAAACTCTAGGCAATGGAAACATGGGTTTTTATTGTTATTGTTGGCAGTAGTGGTGGAAGTAATATATTTTTTCTTTCAAGGAAGCAAAGCTGGGAAGGCAGACAGGGAGGGAAGAAAAATGAACAAATACAATCATGCTACATTGTATATACTACATGGAAAATGACCTACATAACTTGCAGGCAGGAATGGGAGAGAGAGACACTAGGAGAGAGAAGGAAGAGGTGACTTTGTCCAAAAATGAAAGAAAAAAAAAATGTACTCATTACCTAACTTACAGAATGGTAACTCCTCTGTATAACACCTTAATAATAACAGCAATAAAATTATATTTAGCAATCTAACTAAATTCTAAATAATAGTAATACAATAATCTAGATTCACTGGGAAAATAGCATATATGAAGTACATTAGAAACAATGGTTTGAAGCACTTCAAAATTACCATGAAATATTTTTATCTGTTCATTTATGCACTAACAAATCTGAAATGAGACTGACAAATTAACTGTATGTCATATAGTAATACATGATAAAGAACTACCATGAAATGTATATCATAAAATGTATATGCAGCAGGGCACGTTGGCTCATGCCTATAATCCTAGCTACTCAGGAGGATAAGATCTGAGGATCAAGGTTCAAAGCCAGCCCAGCACTTATCTCCAATTAACCACTTAAAAACCAAAAGTGGTGCTTTCATTTAAGTGGTAGGTGGTAGCCTTGAGCTGAAGAGCTCAGAGACAACACCCAGGCCAAGGGGTAGAGCAGTAGCTTTGAGCTGAAGAGCTCAGGGACAGCATCCAAGCCCAGAGTTCAAGTCCCATGTCTGAAGAAAAAAAAAGAATTACTTTTAAATATGGTTTTAAGTATGGCAGGATCTCTGGCATAGAATTTTCTACATGAGATCACAGACAATTCTCTAATTAGGAGGGGGGAAAAAAAAACCACCATGAAATCTCTGATCAGAACTTCCTTAGTGCCAAAAGAACTGCAATGTTTAGAAAACAAAGAAAAGGATACTGTATCCTGAAAAGCCACTTTCCAAAATCCTCTGCCTCAAATTTGTCCATACTGTTTCTACTTAAATATCTGGTAAGCTATCCCAAAATGTTTATGTCAGAAAGTACTCATTTAAAAGAAAAGAAAAGAAAAAGTAAATAGTACCTATCATTTTCCTTCCACTAGCATTTTGGGGGGGGGGGGGGTGTGTGTGTGTGTGTGTGTGTGTGTGTGTGTGTGTGTGTGTGTGTGTGTGTGTGTGTGTGTGTGTGTGTGTGTGTGTTTGTTTAATGATGCAGCCTGTATAAATTCATCCTGTGTGTTAACTTTACCTGGGAAATGTATTTGAAGCTAACATACTTAGACATAAAAGTGTTGGGTAGGGCCAGGAGTTTGGCCTAGTGGTTAAAGTGCTTGTCTAGCATGCATGAAGACCCGGGTTGGAGTCCTCGGTACCACATACATAGAAAAAAGCCGGAAGTGGTGCTGAGGCTCAAGTGGTAGAGTTCTAGCCTTGAGAAAGTCCAAGGACAGTGCTCAGGCCCTGAGCTCAAGCCCAGGACTGGCAAAAAAAAAAAAAAAAAAAAAAGAGTGGTTTATTCTCATAATACCACTAGCATTAGGGTCATATAAAAGGCTACTGTAATGGGAGAGAGCAAGAGAAGTGGTGATGTTGTCCAAAAAGAAATGTACACTTCACCAGACTTATGTAACTGTAACCCTTTATACATCACTTTTATATTAACAATACTAAAATAAAACAGAAAACAGCTACTGTAGACTACACTAAGGACCTATTACACAAAAGAATGTAGAAAAAATCCGTATTCCTAGGCCACTACAAATCCTAAAACAGATACTATATTGAAAGCTCAACTCTTGTACATTGTTCATTTGTTACTCATGAATTACCTACACTTCCAAGATAATCAAAGCTTGTATAACAACATTTACATGTGGAATATATTAATTTACATTTTTCTATTAAAAATAAAAAACCTTCTTTTTCTAATTTTACATATCTCAAGTTACCTCCATCTCTAAGGCCTGATTCTGACTCAACTGAAATTAAAGGGCTTTGGCCAGGCATTCACTCCTTGCACCTCTCTTAAGGCATCTGTGTACGTGACTCGACAGCAGCACAGGTCTCGGTGCTTTCCTGCACTGGTACCTGAAAGCCCCGCCCCCCCAGACCCTTAGTGGTAGCATGGTGGCCCTCTTCCTATTGGCTAGCTTCCCACCTTCTCTTACCCCAACAGTATATAACTAATTGTCTGACTCAATAAAGAGAACAGAGATCAGATCAGATCAGCAGAGATCAGAGGAGAGATCTGATGCGCTTTCATGGTTAACACTGCTCCTGACTCAATGTGGTTTTTTTCTTCCCCGGTAATTGGGAGAGGGCTGGATCGTTGATACTTACCATCTGGCTTG
This sequence comes from Megascapheus bottae, assembly GCF_031878675.1. Taxonomy (NCBI): domain Eukaryota; kingdom Metazoa; phylum Chordata; class Mammalia; order Rodentia; family Geomyidae; genus Megascapheus; species Megascapheus bottae. Next base: position 18,645,451 of record NC_143512.1, on the reverse strand, counting down.
GTTCGGCAGGACTAGAGGCTGGCCCTGTGTGTCCCTCCCTGACCTTGTATTGCTCCCCAGAAAAGCAACAGTCAAGTAGCAGACTGACTGCAGCAGTCCACATCACTGCTGGAAGGGAGCCTCAACAGTAGGATGAGAGCAATTTCAAACATATCTTCTACTTAAGCAGTCACACATTGTTGACACTGTCCAAACAACAAAGTGTGAACCAAAAATGCTAACAAATCTTCAATTTCACTTGAAAACTACCTCTGAAATTACAGGAAATGCTGATATTCTAAGTATGACTTTAGTAATTCAAAGATAAAATAATTCCACAGTAAAACGACATTCATCTAACTACAGAAAATGCTCATAGTTTTTAGAAAATAGAACAACATTCTCCACTATTATCTGCAGGCTAGCTTGACTATTCTACATAACCGACTCACAAATGTTTATTCTTTTTTCAAGCTTTTTAAATGAAATATTTCAATAATTTCTAAGTCACTGTATAGCCATCTACAGTTAAAACATAGTGTTCTTGGGCTGAGAGTTTGGATTAGTGGTAGAGTATTTGAAGACCCGGGTTCGATTCCTCAGTACCACATACATAGAAAAAAGCCAGAAGTGGTGCTGAGGTTCTAGTGGTAGAGCTCTATCCTTGAGAAAGTCTAAGGACAGTGCTCAGACCTGAGCTCAAGCCCAGGACTGGCAAAAAAAAAAAAAAAAAAAAAAAAAAAAAAAGCATACTGTTCTCTCATTTCCAATTTTTAGGGTTAAATACAAAATATTGATATGAAATAAAATTTGAATTCAATCCATTATAATTCCATCATATTTTAAAATGAAGGGAAAATGGATATATAATCCAGTGTTTATTTTTCCCACTTCCACTTCTGTTTCTTCACTTTTCTCTATTGAGAAGACAATTAAAATGACATGGTGAGTGAAACAGACAATTCCAAATTGTCAGAAGGATTCATGTAATACAACGTTCTACGTGATGAATGATCCTCCCAACAACATAATGGCCTGTCTATTCACAGAAGTGCCTGAAATGACAACTTCTCTAAAAGAAGTCTGGCCTACCTCTTACATTTGCTTCCAGCCTTGGGCATCTGGACTGAATACATATTCTGGGACAAATATCTCAGTTTGAAAGTGACAGGCCAAGTATCTTCACAAAGTAGAGCTTAGGGATATTTAATTTCAACTGTAGCTTCTGAAACCTAGAAGTCCACCACTGTGGTAATGAGAAGAATTAGACCTAGTTCAGTTATAGTAAGCCCAAAGGTATAACACAAAGCATTAATAGCTAATTATTCTGCTTATTAACATTTCAGTAATACTAGTATAGTAACAAAAGCATTAAATCACAGGTATTATCAGATTAATATGTTTTAATCACATATTTATATATCACTATATTTCCTATTATTCCTCTATACACTATTAAGGATATAACTTCATTCATTAGTTTCAGTACCAATAAATACTACATACACAAGCAGGTAAATATTCCCATTTAAAACTGTGCACTATAGTCATTTAATTCATATCAACTCTAGTACCAAAGGACATCTAAAAATCATTTTGAACATATAGTAGTCACTTTATATTCAACATAATAAAAAGTTTACATAGTACAGGAAAAAGACATCCTTCTTTCTAAAAAATATCTAAGTTTAAAATTCTTAACATTACAAAGTTAACTGTCATAGGAAAAATATACTGTCACAATCAAAATAGAAGGTAAGAAATATCTTTAGTGGCTAAATATTAATAACTAGTGTAACACTATAAAAGGTAGCTATGTTCTATACATACTATTGTTGCAACACTTATGTTTGTAAATTACTGCAAAGTAAAGCAAAAATTAAATTGTTGCAATGACATTTTAAATTACAATAGATTCTTTAATACTACAAACACTTAAGAAATCAAAACTAAATGCCAATGTTGTCCCATGTTTTTCTGAATATATTTTCTCCTGTGATTTGTATAAAAAAATTCAACCAAGCCAAATTATACTCTTAAAAATAAGCAACTTTCATGACTACCAATATTAAAATAATGTAATTTTTAAGTTTTTAAATTATGATTACAAAGACTGGACTTATAAGCGAAAATTAGTTTGTATTACACAAAACTTACATGAATATTCAGAAAATAAGCACAAGGACAGTAATTTATAATAGCATTCCATTTATGTGTTCTTTTCTAACTACTTCTGATATCATGCATATTAACCCTAAATTTTGTTAGTTGACTATTTCATTTTCCACATAATTCAAAGTAAAAGAGGAGGGAATTGCGAGCGGGATAAGAGAAAGTGGAAGAAAAACAATGGAGGGGGTAACAATGTTTGACAAGAAATGTACTCATTACCTTACTTATGTAACTGTAAGCCCTCTGCATTACCTTTACAATAAAATAAAATTTAAAATAAATTCAAAATAACAGTGCATTTGAAAGTTAAATAGTCCATCTATACTACCAAGAAACTAAGTCAATAAAAATAACCCTCAATAAAAAGTGTAAATTATTGCTTATAAGAATAACATGGACATTTTATCACACTTTTTTAATATCAAGCAAGAAAGTTACTAGAATCCTAAATTAAACAGTACTATTCTATATTTAGGTAACTTTTTAATACCTATAATCTTAGTTTAGTCTTAGATAACATTTCATATTAGGAAAAACAGGTGACCTGCCAATTTTTTAATATATTTTTATTGTAATTAATAGAAGGATTACATGATATTTGCCAGATAAATGGTGCCTTAATTCCCACAAATTGATACCCTTTCACATGTCATGGTCCCCATTTCCCTCCCCCCCTTCCCTACCCCTCATCTTGTTTTCCCCCATTCCCTATCCAATTTCAGATAACCAAATACAAATATATCCGATATATCAGGTAACAAAGTGAGATAGTGTAACAATATGAGATAACCAAGGGACAGTAGAAGTGACCTGCCAATTTTAAAAGTAAGTTTTATACCTGTTGTAATATTAAATGTAAGACTACTTATCTTATTTTGTAACATTTTAAGTTATTCCATTTCTAATACTTGAAAAAAAAAACAAAAACAAATAAAAGGCCAGGTAGGCTGGGAGTTTGGCCTAGTGGTTGAGTGCTTACCTAGCATGCATGAAGACCGGGGTTCAATTCCTCGGTACCACATACATACAAAAAAGCCAGAAGTGGTGCTGAGGCTCAAGTGGTAGAGCTCTAGCCTTGAGAAAGTCCAAGAACAGTGCTCAGGCCCTGAGCTCAAGCCCAGGACTGGCCAAAAAACAAAAAAAAAAGCCAGGTAATAAATCATTATGTTGCTGTGAGTGCGTAATCTAATAATCAAAATGACATAATAATCATTTTTAGAATTCATAAAAGAACAGAGCTACAAAAATGGAGTCTAGAAAGGAAAATAATAACTCAAAATGAAAAAAACTTCTCATTAGGCTACTTTAATTACTGAATGAGAAGACAATAAAGGTAGTAAACGAATGAATTCTCGGGCACTATTATCTACAGATTTATCTAGATCAATTGGAGCAAGAAAAGATGGAAAAAATTTCAGCTTAACAACCCTATTCTCAGATTTCCTTTTTAGGAGTTTGTTATTAAAAAACAAAATATCTCAGTAAAATCACAAAGATACTTGCATGTACAACTTAACACCTTGTGTTTTTAAAATAGATTAATAGTTTATTACAGCACAAATAAATATACTCTTTCAAAATATTGTCACTAACACACTACATAATTTTAGCCAAACATGGCAATGTTTCTTTCACTGTTTCTCTTCCAATTATATATAAATATATTTTTAAAAAACAGCTGAGCAACAAAGCACTATTGTGTTTATTACAACAGAATCAGCACAGAATGTCTAAGACTGAAAGACTTCCAAACAGAACTGAAATTATGATTGCTGATCTACATCATTTAGCAATTCATGTACTAATTCAGTAGTTCCCAAATGCTTAAAATGTATAGAATATTTAAATATACAATTGACATCAAAAATTTATTTTATATTTGCAATATTTTAGCATTATATTATTATGGTGCATATTATCTGTAATAGAAAAAATAACCTTCAGTTTTTAATTTTCCAAAATGGAATCTGACTCTAACACTCTCTTGGGAATACAAATTCTTTCCTGATAAGGTTTGACTCATGGCATCTACTTAAGAAGGGTCTTCACTAATAAAACTGTTCTGAACATGGTTCCTACTAATTACATTTGATCATAATGCATTATGATTTATAAAAATTACATATTATGAACCCAATGAAACTACTTTTAAGAAAGATAAGGTCAGTAAAATTTAATTTTACTTATCTGACCTTTGAAAAACTTTTGAGATAGAAAATGGTGACTCACCTATTACCATCAAAATACTTTTCTAAACAAATAACTTCACAAATAACAAAAATATAAAAAGTACATTTAAAAACCTAGGCTTTTCTTGGGAATGGAGATTTGGCTCAAGCAGTAAAGTACTTGTGTAGCAAGAACAAGGGCTATTTATTCAATTCCCAATACTCATCCTACACACACATACACATTCACACATACATACACAATCTGTCTATAGATATATATACAAATATATACTACTTCTCTACAGCAATGCCAACTCTAAGTTCTAATTTCTCATAACTTCTACAGCTATAAAGATAGTTAATATATGATTAATAATATCCTATTGTTCAAAACATAAGTGCTAACCATTATATAGAACCTTTTTTAAAGGAAAGTACTCAAACATTTTTAATGTTATAATAGCTACTTTTTGGTATAAAATATTTTCAATTTAATATAAAATTAAAATAGCAAAATAAAAATAAGAATCATTTTTAAATTCAACAAACAAACCTTATTTTCTGTGTTTAATAACGGCCATTCACTCTTAGGCAAACTAGAAACAACAGGACTACAGCCTTGTCAACCATTCAAGCAGTCATTTGAAACAATATTGAAACTATAGTAAACAACTCAAAAATGAGGTAAGACAAAAAGAAACCATGAAACAAACGCTATGTATCAGAAAATACGCTAATGATTTTTTAGAAATTTGTACCTATTAAAGCATACTAAACTATTATAAATCTTAAAATTTGTTTTCAATCTAATTAATTTCACAAAATAACCAATTTTAACACTGAGCCGACACAATTTTCTCTGCTTCAACTTTACAAATAACTAGTATGTCTATTTATCATATTTTATTTACAATGCTAATTTCAAGGCATATTCAGAATGAAATTATATATTATGACCTCAATTTCAAAGTCAAACCCTACCAAGTATTAATTGAGAAACAATGGTACAGGTGCAATGTTAAATATTGAAATTTCTCATTAGATTTACCATTTCAAGAATTTTTTAAACACATAGAAAGTTAACATACTAGTTTTCAAAAAATTACGTCAGGGGGAAAACAAGATGAGGGGGCACGGGTGGAGGAAGGGAAATGGGGACCAAGACATGAGAAAGGGTATCAATGTTTGTGAAGCAATGCACCTTCTATCTGGCAAATATAATGTAACCCTTTTATTAATTACAATAAAAATATATGGAAAAAATTAAGGCAATATTATTAATTTGTTAGCCATGCATAAGTCTTTGGCCTAATTTTTTTAACTGAAGAGTGCTTTTAATGATGACAGTTTTTGTACACATCAATAATCTCTTAGAAGAAAATATTATGAAGATAATTAAAAATCAGTAAGAGATGGGTGGGAGAGGGAAATGGGGAGAAAAATATGAGAAGGGGTATCAATTTGAGAGAGTAATGCACCAACTACCTAACGAATGTAACTATAACCTCTCTATATATTACTTTGACAATAAATGAAATAAAACAAAGAAAAAAAATCAATAAGAGAGAGTGTGAGGAAAAGAGTGACACTGTCCAAAAAGAAATATACTCTTTACCTGGATTATTTAACTATAACCCCTCTATACATTGACTTTATAATAACAATTTTAAAGAATTTAAAAATCAAAAATAAAATCTCTCCAAATAATTTCATTTGCTGAATTTTTGAGAAAAATATAGACCAAAAGACACATAATATTTAGTTATAAAAAAGAGTAATAACTAAATATTCTAATACCTGCATAAAATTTTATCTCCTAATCAAATGTAACTGTGCAATGTAGTATAAAAGTACATAGTTATAAATCTAGCAACTGAACTGCAATAGCATTTAAAATTGGTATCCATTATATATAAGAGAGATATCTTTCTATATAGCTCTATGTAAATATAGATAGAAATATAGATACATATAAAGCTATGTAAATAAAGAGATGTGACTTTTACTGCATTTAACACAGACCAACATTTAATCACTAGCAATAAAATTACACATAGTTCTGGCCCTAAATATTTTTATGAAGAAATTTACAAAATAATATGCTAATAGCTATAGTGAATAAACACTATCACTCCCTAAGAAAGAAATATTAGGCTTCCTAATATAAAAGAAAAAAACAATCTCTGCAGACAACAAAATATTTTAACCATTACCAACTCGTTTACTTTGAAAAGCCATAATGAGCTATCTTCAGCATATATTAGTCAATAACAGAGACAGTAACATACTCAGTAACTTACTTAATCTCTTATATACAACGTTTTTACACTTGCTACAGATTTATTGAAATAAGAAGATATACAAATATTAACCAAAAGACATTTATTGACCTGTATTATACATCTTATGCTTTGCTATATGTTAATGTATAATAATAATAAAATAATGCATTTATTTTAAATTTAAATGCATCACTTTAAAAAGACACTCAGACAAAAAGTTCTTCAGTAATCAACATACATAAAAACCTTGGAACTCTGAAGAACAATGAAAAAACAAGTTATGAAGATTAGCAGTATCTTTTAGTGTTTATACATATAATTTTAAAGTATGAATATATTTTTATTTTCCCTTGGCAAAATAATTGTTAAGCTTTCCTGGCACTGCATGGAAACATGAAGAAACAGAAAAACAGTAACTTGAAATCTGAATAAAAAAGAACAGCACAAAAGATAAAAACAGAATTTTTGTTCTCAAGTAGTGAAATATATGATAGTCCCATCCATGAAATACAAATTATAAACCAAACAAATGAGGGTTATGGAAAACATTGTCTAACCTCCATTTTACTTATGTTATGACAATTACATACAGTATTTAAAAATCAGACTGAAAAATGTTCATTTCAAACATATACTACATTTCAAAATCAAAGTTGATAGGCTGTAATTGACTATGACTATTTTCACATGGCTTTGTCTATTCCCCTAAAAGGCACAAAGTGTGGCCCCACAGCTTGCAGAAAACAAAAGAAATACTTTAAGCCACTTATATTTATATGTGAGCGCAGAAAATAGAAAAAAAAGCTAAATTATTCCCATTAAGATACCTTTCAAAGCAACATTATGTATTTCTTAGAAATTTTCTGAACATAAAAATGATTAATGTGGCAGCACTTCTAAAACAAAAGGTACCTTCTATATTGAATTAAAGCATTTGCTATTTAATTCACTCAAGAACATCCATTAGGAGAACACTGCCAAAAACTTTTAGCTATGCACTGAAATACAAAATATGTTAATAACGCCTTAACCTGAATTACTTAACATTTTTCAATAGAATTTACTTTATAGTATATCTGAAATAATGTAAATATTGTATTACTTTCTTTTCAGCTAACTCATATTTCTGAATTTAAAAGACTTTAATATAAATACAAACCAACTTTGAAATGATTATACAGACCTCTAAGGATTATATATTTTTATTAAACAAAAATCAGTAATCAAAAGGCAATTATTGTGGTTGAAGAAAATTACCTCTCAGAAAAATAATATTTTAAGATTATGAGTAACTTCCACTTTTAAATTTTTATAATTTAGTCTAAATAATAAATATCCTATTGACATTACTATACAAATTAGGATAATCATCTATACCACAATAAATTCCTTCAAAAAGCCACAGCAATATTTTTCTCTTAAATACTTATATTTATTTTTCCTTGTGTGAAGGAAAATAAGTTTATCAAACACAAGCTAAAATTGCCTCCAATAATTCAAAATTGACTCATTAGCCTTTAATACTATTTTGTCATAAATGTTTCTAAATTTTAATATTTGTTTTAAAAACTATTCTCTTACTTCAAAAGGCATTTTTCAAGATGATAATATTCTCCTTTAAAATATTTATCATTGAGAATTTATCTCTGTACTATCTTGTATTTATTTCGCTATTCTTTTCAATGTTTTCCTTTTCTTTACCTTTGGCTTTGTTCTTTTCCTTACCTTTTCCTTATGCCCTTATTTGTGACTTTTCATATTTCATTCTTTAAGTAAGCAGCACAGAACCAACATGTCAACATGTCTAAGATAGCCATAAAAAAAAATCTTACTATTTTTAAGAGGAGAAAAATAAACCAGTTATCATTTGGGAGAGGATGAAGGGACTTTATCCCACCCAGACAAGCCTGTCCAATAAAACTCAGACATAAATTCAGTGATTAAACTTCTCAGGCACACACACACAGAGCTCTTGGAGAGCATCCAAAAAAATTTTTTTGACCTTTTCTGTCATGACAAAGAAAAAGAACTAGAAAGTAACAAGGCTATAATAATTCAATCTCTCTCATAATTCTACTGAACATAAAAAATATTTTAAATGAATTCATGTTAGAACTTTAGATCATTTTTAATTTCACATTTAAATCAGAGGTAAAAACTAATCCGTATTTTTTATTTTCTACATTTGCTCCTGTTAAAACAAGTATTCATTATTAAATACATACTTGGTAGCTATCAAAAATAAAAATCCTAACTTTAAGAACTTAAAAAGTAAACAAAAATAAAAGTACTTGTCTTTAACATCTTGGTTTTCATCTTATCATCCTATTTGCAAACAAAGCTTTGTGTCAAATATCTAGATATACATAATTTCAGAATCTATAATTAATGACTGGTAAATTAATCCTGGATGTTCTAAGAGTTATTGGGACGATATACACGTAACAATAATTTTCATGTTGCCTAAACATTTCAGTGGATGCTTATGAAAGATTGTTAATATGACATGCTTATCATAATTCTACAATCACCAATAGTAATATTCACATTTACTCTTTATTGAGTACATAATAATATTAAAGCACTCAACTGGAATAAACTGCATACTGCACTATCAATGTCTACAAATATGGTCTTTAAAAGATTTACTCTACTGCTTCCTTGAGAATAGAAGAGGCAAAGTAACCTAGTTCTGACCTTGTGGCAAAAAAAAATCTGTAAAAATGTGGAAATGCTGTTAGGTATAATTACAAAAGAGTATCGGCATTATTTGGTTCTGAACATGTTTCAGTATCTGCCATAAGCAACTGTACAATTTATGTTTGTACCTCTCACATTAGGTGAGGATATTCTAGTTTGCTGAGATGGTGCTGATTCTTTCTAACTTTAACTAAAAATTCAGAAGCCACACAATAGAAAACTGATGTATTCTTTGAAAAATTTATAGTAAAAGTACTATAAGCACAGAAAAAATGTCACACTGGAAAGAAAAACTTACAACTAAACATATCATTCAGAAGGAACTAACATGTCTAAATATAAACAAGTACCTGGGAATGCTGAAGAGAAAGGTTAGCAACTAAGCAGAAAAACAGACACACAGAAATCCAAATACTTTTTAAATGTATGATGCTCAATTAGACCCATGAGAAAAATGAAAAATAGAACTAGCTTAGATACCACTTCTTGCCACTAGAAATGGCAAACTCTCCCACTGGGGGAGGGAGGAGGAAGAAGGGAGAGTAGGGAAGAGAGGAAGAGAGGAAGGAAATAGAAAGGGGAATCAGAGGGAAAGGGAGAAAAACAGAAAAGAGGAAAAGAAATTATAACCAGGCACAGTGGCTCAAACCTGTAGTCCTAGATACTCAGGAGACTGAGATTTGAGGATAATCTTTCAAAGCCAGCTGGGGCACTAAAGACCATGAGAATCTTATCTCCAATTAATCACTAGAAAACCAGAAGTGGTGCTAGGACTCAAGGGGTTGAGATGAAGACCCCAGGAACAATGCCCAGGCCCAGAAGTAGGGTGGTAGACTTGAGCTGAAGAGTTTACAAACAGCACTCAGGCCCTTCAAGCCCCATGACCGACAAAAAATAAAATAAAATAAAAATAAACAGCCCAGTGCTGGTGGTTCATGACTGTAATCCTACCTACTCAGGATACTTGAGATCTGAGTATCTCAGGTCAAAACCAGCTCAGACAGGAAAATCTATGAGATTTTTTTTGTAAGTCCTGGGGCTTGAACTCTGGGCCTGGGTGCTTTCTTGTCCTTGAGCCTCTTGGTGATCAAGGCTAGCAACTCTACCACTACAGCCAGAGCATCACTTCCAGCTTTTTTTATTTCTGTGGCATTGAGGAATTGAACCCAAGGCTTCGGGCATGCTGGCCAAGCACTTTACCACTAGGCCATCTTCCCAGCGCTCCATGAGACCCATGAGACTTTTTTTTTCTTTTGTGGGTCATGGGGCTTGAACTCGGCCTAGGCGCTGTCCCTGAGCTCTTCAGCTCAAGGCTACCACCCTACCCCTGAGCCACAGCCCCATACAGCCATATCACCCTGAATGGGATTGATCTCATCATTCATCTGATCTCGGGAGTTAAGCAGGATAGGGCCCGGTTAGCATTTGGATGGGAGACCACTTGCTGTTTTCTAGTGATTAATTGGAGATAAGAGTCTCAAGTTCTTTAGTGTCTGGACTGGCTTTGAAAGCAATCCTCAGATCTCAGCTTCCTGAGTAGCTAGGATTACAGGGGTAAGCCACCATGCCCAGGTGTATGAATCTCTTATCCCCAATTAACCACCAAATGCCAGAAATGGAGCAGTGGGTCAAGTGGTAGAGTGCTAGATTTCAGTAAAAAGCCCTACTACAGGGAAAATATTTATGGATACAGACATTGCTAACTGTTTGAATAAGACACTCAAGAAATAAGGGCAGGCCTGGTAGTTTGGCCTAGGGGTAGCGTGCTTGCCTAGCATGCAGGAAGAATCCACAAGATTCCTCAGTACCACATACTTAGATAAAAGCTGGAAGTGGTGCTGTGGCTCCAGTGGTAGAAAAAGCCCAAGGACAGTGTTCAGGCCCTGAGTTCAAGGCACAAGACAATAAATAAGTAAATAAAGGCAGGGGCAGGGAGTGTAGCCTAGTGGTAGAGTGCTTGCCTAGCATGCATCATGACCTGGGTTCAATTCCTCAATACCACATATACAGAAAAAGCCAGAAGTCATGGTGCAGATAGAAAATTGATAGGAATTAAAGAGTTTAACATTGTTTTAAAATCACCTTTTGAGACGTGGCACTTGGTTTAAACAATTCTAAGTAATTTCTTTTGCATATGATATTTAGGGATCTTTCTGTATTCATTAACTACATAAAGTATATTCTTGGCATTATCAAACAATAAGATTTTGCCTGGCACTGGCGATTTATACCAGTAATCCTAGCTGCTTGGGAGTCTGAGATCTGATGACTGTGGCTCAAAACCAGCCTGGGGCAGGAAAGTCTGTGTCTTTTACCTTCAGAAAACCAAACAGGAAGCTACGACTCAAAGTGGAAGAGCACTGGCCTTCAGTGAAAGAGTTCAGGGACAGTGTATAGGCCCTTAGTTCAAGCCCCATAACCAATGTAAATAATAAATAAGATTTAATTTTTGATGTTATGTATCACTTAAATGTATTTATTAAAGCCAAGGAATGCTTCTCAGCAAAGAGATGAGTTATCATACTTGAATAATAGTGTTGCAGGATTTTTTTCAGTTTCCTATTTTTGTGTTTATTTGTATCTTCTAAATGTTCTAAAATATACCTAAATAAAAATTATAAAAGAAAAAGAAAAGGCGAGAAGTAGTACTGTGGCTCAAGTGGTAGAGCACTAGCCTTGAGAAAAAAAAAAAAGCCCAAGGACAGTGCCCAATCCCTGAGTTCAAGCTCCAAGTAAAGGGCAAAAAGGCTGGGAAAGTGGCTTCTGGTAGAGTGCTTGCCTAGAATTCAAGAAGCCCTCCCTGGGTTCAATTCTTCAGTACTAAATACACAGGAAAAAGCTAGAAGTGGTGCTCTAGTTCAAATGGCAAAGTGCTAACCTTCAACAAAAAGGGAAATGCCCAGGCCTTGCTGTCAAACCTTAGTACAGGCAAAAAAAAAAAAAAAAAAGGAAAAATAACATGAAAAAATAATTATGGCTCATATAAGAACTCGCAAGTAAGGCATATAAACAATCAAGTTGTACAACTGGGTAAGAAAATAATTTTTTAAAGAGGTAAACAATGTTTATAGACACTTCCCTAAAAAAGAGACAAGAATGGCTAATATACAGACACACATAAAGATGTTCAACATCATTAGTCATCAAAGTAATCAAATAAGGTATCACTAACTCAACCAACTCAGAACGTCCTTTAAATGACACTTACTGATAATAATATAAAACAGACTATATAGGTTAAAGTTATTGACAGGAATGTAAAATGACAAAACAAAAAAGTTTCAAACTGTCAGTTTCTCACAAAATTCAAGCAAAACTTAGCCAGGTGTTAGTGGCTCACTCTTTTATAATCTTAGTACTTAGGAGGCTGAGAGCTGAGAATCACTGTTCAAAATTAGTCTGGGCAGAAAAGTTTGTAAGACACTTATTATCTCCAATTAAACACCAAAAAGCTGGAAGTAGGACAGAGTGCAAGCCTTGAACATAAAAGTTCAGAAACATTACCTAGATCCTAACTACAAGCCCTGTGCAGGAGGGAGGTACAGGATTGGAGGTGAAGGAATCCAAGAAGTTTATTAAGTCCTAAGAAGTGCTATCATTGTAAAATGGTGACTACAATTATAATGCATACAAAAACTACCTTTTCAGAACTTCATGATGACAGTAAGCACCAGGAAATCTGCCACTTTGGGTCCCGTTATCAGGCTTGACCCAAAAGAAAGAATCATTTACTTCTCACAAGAAAAATATGTTCCCTAACAATAAGAATATAACAGCACCACTTCTGGGGGGGGGGGTGTGGGTGTGTGTGTGTGTGTGTGTGTGTGTGTGTGTGTGTGTGTGTGTGTGTGTGTGTGTGTGTGTGTGTAGGGTGAATTGGAGATAAGAGTCTCAAGAGGACTCACTTAGCATGCACAAAGCCCTGAGTGTGATTCCTCAGTACCACATACACACAAAAAAAGCTGGGGGCCTCGAGTTTGGACTAGTGGTAGAGTGCTTGCCTAGCATGCACGAAGACCCAGGTTCGATTCCTTGGTACCACATACATAGAAAAAAGCGGGACATGGTGCTGAGGCTCAAGTGGTAGAGCTCTGGCCTTGAGAAAGCCAAGGACAGTGCTCAGGCCCTGAGCTCAAGCCCGGGACTGGCAAAAAAAAAAAAAAAAAAAAAAGAAAGGAAAAAGAAAAGGGCATGTCTAAGTATTTCTTTTGAGTTTTTAGTATACTCCGCCCCTCTCCAAAAAGGAACTGGGAGACTTCCTTCAGGAATTATATACTATAGGAGGAAAACAAGAAGAAATGAATATTAAGGTAAAAAGATGGAAACTTTTCCAATTATTTCATAATAAAGTGGAAATCCTCAAATGCTTTTCCCTAAGTGGATTACTATTGTTTTTATTCAGTTGTTGTTTTGATATGGTTTGTTTATGGTTTCTGATATATCAAAGCAAAGAGGGGAAAAAAAAACACCTATAAATCTTTTTAAAAATCTATAATATTAATAAGGGAAAACAGATGTTTAGAATTCTTAATAAGCTTGATAAAATAAGAAACAGTAGGCTGAGTACCAGGTACAGTGGCTCATGCCTATAACCTTAGCTACTCAGGAGGCTGAGATCTGAGGATTGCATTTCAAAGCCAGCCCAGACATTAAAGACCATGGGACTTTTTTTTTTAATTTTTATTTATTTTTTTATTTTTGGCCAGTCTTGGGTCTTGAACTCAGGGCCTGGGCACTGCCCTTGGGCTTTCTCAAGGCTAGAGCTCTACCACTATTTCTGGCTTTTTTCTATGTATGTGGTACCAAGAAATCAAACCCAGGTCTTCGGGCATGCTAGATAAGCACTCTATCACTAGGCTAAACTCCTGGCCCCCATGGGACTCTTATCTCCAATTAACCACTAGAAAATGGGAAATGGCCCTGTCGTTCCAGGGATAGGGCTGTAGTCTTGAGCTGAAGAGCTCAAGGACAACAGCCAGGCCCAGAGTTCAAGCCCCACAACGGTTCCTATAATGAGGACTTTCTAAAGAACACAGTGAAGAATATCCTAATAATAAATAAAACATCCACACATGGGAAAATACCAAAAAAAAATTCACTATATTCAAAAAATGTAAGAAAACCTGAAAACCAGTGGCTCATGCCTATAATCCTAGCTCTTCAGAAGGCTGAGGATCATGATGCAAAGCCAATATGAGCATAAGAGTCTGAGAGACTCCTATAACCACCCAAAAGCCAGAAGTAGAGCTATGTCCCAAATGATAGAGTATCAGAATTAAACAACAAGAAAAAAAGAAAGAAAGATGAAAATATAGTCCCCAGGATCTGAATTCAAGCCACAGTACCAGCACATAAAAAACTCAGACTAGGGCCTGGGAGCGTAGCCTAGTCGTAGAGTGTTTGCCTAACATGCATAATACCCTAGGTTCAATTTCTCAGTGGCACATACACAGGAAAAGCTTAAGTGGCAGAGCACTAGCTTTGGTGTCCAAGGACAGTGCCCACACCCTGAGCTCAAGGCCCAGGACCGGCAAAAAAGCAAAAAAAGAAAAGAAAAAAGAAAAAAAAATCAGATTCTAGAATAGTATTTTTTTTCTGGTCCTGTGGCGTGATCTCAGGGCCTGGCACTGTCCTTGAGCTTTCTCAAGGCTAGCACTCTGCCACTTGAGCCACATAACTACTTTCAGCTTTTTCTGTGATTAACTGGAGATAAGTATCTCAAGAAATAACTCTTAAAATTTACTACAAAGTATGTGGTTTGGCACAGTGCTTCATATGTACTTAGTAATCAATACGTGCTCAATGAATGAATAAAGCATAAGAGACTGAACTTACAAAAAGGAGGATGGGGGGCTGACCACAGTAGCTTATCCTTGTAAGCCAATTGGAGACTCTTACTTTTAATTAACCATCAAATAAATAGACAAACAAATGCTGGAAATAGAACTATGACTTAAATGCTTGGAATGGAACTGTGACTCAAGAGGTAAGAGTGTAAAAGCTCAGGTCTGATCCCCTGAAATCAAGCCTCAGGATTGGCCCAAAAGAAAAGAGGGCGGGAGAGGGGAGAAAAAGAAAAAGAAGAAAGGGGGAAAAAAAACAGACTCATGTACCTAACTAACCATAAAGCAGCCTAGGACAAAATATTTCCGTATCATATAAACAATAACCACAGAATCATTAACCTCCAGTTTATTTACTATAGTCCAAAATATAAACCAATAAATGTCTCCATTAATTATATTTCTTGTTGTCATTTGGGTCCCAATGGCTCACACCTGTAATCCTAGCTACTCAGGAGGCTGAGATCTGCGATGTCAGTTGGAAGCCCAAGCAGACAAGCACTTGTATCTACAATTATCCACAAAAAGCCAGATGTGGAGCTGTGGCTCAAATGGTAGAGTGCTAACCTTGAACACAAAAAAAGCTCAGGGATAGCACCCAGCCTGAGTTCAAGCCACAAGGCCAACACACACAAAGAAAGAGCCACATGAAGTAACTGACCTGTACTGGTAAGGTCTGTGTAAGTATACTTTGACATTTGGTATAAAAATATCACCAATATGCTATGACAAACCAAGACAACTATAAATCATTACACAATACAATATTATTGGAGCCCTGAAATATATAAGTAGTCAGATTTTGACAGAAATACAATTATGTAACTCAACGAACTGTTTTTTGGATTGTATATTAGATCAATATTAAGGTAGTTAGTTTACTAAAGGTAATGGACAGTGCCACACGCTAAGTTCAAACTCCAGTACGAACAAAAGAAAACTATGTAAATAAATAACAAAAGTTATGGTAGTGAAGCAAATCTGCTTTGTTAATACGGTGAAAAATACTATAACCTCCATTTTTAGAAATATATCTCACCTATAAAGTTAAGTATACAAGCTAATGAAAATAAGCCTTGTAAAAAACAGATCATCCTTCGTCTGGATTTTCTCATATACTTCTAGAGATAAAAGGTAGGACAAATTTGAACTATATATACAAAGCCCCAGTGAGATTATCTGTCTTTAAATTTTCTTTCAACTGACTTGATCAGAATTGACGGCTTTAAAATATTAAGTGTTTAGGAGCATAGAGTTCATTTTAATATATTTAAAGTTACTTAGATAACTTTCAAAATTTTACTATGAGATGACTTCCACAGAAGTATGCACTTTACATCAACCATTTATAATTACTGAAATGCTGTAAAATTGTAACTAAGTGATTGGGAAATTATGAGTTTGTAACTTTTAACACTGTGCTGAAAAGTGCTTATTGGTACTATCCGTAAATACATGCTGATAGCAAAATCAATGAGTAAGTTTTAATATTTTCTTCAACAGGAAATGACTTCAATAACTTGGAAGAAATTGAAATAAAAAATTTAGACACTCAAATTGCCCAAGAACAAGGAAGTAAAAGTCTTCTGTACACCAGTTAAGCCTCCATTCTGCCTTCTAATTCACTGTACATCAAAGAAAATCAACTTGCCCTGATACATAAGGACTATTCCCTTCAGTGATCACGCAGGTGTTGAGGGCAGAAAGAGAGCCTATTTTCTACAGCCCTTTACCTTGTTTGATCACTGGTTACTTTTGATCTGACACTGCCCTCTGTCTAATAATGACTTCCCTCACATAGACCCTATCTCACATCTGTCAGAAAGAATAAAGGGCATCAAACTGAGACCTGACAATGCCTATGGGCCATGCAATGTGCTGCCAACTGACTGTTCCCCGGCTCCCACAATTTTCAATTCAGTGTCTTTTGTTCTGGTTGGTACAGGGTTAGGGTACCAATGACAGCAGAAAGGATTATGCATCAACTGTGAAACCAAGCATCTGGAACATCTATCTTTTATCCCTGCTTCTTCATCTTCTTAATGCTATAAACTTCATAATGGTTACTATAAAATAGTATTCAACAAGTGCAACAGATAGTATGTTAAAATCCTTTTCCAGAGGAAAACAAAGGACACAATGTATTGTAATTCAATTCTACAACTTTAAGGAAGAAATTTCATACCATTTGTGTAAGATCAGTAAAGGATAGCTGTCAAATAGCATGTTAATATTAAATCACTACAAATGATTTATAAGAACACTATTTTGTGTGTAATTCCACTCACTACCTAAAAATTAAAAGATTCCCTAAAACAATGTTAGTGTTCACAAGGGGCAACCATTTCAATTGTTAAAAGTACAGATTCTCACACTAATTTTGTTTGAGAACTACTGGTTCTGAAAATAAATTCCAGGAATCATGTTTAAATAATGTGGCAATTATAAGTAAGCTTTATAAGGAAGCAACTACAATCACTTAAAAATCTCATAGTTTAGGGCCTGGAGTTTGGTATAGTGGTAAGAGTGCTTGCCTAGCATGCACAAAGACCCAGGTTCAATTTCTTGGTACCACATATATAGAATAAAGGCTGGAAATGGTGCTGTGGCTCCAGTGGTAGAGCGCTAGCCTTAAGAAAGCCCAAGGACAGTGCTCAGGCCCTGAGTTCAAGGCCCAGAACAGGCAAAAATAAATCTCAGAGTTTAGAAAAATCAGTTCAAATATGTTTTGATGTCACTTTACTCATTTTTCAAGTATCATTAAAAACATCTTATGAGTTACTGAATATCAATAACACCTCCATACACAAAACAGTCTACAACTCATTAGCAAGTATATAATAAAGGGATTAATAATAAGCAGATCTGAAGATCTTTCCAGGTTTCTACATCATCTCTTTCTTACCAGCGCAGTGACTTACCCCTGTAGTCCTATCTACTCAGGAAGCTGAGATCTGAGGATTGAGATTCAAAACCATCCCATCAGGCAAGTCCATGAGACTCTAGTCTCCAATAAACAATCTAAAAAAGCTGGAAATGGTACTATATGTAGCAAAAGAAGCTCAGGGACAGTGCCTAGAATCAGAGTTCAAGGCCCAGGATAGGCAAAAGAACAAAATGGGGGGAGGAATCTTTTCTTTAAACATCAGAAAGAAGCACACGATCATTAAAAAATGTCACAAATTTAAGTATAGTATCATAAACAAAATAAATGAAATAACTAAACTTAAACGTGAGCAAATGTCCAAGTTTGTACGTAAAGAATAAACATAAGGGCCGGGAGTTTGGCCAAGTGGTAGAGTGCTTGCCTAGGATGCACGAAGACCCTGATTCGATTCCTCGGTACCATATACATAGCAAAAAGCCAGAAGCGGTGTTGTGGCTCAAGTGGTAGAGCCCTAGCCTTGAGAAAATCCAGGGACAGTGCTCAGACCCTGAGCCCCAAGCCCAGGACTGGCAAAAAAAAAAAAGAATAAGCATAAAAGTGATTACAAGTTCATTCTAACACTGTAATTGGAAGAAGATACTAAAACAGCTGGACAAAGACATACCCTTTTAGAAAAGGAAAAGATACTTCTATGACAGTAGGCAAATGCACAAACAAAACAGAAAATGATTCATCACTATGGAATAGCAAGTATAAAATACTTGTTTTTTTTTTTTTTTTGCCAGTCCCAGGCTTGAGCTCAGGGCCTGAACACTGTCCTTGGACTTTCTCAAGGCTAGAGCTCTACCACTTGAGCCTCAGCACCATTTCTGGCTTTTTTCTATGTATGTGGTACCGAGGAATCGAACCCGGGTCTTCATGCATGGTAGGCAAGCACTCTACCACTAGGCCAAAGTCCCGGCCCCAATATACTTGCTATTTTTACAGTGAGCAGCATTTGGCATAATTATACTCCTAAAATGTTGTTCTAAGTGACAGCTGTGGCTCATGACTGTAATCCTCACTACTCAGGAAGTTGAGTTCTGACACTCACAGACTGAAGCCAGCAGGAAAATCTGTAAGACTCTTACCTACAATTAATGAACAAAAAGCCAGTAACGAAGAACCTAATCTTGGGCAAAAAAGCTCAGAGATAGAGCCCAAGCCCTAGTTCAAGCCACAACACTGCCACAAAAAAAATTGAAAATTATATTTAACTCTGAAATCTCAAAACATTTTAACAGGTAATTGTTCAAAATATATATTAATATGTATGAAAATATGATTTCTACATACTTGGATACATTTTATAAAAGACAGGAAAAGAAACAACTTAATCCAAGATTAAACAATGCAACTGACAGAACCAATACTTGCTCAAGATTTTTTCAAGTTATCCAAGTATTACTTTATTCTCCAAAATAAGTAAAAAAAATATATTGTGCATTATTCTACATAATACATCCATTTATGCTTCTTTGGAAGTATTCTTTCTCCAACTCTTGACACTAGAATATATCAAAGGAAAAAAATAATAAATAACAACTTAAAATAAAAGACAAGCACTTTAGCCATATTGGAGGTATGCTCAAGTACAAGACCACAATCCATGAACAAAAAACCCAATCCCTAGTATCAGCACAGCAACAAACAAAAAAATTAGAATTTAATATAAAGTATTTTTTTTTTTTTTTTGCCAGTCCTGGGCTTGAGCTCAGGGCCTGAGCACTGTCCTTGGACTTTCTCAAGGCTAGAGCTCTACCACTTGAGCCTCAGCTCACTTCTGGCTTTTTTCTATGTATGTGGTACCGAGGAATCGAACCCGGGTTTTCATGCATGCTAGGCAAGCACTTTAACCACTAGGCCAGACTCCTGGCCCCTAATATAAAGTAATTTTTAAAACCAGTGCAAGTTCTACATGATATATTACTCTGAATGTCAGTATCCTAAATGAAATTTAATACAAATTAACTTGGCATATTTTGCTGGTGCAAAGAAGAAATTATATGTTTGGTATAATAAATCAGCTGGGATCAAGTGCATCATGTCTGCAATCCTTGCTGTAATCCTCCTGTAATCAGGAGGCTAAGATCTGAGGCTCAAGGTTCAAAGCCAGCTTAGACAGCAAACTCTCTGAGAATTCTGTCTCTAATTAATCACAGAAAAAGCTGGAACTGGTCCTAGAGCTCAAGTAGTACAGTGTTAGCTTTAAGTAAAAGGAGCTGAGGGACAGTACCCAGGTCCATAATTCAAGACCTAAGACTAGCAGAAAAAACAGAAAGAAAATTTTTTAAAAAGAAAGAAATCGTAGTAGGCAGAGTGATAAAAACAGGATGGAAAAATATCGATAGGAATACATGGTAAATGTATGGAAAGTTCACAATGAAATCCCTTCCTGTATACCAAATGCCACCTAATTTTAAAATTGTTATGAATTTTGTTTAATCTACCTCTTTCTACCTGCAATAAAAAATCTACCTTTTCGAAATAAAACTTACTTATTTGTGACTTAAAAATCTTGTGAGAGAGCTGGGATTTGGTCTAGTGGTAAAGTGCTTGTCTAGCATGCACGAAGACCCAGGATCAATTCCTCGGTCCCACATACATGGGGAAAAAAAAAAAAAAAAAAGCCAAAAGTGGTGCTGTGACTCACGTAGTAGAGCTCTAGTCTTGAGAAAACCTAAGGAAAGGGCTCAGGCCCTGAGCCCAAGCCCAGGACTGGCAAAAAAAGAAAAAAAAAAATCTTGTGAGAATTTTTAAGGGTATTCTAAAAGCAGAAAGGGGAAAATTTATTGGTGCAAATAATAATAAGCCAAATACCTCAATGAGATGTAAGCCAAGAAATGAAAATATATAACAAGTAACTTACAATTAAAGCTCCCATGCTCTTGGATTGGGAGAATTAACATTGTAGCAATGTGTGAATGCTGCCCAAAGCTCTCTACAAATGCAATACCCATCAATATTCCAACAACATTATTTAATAAATAGAAGAAGAAATCCAAGAATTCTTATAGAAGACCCCAAGTAGCAAAAACAATCCTTAGCAGGAAGAACAGTGCTGGAGGAATATCAGAACCAAACTTCAAACTCTATTATAAAGCTGTAGTTATGAAAACAGCTTAGGGGCCAGGAGTTTGGCCTAGTGGTAGAGTGCTTGCCTGGCATGCATGAAGACCCCGGTTCAATTCCTTGGTACCGCATACATAGAAAAAGCCAGAAATGGTGCTGTGGCTCAAGAGGCAGAGTGCTAGCCTTGAGGAAAAGGCCCAAGGGCAATGCTCAGGCCCTGAGTTCAAGCCCCAGGACTGGCAAAAAAAAAAAAGCTGCTTAGTACTGGCACAGGAACGGGCCTGAGAACCAATGAAATAGAACTGAAGACCCAGACATGATCCCACAGACTTATGGCCACCTAATCTTTGATAATGGAGCTAAATCATCAGATAGTTAATTTCAACAAATGATGCTAGCAGAATTGGCTATGCATATGAAAAAAACTGAAGCTATATCACTCTGCACCAGAATCAACTCCAAATGGATCAAAGACCTAAAGGTAAGAGCAGATACCCTGAAAATATTACAGAAAGGGATAGGGGATACACTAGCACTCCTTGGCACAGGTTGAAATGTCCTAAATAAAGACCCAGAAACAAAACAAATAAAAGACAGACTGGATAAATGGAATTGCATTAAACAGCAGAGCATGGCAAAGGACATAGCTAGCAAGATATATAGAAAGCTCACAGACTGGGAGATCTTCACTAGCTATATAACAGACAAGGGCTTTAGATCACAACTACACATAGACCTCAAAAAATTAACCCCCCCAATCAAAAAAAGGCCCAATAGCTATCTACACCTGACTATATAAAATGATGCTAATTGAAATGAACTCCAAGACACAAAAACAAGAGGTTTTTGTTGTTGATGATGTTGTTTTTCATGTACTGCATGAAGTTCTTTCTTTTTCCCCTTGATTGGTTTAGCTCCAGTTGTCACTGTTTTTGATTCTGGAACCCTGTGTTTTGTATATTCACTTATCTGATTTGGGGAAGAAAAGGGGAATAACAAAATGGTGGGATAAAGGACAAAGGGTAAACAAACACAACAGCGATACAAGACACTAGATTGGAATCCTTAAGATGAGTAGACTTACTTGGGATTTTCACTTCTTCAAATTATTAATGTCATATTCAGACATATATACGAATGAAGAATCAATTGACACCCCTACATAAAGCATAATTCATCAATTTTACTGGTTAGGGATACAATATTATGTCATCAAAATTATATTTTTATATTCATGTTAAAGCACAGTAAACCTATTCAAAGTTAATGATGTGTGTCATTTTGGACACTCTTTTTATTTTTTCCAGAATTAAAAAAAAAATTAATATATACTGTCTTATCAGCATTAACAATTTTTTTGGGGGGGGCAGTCCTGGGGCTTGAACTCAGGGGCTGGACACTGTCCTTAGGCTTTCTCAAGGCTAGCGCTCTACCTCTTGAGCCACAGCACCACCACTTCTGGCATTTTCTGTGAATGTAGTACTGAGGAATCAAACTCACAGCTCATGCATGCTAGGCAAGCATTCTATGATGAGGCTACACTCCCAGCTCCATTATTCACAATTTTTACATGAAAAATATTTTTTAAATTCCTAACATTTTAGTCAAAATCTACTCAAAACTGAAGAATGTATTTTCAGTTTCTGTGCATAAGTTAAAAAACAAAAAGACATGGGGCTGGGAGTTTGGCCTAGTGGTAAGAGTGCTTGCCTAGCATGCATGAAGACTCCTCAGCACCCCACATACATAGAGAAAGCCAGAAGTTAAGAAGTTGAGATCTGAGGAAGCCAATCTCAGCAGATAAGTCTGTAAAACTCTTCTTGACAATAAAATAATCAGAAAAAGGTCAGAAGTAAATCTGTGGCTCAAGTGGTAGAGCACTAACTATCCTTCAACACAAACAAGCCTGGGACAGCACCCAGGACCTAAGTTCAAGCCTGAGAATAGTAAGAATACAACTTGTACAGCTTTTGATTAATAAGAGAGTCTAGTAAACACCTAAGTGGCACAGAACTTTCACAATAGTGCATCTTTTCTTTATAACTAAAATGAAATGATGGAAAAAAGAATCTATGACCTGAAAACTAGTTCAATTACATGTTGTAAACTATATTCAAATCAGCAATCTTAATATATGCTAATAGAAAAAGAAACAGGAAAAAAGGAAGAGCAAATGTTAGTAAAGAAAGGCATAAAAGAGTAAGGCAGGGAGTAAAGAGAGAAAGAGGAGAGAGAGGGAAAGTCAAGTTAATTCTCCAATTTTTCCCTTAAGCCTAATAGCTAAAATAGTAAGTCTTTGATAACCTAAAACCCTAGCACCTCATTATTTTGGATAAAGAAAAGCATTAGCCAAAAATTTTCCCTACATCCAAATATCTCTCACATGTTGACTGACAGACTAGAAAAGTAGTTAAGGAACATGTACTCAAAAATGACAGGCTTAATGTACTCCAACTAGCCCACTGGCATCTAGCCTTAGAAAATTTCTATTTGCCAAGCCTAATGATTCAATTTTTCATCTCAATCCACTTTCTCCTAGTGCCAACAGTTGTGCACAAAGCCAAAGATAGTGTTTTCTCATTTATATACTGGAAAACATTTCATTTGCTTACATATCTTTATGATATTTTAAAGTAGTGAAAGAAAGTAAACAAAAATTATACATAAAAATTAAGACTTCAAGAATAAACATTAAGTAGGGTAATCATAACAGTAAAAGAAAAGCACAGAATTTGATAGTAAAGGGACTGAGAGCATGGCCTAGTGGTAGAATGCTTGCCTAGAATTCATGAAGCCCAGGATTCAGTTCCTCAGTACTACATACACAGAAGAAAAAGAAAAAGGAAAAAAAAAGCCACAAATGATGCTATGGCTCAAGTGGTAGAACACTAGCCTTGAGAAAAACCCAAGGACAGTGTCCAGGCCCTGAGATTAAAAACTATGTCAACTTCTTCCTGAAGTCTTTTTGACATTCAGGAATCTCCTACAATCACTTGATGAATGCCTAGAATGTGTGAACTTATTGGGGCTGGGAGTTTGGCCTAGTGGTAAGAGTGTTTGACTAGCATATACAAAGACCCAGGTCCAATTCCTCAGTACTACATACACAGAAAAAGCTGGAAGTGGTGCTATGGCTAAAGAGTTAGCGTTCTAGCCTTGGGGGAGGGGGGAAAGCCCCAGGACTGGCCAAAAAAAAAAGAAAAAAATGTGTGAACTTATTTTCATATTAAAAAAAAAAAGGTCGTCTGGTGTGGTGGCTCACACCTGTAATCCTAGCTACTCAGGAGGCTGAGATCTGAGTATCACTGTTCCAAGCCAGACGAGGCAAAAAAGTCCATGAGACTCTTCTCTGTAGTCAACTCTTCAAAAAAAAGCTAGAAGTGGCACTGTGACTATGATTCAAGGTAGAGTGCTAGCCTTCAGCACAGAGAGACTCAGGCACAGCTCCTAGGCCCTGAGTTCAAGCTTCATGAGTGACAAAAAAAAAAGAAGAAGGAAAGAAAGAAGGGAAGAAAGAAAAAAGAAGAAAAAACGTAATCAGATAATTAAATCTGCAAAAAAAGTGAATGCATTACAAAGAAAAATCATTGTATATTATGTAACTCACTGCATTGTCTACTTACTAAAGTATATGTGGTAAGACAATTACACACATACATATATTCACATGTACATAAATATATATACAAATATACATATATATTGTTTACTACTCTTTGTAAATAACAGAATTAATTTATATTCCATATCAGTAAAAATGCCAGTAAAAGGCCGGGAGTTTGGCCTCGTGGTTAAAGTGCTTGCCTAGCATGCATGAAGACCCGGGTTCGAGTCCTTGGTACCACATACATACAAAAAAGCCAGAAGTGGTGCTGAAGCTCAAGTGGTAGAGCTCTAGCCTTCAGAAAGTCCAAGGACAGTGCTCAGGCCCTGAGCTCAAGCCCAGGACTGGCAAAAAAAAAAAAAAAATGCCAGTAAAAGTGTATTCTTACATTGAGATTTTGTTTGTTAAGTCACTAATATTTTTAATTATACTAGCTCAAACAGTACCTCAACAAAATAAAGCTAATTTTATTAATGGTAAAAATATTCAAGTCAACATAATTCTAACAGGAACAAACATTCTAGTCGGTTAGAAATTCATGCTATTAAATTATTCTCATGAATACTCTGAGTACATTAATGACCTCATTAAAACAATAACTAAATTATGCATATTTAAACTATTTTAAGCTTCTATACAGCTTCTTTTTTAAAGTATATTTCCACAATAGTTGAAGAAGTACGCTTATATCCAATTATCCACCAGAAAACCAGAAGTGGAGCCACCAGCTGTGGCTCAAAGTGGTAGAGCATCAGCTTTGAACAAAAGAGCTCAGAGACAGGCCCCAAGCTGAAGCCCCACAACTGACCAGTAAATTTTTTTAAAAGAAGGTGAGCAATTTCACTGCAGAATTCTACAAGACTTTTAAAGATGAAGTAATACCTATACTCTTGAAACTCTTCTCAGAAATAAAAGCAGAAGGAACAATATCAAATTCATTTTAAGCTAATATTACACTCATCCCCAAACCAGCCAAAGACCCAACAAAAAAAGAGAACTATAGACCTATCTCTCTAACGAACATAGACACAAAACTCAATAAAATACTAGCCAACAGAATACAGAAACAAATTTTAAAAATTATACACTACAATCAAGTAGGCTTCATCCCACAGATGCAAGGCTGGTTTAACATTCACAAATCAATTAATATAATACATCGTATCAATAGAGCTAAGGATAAGAATCATGTGATAATTACTGTGGATGTGGAGAAGGCATGTGACAAAATACAACATCCATTCACGTTGAAAAAACTAGAAAAAATAGTACATTGCTTAAAATAATTAAAGCCATATATGACAAACCTACAACCAGTATTATACTAAATAGAGAAAGACTAGAACCATTTACCTTAAAATCAGGAACTAGACAGGGATGCCCACTCTCTCCACTTCTCTTCAATAGAGCGCTGGAACCCTTAGCCAGAGCAAAAAGGCAAAAGGAGGACATCTAAGGGATCCACATAGGGAAAGAAGAAATTAAACTATCCCTATTCACAGATGACATGATCCTCTACCTAAGTGACCCAATAGGCTCCACTCCCAAACTCCTAGAATTAATAAATCACTTTAGCAAAGTGGCAGGATACAAAATTAACCTGCAGAAGTCAGTAGCCTTCTTGTACACCAACAATACGCAAACAGAAGACCAAATCAAAAAAATGATCCCATTTGCAACAGCCCCCAAAAGAAAAAAATACTTAGGAATTAACTTAAACCAAAGATGTAAAGGAATTATTTAATGAAAACTATAAAAGCCTAACGAAAGAAATTAAAGAGGACACTGGGAAATGGAAAGACATCCCATGCTTATGGGTAGGAAGAATCAATATAGTGAAAATGGCCCTACTGCCAAAATTGATATACAAATTCAAT
The DNA here is from genome assembly GCF_031878675.1 of Megascapheus bottae. Taxonomy (NCBI): domain Eukaryota; kingdom Metazoa; phylum Chordata; class Mammalia; order Rodentia; family Geomyidae; genus Megascapheus; species Megascapheus bottae. The sequence continues at coordinate 18,618,825 of NC_143512.1, read as the reverse complement.
GCAATCCCCATCAAAATCCCAAAGACATTATTTACTGAAAAAGAAGATACAATCCAAAGATTCATATGGAACAAGAAAAGACCTAGAATAGACAAAACAATTCTAGGAAAAAAGAGCAATGCAGGTGGTATTACAATACCAGACTTCAAACTCCAATATAGAGCCACATTAACAGAAACAGCATGGTATTGGCACAAAAATAGACCAGAAGATCAATGGAACAGAATAGAAGATCCAGAAATAAAACCACATACCTATAATCAACTTATATTTGACAAAGGAGCCAAAGATATACAGTGGAACAAACACAGCCTATTCAATTATTAGTGATGGTAAAACTGGGCAGCCACATGCAGAAAACTAAAAATTAAGCTTAGCCTTTCACCATGCACAAGCATTAACTCAAAATGGATCGATGTCACACCGGAAACCTTGAAACTGCTACACAACAGAGTTGGAGAGACTCATAGGCACAAGCAAAAAATTCCTGAAGGGAATTCCAGGGTCACAACAAATTGGAGAGAGACTCGATAAATGGGACTACCTAAAAATAAAGTTTCCACACAGATAAAAGCATAGCTACTAAAGTACAAAGACAGCCAACCAACTGGGAAAAGATATTTACCAATAATACATCAGACAAATGCTTAATATCCAGTATCTACAGGGAACTCAAGAAACTAATCCCCCTCAAACCCAACAAAACATTCACTAAATGGGCAAAGGAACTAAAAAGAGACTTATCAAAAGAAGAGGTTAAAATGGCAGAAAAGCATCTGAGAAAATGTTCATCATCCATGGTCATAAAGGAAATGCAAATAAAAAAACCACCTCACCCCAATAAGAATGGCCAAGATTTTGAACTCAGTGACAGATGTTAGCGGAGTTGTGGAGAAAAAAGAACCCTACTGCATTGCCAGTGGGATTGAAAGCAAGTTCAGCCACTCTGGAAAGCAGTGTGGAGGTTTCTTAAAGAATTGAAAACAGACTTTCCCTACGATCCTGCCATATCATTCCTAGGCATCTATCCTGAACATCATAACCCAGGATACGATAAGGACAACTGCTCAGTTATGTTCATCTCTGCACTATTCACAATAGCCAGGTGATGGAAACAATCCAGATGCCCTACTGCAGATGAATGGATACAAATAATGTAATATATATATATATGTATATATATATATATATATATATACACAACGGAATTCTACATAGCCAACAGACAAGATAAAATAATGGCACTTGCAGGGAAGTGGATGAATCTAGAGTGAATCATGTTGAGTGAGACAAATCAAGACCAAAGGAACAAAAGGCGCACGGTATCCTTAACATGTGGCTATTAGATCCAAACAGTATAAGAGCAAGGACTCAATATTTGCATACCCAATGCTACGGACATGGTATTGGAAATACAAACACAACTACAGAGATATAAAAATTTATGACTCTATAGACATAATGTTTTATTACATAGATTAATATGTAGACATACAAACCCTTAGCCTAATTTTAATTATGTTCTAAAATCTAAGTGCCAGTGATTGTATATAGACTCCCTTCTTGAATACTTGTTTGTTAAATACGTCATTTGAAATATGATATAAAAATCAATGTTAATAAATTCTTTAATAAAAAAAGGAAGTGAGCAGGGAAGTGGGTAGAAGAGATGTGTTTGGTCTGGGTACATTGTATTTATGGAAATATCACAATGAAATTCTAATAAAATATTTTAAGTCAGTACATATATATATATATGTTTCAAGAATGTGATCAAACTTCATATTTGCTGAAATTTCATGCTGTAGTACTTACAATATTGAAGCAAGGTGCTAGTGACTCACAATTTTAATCCAAACTACTCAAGAGGCTGAGATCTGAGTATCATGGTTTCAAGCTAGCCTTGGCAGGAGAGCCCCCAAAATGCTGCAAGTAAAGCTGTAGCTCAAGCAGTAGAGCAATAGTCTTCAGCAAAAAAATAATCTCAAGAGCTGGTCATGGTGGCTCATGCCTGCAATCTTAGCTACTCAGGAGGCTGAAGACCTTATCTCGGTTTAAAGCCAGCTCAGGCACTAGAGACTGTGATACTCTTATCTCCAAATAACTAACTAGAAAAGCAGAAGTGGGGCTGTGGCTCAAGGGGTAGGGTGTTAGCCTTGAGCTGAAGAGCTCAGGGAGAGTGCCCAGGCCCAGAGCCCAAGCCACACCATCCACAAAAAAATCATATTAAGTGAAGTAAACCAGACCCAAAGGAACATAGGCTCCATGCTTTCTTCATTTATAATAACTAGTACATATATAGGACTCTCATAACAGAGGATCACAATAGCTCAAAAGCTAGGAACATATGGTCATATAGGATGAGACTAAACAAAATGAATCCTAGCATATGGAAAAAAAGTTTATCTTTGTGATTGTTGTTCTTAATGTACTTTTATTTTCTTTTTTTCCCCTTATGGTTAATATCATGTAGTTACTGTATCTGACTTTGTTATCTGGTATATTGTGTATACGTTTATTTGTTAAACAGGGAAAGTGGAAAACAAGATAATTGGGAGGGGTGGGGGTGGGTAATGGAGAAAAAAACATGAGAAGGGGTATCAAGTGAGAGAAGTAATGCACCTACTACCTGATGAATATAACTGTAACCTCTCTATACATTACCCCAACAATAAAATAAAAAAATAAAAATAATCTCAAGGATAGTGCCCAAGCCATGAGTTCAAGCCCCCAGACCAGCATGGACACACACACAATTTATACACTTAACACTTCACAATTCCCTTATATGGTACCATGATAACCAAAATATTGAATACAGAGAGAAAAGTAGTCCAGACATTTTCTCCTACTACTCATCCTATTAAAATGTTACTATTATAATAACCCCAACTCAGAAACATTCCATTATTTTCCTACTGCCTGTTTTATTTTTTTTATTTCCTCAAAAGTGAAATAATGTTTCTTTTAGGGCTTGAATATGAAATGTTCTCCACAGGCTCATATGTTAAATATCTGATCACTAGCTGTTAATGCTATTTTGAGAGATGGTGGACACGTCAGGAGATTGGGCCAAGCTGGAGGAAATAGGTTATTGGGGACATGAAAGTTTATTTTATCTCTGCTCCACCTTCTGTTTCCTGGCAACCTATGAAATGAACAATTTTACTCCTTCACGTTCTTCTGTCATTATATTCAGCCTCACCACAGTCTCCAAACAACAGAGCTAAGTAACCATGGGCCGAAATCATGAAGCAAAATAAATCTGTCCTCCTTTTAACAGTGACAAAAAGCTAGCATAATCCTGAAATAAAAATCATTCCTGAGGCCAGGAGTTTGGCCCTAGTGGCAGAGTGCTTGCTGAGCACCCAAAAAGACCTGGGTTCAATTCCACATATACATGGAAAAAGCCAGAAATGGTACTGTGACTCAAATGGTAGAGCTCAAGCCTTGAGAAAGTCCAAGGACAGCACTCAGGCCCTCAGATCAAGCCCCAGGACTGGCAAAAAAAAAAAATTAAAAAATAAAAAGCCTAGATCATAACAATAGTATAATACTATAATTCCTTTAGGTTCCAGTTCGAATTTCATCATTTGTAGGATTATCTGATTTCTCCTTTATTCTACACACACACTTTTTACGACTGTTGTTCTCATGGAACTTATTTCTAAGCCAAGAATTCTTAAGTTTATCAACCTACTTTTTATCTAATTCCCTAAGCATTTCATAGTGCCTGGCACAATGTAGTGTTCAAATATTAACTGAAGTGACTGACTAGTCAAAACAAGTGTTAAAAAAAAAAAAAAGAGTGGGGCCGGGAGTTTGGCCTAGTGGTTAAAGTGCTTGCCTAGCATGCATGAAGACCTGGGTTCGATTCCTTGGTACCACATACATAGAAAAAAGCCGGAAGTGGTGCTGAGGCTCAAGTGGTAGAGCTCTAGCCTTGAGAAAGTCCAAGGACAGTGCTCAGGCCCTGAGCTCAAGCCCAGGACTGGCAAAAAAAAAAAAAAGAGCTATCAGTTTGCGTGACCCTACTGGACAAAAATGCAGTAATAATAGAAACTAAACCCAAATATAACAAATGTAAATACTGTTTATAAAAAAGTTGTACAAATGGTGCAATTCTGCCACTACAATATGTTCATATCTGTACAAGATTAGGATCAATAATAAACAAGATCCACAAGACATCTTCTGTTTCATAATTTGACCCTTTCTCCTAAAAGTTTTAGATATATTTATATTACTACTCTCAGGGTCCTCTGAAATAAATTTACCATACTAGCAAAAACATATATCCATGTAATTAAATTTTTCCCTTGATGTTTCCTTGCACCTGTTTCTAAGTGTGTTAAAAGGGATAATGTCTGTTGGAAGTTTCTGATTAGTTCAATCCTATGTAGATCAGCACCAGCCCTAATGTAACCATGCAGGCAGAAGGGCAAAAGACAAAGATCTAATAATCTTAACAGATTTTAGAATCTTCTCTTTAGCACTTGTTGATATTTAATCTCTCTAGACCTCAATTTCCTCATACTTAACGAAGGGGTTAAAAACAACCACATTAAATATTGTTAGAAAAAATATCACAGTGTCAATACTTTAAAATATTTAACAAGAGATAACTATGAGATATGTTTAGATGAGAACAAAATGTGGACATATACATGCTATGGCCTCATAATATTAACAACCCCCTGAAAAAATTCATATGAGAAAATCATTAACTTCCAGATTGCAGAAATTAGGAGTTATGGCCTTTGTGACAAAATTAGATCATGAGGGTAGAACCTTAATAAAAACAATTAGTACCTTTCAGGCCCAACATATGAGGAGATAGTTAAAAAAGCACCTATAATCTAAATACCACGTAAGTGTTTTCCTTAATATTTGAGAAATTTATACTACTTCATAGCCACATGCTACATACACATGCCTGAAAGTTATTTGCAAAATAAAGCATTAAGGGCCGGGAGTTTTGCCTAGTGGTAGAGTGCTTGCCTAGAATGCACGAAGACCAGGGTTCAATTCCTTGGTACCACATATACATAGAAAAAGCCAGAAATGGTGCTGAGGCTCAAGTGGTAGAGCTCTAGCCTTGAGAAAGTCCAAGGACAGTGCTCAGACCCTGAGCTCAAGCCCAGGACTGGGAAAGAAAGAAAGAAAGAAAGAAAGAAAGAAAGAAAGAAAGAAAGAGAGAGAGAGAGAGAGAGAGAGAGAGAGGGAGGGAGGGAGGGAGGGAGGGAGGGAGGGAGGGAGGGAGGGAGGGAGGGAGGGAGGGAGGGAGGGAGGGAGGGAGGAAAGAAAGAAAGAAAGAAAGAAAGAAAGAAAGAAAGAAAGAAAGAAAGAAAGAAAGAAAGAAAGAAAGAAAGGGAAAGGGAAAGGAGAGGAGAGGAGAGGAGAGGAGAGGAAAGGAAAGGAAAGGAAAGGAAAGGAAGAAAGACAGACAGAAAGAAAGACAGAAAGACAGCAGACAGACAGACAGACAGACAGCAAGAAAGAAAGCAGGCAGGCAGGCAAGCAAGCAAGCAAGCATTAAAATACCAGTACTTAAGACATCAGGCTATGTATCAAATGACATGTAATTTGTCTTACTATATCACTTTAAAACAAAATAAAATGCCAATGAAAACAGGAGCCAGTGATTCATACCTATGATCCTGCCTACTCAGAAAACTGACGAAAGATGAGAGACTCCAAATCCAATTAACCAGCCCAAAAGGCTAAACTAGAGGTATGGTTCAAACTGAGTAAGTGTGCAAAGTGTCAAGTTCAATTCCCACTTCCAGCACAGAATAAATTTAATTAAAAAGAAAATAGTGGGGCCAGGAGTTTGGCCTAGTGGTGGAGTGCTCACTTAGCATGCACTAAGACCCATGTTCGATTCCTTGGTACCACATACATAGAAAAATGTCAGAAGTGGTGCTGTGGCTCAAGTGGTAGAGCTCTAGTCTTGAGAAAGCCCAAAGACAGTGCTCAGGCCCTGAGTTTAAGGCCCAGTAGTTTCCAGATCCTTAATAGCTAGCTATACAACTGCTATGATTTGAACATGAACCCCAAAACATTTTGGGAGACACACATTACAAGTTCAATCCCAATGCACCAATACTAAGAGGTTAGGCCTAATAAGAGGTGATTACATCATTAGGCTTTGCCTTCATTAATGAGAAAATACTGAGAGTAGATTTATTATAAAAACCAATTGGACTTCCTACTTGCTTTCCACATCTGCTGCCCACCCACCTACCATCTCTATTTCCCTCACCTGTTCCAAGGAACAGCACAGTAACTCTAGTTCGAATCAGATGATGACGTAAGGTTCTCAGATATCCTAGCCTCCAGACCAACAAGCCTAATATGTCTCTGTTGTTTATAAACTATCCAGTCACAAGTATTCTTCATAGCAGCAGAAAATGGACTAAAACAGGACTTAAGATGCATTAAAAGTATCTTTGTGAGCCAAAAGCAAACACGAGAAGAGAGGCAGATGTACACAATATGAAAGACTCACTAAACCAGGCCGCAGTTGCCATACCTGTAATCCTAGCTACTCAGGAGGCTGAGATCTGAGGATCAAGGTTCAGAGCCAGCCCAGGAACAAAAGGACCTGAGACTCTTATCTCCAATTAACCTCTAGAAAATGGGAAGTAAGGCTTGGCCAGAGTTCAAACTCCATGACCTACACACACACACACACACACACACACACACACACACACTCTCTCAGATGCTTGTTTCATCAAAAATGACTAGAATAGAAACATTCTTGGTTTTGTTTTTTTAGAAGATTCTATTTGTAAGATCTCAAATCTTGGCTTCACCGTAATTCACCTGTCACATCATTGTCCTTATTTTCCACATATAAATTTATCTTTTTCTAATGGCACAGGAATCGTTTCCTTATTCTAAAGTTTATTCTACTTACAGGGTTACAAATAAGAATATCCAGTTATCTTGCTATATCATATATTTCAAAGTCCAACTTGCAACAATCTACCTACAGCTATATGATTTGAAAAAGAAATTTTCTCCATATCTAAGGAACAAAAATTAAAAACCAAGTATAATATCAGCAAAAACTAGATAAGCACTGTATATTTAGAGTTATACCAAAGACACATAAAGGTAAGCCACTGGAATATACAAAGGCAATGCTGCCATCTAAAGGCCAACATAAAATACAAAAGGATATCTACTCAAACATTGTCAATGTCTAAAAAAACCGAATTAGCCTATTTTGAATCAATAGTTTATCATTTAAAAACCACTATGCTGGCCGGGAGTTTGGCCTAGTGGTTAAAGTGCTTGCCTAAAAAAAAACAAAAAAACACTATGCTATGATTTCTTTCTGACTATACAGTAAAGCTCTACTACTCCTTTTAAGAAGACTTAGTTAATTAAGAGTGTAAATTGTTTGTCTAATTAGGAATATTTGTCAATGCACAATAGGTAAAATTCTACTAGTATCCTTTCTGACTATTCTCGGAATACCTCAGTAACTAATATAAAAAAAAAAAAAATATATATATATATATATATGTATGTATGTATGTATGTCAGTGGCTCATGTCTGTAATCCTAGTTCCTCAGGAGACTAAGATCTGAGAATCAGTTCAAAGCCAGCCCATGCATTAAAGTCCATGAGACTCTTATCTCCAATTAACCACCAGAAAACCAGAAGTGGTGCTGTAGATCAAAGATCAAAGTGGTAGAACACTAGCCTTTAGCTACAGAGCTCAGGGATAGCACCTAGGCCCAGTGGTCAAGCCCCACGAACGACCAAAAAAAAAAATCATTTATTTATATACATATATAAATGTACAAATATATGTTATCAAAATAACAAAATCTGGTATTGTCAGATATCTGGGTAATTTCTTTTTTTTCTAGTCCTGGGGCTTGAACTCAGAGCCTGAGCACTGTCCTTTGGTTTTCTCAAGTCTATACCCTTGAGCCACAGCACCACTTTTGGCTTTTCCTGTATACATGGTACTGAAGAATCGAACCCAGGTCTTCATGAATGCCAGGCAAGCACTCTATCACTAGGCCACGCTCCCGGCCTGACTTTTGGCTTTTTCTGTGTATGTGGTACCAAGGAATTGAACCCAGGGCTTCATGCATGCTAGGCAAGCACTCTATCAGTAACCCACACTCCCAGCCCAGTTCTGAGTAATTTAAATATTTTTTTATTTCACTTATTTTTAAATTAAAGTCCCATGAGTAGTTAGTTCAACAACTCAATTATCCAACAGAGTATTGTTGTAAACATCTTTGAACTTTAAATGGAAAGAAAACATAAAATTGTCTTTCCTTTAACTTTTAGTGAAATTATTTTCAATTGCCAATAAAATAAAAAAGTTAAGGACTAAAACTAAATCCAGAATAAATTTCCTCAGAGTTAAGTACATGTTAATTATGATCTCTCTCTCTCCCTCTCCCTCTCCCTCCCCCTCCCCCTTCCCCTCCCCCCCCCCTCTCTCTCTAGGGCTTGAACACTGTCTTTGAGATTTTTTTTGCTCAGCATTAGCAGTCCACTACTGAGCCACAGCTCCACTTCCAACATTTTGGTGGTTAACTGCAGATATAAGTATCACTAACTTTCCTGCACTACACCTGGGTTCAAACCATGCATGATCCTAAGCTCTCAGACTCCTGAGTAGGAAGGATTACAGGAATCAGAATCACTGGCACCTGGCTCTATGATAACTTTCTCCCCTCTTTCCCCACCCCTCCCACATCAGTCCTGGGGCTTGAACTTGGGGCCTAGGCACTGCCCTTAAGCCTCTTTGTGCTCAAGGCTAGCACTGTACCACTTGAGCCACAGTGTCACTTCCCATTTTTTCCTGAGTAGTTTATTCGAGATGAAAGTCTTGCTTCGAACAGCAATCCTCTGATCTCAGCCTCCTGCGTAGCTAGGATTATAGGCATGAGCCACCAATGCCAAGCTCAAGACAATTTTTTAACATACCACAATATTAGAGAAAAACTAATGTGAAAATAAAGAACTTTCCAACATAAGCAGATATTACTATTGCAAAACTAATAGCTGAAATTTGTTTTTGTTTTTGTAATATATTTTATTGTAATTAATAGAAGGGTGACATTATATTCACCAGAAAGAAGGTACACTACTTCACAAACATTGCTACCCTTTCTCATGTTTTTGTTCCTATTTCCCTCCCCCCATCCTCTCCCTTCATCTTGTTTTCCCCTCTTCCCTATCCTATTTCAAATAAACATATATACAATATATCAGATAACAAGGTAAGATACTATAACAATGTGAGATAACCAAGGGACAGCAAGCAAAAGAGATGAGAAATAACATAATACATTAAGAACAACAATCACACATTATATGGCTCTTGTTTCTATATCCTGGAGGTCCTCCTTTTAGCTGAAATTTTTTTACTGTATTAATAAAAACAAATTTTTGCATTTACACAGAAAGAAATATCAAAATTACAAATATCACTCCTTACTGACCAGAAAATAATTCTTAAGTTATGATTACTGACTTTTAGGCTATTTTGAATTTTACTGAAACCAACAACAAATATAGCTGTTAACCTAAAAACTGTTAGTAGTTTAGTATCTCTCTCATTATACTAGCAACTGGAAGATACCATGTCATTTAATCTTAAAACTATATAACCCCCCCACACCCACATCCCTCCCCGAAACCAAGAGACAAATATCAACAACACTATTAGCAAATAAGGTTTGCAGAACTTAAGGTATCTCTCAGTTCAAAATACAAGTGAAGAAATGTAAGAGATAAAAATGTAGTCTCTCTGGCCCAAAAGATCTAATTCTCATTACAAGATCATATACTTTCAAATAATTATATTTATATTAAATGTAAAGAGAACTATCAAGTCCCGGGTTTGATTCCTCGGTACCATATACATAGAAAAAGCTGGAAGTGGTGATATGGCTCAGGTGGTAGAGCTCTAGCCTTGAGAAAGGCCAAGGACAGTGCTCAGGCCCTGAGCTCAAGCCCAGTACTGGCAAAAAAATAAAAATAAAAATAAAATAATAAAAAACAAACTGAAGACCTTGAGAATATTAGGCAGAACTTCTCCCAACTTTAGCTATTCTCCAAACTCTTAAAATCTTTCAGGAATAGTATCTCATGAAAAGTGCTCATACTTTTTAAAGTCTTTCAAAATTTAAGTTTATATATAAGGATCAATTAGGTATCAAATTTTATAAACTAGGAAGAGCAACAAGACCTACGTAATTTTGAAATACAATGTAATAACAAACAAGTCTTCCTTCTCAATATGCCATATATTCATAACTAACCTAATTATACTATTATTCAATATTGGAAACTCCTACTAATGCCTTCCTAGTAGCATTATTTTTTTATTAATCTATATGATATACCTATCACAAAATAAGACAGCTTGCAATATTATTGAGTCACAAAAAACAACTAGGCTCTAAGATAGACTACAACATAGCTGAATCCTTGAAAATATAATAGAAAATGTCAGCATAACATATCACATATTGTATGATTCTATTTGTATAAAATATTTAGAATACTATAAATTGTAAAAAGTAAATTAGCAATTTCCAGGTGCTACAATGGGGCAAGAAAGGAAATGGGAAAGGCTTGTTTATTGGGCAGAGAAGATAACAAAAATGTTTTAGAATTAAATAGAACTAGATAAAAATAGATATTGGTGTCAAACCCAGTGAACCATCTATTTCTAAAATTACCTTCCAATAAAAGAAAAATGATTTAAATAATTAAACACATTTAATGTGCCTGTGTTATTTGTGGATGTGCTTACAATACAAAATGTGTATAATTATAGAAATTACTATATTTACTGGGCACAGTGGATCAAAACTGTAATCTCAGCTACTCAGGATGCTGAGATCTGAGGATCAAGGTTCAAAGTCAGCCCTGAGACTCTTATCTCCAATTAACCTTTAGAAAATGGGAAGTAGGGCTTGGCTCAAGGACACGGTGGTAGCCTTGACCTGAAGAGCTCAGGGACAACATACAGGCACAGGAGTAGGGCAGTAGCCTTGAGCTAAAGAGCTCAAGGACAGTGCCAAGACCGAGTTTAAGCCCCATGACCCACCAAAAACAAAAAAAAATTACTATATTTACAAGTACACAATTTTCTGGGTATTAAAATTTTCAAACTACCTAGAATTGGCAAGTTTCTAATCAATTATATTCAATTTCAAAAATAATAGTTTTGAAAAGATTTTTGCTTTTTGTTAAATATCATTTGCCTCTCAAGTGCTAAAAAGAATTTCTGAAGAATATTTACTAAGTTTAAGTAATTCAGAGATTTCAAGCAAAATAAACAGAATATACATGAAATCATATACTTACTAATTTGTTTTCCTGCATGTATATCCTTTGTAGTTTCAGGCAGCCTTTAGCTATGACAATCATTCCTTCATCTGAGATCTTGTAACACTGGCCAAAATGAATATCTTTGAGCTCTCTGCATTTTGAACCCAGCTGTAAACAAAGAGAAATGGATAAATGTCCGGAGAATAACAAAGATAACATATTGCTAGTGAAGCTTTTGTATAATGATTGAAAATAATCATGCCACAGTTAAATAAGTATCTATAATTTATTTTAAAATAAGAATATAAGCAATGTACAATATAAACAGTACTGAAAAATCCTTCCCACATTCTAACCTATCTTCCTGATTCATTAGCCTTGTATATTTCTATTAAAGTATACAGATTCCTTACAAATTTAAATTTATGTCTTTATTTCCTTGATTTTTAACAGTTGAAGAAGGAAATAAGAGGAGGAAACAATGTATAGATTTAAGTTACGGAACATTTATAAAGGTAAATATTATACAGCCATTAAAATTATATTCATCTGGGGATGGAAATTTGGCTTAGTAAAAGAGTGCTAGCCTAGCATGCATGAAGCCCTGGGTTAGATTTATCAGTACCACATCAACAGAAAAAGCCAGAAGTAGCACTATGTCTCAAGTGGTAGAGTGTCAGCCCTGAGTAAAAGAGGCTCAGGAACAGTGCACAGACCCTGAGTTCAAGCCCCAGAAAGGGCATGAATATATGTCTGTGTGTATATATATTAAACATTAATTTACAAAATATATAGCTTGGTAGCCAGAAGTATGGTATAGTGGTAGAGTGTTTGTCTAGCATGCACAAAGATCCAGGTTCAATTCCTCGGTACCACATAAACAGAAAAAGCCAGAAGTGGTGCTCTGGCTCAAGGAGTAGAGCACTAGCCTTGAGAAAGCCCAAAGTCAGTGCCCAGGCCCTAGATAGATAGATAGATAGATAGATAGATAGATAGATAGATCGATAGATGGATAAAGATTGTTTGTTTTGCTGGGTGCCAGTAGCTCAACAATATAATCCTAACTACTCAGAAGGCGGAGATCTAAGGGTCAGAGTTCAAAGCCAGGATGGCAGGGAAGTCTATGAGATTCTTATCTTCAGTTCACCACTAAAAAGCTAGAACTGCAGCTGTAGCTCAAGTGATAGTGTTAGCCTTGAGCAAGAAGATCAGACTATTCAAGCACTGAGCTCAAACCCTGTACTAGCATAAATATATGTATATGGATGTTTTTAAAACATAATTCCTTTTTCTTAAGAAATATGTATTTTAATACATATGCATGTATGAGAAAAAGAGACTGAAAGTATACTTGGTGCTAACAATTATCACTTTGATTAGGGACGGAGTCTGAATCGTTTCTCCTTCTGCATATCAATCTTCTGTTTTTTGTTCCTTTTCCTTTTGCCAATCCTGGGGCTTGAACTCAGGGTCTAAGTGTGCTGTCTCTGAGTTTCTTTCGCTTAAAGCAGCATTCTATCACTTAAGTCACACACTTCTGGCTTTTTCTGTTTATGTGGTACTGAGGAATGGGAACCAGGGTTTTATGTATGCTAGGCAAACAACTCTAGCACTAAGCCACCTTCCCAGCCCTGCTCAATCTCTCTTTCTTTTAATGGTATTATATTTAAAAATAAAGAGCCTTAACATTTTCTGTCACTTGAGCCACACCCTTAGCTCTTCTTGTTTTATTTTTTATAATAAAGTCTCATAAACATGTGAGACTGGCTGTCTCAGATGTCCAAGGCTGGCCTGGACAGTAGGATGACTGGCACACTGTCACCTTACCTAGCTTAAGTTAAGTCCTCACCTTCCAATGAAAGAAATCAGTGACCAAGTTAATGTTAGTTATAAAAACACAGATAAGGCCAGGAGTTTGGCCTAGTGGTAAAGTACTTGCCTAGCATGCATGAAGACCCAGGTTTGATTCCTTGGTACCACATACATTAAAAAAAAGCCAAAAATAGTGCTGTGGCTTATGTGGTAGAGCGCTAGCCTTGAGAGAAAGCCCAAGGACAGTGCTCAGGCCCTGAGTTTAAGGCTCAGGACTGGCAAAAAAAAAAAAAAAGAAAAAGAAAAAAGAAAAAAAAGTTTGTCCTGGAGAAAGTTGATTTAGGCTAATTCGTAGCCTCTCCACTCATTAGTTATTCTTAACAAAGGAAACATGTTTAGTTCATCTTCCCCTTGGTAACAAATTGTACATGGTGAACAATTAGACTTCATTTCTTCCATAATTGGAACTACCCTGTTGTTCTCTCTTGGCCAATGACTAAGTCAGCTGGATAATCTAGAGTCAAGTTAATAAGCCCATTTAGTTATACTAGTAAGCAACATTCTCTTTCTTAGGGGTTTCTAGGCAATAAAGTTCATATTTCAGCAAGACACTGGTGGCTTGTACCTATAATCCTAGCTACACAAGAGGCTGAGATCTGAGGATCATAGTTTCATGCCAGACTCTGCTGGAAATTTTGTGGGACTCATCTCCAATTAACTGGAAGTGGCACTCTGGCTCAAAGTGGTAGAGTGCTAGCCTTGAGCAAAAAAGAGTTCAGGGACAATACCCAAAGACCCAAGTTGAAGCTCCATGACCAACCAAAAGAAAACCAAAAAACAGTTCATATTTCTCTCTTATATCACTATGTGATGTACACTAACACACATGCACTGTACTGGTGTTTGAACCTAGGGCTCTTGCTTGGCTTTTTCATTCAAGGCTGGTACTCTAGCACTTGAGCCACACCTCCACTTCTGGCTTTTTCCTAGTTAATGGGAGTCTCAGACCTCAGACTCTTTATTTACTTGTCTTATTTATCAATGTCATCAGATCCTGGGCAATGAAGGACATACACCTTAAGATCTCAACATTTACCACACTTCCAAGAAACATTAAAAAGCACATAATAAATAAATAAATAGTATACAACATGATCTATATAGAGGAGAGACTGAGGTTCTGATGGAGAATAGGGCATCAAAAAATTGTTTAAAAAAAAAAAAAAGCCAGGTGCATGGCTCACATCTATAATCCTAGCTACTCAGGAGGCTAGGATCTGAGGATTGCAGTTCAAAGCCAGCCCGGGCACTAAAGTCCTTAAGACTCTTATCTCCAATTAACCACTAGAAAACTGGAAGTAGGGCTCTGGCTCAAGATATAAGTTGGTAGCTTTGAGCTGAAAAGCTCAGAGACAAGGCCCAGGTGCAGGGATAGCCTTGAACTGAGAACTCAAAGATAGCACCCAGGCCTAGAGTTCAAGCCCCAGAACCAAAAATAAAAAATAACATTGTAAAAAAAAAATTATCTTGCTAAGACATGTAAATTGCACTGCTACAGAAATTGTTTTTCATACTGACAAGGTCAGATGGCTAGCTAGTCATACAAAGCAAATTATCACATGGATCACTGCTGTAGACATTATCACCATGTGAGGTTCACTCTAATTTTTAGAGAAAAAAAGCTATTTTAATTAGCCACTGCTGAGCGTAAATATCATTTAATTTCACTGAGAAAAACTGATGTCCTATTTTGGACAATATCAGTGATAAAAAGGACTTATCTTAATTACCATTATTTCATCCATAAATGTCAGGACACCCTGGAACTATTTCTTCATTTCAATATTTATCAAGTTTTTCAATGTTGCAACTATCTGTCCACAACCCACAGAAAAACATTTACAAAGAATTAGTCCTAAGAGAGACTGAGTATGATGGCATATGACTATAATCACAAGTACTTGGGAGACATACTAGGAAGATTGGCATTCAAGGCCAGCCCACATAGGTTAGCAAGACCCTATTTCAACGAACAGATCAAGTATAATGGAAGATACTTATAATTCCTGATAAGTAGAATTTCATAGATAAAGGGGCATCAAAGATCCAGGTTAACCCCAAGCAAAAATTTCAAGGTTTTATCTGAAAAATAACCAAACAAGGGCTTGGAGCATGGCTCAGGTGGTAGACTGCCTGCCTAGCAACTGCAATGCCCTAAATTCAACCATCAGTATTACCATATACATATACATACATATATATGCATATGTGTATATATATGCATATACATTACAATTAGCATGCTCTAATTTAACAAATTATTTCTCACCTACAAAACCACAAAAATAGCAAACAAAACTCAGAATTCAGAAACATACACACTGGGAATTCTCTACCCAGGAAAAAAATATTAGAGTTATTGGAGCTCTAACCCTGACAGAAGGAGAGATTTTAATAATATCTTTAGGTAACCTAGAATAAGAAATATGTCCTACAGCAAGGCCTTAACCTACATCATCCAAGTTAGTGATTCTGAAAACTCCCTGGATTTTGCACAGATCCACTCTCATAATGCATAAAACTAAGGGTGGAAAAAAAAGATACAGACATAATGGTTTATTACATAAATTAATATGTATCTATGACATACAAACCCTCAGCCTAATTATGTTCTAAAATCTAAATGCCAGTAATTGTATATATAGATTCCCTTATTGAATACTTGTTTGTTAAACATGTCATTTGAAATATGATGTAAAAATTTTAAAAAAAGATACAGATAAGCACCTATTTAATTTCATTTCATGTTAAAATTTCTGCTTCCCAATCTGGCATGTGAAGAGCTTATTAGTCACTACTATGTCTTAGAAAATGGCAAATAAACTGAAAAGATATCAGTTCTTCTTACTAATCAGAAAATGATGACATGGAGCAAACTGCTACAAAATTAGGAAGAGAGGAAGACAGAGAGATTCATAATTTACAATGACAGAATCCTACTAGCTAAAACAGCAAGAGCCAGGGCTAGAATAGAAAACCTGAATTGGAATTGACAAAATGCTGAAGGCTCAGTGTTTCCAAGTTTGAGAGTTAAACCCCAGAAGACTCTGTTATAAGCGGACCCTAATACTTTCTTGAGTTTTACCCACAGGAGCTCAAACAAGGTCTTGCAGATAATGCCTGGGAAAAATCACTTCATGATTTTTAAATACACCACAATATTCTGTTTTTAACAAGGCTTCCCAAAGGAGAAATTCTTTTAACCACAGTTATGGTTTTGCCAGATCCAAATTTCCTTAGGGAAATCCTAGCTTTCTCTAGCCACCTAGATAGAGCATCAGGGAAGTTAACAGTTCAGGGTATAGAGACTTGACTATAATAGACCTACAGAATACTTCCCCTTACCTCCCTTTCTCAATCTCTTTAAATCTCTATCTCTCACACCCACACCCACTCACCTACTCACCCACTCGAGAACATACCCACACACACAAATGCAAACACGCAAACATGCATGCGTGCATGCATGCATGCATACACACACATACACACACACATTCCTTACTTATATTTTACTAAAATTTAATTTATGTAAGTTTAGATGTAGCTCAATGGCAGAGCACTGTGTAACATGAGCAAAATCCTGGCTTTGATTTCTAGCACTAAATCAAAAGAATGCATAAATGCATAAAGGAACTGGACGATAAAATAGCAGAGTTCTAAATGTGAGTGAAAAAGCCAAGCAACAACATGAGTTTCAGAGTCAGATATGGCCAGAATGTTGGAATTAAAAATCAGGAATTTTTAAAACCTGATTAATACATAAAGGACTTTAAAATGAAAGAAGTAGATGAGAAAGATCAGGTGAATACCATAAGCAGAGAAATGGAAATTCCAAGAAGAATTCAAAAGAATGTTAGAAATAAAAACATTGTAAAAGAAATAAAATATGCCTTTAAGATGCTCTTTAGTGGACAGGCGCAGAGAAAGGAAAGAATAGAAGTTTGATATGGCAATAGTAACCTCCAAACTAGAAAGCAAGGAGAAAAACAGACTGAAAAAAAGACATAAAGGAGGGCCAGGAATGTGGCTTAGTGGTAGAATGCTTGCCTAGCATGCATGAAGCTCTGGATTCTATTCCTCAGTACCACATAAACAGAAAAGGCCAGAAGTGGTACTGTGGCTCAAGTGGTAGAATGTTAGCCTTGAATAAAAGAAGCTCAAGGACAATGGGCCAATGGGAGTTTGAGTGGCAAAAAAAAAAAAAAAAAAGACATAGGAATAGCCAAGAACCATGAGTCAGTTACCTAAGGTATAATGTGGTAATATCAGCGGGAAAATGGAACTAAGTAAGCACACATGACTAAAAATTGCCAGTAATTAATGTCAGAATTCAGACTTAGAATCAAGAAGCTTAATATGTAGGATTTTCGAACTACAGAAAAGTCAAAAAGAATGCAAAAATCTTGAAAGAAGACCATTTTTTGTAAGCCCTTATGTATAAAGAAACAATGAGCTGGGTACCAGTGGCTCATATGTATAATCCTAGCTACTCAAGAGGCTGAGATTTAAAAAGATCACAATTAAAGGCTATCCCAAGCAGAGAAGTCCCCATGAGACTCATTTCCAATTAACCACCAGAAAACTGAATGTGGAGGTGTGGTTCAAAGTGGCATAGTGCAAGTCATGAGCAAGAGTTCAGGGACAGCACCCAGGAGCTGAGGTCAAGCCCCACCAATGGAAGGAAGGAAGGAAGGAAGGAAGGAAGGAAGGAAGGAAGGAAGGAAGGAGGGAGGGAGGGAGGGAGGGAGGGAGGGAGGGAGGGAGGGAGGGAAGGAGGGAAGGAGAGAGGGAGGGAGGGAGGGAGGGAGGGAGGGAGGGAGGGAGGGAGGGAGGGAGGGAAAAAAAGAAATGAGGGAAAAAGGAAACAAAAAATGATTTAAAAATTACAGGGGCCAGGAGTGTGGCCTAGAGGTAGCATGCTTGCTTAGCATGCAGGAAGCCCTGGGTTTAATTCCTTGGTACAACAAACATAGGAAAAGCCAGAAGTGGTGCTGTGGCTCAAGTGGTAGAGCACTAGGCTTGAGAAAGCCCAAGGACAGTGCCCAGGCCTTCAGTTCAAGCCCCAGGAATAGCAAAAAGAAAAAGGAAAAAAGGTAATTATCCTACTTTTTTCATTTTTCTTCATTTTATGTTCTTTAATTTGGATGTCTTAACACTTAAGATACTGTAAAGCATGGTAAGTACATAATCTAGGAACACAAAAGGGAAATTAAAATTTCTAAAGCCTTGTTATGAATTCAGAGAATATATTTTAACAATACAAATCTGATGCAAAATCAATTTCTAAAAAAATCATACCCTTATATAACAACTGGTCCAGAAGTTCAGGCATTTAATACATTGAAGTTAATCTCCTTATTTCAAATTCACTTCCCAATCTAATCAAACACTTGTTCCTATATTCTTCATAAAAATGATGACATCCTTTAATTTCTGAGTATATTTAATGTAAAACTTTTAACATATTGCTACAAGAAAACACACTGAATTAATGAGTAAAATCATTGTATAAATGTTAAAATTTACCTGTTTGAGTCCTTCATCAGTAAGTTTGTCCTGGTTGCCTACATGTACTTTCTGAAGCAAAGGACAGTGAGAGGCAACCGCAATAATAGAGGTGTCAGAAAGCTGCTTACACCTGTAGGCTGTATACCTAAGAAGTCCAGGACATTTAAATGCTAGAACACATACGCCGGTATCAGACATACTTCGGCAATCAGAAATGTTGATTTCAATTATATTCTGACTTCTTGATGCAATTTTTTCCAATAATTCATCAGTAACCTACAAAAGAAAAAAGTGATAAAAATGTAATCTTTGCTAAAAGTAGAAAAGTTAGATTATATTATGTTATTAAATTTCTCCGAATATTCTGTTTGCCATAAAGACTAGCTACTACATGATTATAGGGAAGTAACTCAACTTTCCATTCCAACATCCAGGGGGCCTGCAAACTAGGTCATAAACACTTCCAATTATGTAACTGTAACCCCTCTAACACATCGCTTTTTTTTCTTTTATTTTTTTAAGGTCAGTCCTGGGGCTTGAACCCTGGGCCTGAGTCTTGTCCCTGAACTCTTCAGCTCAAAGTTAGTGCTCTACCACTTGAGCCACAGTTTTCTGGTGGCTAAGGGAGAAGATAAGAGTCACACAGACTTTTTGTGCCCAGGCTGGCTTTTGAACCAAGATCCTCAGATCTCAGCCTCCTGAGTCACTAGGATTGCAGGCATGAGTCACCAGAGCACTGCTATGGATCATCTTTATAATAATCCTTTTTTTTTTTTTCCTATGCTAGTCCTGGGCTTGAGCTCAGGGCCTGAGCACTGTGCTTGAGTTTTTCTCAAGACTACAGCTATACCACTTGAGCCACAGCACCACTTTCAGCTTTCATCGATGTATGTGGTACCAAGGAATGGAGCCTGTGTCTTCATACTTGCTAGGCAAGCACTCTACCACTAGGCCAAACTCCTAGCCCATATAATAACACATTTTTAAGAAGTTTTTAAACATTGCAAAAAAAAACCAAAAAACAGGGCTGGGAGTTTGGCCTAGTGGTAGAGTGCTTGCCTAGCATGCATGAAGACCCAGGTTCGATTCCTCAGTACCACATACATAGGAAAAAGCCGGGAGTGGTGCTGAGGCTCAAGTGGTAGAGAGCTAGCCTTGAGAAAGTCCAAGGACAATTCTCAGGCCCTGAGCCCAAGCCCAGGACTGAAAAAAAAAAAAAAAAAAAGATTCAAAGAGCTTCTAAGTCACGGCAGCCAACCAACACACCAGAGTGCTGGTAGGATGGCATGCCCTATACCTTGCCCTGTGCATCCTTTTTCAATTGGCTCTTCCTAAACTATATACTTCAAAATAAAACCAGTAAATATAAGAAAATAATTTTTAAGCTGAGAATATGGCTTAGTGGTAGAGTGCTTACCTAACATGTATGAAGGCCTGGGTTTAATTCAGTACCACATAAACAAAAAAGCCAATGTTAATAAATTATTTAATAAAAAAAGTAAAACAAAATGTTATTCTAGTATTTTGTGTAAAAATAAGGAATCAAAAATTTTGATTTTCAGTTCCTTGAAAATCTACTATTCTAATATATTGTTGCTTTTAATTTTTAACCTTTCTTCTCCAGCTCCTACTTCATGTTAGCTCATAATAAACATTTCAGACATCATAAAGTACAAAGTGAAGAGCCGATGGATTACTATATACTTAACTTCTTACCAGCTACAAGATACAACTGACTTCTCATGATTTTGTCTAGACACAAATTTCACAAACCCCAATCAAGTAAATAAAATAACAATTCCGTAATTGTAATTATCTTACCAAGGAGGCAGAAAAACAAAGTATAAAACTTATGTCTAGATGTTTTAGAACTTGCTTAATTTGTTTAGAATGTATGGTTTATACATAAAATATCAGCGGATTAGAAATTGCTTTTACAGACAAGAACCAAGTCTATATACTTATTTCTAAATCTATACTTAGTAGTATCACATGTAGCTTGAAATTTGCCATTTTGAAATTATTTATACTACAGAAATTGACAGTATTTGGAATGACAACTTTTTTATGTGAAAGTTATTAAACACCAGAAAACATCGAAGAGGAATTTTGAGAAATTCAGAACTCTAATAAAATTCTATAATCATGGGGTACCAAATATGGACACCAAGATTTAAGAAACAAATCTAACAATTAGAACAAACCATTGGCAGTAAGCAATACTTTTTCCTAACATATACCATATAAATCTACTGAACAATCTATCAAATGGTAAGTTTTTTAAATAATTCTTAGCTGATTTTATATCTATTTCTTTATCTATGCAAAATAATAGTATCGATAGGATCAAGTGATCCTATTAGGATGAAATGAATTTATACACATAAAGCCCTCAAACAGCACATGGAACAGGCATTTTGCTGTGTCTACTATCATTTCCTACTACAACTCCCTAAAATCAAAAGCTTCATTGATTTTTAAGATAATGAAAAAAGGGGGAGAGGAGCAAAAGGTCTAAGACAAAGGATATTTAAAAAGCAACCCAACATTACTAATCTATATTACAAGCTATCTTTTTCATGAGGAGACCCTACCTTTAACTTAAAAAGAAAAGAAGGAAAAAATTCAGAAAGCACAAAATTAAATATTGCAGTCATCTCAAATATTTTTAAAATAACAAAGATTTTTAATTATAATAAACATTTTTTCATGGAATGAGTCAAAATCGGTATATTTTAAAATCAGAGTCTATACCTGCTGACGACTACTAAGATCCAGCTGCTTCCAAAACTGGAAATCTAAACAAAGGTCACGCCAGTACTTGCAAACCAATGATGCAGAAAGGCAACGCTCATCCAGGGACAAATTGGAAAATATCTGTGAATAAAAAAGGAACCATATATGTACTAAACATTTTGAAGGCACAGGAGAAGGCTTTTAGTCAAAGAAGGGAAAAATTAACTATTTAAAATGGAAATGGTATTAAGTACAAGTAGACATTATTAGAAAGATTACCTAAAAAGAAAATATGGTTAGTTGCAGAAGCTGAAACCATGGACTGATGTTATGCTTTATGCTAAGAGAAACAAAGAAGTCTTTTCTTAATTAAAAACAAATTAAAAAGCAAAATCAGAATCAAAGAAATTACCCTTTTGCTTTTGGGGGGGAGTGGGGGAGGGTCAGGGTTGGAGAGGTCCTGGGTCTTGAACTCTAGGCCTACATGCCATCCCTAATCTTCTTTTGCTCGAAGGTAGCACTCTACTTGAGCCACAGCTCCACTTCTAGGTTTTTCTGAGTAGTACTGGAGGTAAGAGTCTCACAAACTTACCAGACCAGTTTGGCTTTGAACATCAAACCTCAGATCTCAGCCTTCTGAGTAGCTAGGATTGCAGGCATGAGCCACTAGTGCCTGATGAAATTGCCCTTTCTTTACTTAAATGACAAAAATTATACATTATGATCAAATGAGTGAATGATCTCAGAGATGCAAAGCTGGTTTAACATACATAAATCAATAAACATAAGACATCACATTAACAGAGCCAAAGACAAGAACCACTTGAATATCCCAATAAGTGCAAAAAAAAAAGTCTTCAGTGTATGGCCAGCCCAACCACATGGCTGGTGGCCTATAAAAGTAGTCTGTAAGATTAGGCAGGGTCGCTCTCTCACTCACATCTTAGAGATGGCCCTGACCAGTCAGTATGATTCTCGATGCTAGGTGCAGAATAAAACTCTGTTTAACTTCAAAAAAAAAAAAAAAGTCTTCAACAAAATCTAACATTTATTCATGTTAAAGGTATGGAGAAACTAGTAATAGAAGAATCATATCTCAAAATAATGAAGGCTATATATGACAGACCAACAGACACCATCATACTAAATGGTGAAAAACTGGGGCCAGGAGTTTGGCCTAGTGGTAGACTGCTTACCTAGCATGCACAAAGAACTGGTTCAATTCTTTGTTACCACATACATAGAAAAAAAAAAAAAAAAAAAAAAAGCTGGAAGTGGTGCTGTGGCTCAAGTGGTAGAACCCTAATCTTGCGAAAAGTCTAAAGACAGTACTCAGGCCCTGCGTTCAAGCCCCACAACTGGCAAAAAAAAAAAAAAAGAAAATTTAAATGGTGAAAAACTAAAATCATTTCTTGTAAAATCAGGAGCAAGGCAAGGATGTCCACTGTCTCCCCCCCTCTTCAATAGAATTCCAAAATTCCTAGCCAGAGCAATAAGGCAAGAAAAAGACCCAAAAAGGATTAACATAGGAATAGAAGTCAAACTATCACTATATGCAGATCTGATCTTATATCTAAAGGACCTGAAAGACTCCACACCCAAGCTCCAAGCTGATCAATAACTTTGGCAAAGTAGCAGGACACAAAAGTAACTCACAAAAATCAAGTGGCCTTTCTGCACACCAGTGATGTACAAGCAGAGAAGGAAATCAGAAAAACTACTCCATTTGCAATAGCCTCAAAAAAAAAAAAAAAACGGGGAACAAATCTAACCAAGGGAACACAAATACTTTTATAGTAAAAACTATAAATTTTGAAGAAAGAAATCAAAGATAACATCAGGAGACTGAAAGACTTTCCATGTTTATAGACAGGTAGAATATTGTAAAAATGGCCAAGATCTACAAATTTAACACAATTCCCATCAAAATCCCGAATCATCTTTACCAAGATAACGACAACAATCCAAAAATTCATTTGGAACAACTATAGACCTGGAATAGCAAAATCAATTCTAGACCAAAAACAGCACTGCAGGTGGCATCCACAATGCCAGACCTCAAGCTCCACTACAGAGTTATCATAATAACAAACAAGTTACAGACTAGATGCCCTCCAAAAGATGAGTGGGTCAAAACATGTGGCACCTATATACAATTGAATTTTACACGGCCATTAGAAAGAATAATTTTATGTTGTTTGCAGGGAAATGGACCTAGAAACAATCATGTTAACTGAGGTAAGCCAAGCTCAGAGAGACCAATGGTGCATGCTTTCTTTCATATGGGGAAACCAGATGTAAAACACACCAGTCCATGATAAATTATACAGGACGCTAGGCATTCATGCTTAGTGAGACCAAAGGAAGATACTCTAACTGGAGGAAAACAAAGGCATAATGACTCTGTGTCTCTGACCATATAATATTTATTAAAATGAATTTCATTTGATAAATGAATTATCTTGGAAACAAGAGGGTTTTCTTTTTTAATTTCCTTTTGTCTTCTTTGTTTAATCTGTCCTTGGGCAGTGGAGAGTAAGCAGGAGCATAAAAATGATTGAACAGCAGCCTTACTTGGTAGACACTATGTTGAAAATAAACTATATAACCTGGGAGTAGGAACAGGAGAGAAAAACTGGGGGAGAGCAAGGAAGGAAGGTGTGACACTGTCCAAAAAGAAATGTACTTATTAATTGATTTACAAAACAATGACCCCTCTTTTTTTTTTTTTTTTTTTTTTTTTTTGCCAGTCCGGGGGCTTGAACTCAGGCTTGAACTGAGCACTGTACTTGGGCTTTCCTCAAGGCTAGAGCTCTACCACCTGAGCCACAGCACCACTTCCAGCTTTTTCTATGTATGTGGTACCAAGGAATCAAACCTAGGTCTTCATGCATGCTGGGCAAGTACTCTAACCATTAGGCCAAAACTCCTGGCCCCATCACCTTTATAATAATAAAAAAGTAAAATCAAAATCAAAGAAACTGCCTTTTCTTAAAACATTGCAAAATCGGGCCTGGAGTTTGGCCTAGTGGTTAACGTGCTTGCCTAGCATGCACGAAGACCCGGGTTCGATTCCATGGTACCACATACATAGAAAAAAAAGCCGGAAGTGGTGCTGAGGCTCAAGTGGTAGAGCTCTAGCCTTGAGAAAGTCCAAGGACAGTGCTCAAGCCCTGAGCTCAAGCCCAGGACCGGCAAAAAAAAAAAAACATTGCAAAATCTAGGAATAAAATATCACTTCTTCAATCTGAATGATACAATGTCTACACCTCATCCCAGCAGAACAGCCAACTAATATATTTAATGATAAAAGTTTGAAAACCTGGTTTGGAGGTGTGGCTCAGTTAAGTAAAGTGCCAGCCAATGAGTGAAAGCATCAGATACAGACCTGGTCTCAGACCAAAAAAAAAAGACTGAAAATTACTCCCAAATAGTACTCTCCTATCCTGCTTACAAGAAAAAACATAGGTCATTACTTCTACACAATATTATAGTGGAGATTATCACCAAAGAAATATGACAGGGGAAAAAAGAGTATTTATATTGGAAAGTTAACAATTAAAAAGTTCATTACTCGGGCCTGGAATTTGGCCTAGTGGAAGAGTGCCTGCCAAACATGCAGGAAGCCATGGGCTCAATTCCTTTGGTACCACATATACCGAAAAAGCCAGAAGTGGTGCTGTGGCTCAAGTGGTAGATCACTAGTCATGTCGGCCAGGAGTGGCGTCTCACACCTATAATCCTAACTACTTGGAGACTGAGGATTGTGGTTCAAAGCTAGCCCTGGCGCTAAAGTCTATGAGACTCTTATCTCCAATCAACCACTAGAAAACCGGAAATGGCCCTGAGGCTCAAATGGTAGAGCACGACGAGCCTTGAGCCTAAGAGCTCAGGGACGGCTTCCAGGCCCAGAGTTCAAGTACCAAAACTGATAAAACAATAATAATCATAATGATTGGAATCATAATTTTCACTTACTATAGCATCAAAAGTAAATACTTCATAACTTACATTTCTTAAGTGAAATCCTACATTTAAATTATCATCATAGCCCCGTAATTATATGAATAATGTTTTATTTCATTCTTTTAATAGTTAAAAGTTTTTGCTAAGTAGAATTTCTGGTCCTACTTAAGAGTTAGTAGAGTCAGTTCCTATTGTTTTCTTTTTCTTTTTTTTTTTTTTTTGCCAGTCCTGGGCTTGAGCTCAGGGCCTGAGCACTGTCCTTGGACTTTCTCAAGGCTACAGCTCTACCACTTGAGCCTCAGCACCACTTCCAGCTTTTTTCTATGTATGTGGTACCAAGGAATCGAACCCGGGTCTTCGTGCATGCTAGGCAAGCACTTTAACCACTAGGCCAAACTCCCGGCCCTGTTTTCTTTTTTTTTTTTTTTTAATATGGATTACACTTATAAACCTCTCAAAATAACTTGTTAAACCAGACACTGGTGGCTCACAACTGTATTCCTCACTACTCAAGAGGCTGAGATCTAAAGATCTCCTTTCAAGGGCAGCCTGGGCAGGAAAGTCCATGACACACTTATCTCCAACTAATCATCAGAAAACCAGAAGTAAAGCTTCTATGGCTCAAAGTGGTAGAGTGCTAGCCCTGAGCATAAAAACCTAAACATACAGGCTGGGAGTTTGGCTTAGGAGTAGAGTGCTTGCCTCCGTAGAAAAAAGCCAGAAATGGTGCTATAGTTCAAGTGGTAGAGCTCTAGCCTTGAGAAAATCCAAGGACAGTGCTCAGGCCCTGAATTCAAGTCCAGGACTGGCAAAAAAAAAAAAAAAAAAAAAAAAAAACAAAAAAAAAACACCTCAAAGATGGCACCCAAGGGGGAGGGAAACGAGTACCAAGACATGTGAAAGGGTATCAATGTATGTGAATTAATGCACCTTCTATCTGGCAAATATCATGTAACCCTTTTACTAATTACAATAAAAAAAAAAAGATGGCACCCAGAACATAAGTTCAATCCCCACAACTGACTTCTTCACCCTGCTCAATTTCTCCTTCCCCCGCCATTTTTCTTATTAAAAACTAACATAAGCTGGATGTC
Source organism: Megascapheus bottae (assembly GCF_031878675.1). Classification (NCBI taxonomy): domain Eukaryota; kingdom Metazoa; phylum Chordata; class Mammalia; order Rodentia; family Geomyidae; genus Megascapheus; species Megascapheus bottae. The sequence goes on along the minus strand of NC_143512.1, from coordinate 18,592,320 downwards.
AGTGACTGACATTATAATTCAAGCTACTCAGAGCTAGGATCTAAGGATCTAGGCTCAAAACCAGAACAGCCACTCACAAGCCCGATGTGGAAATGTGCCTCAAGTAATAGAGCACTAGCTTTGAACACACACACACTTAATACTGCAGCAATTGGCCAAGTGCCAATGATTGAACTCCATCTGAGGATCATAGTTCAAATCCAACCAAGTCAGCTAAATCTGACTTTTATCACCAATTAACTGGCAAGAACCATTAGGTAAAGGAGTGGTTGAGGGACCACGAGCATGGCCTAGTGGTTATAATGCTTACTCAGCAGGCAGGAAGCCCTGGGTTCGATTCCTCAGTATCACACATACAGAAAAAGCCAGAACTGGTACTGTAGCTCAAGTGGTAGAACACTAGCCTTGAGCAAAAAGTGTCTAAGGACAGTGCCCGGGCTCTGAGTTCAAAGTTTTTTTTTGTTTTGTTTTGTTTTTTTTTGTGCCAGTTCTGAGGCTTGGACTCAAGAGCCTGTGCACTGTCCCTGTGTTGTTGGGGGTTTTTGTTTTTGTTTTTTGTATTGTTTTGCTCAAGGTTAGCACTCCACCATTTGAACCACATCCCCAGTTCTGGCTACTATTTTGGTGATTTGAGATTAACAGTCTCAATACTTTGTCTGCCCTGCCCAGGCCTGGCTTCAAACACTGATCTTCAGATCTCTGTCTGCCCCCTGAGTAGCAAGGATTGATTATAGGTGTGAGCCACCAGTGCATGGCTCAGATACATCTCTGAATATAGAAAAGCAATATGGTATAATACTATGGGATAGTAAATAGCAGGTAAAACTAAAGGAATTATTCAAGCTCACTAATAAAGAAAAAAATTTAAATCATATTAACAAAAAAATACAGAGCAGGGCAGGGAGTTTGGCCTAGTGGTAGAGTGCTTGCCTGGCATGCACAAAGATCGGGCTTCAGTTCCTCAGTACAGACATATATTTTTTAAAAAGCTGAAAGTGGTGCTGTGGCTCAACGGGTGGAGCACTAGCCTTGAGAAAGCCCAAGGACAGTGCTCAGGCCCTGAGTTCAAGCCCCAAGACTAGCAAAAAAAGAAAAAAATATATACATTTTTATGCCACTTCCTGCAAGTATGAGGATGTTCTGTATTTACATAATCTAGTACACTAGCCACTAAACACATGTCATCACTTTAAATTCAAATACATGTAGTGCACTGGACAGCGTAGGTCCAAATTTTGTTTTTTGAATAATGATTAGCTAACCTTAGATAAGAAATGACATAGGAGTGTAAGAAAAAGAAAACCAAGCTTTAGACTATACATAGTAATATTTGAATATTTTTCAAGAAAGTAATATTTACCACTTACAGAAAGCAATAGAAAATCAGTCTCCTGAGGCAAATCAGCCTATGAGGCAAGACATTTAGGGTTCCTCTTCAGTCACATGTTGAAAAAACTGGATAAGTACAGTAGCTTTTTCCCAAAACTTGGGAACCACATTTCCTCAGATTTTTCTCCCAAACTTTCCCCTCCCCCCTCTTATTTCTAAACAACTAGTTATTTACTAATAAAAAGATAATGTAATTAAACTACAAAAAGTTGTACTAGGGTCCAGGAGCACGGTCTAGTGACAGAATATTTGCCTTGCATGTACGAAGCCCTGGTTTGATTTTTTGGTACCACAGACACACAGAAAATACCAGAAGTGGTGCTGTGGCTCAAGTGGTAGAGTACTAGCCTTAAGAAAGGCCAAGGACAGTGCCCATGCCCTGAGTTCAAGCCCCAGGACTGGCAAAACAAATAAATAAAAGATACACTTTCTAAGCACGTTTTCTAATGTAAGTGATTGATCTGTGTCTTCCTATGCAACAAACCTAATACTAATACTATGAGAAGGACTGTCATAACTCCTTAAGCTTTCTTTTCTCAAAGCCCAAAGACCTCTCTGGCTCTTATTAAGGGAAAAGTCAGAACTTTTGCACCCATCATATAGCTCTATCTGGCCAATGAAGAACAGTAGCTCAAGTCAAGCATCAACTTTCTGTTACTGAAACAGCATATTCATAGTGTCAGCAAAAAACCTAAATACCTTATTGTTCATTTATTCATTAATGTTCTTAATGCTACTATATTGTATACCAGACAGACACTGTTCTTAGAAGAGATAAAGCAAAGAGCAAGATATGTACACAGAATCTCTGCTCACAAAAACGTCTGAATTCAATATTAACATGCCCAAATATTCCAATACAATAGAGCAGACCATGGGTAATTCCTAAATGTTCTTTAGACCAGGTTTTCAACCATCTATAACAAAAATGAGAAAAAAGAACAATGTAGTAGATAGAATGCATTTATTTTGTAGGAGTTTTTTTTATTACAAAATAACACCTTTCCTTTTTTCTTTTCATTTTTAGTATTTACAATGTTTCTGGGCTAGAGACATAGTTCAACTGGTTAGAGCGCCTGTCCAGCAGGAGCAAACTCATGAATTCAGTACCACCAAAACAAGTATGTTGTTTACTTCATGGAATACTTACTGACTTAGGTACAAAGATGAAAAATACATGATTATTTCATTGGTTTGTTTTTAAAGTCTTACTTGCAAGGTAAGAAAACACCAATGAAACTTCTATACCAAATATTTGCTGGTACTTTATTTATCCATGTCATCTAGTTATCAAGGTCTAGAGACAGCTCTCTCAGCCCTAATATGCACCCTCTCCCCAGAGTAAGCAATCACTCACTCCTCCAAAAAATAGTCCTCTGTTATAGTTAAAAATGATTGCATTTTGATAGAAGGAAATGTGAGCCTTCCCACTGTTTTTCACAAGAAAAAAACTCACAATAAAACAGATCCAACACACAGAATTATAAATGCAAAAAATAGGCCCACAATCAAAAATGCATATTTGTGAGAGTGAAAATTATAATTCATGAGTTACTTCAGTAACAATAAAAACAGCCACCCTTTTATCAATATTATCTCCGGCTGGTCTTAAACAACATCCACACTAGAAAAAGAAGTTGAAATTAAGCTCCAGAAAAGTAGGTGTGGGCCTGAGAAAAAACACAGTTCAAAAGAAGTTAATACAAATTCTACTACAAAAAAAGTTTAACAGGGTCGACAAAGTTGCAGATTTTACTCAGTAACTGAAAGTAACACAAAGTTCCCTTGGGGCATTTCAAATCTTTTCCTTTCACCCATTCCCCAGTAACAATAAAATACTTACTCTGGGTAATCTGAATGCTTTCAGGTAAAGGTTAGATTGGAAGCAATACAACATAGAACAAACAAAAGGGTTTGTTCTCTCTCTTTTTAAATCAAGCTGGTCTAAATTCCCTGGCTCAAAACTCAAATCTGCCCTTTATGTGTGTGACCTTGTACAAGTCATTCAAACATTTTATTCAGCACCACTGATCTGTTACAAGCTCCACTCCTGCAAAGAGCAATGCTGCCTTACTCAATTCGTGCAGGCTTCCTCGGCCAAACCACTGAAAATTCAGTTTCTCCCAGTAACAAGAAAACAAGGATTAGAAGTATTTACCTCACAATGTTAACTGGAGGAATCAAAAAAGGTATATATATATATATATATATATATTAATAAACTCTAGATGGTAACAAAGGTTGACTGTTATGACAATAAGTGGCAGCTATCGAACTTGAAAGTCCTGTTTTGAGAACTTCCAACCACTTGTGTAAATGCCTTTAGCCACCAGGCCAAAGTCGCTCAAGTGCTGAAAGCTGTGTATTTAACAAGAAACCTTCAAAACGTCTCTATAGTCCTGAACTGAAATATCTAATAAGTGATCCCTGAATTGTGCGTGGGTCCGACAGCTAAGCTATTATAAGGCATTCAGCATGCTCCCGAATTCCCCTACTAAAAAAAAAAAAAAAAAAAGGCAAAGCAAAACAAAACAGGTCATCCCCTTGCAGGCTTCCCAGCCTCCCCGCCAGGCGTCCCCCGGCTATCAGGGACCCCCCCCACCCCCTCCTCCTCCTCCGCGCGCACAGAGGGAGGAGAGAGAAAGCCTGGGGGGCGGGGGCCGCGGTCGGGGGAAAGGGAGCCTCCCTACGCCTCTCGCCCAGACCCACCTTAAGCAGGATGGAAGGCGGCAGCTGGTTGATGTCTGGGGCTTCGGGGGGCGGCTCCCTGTGACAGTCGCAGGGATTTTCGGGGGGCTCCTGACAGTCCGCGTCGCCGCACTCGTGCTGCTGCTGGACCGACGAGGGGGCGGTACCCCCAGCTCGGACAGCGTCCCCGCCGGCCTCGATGGGGACACATTCGGAAGCGGGCGAGGCGGGCGTCGGATACAGTGGCTGCGGGGACTGCTCCGGGCCCGGGCAGCAGCCGGCGTCGGGGGGCCGGGGCGGCGAGGCGCCTCCCCCCGCGGGCGCTCCCCCGCCGCCGCCGCCGCCGCCGCCACCGCTGCCGCCGCCGCCGCATCCCCCGCCGCCGCCGCAACGGGGCTGCTTGCAAGGGGTGCAGGCGGGGACCCCGGCTCCCTTCCGCTTGCACACCATCTCGGGGGGCGTGAGGGGCTCGGCGGGCGGCGGCGGCGACCCCCGGAAGAGCTGCACGGCAGCGGGCGGTCCCAGGAAGCGCACGGGCCCTACGCTGGCCAAGAAGAGGCTCCGGCCCTGCTGCTCCCAGGCGGCGGCGGCGGCCAGCCCCAGCTCTTTGCAGCAGGAGGCCGGCGACGAGGCCGAGGCGGCGGCGGCGGCGGCGGCGGCGGCCGAGGAGAGCAGGAAGCGGCGGGCGGCGGCGGCGCAGTCCTCGGCGGCCAGGGCCGCGTAGCGCCGCGCCAGGTGCTGAGAGGAGGCGGCGGCGTAGGCCCCGTCCCGCGGCGGCGGCGGCGGCGGCGAGAGCGGCGGCTCCTCCTCTGGGCCGGCGGGGGCGGGCGCGCCGGGACTGTGCACTATGAAGCAGAGCATGCAGGGCCCGCGGAAGAAGCAGTCCCGGCTCCGGGGCGCCACCGGCTGAGGGGGCGCCTTGGCCGGGGTACGGCGGGTCAGTCTGAGGAAAGGGCGCCGGCGGCGACACCAGCTGCAACAGCGCGGCCTCTTCTGGCTCGGGCGGTTACGCGGCTCCTTCGAGAGAAGGTGGCCCATATAGAAGGCCCGGGGAGGGCGGCGGGGACGAGCGGGAGGGAGGCCCGGAGAGGCGGGCTCCCGGCGGCGGGGCAGGCCGCTCGCTGGCTGGGCCTCCGGCCCGCAGCGGGGTCGCCCGCCCGGCGCACACACGGGCACACGCGACGGTGGGGGTGGGCGGCAGCAGCGGGGCCGCCCGGATGCCCGACGGGGGGCTACATGCTTTGCCCAGGGAAGCCGGGAGAACGATGGGCGCGAGCTTTGGGGACGCGAGGGAAGGAGCGAGCGAAATCGGCTAGCTTAGCTAGGAGACCAGTCCAGACCCGGCCAGCCGGCTCAGTCAGTCAGCGCCGCGGCGGGGGCAACGCCGGGTCCAGCTCGGACCATTTTAACTGCGGCTCCGCCGGCGGCGCGCGCGCCCGCGACACGGCTCGGAGCTGCGGGAGCGCGCAATGCGCGCCGGGAGAGGGGGGGGGTGGGGCTGGCCGCGGGGACGCGCGTGGGGCGGCGACGCCGGTGCCGGCTGCTCCACCCGGGTAGGCCACCAGCCGGGCGCTCACCGGGGAGAAGCTGACCCTCACGGGGTGCAGAGTTCACGAGGTGTCGGGCACGCCCCTCTTCCCGTCGCCCAAAGGTTTCTCGGAGGCCGCGGGACGCCCGCCCCTCTTCCGAGGCGGGAGGAGACACTTCCGAGCCAGCTGTGTGACATCCGTTTCCACAGCCGCGCTGACGTCTGGAGGTGTAAGTTCAAGAGCTGCCATTGGCCAGACGCCGCTCGGCTCTTCCCTTCGCTCCCCACCCACCCCGTCTTCACCCCTCGACTCGGAAACGGAGCCCGGTTCGGAACCAGGAAGAAGTTCCGCCGGAAAGGCCGCCGCGGGCCCTGAGGGGAATGGCCGGCGCCTGGCCCTCGGGGCGGTGTGCGCCGGCCGCGCCTCGGGCCTGCTGGCTCCTTCCGCACCGGGTTTCCCCCCACTTGTTTTCCTACTTGTTGCGTACTGCTGCCTTTCCGCAACTTTACCTCTAATTGAGAACGTCCTTAGATGTTTCCGTACCGGGCGCAAAGAGCCCTTGGCAACCTGATGAGTCATTCTGTGCCCCGGACCACAGCTCTGGATGGCCGTGGTGTGCGCCCCGGTTATTCCCTCCAAACCGTGTGTATGTGGTTGTGCCACTCCCGGGGTTCCAACCACCATGGCTGAGGTGCAGAAGAGGACACTACTGCTTTGCAAGGTTGAGTTGATAAGACAGTTACTGATGCTGTACCTGACTTGGAGAGATTGGCTTTCCACAAAGGAGGCTTGAATACTCGTTTAAAGAACAGTGAGTCGTTGGGGCCGGGAGTTTGGCCTCGTGGTAAAGTGCTTGCCTAGCATAAAGGAAGACCCGGGTTCAATTCCTCAATACCACATATACATGGAAAACGCCAGAAATGGTGCTGTGACTCAAGTAGTAGAGCTCTAGCCTTGAGAAAGCCCAAGGACAGTGCTCAGGCCTTGAGTTCAAGCCCCACGACTGGCAAAACAAACTAACAGTGAATGTTGGGGCCGGGAGTTTGGCCTGGTGATAGAGTGTTTGCCTAGCATGCAGGAAGACCCTGGTTCAATTCCTGTGTACCACATACATAAAAAGCTGGAAGTGGTGCTGTGGCTCAAGTGGTAGAGCCTTGAGAAAGTCCAAAGATGGTGCTCAAGCCGAGTTCAGGCCCCAGGACTGGCAAAAACAAAAAACAGTGTCTTCATCTATTTATTAATTTGCCTAGTCATTCTGGAGGTTGAAAAGTTCAAAGCATCTTCATGTTATGTCATAACAGTCATAGAACAACGCAAGTCCTCATCCTTTTCTTCAGGAACCCCACTTCATACATGTGATAACATCATTAATCCAATCATGAGGGCAGAACTCTCCTGACCTGCTTTTCTTTGTCTTCTTTTTTGTTGGGGGGGGGGGAGAGTGGGTGTGGGTGTACCTATCTTGGGGCTTCAACTCAGGACCTAGGCACAGTCCAAACTTGTGCTTCAGGCTAGTGAGCCATAGCTCCACTTCTTTTTCTGTGATTAACTGAAAGTAAGAGCCTTACATACTATCCTGCCCATGCTAGCTTTGAACTGTGATCTCAGATCTCAGCCTCTTGGATAGCTAGGATTATAGGTATCCACTGGCGCCCAGCATTGCTTGAAAAATTACCTCTTTTTCCTTCCTATTTTCTTTCAACATTTACAAAAGTTAATATTCCTTTTATAAATCATTACACTATAAATCAAAGCTATTTCCTACTCAATAAAAGGGATACAAGATAGTAGTGTCTCTTATGGTACAAATCTAGAGAAATACTTTCTGAAGTGAATATTTCCCATAATAAAAATATTTTAATGTCAATAAACAATATTAAATAGTAATTATATACTAATATTCTCCACACCGCCAGACCTTGTACACTTTATAACTTTTAGAAGAACAAAGCTGAGTGCCTATGGCTCATAGCTGTAATCTAGCTACTCAGAAGATTGAGATCTGAGAATTTCGATTCCAAGTTAGCCAACATAGGAAAGTACTTTAGACTTATTTCCAGTTTATCACAAAAAGCTGGAAGTGAATCTGATTCGAGTGGTATTCTTGAGCACAAAAGCTCAGGGACTGCCCAGGCTCTGAATACTGAGTTCAAGCCCCAGGATTGGCAAAAAAAAAAAAAAAAAAAAAAAAAGCATTTACACTTCAATGCATCACAATCTTCACTGAAAAAAGTTATGGATGGGCTGGGAGTTTGGCCTAGTGACAGAGTGATTGCCTAACATGCATGAAGATCTGGGTTCGATTCCTCAGGACCCGTACATAGAAAAAAAGCCAAAAATGGTGCTGTGGCTCAAGTAGTAGAGCTCTAGACTTGAGAAAGCCCAAGGACAGTGCTCAAGCCCTGAACCCAAGCACAGAACTAGCAAAAAAAAAAAAAAAGTTATGGAGCACAGTCATTGGAAAGTGACAAATACCTACAAAGAATTGCTTACACATATTTATTTTAAAAGAAAACTTTTTTTTTTTTTTTGGTCAGTCCTGGGCTTCAGCATTGTCCTTGGGCTTTCTCAAAGTCAGAGCTCTACCACTTGAGCCACAACACCACTTCTGGCTTTTTTCTATGTATGTGGGACTGAGGAATCGAACCTGGGTCTTCATACATGCTAGGCAAGCACTCTACCACTAGGCCAAACTCCCAGTCCCAGAAAACTTATTTTTAAAGAACAAAAACTAGGGACCTGGAGTTTGGCCTAGAGTCCTTGCTTAGCATGCATGAAGACCTGGGTTCCATTCCTCAGTAGCACATACATAGTAAAAGCTGGAAGTGGTGCTGTGGCTCAAGTAGTAGAGCGCTAGCCTTGAGAAAGGCCAAGGACAGTGCTCAGGCCCTGAGTTCAAGCCCGAAAATGACCAAAAAAAAAAAAAAAAAAAACTGGCTTATTTCATACAGTCTAGCTCCTCTTACCTTGAAATGTCTGACTATGCCTTCTCTTCTACCCCTCTATTATATTAAGATACGCTTTATAGCATCTTATTGGTTTCATTTTTGGAAATCATATGTGAAAGGAATATTTGCTAATTTCAAGTTGTAGAATAATGACTGAAAAATGTAGAAGGATCAGGAGTCCATGGCTAACACCTGTAATCCTAGCTATTCAGTAGGTTGGGATCTGAAGATAGATATTCAAAGCCAACACAGGCAAGCAAGCCTACGAATCTATTATCTCTAATTAGTCATCAAAAAAGAAAAGAAAAGAAAAAAGCCAGAAATTGAACGGTGGCTCAAGTAGTAGAGTCCTAGCCAAGAAAAGAAGTAGAAGGAAAAAAAATAGCAACATTGATGTACCTGGAAGGTGAAGGTTAGATTAGAAAGAATGTATTCAGCCAAATGTGACTGAGCTGAAGTACAAACAGGAAGTCTGTTAAATATAAATATTTGTAGTGTGAGTGAGTCAGTAGATAAATTAGTAAGAACTAACAGGAAACCACTGGGTTGCAAGCTCTGGGAAGGAAGAACCGGTATTTCTACACAAATAATTTATTCTTTATTGTTTTCCCTACATCCTTGACAAATAATTGGTGCTTAATAGATGTGGAATGCATGAATTACCTTCACTTTTCCTGATTGTGATACTAGACTTTGTGATAACTTGTGCATGTCTTAACCTACTGTTTGTTAAAGCACAGCCTTTTGAAAAGATTAGGAAAAGGAAAAAGATGTGAAAGACTAGCTTTATAACATTTGCCCTGATTATTCACATTGGTAGATTAAGGACAGGAATTATCAGACTACAGGCTTTTTACCATTTACAGCCCAAAGCTTTGTTGTACCTCTTGAATGGTTTCACTTTGTTTGTTTGCGAAGTGCCTGGGCTTGCACTCAGGGCCCTGGGCACTGTCCTTTGAGTTTTTGTGCTCAAGAGTAATTGGACAACAACTCTACTTTCAACTTTTTTCGTAGTTAATTGGAAGATAACAGCTTCACAGACTTTCCTGCCTGGGCTAGCTTTGAACCATGATCCTCAGATCTCAGCCTCTTGACTCACTGGGATTAGAGATATAAGCCACCAGCTAGCTCCTGGCTTCAAAGTTTTTAAGTCATTCGGGGTGGGGAATGAATGATTTTTGTGACAAAAATGAATTTTGGTGGGATAAAAGAATTTTGTACAAAATTGAAAACAAATAATGTTCATCTAAAATAATGAGGGAACTACAAAAGGATAGAAAGCTTGTTCTGAAGATCAAAAGACAAAGCACAGGTAGAGACAAATGCTGAAATAAATATAGACTCCACAGGGAAATCATTCCTCAGTTGTATCTGTACCAGTAAAGATAACTTTTTACATTAACAGCTGATTTTTTTGGGGGGGGTTAGGGTTTTTTTATTTTGGGGGTGGGGGGTTGCCAGTCCTGGGGCTTGAACTCAGGGCCTGGGTACTGTCCCTGAACTTCTTTTGCTCGAGGCTAGAATTCTACCATTTGAGCCGCAGTGCTACTTCTAGCTTTTCCTGTTTATATGATACCGAGAAATTGAACCCAGAGCTTCATGTTAGCTCGACAAGTGTTCTACCACTAAGCCGCATTCCCAGCCACCCTGAGCTTCTTTTGCTCAAGGCTGGCACTATATCACCTGAGCCAACCTCTACTTCTAGCTGTATTGGAGATAAGAGTATCACAAACTATCCCTAGCTGGCTTCAAACCAAAATCTTCAAATCTCTGCATCCTGAGTATCTAAGATTTAGTAATCATTTATTGCAACTAATAGAATAGTTTTTAAAAGTGATAAATACTAATAATGAGTAGGCTAGACAATACATAACACTTCATAATATACCCAGTAATATTTTTGTCTTTTTTCTCATTTCCAAGTCTTTCACAATGTTCTTTATGTTCTTCTCTACTTGTGAAGTTGGCACTTATGTGGGGAGGGACTCACATCATTTTCTGGAGCTCCACTAAATGGTGCACCTTGGTCACATCCCAGAGCAAAAATGCCTGCCCTTCACATTGAAGATTTGCCAAAGAAGGAAAAGCTCAATGTGGAAGCTAAGCACTTTCATAAATAAGTGAAGTTGCAGTGGCAACACATGTTTAAATGTTCTGAAGAAATAAAGAACTCTATTGAAAAACTACAATCCCCTGCTGGCTCTGATCCCCTGCTGAAGGAAATTCCAGAAGACAAGAACCCCCTTAAAGAAAAAGTTGCATTGTTTCGCAGATAACTCTAAGGAGAAACTTCATTCTCAGTGGCTCAGTGATGTTTTGTCTGTGTCATTTTTGCCCAAATGAAATCAATATGCCTTTTGCCAGTCTTGGAGCTTGAACTCAAGGCCTGAGCACTGTCCTTTCAGGCTAGGACTCTACCACTTGAGCAGAACACCACTTCTAGCCTTTTCTGTTTATGTGGTACTGAGAAATCAAACTGAAGAGGACATGCATTCTAGTCAAGCACTCTTACCACTAGGCCACATTCTCAGCACCACCCCCTTTTTAAGAGGATAGATCTTCTGTTGTACAATTATAGAATTAAAGACATTACTGTGCATGTTTCAGGAATTTTTTTCTTGCTGTTGTTGTTGACTTTATACCAGTACTGGGCCTTGAAATCATAGCCTGGTACTCTCTTTTAGCCTCTCTCAGGGTTGGTGCTCTTACCACTTAAGCCTTACCTCCACTTCTGGCTTTTTGCTGATTAATTGGAGATAAGAATCTCACAGACTCTCTTCAGAGACTAGCTTCAAACTCCATTCCTCAGATGTCAGCCTGCTGAGTAGCTAGGACTATAGAAATGAGGCACCAGCACCTACCACAGTTCTTTTTTTGGTGTTATTGGTCATGGGGCTTGAACTCTAGGCCTGGGTGTTGTCCCTGAGCTCTTCAGCTCAAGGCTCTACCACTTTGAGCCACAGTGCCACTTCCAGTTTTCTGATGTTAAATGGAGATAGGAGTCTCATGGTCTTTGGTGCCAGGGCTGGTTTTGAATCAGGATCCTCAGATCTTAGCCTTGTGAGTAACTAGGATTACAAATGTTAGCTATGGTCACTAGCTCCATAGTTCTTTTCAGTATTTCAGTGCATTGCTTGATGCTTCAAATGTTTTGTCTTGGTAGGAAAAAGCACTCTAGATCACCATTTTTTGAGTAGGGGGGTGAGTCTTGGGGTTTGAACTCAGGGCCTAAGCACTATCCTTGAGGCTAACACTCTACTACTTGAGCCACAGCACCACTTCTGGCATTTTCTGTATATGTGGTACCAAGGAATCAAACCCAGGCTTCCATGCATGCTAGGCAAGCATGCTACCAATAGGCCAAACTCCTGGCCCCTAGATCACGTCATCAACCAAAAAGCTAATTTAGAATATTTGTGCTATGTACATACATTGGTGAAATAAGGTCAGGAATCAGCAAACTATAGGAGTGTTCACCAGTTACAGCCCAAATCCTGTTTTTGAAAGTCCTGAGAGCTAAAAATGACTTTTAAATGTTTAACTCATTGAAGAAGAATTTTGTGGCAAATGGGCAGTTTATGTAATTCATGCATCCTTCTTCACTATTAAAGATGTATTGGGTCACAGTCAAGCATGCTTGTTTACATGCTATTTGTGGTTACTTTCTGAGTTTAACTGACTGAGAGCTCATGGAATATACGTGCCATGGGAAGATAGCAGTTCAACTTCTCTGCCACTCTGGGCAACTAGATGTTTTCCACAGTCTTCAGCCATCTTCCCCATTACAGGGCTTGGGTTTGGGTTAAAACGTAAGAATTGAATGGCTTTCTGATGGGTGGGACTCCTTTTGGTTTCCTGTAAGGTTATGATTCCAAAGACTTACTGTTCCAGACTTACTACCCCATCTTCATTTTCTCATTCTTTTGTCGTCTCCCACCCCCATCTTCTCTAGCAACTTCAGGTTAATCAGTTTTTCCCAAGATGCTCTCCTAACTTTGTATCAAAGAAAGTAAAGCACTCTGAGAAAGGACTGAGTAGAGATTTTATACTTTGGGTTTGGCTACTTTTTATTGACCTTGTTGATGGACTGCTTCTTCCTTGATTCACAATTTAAAGTTTGCTGGCACAGGAGTATTTCAGGGGCCTGGACCCAACTTCCTTATTTCAATATTTAATAGTGTAAGGCATTTGTTTTCTCATCTGGCCCTTCTACTGATATTCTAGCTATGTATCATTTGGAAACAGTGGGTAAGGGGATAAGGAATGGGGGGAACTAGTAACCCCACATTTTGGTACATGAGTAGTTGTTCAAATTTATATGTGAGGAGACAATAATTGAAGAAGCTTATTCAGTTTATTCAGCTGGTTGCTTTGCCTCCAGGGAAGCTTTGAATTTAGAAGTCTGACCCTTCCCAGTAAAGGTAAGAATTGAAGTGCTCATTAGCATTTTAAAAAGCAGAGCCTAAAGGTACTGCCATTAGAGTCCCTAGGATTGACCCACACGGCATTTGCATACTTAGAACTGCTTAGCCAGTTCTTGTAGCTACTTAAATTTGTTTACATCTTTGTCTCTAGCTATTCAGCAAGTTGAATGACTTCCTCTTGAAGGTGTAAATCAATTCTAAGCTTCCCTACTAAACCGCCTATAGCTTATCTACTGTCAGATAATTTGCAACACAATTCGCTTCCCTTCCCCACCCCCACTCCAGCTTCTTTTTGCTTCAAAGCTAGCACTTAAGCAATTCTGGGTGTGTGTGTGTGTGTGTGTGTGTGTGTGTGTGTGTGTGTGTGTGTGTGTGTGTGTGTTTTACTAATTTAGTGGAGGTAAGAGTTACCCAGAATTCCTTGCCCAGAGTGGCTCTGAACCACAATCCTCAGATCTCAACCACGTGAGTAGCTAAGATTATAGGCATGAACCACCAGTGCCTGGCCTAAATAATGTTTCTTTACATTTAAATTTTTAATTGTTTTTTTAGAATAGATTTGTTCCCATAGTAGTAGCAGACTGAACTCAGCCTCCTGCTTGCTAAGCAGGTGCTCTATCAACTTGAGCTACTTGCCAGCCCAGCACTTTTCTTTTGTGCAAGTCCTGGAGCTTTAACCGAAGCCTGGCACAGTTCCTGAGTTTTGATGCCTATGACTAGTTCTCTACCTCTTCAGCAACAATTTAATTTACTGGTTTTTTTGGTCAGTCATGAGGCTTGGACTCTGGGTCTGGGTCTGGGCACTGCCCCTGTGCTCTTCAGGCCAAGACTAGCGCTCTACCACTTGAGCCACAGTGCCACTTCTGGTTTTCTGGTGGTTAATTAGAGTTAAGCGTCTCACAGACTTTTGTGCCTGGGCTGGCTTTGAACTGTGATCCTCAGATCTCAGCCTCCTGGGTAGCTAGGATTACAGGCTTGAGCCCAGCTTCACTTACTATTCATTTGTTCTTTGCCAATCCTGGGGCTTGAGATCAGGGCCTGAGCACTGTCCTTGGGCTTTCTGAAGGCTAGTGGTCTGCCACTTGAGCCATACTTCTGGCTTTTTTTTTTTTTAATGTATGTGGTACCGAGGAATTGAACCTGGGTCTTCATGCATGCTAGGCCAAACTCCCGGCCCAAAAGTACATTTCTTTTTTGGGTAGTATCTCTCCCTTCTTTACCCTCTTGTTTTTTTTTCCTTCTAGTCCCCACACAAGTTGTATAATACATTATCCAGATAGTGTCTAGTGACTGCCACTGCTGGAGTTCTAACTCAGCCCCGCCAGAGCACTGTCATCAGACACTTTTTTTTTTCTTTTTGCTCAATGCTAGTGCTCTGTCACTTACGCCACAGAGCCACTTCTGGCTTTTTCTGTGTATGTGGTACAGGGGAATTGAATCTAGGGCTTCCTGCATGCTAGGCAAGCACTAAATTCCTAGTCTCCTATAATAGTTTTAAAGACAACTCTGAGGGTTTATTATTATTATTATTATTATTATTATTATTATTAGGCCAGTCCCGGGACCTGAACTCAGGCTCTAGGCACTGTCCTTGAGCTTTCTCAAGGCTAGTGCTCACAGCCTCTAAAAAATTTTTCATTTTTTTGTTCTTTGTTTATTCTTTCTGTGTACATGGTACTGAAGAATCAAACCCAGGCCTTCATGCACGCTAGGTGAGCACTGCACCACTAGACCACACTCCCAGCCTGAAATTTTTATAATTGACTTCGATTTTGTAGTTTTATAGTTGAGTTCAAGCCCTATATATCAGGCATGCACACGTGCATGCTCACGTGCACACACACAAAAGACACAAGCTATATGGTGGTAGATGGTATCTAAAATAGTATTTTGTTATTATTAGGAGAAAACAATTGATAAATATTTTTACAGTTGTCTTCACAAAGACTTTCTCTTTGATCAAACTATAATTATATTACTCTGAGCCATCTTTTCTCACAGTTTTGGCCCGTTAAGCTATGTTTGAGGAAGAACTCAACTAAGTTTATGAAGAATTCCTCTGTCTTTCTCTGTCTCTGTCTCTGCCTCTATCTCTGTGGTCTCTCTTTGTGTGTGTGTCTCTCTCTCTTTTCCTGAGCTGAGGCCTCTGTCTCTTTGTCTTCTCTGTGTCTGTCTCTGTCTGTTTCTCTCCCTCTCTCCCTCCCTCCTTCCCTCCCTCTCCCTCTCCCTCCCTCTCTCTTTCCCTCCCTCTCTCTCTCTCTTCCCAAACTGAGGACCCAACTCAGAGCCTTGCACTTGTCAGGGAAATATTCCTAAACTGAGCTGAATCTCCAACCCAAAGAATTCCTCTCTTAAAATCAAGGTTCTTATGTATGAGAAATAAGTTCTTCAACAGCCAATTGTAAGAATCCAATTAGGTCTGTTTGGCATGAATTTCACTATCTTTGATGTCTCCTTTTTCTAAGTTTCACTTAGTGATGCATTCACTCTGTTCTTTGTTTATAAATCTCCAGATATCTTTGATGTATTCATATATGAACTTCATCTCTCCTCTGTTGCAACACTCCTCTATTATTAAAGTCTTGACTAAAATCTTCCCCTCTATTTTAACATGCTATGGATTACTATTTTTCTTGAAAAGTCTTAGCGTCTAAAATATTTTTCTTTATCTATCCTAGGTTTATGTCTGTGATCTCTATAATAAATGATAGATTAACAAAGAAAATCACACAGATGTATTTAAGTTTTATGTAGCATTGGAACCTTCATCAGGAAATTAAAGCACAAAGAAATAGCTAAATCTGTATTTTTTTTTTTTTTTTTTTTTGCTAGTCATAGGACTTTTAACTCAAGGCCTGAGCACTGTCTTTGGGCTTCTTTTCAAGTCCAGCACTCTGCCACTTGAGCCACGGCACCACTTCCACCATTTTCTATGTATGTAATACCAAGGAATCAAACCCAGGTCTTCATGTATGCTAGGCAAGCACTCTACCATTAGGCCAAACTCCCAGCCCCTAAATCTGTATTTTGTAATAATAGGCTTGAAGAAGAATGGACAGGGCAGTCATGAATAAATAAAAGAACAAAAGGTAATGATCTAATGATAATGAATTTGGAAACATTTAGGAAGACCTGTCTATTTACATTTTAATGTCCCTTCATCTTCATAAATAAGAATGTTCCTTTTCTTTATCAAAACTCAAAACAACAAAACTACAAAAATCTTTATTTGGGGGTCTTAGTAACTGAATTTCATGAAAAAACAGCTCCAGATAGCTCTAAATTCATATTCCAAGGAAGGCAGGGCAGACTGAGCTTACATTGTATATGCAGTGTTCATTTATTACAAGTTACTAATAATTATATTGTAATGGAAGTTTTTTCCCCCAGTCTCAGGGCTTGAATTCAATGCCTAGGCACTGTCCTGTGCTTTCTCAAGGCTAGCACTCTACCCTTGAGTCACAGCACCACTTCTGGATTCTTCTGTGTATGTGGGATGGAGGAATCAAACCCAAGGCTTCATGCATGCTAGCCACTCTACCACTAGGCTACACTCCCCACCTCAAATTAATTTTTGAGGAAGATGGAGAGATCCTTTGGGAAGACTACAAAATGAGCCGGTCACAGAGGTTCATGCCTGTAATCCTAGCTACTCAGGAGGCTGAAATCTGAGGATCAAGGTTCAAAGCCAGCCCAGGCACAAATGGACCTGAGACTCTTATCTCCACTTAACCTCTAGAAAACAGGAAATGGGGCTTGGATCAAGGGTAGGGCAGTAGCCTTAAGCTGAAGAGCTCAGGGACAATGCTCAGGCCAAGTTCAAGCCCCATAACCCTCTCCTTCCCCCCCACACAAAAGACTACAAAATGAAACAGCTGTGTGCATCTTTTAAAGGATGATAGTGAAAATGACAATTAACCCTTGTTAATTTTCAGAGAGAAGAGTTATAAAAATACACAGTATTCCATACTGACTCACCAAAGTCCCAATTCTATTCTGAGGTTTCCATAATACCAAATTTAACCATCTACTCCAGTAGAGTCCAACCAGAAAGACTAGTGATGAAACAAGAAAGGAATGTATTTAGTGTAGTCATAACTGGGAAGGAGGAGCAAGTGTAACATCCAGAGATACATCTTCAAGATACTGACACTGTGAGCCATGTGGTGGCTCACACCTGTAATCCTAGATATTCAGGAAGCTGAGATCTGAGGATCCAGGTTCAAAGCCAGCCCAGGCACTAGACAGTGAGACTCTTATCTCCAGTTAACCACCAGAAAACCGGAAGTGGTGCTGTGGCTCAAGGGTGGTACTCTTGAGATGAAGAGCACAGGGATAATGCCCAGGCCCTGGGGTAGGGCGGTATCTTTGAGCTGAAGAGCTCAGGGTCTGCACCAAGGCCCGAGTCCAAGCCCTATTCCAAAAAGGAAAAAAGATACTGACACTAGCTGAGCTAGAGGATGGGAAAAAAGCTGGAACAATGAGTGTGAGAACATGTAAACAGTACAGATAGTACCACCGTGAAGTGGTTTTGCAGGTCCTGGTGGCATCTAGGAAATAATTGTTGCTTGGAGTGTGCAACCTGTTTCCCATTCATGAAATAATTGTTTTATGTGGGAAGTAGCTTCAGTTTCCATTATGGGGTGGTCTTAGATTTCTTGAAAACATCAAGGAAGATAAGACAGGTTAGGTAGGCATAATCAACCTGTATTATCAATTTTGTATGAAAATATATTGAATGATTAATATGTCAATGAGTAGGCATAGTTTGTGATCCCAAGTTCAAGGTAGCAAAGAAGGCTATTGTTATGAAGGCAAGAATGCCAAACTTTCCTAAATGGAGGGGAATTCCCTTAAGTTCCACTTAAATTGCTTCTTTTTTTTTTTTTCTTTCCTAATGAAACAGGGTCCTACTTTGCTGCTCAGGTTGGCCTTACATTCACAGTCTTCCCTCAGTTTTGAAAGTTGGTGGCATTAAAGTTGCCTTTTTATACATTTGCAGAATCATAGAAAATAAATTTTCTAATTGTGTTCACAGAGGTGTCACAATTTATTTGGGAGAGGTTTCTGTCACCTTTTAGAAAAATGTCAATAGTTTTCTTCTGCTTGCCAGACCGGGGCCCTGAACTCAAGGCCTGGGCACTATCCCTGACCTCTGTGCACAAGGCTAGTGCTCTACTACTTGAGCCACAGTTGCTGTGTAGTTTATTGGAGTCTCACAGATTTTCCTGCCCTGGCTGGTGTGGAATCTTTAGATCTCAGCTTCTGGAGCGGTTAAGAGTATAGGCATGAGCAGCACCAGGCTTCAACAGTTTTTCTTCTTTTCTTTTCTGTGTGTGTGTGGGAGGGGTGGGGGTGTCATGGGGCTTGAACATGGCCTGGGCTCTGTCCCTGAGCTCTTAAGCTCTAGGCTACCACCCTGCCCTTGAGCCAAGCCCCACTTCCCATTTTCCAGAAGTTAACTTCAGCCTCCTGAGTAGCTAGGATTATAGGCATGAGCCACTGTTGTGCCAAGATTGTTCCATGTTCTGGGAATGACCCCCCTCCCCCCCTTGTTTAGGGCTCATGTACTTGAACCCCAGGTGGTAGCAGCTTGGAGCTTAGTGGTTAGACACCTGAGCTCTGATTCGACCAGTGGTTTGAGTTAAATAGCCTATCAGGTGATTGTACTTTCCCTATAAAGGCAGTGTAAAGTTCTTGCTCAGGGCCTTTTCATCATTGCTGGCTGCTGGTACACAGAGGCCCAAGTCTAGACTCGTAAATAAAACGACCCCTGCTCTTTAGCTTTGACTCTGGCCTCTGGTGGTCTTTTCGGGGTTCTAGGAATTCGGGTACAACACCACCGTGCCTGGTTATCAACAATTTTTTTTAAAAAATCTAATAATTGTATTTTGTTGTCAGGGTGATGTATAGAGGGGGTGATATGTAGAGGGGTTGCAGTTATTTATATTCATCAAGGAGTGGGTACTGTTATGGGGTCAGGAGGAGAGGATTCCACATCCCTCCAGGTGGGGATTCCACACCCCATCAGAGTCCACCACACAGAGACAGTTTCATATAAAAAGGTGAATTTATTGGGGAAATAGATGGTGAACTGACTGGCCAGGGACACAGTGCAGACTCGGGAACTGACACTGTGACCCTGAGCAGCCCTCACGCTGGGTTTTTAAGGGCAAAACGTATGCAGTCGAACCTGGCCACACACAGGTGGCCAATGGGATAGTTACATACACAGAGCGACCATAGGCAGCTCCAGCCACACGCAGGTAGCCAATAGAGTTACAATAGGGTTTGAATTTACCTATCACCTTAGTTGGAGTTGGCACACAAATTGGGAAGGTCTCCACACAAAGCAGGCCCACCCCCACCGAAGAGGATATCCCTCCTCATGGGGGGTGGGGAGAAGGTCAAGGTTGCCCCTCCCTGGGAGGGCAAAGGTGGCTGGGCTGTACCATTGTCGACCTTCCACAATGGGGCGGGGAACTTTTAGGCTTGGCACCAGTCCCTGCTCCCATCAACAGGTACATTACTTCTTAAACACCTTCCCATGATTTTCTCCCATTTCCCTCCCCCAACTCCTTCCCAATCATTTTGTTTTTCCTCTTCCCTCCCTTATTTCAAATAAACAAATACACACATACATAGTTACCGGTACCAAAGTCAGATAAAGTAATAGCATGAAATAAACTATGAGGAGAAAAGGAAAAAAAGAGAGACAAAGAGAAAAGAAATAGCTTCACATAGTACATTAAGAACAATAGTCACCAGGATAAACCTCTTGTTTCTATAACTTGGAGACCATTACATGTTTTCTAAGTTTCCATTTTGTTTCCAACTTCCAGTTACTTCCCCCTCAACCCACAGTCCACTTTCCCTTACTCTGTTCAGAGTTCCTTTTCTTCATTTGAATGGTAATAGTGCCTTGAAAGTCCCCCAAATCACTTATTCAAAATTCCTTACATAGAGATAGGATTCATTAACAATTCAATGCCTGCAAGCTCTATGGTAAATCCTTCATTTACATCTAACTACCCCTAATGACACCTCCAGCATACTACTCAAGAAGTTGCTAAGTACTGATTCTAACACTGATTAAGAACCTATATTCTGGACTGGAGAGGTAGCTCAATGGTAGAGTGCTTGCCTACCTTGTATGAAGTCCCTAGGTTTGATTCTTCAGTATTGCATAAACAGAAAAAGTTCAGGCACTGAGTTCAAGCCCCAGGACTGGTAATAAATAAATAAAATAATACCTCTTTCTACCCAGAGTGGGAAAACAAAATCTCTATTAGGTAGGAGAGAAAGAAATCAATTCAGACATAGCCTCCTAAAGAATACTCCAGAACCTCATCTTGGATTTTGAAGTTCTGTTTTGTAGCAAGTTGCTAAGAAAGAAAAATTTAAAAAAAAATTCTTAATAGTTATTTTAAAGCTTTAGAAAAATCAACTATTCGAATAGCAAGAAAATAATATATATATATATTTTTTGTCTATTCTAGGACTTGAACTCTGGGCCTGGGCGAAGACCCTGAGCTCTTTAGTTCAAGGCTACTACCCTGCCCCTTCAGCCACAGTGTCACTTCTGGTTTTGTGGTGGTTTATTTGAGATAAGAGTTTCATAGATTTTGGTGGTCCTTTGGTGCCCTGGCTGGCTTTGAACTGAGATCTTTAGATCCTCAGATCTCAGTCTCCTGAGTAGCTAAGATTATAGTTGTGAACCACCGCACCAGGCAAGAATAACTTTTTGCCAGTCCTGGTGCAAGAACTCAGAGCCTGGGCACTGTCCTTGGACACTTTTTGCTCAAGGCTAGTGCTTGGCCACTTGAGCCACAGCGCCACTTCTGGCTTTTTCTGTGTGTGGTACTGAGGAATCCAACTGAGGGCTTTGTGCATGCTAGGCAAGCACTATATCACTAGGACACTCCTGGCCCTCTTTTTTTTTTTTTTTTTTTTTTAATTTGGAGTAAGTTTTTACAACTGTCATAACCTTCACAAAAAATATTTAGGATATTTAAAATGAAGAAAATAGTAAAAAGAACTATTTGAGAACCTATTGTCTGAGTTATTTTTGCCCAAGGCTGCTTACTGCTCTACTACTTGAGCCACAGCTCCACTTCTGGCTTTTTTTCTTTTTTATTCTCAATTAAAGATAAGAATCTCGCAGACTTTTCTGCCTGGGCTGGCTTTGAACCATATTTTTCAGATCTTAGCCAGCTGAGTATCTAGGCTTACAGGGTTGAGCCTAGCTTTGGTTTAGTCTTTAAGACTGAGATGAAATAAAAATATTTCTGGGTACAGCTGGCCTACACCTGTAATCCTAGCTACTCAAGAGGCTGAAATCTGAGGATCTCAGAGACCTGAGAGTCTTATCTCCAAATAACCTCTAGAAAACACGAAGTGGGGATTGGTTCAAGGGTAGGGTAGTAGCCTTGAGCTGAAGAGCACAGGGACAGTGTTCAGGCCAAGTACAAGTTGGCCCATGACCCACACACACAAAAAAATTGTGGGTAAAATAGCCAATCTCTATGAAAAATTAAATGATTAATGAAGAAAACACAAAGAGAACAATTTTAGAGGAAATAAAAAGTGAACTTTTTAAAAAAAAATGTGTTTGGGACTGGGAGTTTGGCTTAGTGGTAGAGTGCTTGCCTAGCATGCACGAAGACCTGGGTTCGATTCCTTGGTACCATATACATACAAAAAGCTGAAAATGGCACTGTGGCTCAATTGGTAGAGCTCTAGCATTCAGAAAGGCTAAGAACAGTGCTCAGGTCCTGAGTTCAAGCCCCAGGACTGGCAAAAAAAAAAAAAAATCTCTTGGGATGTTTCCAATACGGAGGGTAGGAGGGTAGGAGTTTTCTTGGTACTCAGTATTTCTGGCTAGGTCTAAAAATCTAACAAAGATTTGCAGGAGGAAAACATATAAATATATTTAGTAAGTTATATATGACAGGAGATGAAAACCCCCAAAAAGTCAAACTTGTCTTAAAAAAACACAGGCCGGGAGTTTGGCCTAGTGGTAGAGTGCTTGCTTAGCATGCACGAAGACCCGATTTCAATTCCTCAGTACCACCTACATAGAAAAAAGCCACATCTGACCTCTTTACTTCAGTATAAGGGAAATATTCGAGGAAAGAAAGCAATTACCTAAGAGATAACTTACTTTATTTTTTTGAGGGGGGAAGTTCATAGGGCTTGAACTCGGCCAGGGTACTGTCCCTGAGCTCTTCAGCTCAAGGCTGCCAAGCCCCACGCCTGATTTGTAGAAATTAATTGGAGATAAGAGTCTTAGGTCCTTTTGTGCTTGGGTTGGCGTTGAACCTTGATCCTCAGATCTCAGCCTCCTGAGTAGCTAGGATTACAAGCGTGACCACCTTGGCTGGCAAGGAATTACTTTTTACAAATGTCTTGTTTTGTAATTGCACTGCTGTTTTTAAATTTAAATGCCTGACAGTTTTCTTTTTCAATGTAAAGATTTTGTGAGTATTTTAGATAAGCACATATTATAATTCAATCAAAATAACCTTTATTCTTTCTTTTTGTTTCTTCTTCGCATATTTATTTTTTGTTCTGTCCCTGGGGTTTCAACACTGGGCCTGAGTACTGTTCCTGAACTTTTTTTTTTCGAAGCTGGGCTTCTACCACTTGAGGCACATCTCTACTAATGATTTTTTTGGAAGTTTATCATTTTTTTTTTGGTCATGAGGCTTGAATTCTGGGACTGGGTACTGTCTCTGAGCTCTTCAGCTCAAGGCTAGCACTCTACCACTTGAGCCGAGCTACTTCCTTGGAAGTTTATTTAGAGATAAAAGTCTCCCAAATTTTCCTTCACCGGATGGCTTTAAACCACAATTTTCAGATCTCAGCTTCATGAGTTGCTATGATTACATATATGAACCCAGCACCTGACTCTTCTAATGGTTTTCAGTTCAGCCATGGTCTCTTATTACATATATAAACTCATGAGCACTCAAACACTCACCTTCAGAAATTTTTACTTAGATGAAGTAGTGACACTACTACTACTACTGCTACTGTTACTATTATTATTATGTGCCAATCCTGAGGCTTGAACTCAAGGCCTAAACACTATCTCGGTGCTTTTTAGCTCAAGGCTAGCACTGTACTACTTAAATAGTAGAGCACTTCTGGCTTTTTTGGTGGTCAGGTAGAGATTAGAATCTCATGGTCCATCTGACTTTGAACTATGATCCTTAGGTCTCAGCCTCTTGACTAGTTTGGATTAACGGCATAGTTTTAAAAATATTGTCCTTGATTCTTTCAAGTTACCATTGTGTGTATAGCCACCGTCAAGAATCACTGGCAGTAGACTGAGTCCGTTGCTGGTTCCAATCTGCCTGGGGCACCTGTGCAGGAAAAAACTGAAGGAGCTCAAGGAATTTTGGGGGATACACTTGCTGAGCCATTTTCCCATCAAGATGCCTCTAGTTCAGATTCAGACCTCTCCATGGCCTCTATAGAAACCTGCCTGAATGACTTCTAACTCTGGAGCAAAATTTTCAGCTCCTGAAGCAAGAACACAGTCCCTTTGAGGTAGAGACATTTTTAAACTTGTTCTCAATAATCCTAGGTACTTAGAAGGCTGAGATCAGAACATCTTGGTTTTAAACTAGCCTAGGAAGAAAGGTCCATGAAAGCCTTTTCTGCATTCATCTATCCAAAAGCCTAGAAATGGAGCCTAGTTCTCTAGTTCTCGAGGTTCATCCTAGATGAAGGACCAACACATATTTAACCCTAGACAAGTTGGAATAATATTGGCGCAACTCTTACAATTTGGGAGGGGCATTGGGCCAATTCATAATACCAAAGTCTTAGAATGATATAAATCTTCTATGAAATTCATACATTATCAACTTATGGTGATATGGACAAGGCCAACATGTTGTGCATCTTGAGGCTTTTTCACATGACTGGGTACTATATTTGCTTGCAAAAGATGGCCCTGCATACTTTTTGCAGCTCATTTGATTGTTTTAAAGCTTTTTTAATTTTAATTTTTATTAATTCTTGTCAGTCGTGGGGCTTAGACTCTGGGCCTGGGTGCTGTCCCTCAGCTTTTCAGCTGAAGGCTATTGCCCTACCCTTTGAACCACAGTGACACTTCCAGTTTCCTAGTGGTTAATTGGAGATAAGAATCTCATAGTCTTTAGTGTCCGGACTGGCTTTGAATCACGATCCTCAGATCACAGCCTCCTGAGTAGCTAGTATTATGTGTGTGAGTCACCGTGCCCAGCTCCTTTTTTAAAAACTTTTAAAAATTTTTTTCATGTTTTTTTTTTTCCCTTTATTGAGAAACATAAGACTTGCTTATGTCAAATAAAACCAATTTCTGGAGGGGGGAAAAAAACCCACAATAGGAAAAAAAAAACAAAAAGTTAACACTGTCTGGGACACAGAACCCAGAGAATATATTCTTATAATTGAAAAAAAATTAAATTAAATTTTTTATTTTTTGCCAGTCCTGGAGCTTGAGCTTAGGGCCTGAACACTGGCCTTGGGCTTTCTTAAGGCTAGCACTCCACCACTTGAACCACAGCACCACTTTTTCTATGTATTTAGTACCGAGGAATTGAACCCAGGCCTTCATGCATGCTAAGCAGGCATTCTTACCATTAGGCCAAACTCTCAGCCCTTTATTTTTTTAATTTTTATTTAAGTTATTTATTGATTTTGCCCGTCCTGGGCTTTTAGCTCAGTGCCTGACCACTGTCCTTGGGCTTTCTCAAGGCTAGAGCTCTACCACTTGAGTCACAGCACCACTTCCGGCTTTTTCTATGTATGTGGTACCTAGGAATCAAACCCGGCTCTTCAAATACAGTAGGCAAGCACTCTACTACTAGGCCATGCTCCTGGCCCTGATATTTTAACTTTTTTTTTTTTTTTTTTTTGGCCAGTCCTGGGTTTAGGCTCAGGGCCTGAGCACTGTCCTTGGACTTTCTCAAGGCTAGAGTTCTACCACTTGAGCCTCAGCACCATTTCTGGCTTTTTTTTCTATGTATGTGGTACCAAAGAATCAAACCCGGGTCTTCGTTCATGGTAGGCAAGCACTTTGCCACTAGGCCAAACTCCCGGCCCCATATTTTAACTTTTTGATGAGACATGTCAGAAAAAGACATACATACCCACTAACTTCCTAGCTGATGTATCAAATATATTACCAGAAAATTTAGAGTACATAAACAACTTCAGTCATTGTGTCTGACAAGTGAAGAATCTAGGCAAGATGGGAACATGAGTAAAGGAATAGGAACATCTATTACAGAAGAAATAGGACAGAGAAAGAGAGCACATGGCATAGACATGCCATGAGGAAGACAACATTTGACCTATCTCTTCCATTTGAGTATTTTCTTTATCATTTCTGGCCTTTTCTGTATATGTGGTACTGAGGAATCAAACCCAGGGCTTCCTTCATTTGGCAAGCACTCTACCACTAAGCCACATTCCCAGCCCCTCATGAAACTCTTACCTCTAATTAATCACCAAAAAAAGCTGTAAGTGGAACTGTGACTCAAAGTGATAGAACACTAATTTTGAGCAAAAAGAGTTCAGGTACAGTGCCCACGCCCTGAGTGCACGTCTCAGGACTGACAAAAAAAAAAAAAGGTAAGTGAAACCCATATTTTTGTCATGCATAATTCTGGACTTTAGCATTTAGTTGTCAGTATCACTGAAGTACAAGATAGTGATCCCAATGAATTGTCTCCTTCCTTCTCACTCCCATGTTGTGGTGTATCAGGGAGGAAACCACCACTGCTGCTTCTTTTCTACCTCCTATGTGGCTCCACACACAGTTCAATATCTTTTTGCTATATATGACATGAATTATAGTACTTCCAAATTGAATAGCACTAAGGGTTTTTACATTGTCTTACCATTTCAGGAAAGATGTTTGTAGTAGAGGGTGGGGTGGAGGTTTGAACTCAGGACCTGGAAATTGTTCCTGAGCATTTTTGCTCAAGGCTAGCACTTTACATTTGCACATAACTATACTTCTGGTGTTTTGGGAGGGCAATTGGAGTTGATTCTCATGGACTTTCCTGCCTAGGCTGACTTGGCACTGCAATTCTCAGATCTCAGCCTTCTGAGTAGTTGTTATTATATATGTGAGCCACTGGCAAATATATAATTTGTGATAAGAATCCTCTGCGATATACCCATATGTTCAGAAAAATCAATTTTTTTTGTCAGTTATGGGGCTTTAACTCAGGGCAGGGATACTGTCCCTGATGTCTGTAGCTCTACCATTTTCTCTACTCTCTAGTGTTCTACCAGTTGAGCTACAATGCCACTTCCAGTTTTCTGGTAGTTAATTAGAGATAAGAGTCTCACAGACTTTTTTGCCTAGGCTGACTTTACTCAATCTCCTAAGAAGCTATGATTACAGGCATGAGCCAGCAACACCAGGCTCAATGTATTTTTAAAAATTTTTTTTGTCAGTTGTGGGACTTGAATTCTGGGCCTGGGCATTGTCCCTTAGCTCTTCAGCTGAAGGCTTGAACTACAGCGCTACTTCTGGTTTTCTGGTGGTTAATTGGAGATAAGAATCTCACAGACTTTAGTGCCCAGGCTTGTTTTGAACCGTGATTCTCAGATCTCAGTCTCCTGAGTAGCTAGGATTACAGGCATGAGCCATTGAGCCTGGCTTTTTTTTTTTTTTTGCCAGTCCTGGGGCTCACTAGTGCATGCATGTGTGCGTGCATGCGTGCTAGTCAAGCACTTTATCACTAGGCCAAACTTCTAGACCCAAAGGTTGAGATTTTGAATTTCAAATATTGAAACTAATTTAGAAGATACTAAGAGATTTGAAAATATTCTGAGATTGATTTTCATGATTATAGCACATCCTGTATTTTTAAAGCTGCATGTTTCACCT
The DNA here is from genome assembly GCF_031878675.1 of Megascapheus bottae. Taxonomy (NCBI): domain Eukaryota; kingdom Metazoa; phylum Chordata; class Mammalia; order Rodentia; family Geomyidae; genus Megascapheus; species Megascapheus bottae. Next base: position 18,565,445 of record NC_143512.1, on the reverse strand, counting down.
AAAGATATTCTGGAAACTTTTAAAACATGAAAAGCACGCACTTAGAAACTTATTTTTTGGCAAAAAAGAGCCTTAAAATACAAATGAATACAATTGCAAAGACATAGTGATATGTGATAAACATAGTGATCACCAGATGTCACTCTTGCCTCACACTTTAGAAGGGCAAGTGTCAACCAGAAACTGGTTGCAATGCCAGTTTTCAAGCAGTGGAACATTTTTAGCTTCCGATCTCCACCCATGAATTGCATAGATCACCTTTATCAATATCCAGTACGCTCTACTGCTGCATTTTTCACCCTTTTTCCCTAAGATTCTGTGCCCTCCTCCCAACTTCATACTGATATGCATGTGATACACTATATATAAGGTAAAAAATAAAGAATCATTAGAAAAAGAAAAAAATTAAGAAAAAAGTCCTTTATTTCCATATCTTTGGAGTCTTTTTCAGCATGTGTGTGTATATATATAAATATGTGTATACACACACATATATATATGTGTATATATATGTATATATGTATATGGAGGTGCTTGGGTATTATGCCTTTGTGATTGTTTCCTAAGACTATCCTCTTTTGTTCTCACTATATGCAAGTATCTAGAATTTTGGGTAATGTGTCATATCTTAGTGCATTTTAGATCTAACTTCTGAATAAATGATCTCAGGTCACCTCACTTACCATGAATTGTTCTACTTCCATCCATTTCCCTGCAAATGGTATTATTTTATTCTTTCTAGTGGATTTGCAAAATTTCACTGTATATAAGTACCACATTTTTTGGATTCACTTATCTATTGTGGGGTGTCTGAGTTGTTTCCATATCTTGGCTATTGTGAATAGTTCATGATGCTAGGGTAGGTGGTATAGCTGAGTCATAAGGAAAGTCTATGTTTAGTTTTTTGTTATTGTTGTTTTCTTTTTTTTGCCAGTCCTGGGCTTGAGCTCAGGGCTTGAGCACTGCCCTTGGACTTTCTCAAGGGTAGAGCTGTACCACTTGAGCCTCAGCACCACTTCCGCCTTTTTTTATGTATGTGGTACCAAGGAATCGAACCCAGGTCATCGTGCATGCTAGGCAAGCACTTTAACCACTAGGCCAAACTCCTGGCCTTATGTTTAGTTTTTTGAGGAACTCCAGACTGCTTTCCAGTGGGGTTGTGCTAATTTACATTCCCACTAGCAGAACAGTGGTGTTCCTTCCCCCCTCACCTCTGCCAGCATTTGTTGTTCAAGCTCAAAATGTTAGGGACATTTATTATTATTATTATTATTATTTTGCCAGTCCTGGGCCTTCAACTCAGCATCTGAGCCTTGTCCTTGGACTTTCTCAAGGTTAGAGCTCTACCTCTTGAGGCATAGCACCACTTCTATGTACATGGTACGGAGTTATTGAACCTTGGTCTTTGTGCATGCTAGGCAAGCACTCTACCTCTATCTAGGCCAAACTCCTGGCCCAGGGAAATTATTGTTAATGGTATACAAAGCAATTAGGAATACTATACATAAGTTATCTAAGGATTTCTACTTAAAAACATTTAACAATGTATTAAATTGCATTTCAGCTCCAATTCATGGCACTTACTGTGTATTTAACTAGGTGTCACATTGCCTAATATACTTTTACCTAGTTTGACTAACTTAATTCTTCCCATAAATGAATGAGGTAGATATGTAGCACTTCTGTTTTTGGTTTTGGGATTTTTTTTGGGGGGGGGGGCTAGTCCTGGAGCTTGAACTCGGGACTGGGCACTGTCCTTGGACATTTTTTGCTCGAGGTTAGTGCTCTGCCACTTGAGCCACAGCGCGATTTCTGACTCTTTTTGTGTATGTGGTACCGAGGAATTGAACTCAGGACTTTGTGCATGCTAGTGAGCACTTTACCACTAGGCTACGCTCCTGGTCCCAACAATTAAGTTTTAGAGTTGAACAGTTTCAAAAGAATTAAGTACTCTATCCAAATTCTGCTCTTCAAATGCATGAAGTATTTTGCCTTTAATAAACTTTTTTTTCTTTTTCTTTTTCTTTTTCACCAGTCCCAGAACTTGAACTTAGGGCCCAACAGTTGTCTGTCTCTGAACTTTTTGTTCAAGGCTATCACTTTTCACTTCTGAATTTTACGTGGTTAATTGGAGAAAAGAGTCTGAAGGACTTTCTTACTCAGGCTGGTTTCTATTGAAATCCTCAGATATCAGTCTCCTGAGTAGCCAGGATTACAGTTGTGAGCCATCTGCATCCAGCTTTCCATTTAATAAACCTTTAAATATCAATAAACTTAAAAAATTGTAAAATTTAAACTACCATTGACTGTATGGTAGTTGAGCAATTTTAGGGTAGTTCTGCAATTTTAGAGTGGTTTCTATCTTTTTCAACTTTGGTTATACATTGGAAAATGCCAGGATTGGTAAGAAAGGAATTCTATTCACAGCTAAGAGTTTATGAATTCTGTGTTAAAATAGAGGCATGAGTGCCCCTATATTTACTTTAATTCTGATTGCAGCAACTTCCAGTCTTCATACTTATTTGGCTTCCAGAATTTATTTGGGGGGTTAGTCAGCATTCTATTACTATTATGAAAAATTTGAGACAATAAACTTATAAATAGAAAATATTTATTTGGGTCACAGTTTTGGGGGGTCCAGACCATAATCAATTAGCTCCATTACTTGGAGCCTGAGCAAAACAGCACATTGTGGTAAGGGCATATGACAGAGTCAGATCTGCTCATCTCACAGTTAAGAAGCAAAAGAGAAAAAAGAAATAGAAAAATATCTCATATTTCCCTTCAGGGCATAGTCACAATTACCTGAAAACCAGTAAATAGAGTCTAACTTTTAAAGGTTTAAATATTTAAGGCATGGCTTTTGGAGACACATATTATCATCATTTTTTTCCCCTTAGATTGTGGGGCTTGGACTCTATCCCTGGTCCCTGAGTTCTTTAGCTCAAGACTAGCTCCCTTTTGAGCCTAACTTCCACTTCTGGTTTTTTAGTGGTTAATTGGAGATAAGTCTCATGATCTTTAGTAACCAGGCTGGCTTTGAACTGCAATGCTCAGATCTCAACCTCCTGAGTAGCTAGGATTACAGGCGTGAGACACCATGCCAGAGACTCTTATTTTGTAGTCAGGGTACCAGAAAAGTCTTGAAAATAAGACCAGATGACAAGGAAACACCTAATATCAATGCCAGGGTATTTTGGAAAAGGCCCATCCAGATAAACTTAAAAAACGTTCAGAATTCATTGGGCATCAGTAGCTCATGCCTGTATTTTTAGCTGCTCAGGAGGCTGAGATCTGAGGATTACATTTCAAAGCCAGCCCAACTACAAAAGTCTGAGAGACTCATCTCCAGTTAATCACCAGAAAACCCAAAGTAGGCCTGTGGCTCAAGTAGTAGAGAGGTAGCCTTGAGCTGAAGAGCTCTCAAGGACAACATGACAAAGATCCAGAGTTCAAGCCCCATAACTGACCAAAAACCAAAAAATATTCAGAATTTATAGTCCTTATTAACATGATCATAGCTTCTACTTAACTATGTAGTCCCTGTTTATTCAAGAGAATGCAATCAAATAAGCTGTTATTTTCTACTGCTGTAGAAGTTAAGGACAAAATAAATAGCAAATTGTAGGAAACAGATTTGTGCAGGTAGAAGAAAACAGAAAAACTAAACTTGATTTTGTAAGTAAAAGATATCTATAACACAAGAATAGAATTGAAATTAAAAATGTAAAAAGAAAAAGTTCTGTAAATTAAAAAAAGTAGTAGAGGGACCGGGAGTTTGGCCTAGTGGTAGAATACTTGCCTAACATGCACAAAGACCCCGGTTCGATTCCTCGGTATCACATACATAGAAAAGCAGGAAACTCTGAGGCTTAAGTGGTAGAGCCTCTAGCCTTGAGAAAGTCCAAAGACACTGCTCAGGCCTAAGCTCAAGCCCAGGACTGGCAAAAAAAAAAAAAGGAATAGAGAGGAAAAACTCAGTTGGATATTAGGGCTAGGAGTTAGGCCTAGTGGTAGAGTGCTTGCTTAGCATGCATGAAGACCCAGCTCCAAGTGGTGCTGTGGCTCAAGTGGTAGAGGGCTAGCCTGAGAAAGCTCAAGAACAGTGCCCAGGCCCTGAATTCAAGCCCCAGGACTGGAAAGAAGAAGGAAGTGGAGGCGGAGGAGGAGGAGGGACCACATACACACACACACACACACACTCTGAATATAAGGAAAATAATATTAAAAATAAGAAAATTAGAGGACTAGCACAGGAATACAATGTGTAGAAAATAAGTACAGTGAACAGATCAGCTAAAATGCTCAGTGAGGTGTTAGTTGTGGGGTTATGTAGTCACTATGCTGAGACTTCCACTTACCTCTTTCATTATGTGGAGGTAGAGATTATATCCAGGTTTAGCTCCTTATGGGACCAGTAAATTCCACATCCTTCAGATACGCTGCTACACATCTCAAGCTGCCTATGTATGAGCAGATACTGTTCTCCTGTAATTCCTACAAAAGCTGGAACCATCAACCCTATCTAGTGACTTCCCTGAATCTAAGATGGGTTTAGAGACTTAAATGATAACAAAATGCAGTGGATATGAATGACACTATGGGATTTTCATAAGCCTGCAGTTTCCACTCAGGTCCCTTCAAATTCTAACTCGTAGAACCTAGTTGATATGCTAGAAAGAAGCCAAAGCAACCCTGAGGAGAGAAACTAATTTCCCTAAAAATTCCATCTGGGTTTCTAGACAACAATAAGGACCAACTTGCTAGCCAAATAAGTGAGTCATCATCTTGGAAGCTGATCTGCCAGTTTCCAAGTCACATCGTGTTTTGACTATGTATCAGTTCATGAGAAAATTGGTGGTGATGTATTTTCCCTGTTTAAATCTGTTCATACAAGGAGTTGCCTGCATAGATTTTTCTGATATTGACCTCATGTCCTTGAAATAAGCTCTTTAAAAATCTTGATAAAGGGGGTCGGGAGTTTGGCCTAGTGGTAGAGTGCTTGTCCAGCATGCACGAAGACCCAAGTTCGGTTCCTCGGTACCACATACATAGAAAAAAGCCAGAAGTGATGCTGAGGCTCAAGTGGTAGAGCTCTGGCCTTGATAAAGTCCAAGGACAGTGCTCAGGCCCTGAGCTCAAGCCCAGAACTGGCAAAAAAAAAAAAAATCTTGATAAAGGACTGGGAATTTGGCCTAGTGGTAGAGTGCTTGCCTAGCATGCATGAAGGCCTGGGTTCAATTCTTTGGTACCACATACATAGAAAGAAAAAGCCAGAAGTGGTGCTGAGGCTCAAGTGGTAAAGCTCTAGCCTTGAGAAAGTCCAAGGACAGTACTCAGGCTCTGAGCTCAAGCCCAGAACTGGCAATAACTAACTAACTAACTAAATATCTTGATAAAGCCAAGCAAGGTGGCTCACAGTTGTAATCCTAGCTACTCAGGAAGCTGAAATTTGAGGATCATAGTTTAAAGCCAAGCCAGCTGGGATGCTAAAATTCGTGAGACTCTTATCTCCAATTAACCACCGGAAAAATCTAGAAGTGGTGCTGTGGTTCAAGGGATAGGACAGTAGTCTTGAGCTGAAGAGCTCAGGGACAATGCCCAGGCCCAGAGTTCAAGTCCCATGACCTACAAAAAGAGAAAAAAACTTGATATATTTTGACATTTTGAACACTATATTAAGCATAGCCATGGGTACAACAGCTTTACCAAGCAAATGAGTATTTTAAATAAAATACATGAAACATCTCATCTATTTCAGAAAATTTCAGATACATGTACAGAATGTGACTGTATAGTCCTAGAAACTCCAGTTGGATAACAGTATAAACTAGTTTTTTGTATTTTGCAAAACTAGATTTTTTTTTTTTTTTTTTTTTTTTTGGCCCCTTTCTCTTTCTGGCCCCACTGGCTCCGGCCCTGCTCGCTCCGGCCCGGCTAGGCCCCCTTTCTAGCTCAGGCCCCGCTCGCTCCGGCCCCGCTGGCTCCGGCCCTGCTCGCTCTGGCCCGGCTAGGCCCTCTTTCTAGCTCAGGCCCTGCTCGCTCCGGCCCCGCTCGCTTCCGCCCTGCCCGCTCGCTCTGGCCCCGCTTGCTTCCGCCCGGCTCGTTCCAGCTTGCTCTTGGCCCGCTCGCTCCGGCCCGGCCCTGCTCCTGGCCCGGGTCGCTCCTGCACGCTCCTGGCCCCGCTCTCTCCGGCCCTGGCTTGCTCTGGCCCCACTTGCTCCGGCCCGGCCAGCTCTTGCTTGCTCCTGGCTCTGCTCGCTCTGGCCCCTTCTCGCTCTGGCCCCGCTCGCTCCGGCCTCGCTGGCTCTGGCTCGGCTCGCTCCCGCACGCTCCGGTCCTGCTCGCTCCGGCCACCACTCGTTGGGCTTTTTTGTTCACTTCAGCTCAGCTCGCTTCTTTCACTCTCTGTCGCCGTCGCAGTCTTGTCTCTGCCACTTCCGGCTTGGTTGTGTATGTGGGATACCGAGGAATCGAACCCGGGTCTGTGTGCATGCTAGTCAAGCACTTTAACCGCTAGGCCAAACTCCCGGGCCCTAGATATATTTTTTTTTAAATTTAGTACATTTATCCTAGATATTTTTTTTTTAATTTAGTACATTTATCTAAGTGAGCTCATTCTATTGTATATTATATTTGTCCTCTATATGACTCAATTTTGGGACTTTATTAATAGCATTCCATTTAGAAAATAATGAAGGCTTCAGTAAGCTGAAATAATCAAAGGTAGAATTCTCTCTTTTTTCTTTCTCTGAATGTTTCATGTTTTGGATGTAATCAACTGTTTATGCGGAAATGAAGAAGCATAATGAGCCTTGAGAGTTGTTCTGAAAATTAAAAATAAGAGAAATAACATAAAATGCAGTCTAAAGTCTTGAGACTGTCCCAGTTTTAAATATGTATCAAGAGAAAAAATATTTCTTTGCTTTTCAGTTTCAACAATATTTATGACAGTCCTCCTATGTATTCCCAACTCCTCAACTGCTTCCTCCTCCACATATATAAACATTTCTCTATTCATCCCAATCTCTTTTGAGGTATTGTACTTTTAGCCAATTTTCCTACCTACTTCTACCTCCTTAACAAACTTTCTAGCCAGGTACTGGTGTTTCACACCTGTAATTCTAGACACTCAGGAAGCTGAGATTTGAGAATTGAGGTGCCAACTAACAATAGCATTTGAAAACAGCCTAGGCAGCAAAGTCTGTGAGACTCTAGTTTCCAAATAACCACCAAAAATTTGGAAGTGGAGCTTAGCTAAAGTAGTAGACTGCTTAGTCTTGTGTGAAAACCTAAGGGACAGCACCCAGACCCTGAGTTCAAGCCCTAGTACTGTCTCGTTAGCATATACATGCTCCCTCTCTCCCCCACCCTCCTTTCTCTCTCTCTCTCTCATCTCCCTCTCTCCTAAGGGAGAGGACAAAGGTATTGGAGGGGGTTCTTTCTTAGCAATAGGGAGGTGAACACCTTAGCAAATTCTCTTAGGGTATAATTCTATTCCTAAGGTTTTTCAAAAACTTTTTTTTCCTCTAAAGGATTGTCTGATTGGAAAAACTTACTTTAAGTCCCAAATAGTGAAGAACCAACATTTATTGCCAGAAATGTCAGATGCAGAGCACAGAGCTCCCAGTTGGGAAGCTGTCATTATGTAAATGTATTCGTGTGACAGCCCTCTGAGGAGTACAAATGACTAGTCAGTGACTTCTTAATCAGCCTGTCTCTAGCAATAATAATGTAATCACTGGTCAACTAATTAAAAATGAAAGAAATTAGTGCCTTTTCCAAACACCGAGCTTCCAGAAGCTCAGGTTTCAGAGTATCATTAGGCAAAACGCTGTCAGCTGTTTGCATGTCACATCACAGAGAAGCAGACCTTTATGAGCATGCTCACATCCCTGATTTGATTACTCTTGCTATCATTCAGTTAATGCATTGTTCTGGGTGATTTGCTGCCATGGGCTCTTGTTCATTTATTCATTCATTCACCATTTCTGAGACAAACATTTATTGTAGGCTACTGTATGCTGGAGAATATATCCCGAGGGATATAAAGATGAGTAGAACATTTTTCCAGCATTTGGAAGATTTCACATTGGAAAGAACAAGTATAAAAACATTTAATTATAATACAATTTGATCAAGCTTTAACAGAGATAACAACTATACATGTGTATTTTGTAACATAGAAGATACAAAGTGGTGACCTATGGGCTGGAAAAGTTTTTGTTTGTTTCTTTTCCAGTCCTGGGCTTGAACTCAGGGGCTTAGCACTGTCCTTAGGCTTTCTTAAGGCTAGAGCTCTATCACTTGGAAATGGAGCATAGCTCCATTTCTAGCTTTTTCTATGTATGTGGTACTCAGGAATCAAACTTGGGTCTTCATGCATGCTAGGTAAGCACTCTACCACTAGATCGATCTCGCAGCCTTCTTTTTTTTTTAATTTAATTTTATTGTCAAGGTGATGTACAGAGAGGTTACAGTTACATAATAAAGTAATGAGTCCATTTGATGTCAAACATTGTTGCCCTCTCTCATTTTTTCCCACTTTCCCTCCGCCACAGTCCCTATCCCCAGTTGTAAAAATCATTACCAATATATTGTCTGGTGAGTATCACTGTTGCATTGGATCACTCTTTGTCCTTTGACTCATCATTTTGTTGTTCCTCTTCCCTTTCCCAATTCAGATAAACATATATACAAAATACAGAGTGGCGCTGGGAATGTGGTTTAACAGTAGAGTGCTTGCCTACTATGCACAAAGCCCTGGGTTTGATTCCTCAGCACCACATAAACAGAGGGTCAGAAGTAGTGCTGTGGCTCAAGTGGTAGAGTACTAACCTTGAGCAAAAAGAAGCTCAAGACAGTCCATAGGCTCTCAGTTCAAGCCCCAGGACTGGGGCAAGTGTGTGCACACTCACATGCACATACATAAAGACACAAGGTAACAAAAATCATATAGAGTGACAACAGGAATAAACCAAATGAGGAAAACAATGAAAGAAAAATTAAATTATTTCACATAGTGCATTAAAAATAACAGCAAAGAAAAACCTCCTGTTTCTCTAACTTGGAGTTCATTTCAATTAGCATCATCTTTATATTGTAATATGTACATAGCTATTGAGCTTTTGTGATCCTTTACTAGGGCTATCCTAGACAAATACTAATTAATACAAATTAGGGAAACAATATAGGCTATTTTCTTTGTGTCTGACTGATTAGTATTTTTTTCCAGGTCTTTTCAATTCCTTACAAATGAGGTGGCATCATTCTTTCTGATGGAAACGGAATTCCACTGTGTCTAAATACCACATTTTCTTGATCCATTCATCTACTGAGGGGCATCTGAGTTGCTTCCATATCTTAGCTATGGTAAATCATGCTGCAATGAACATAGTTGTGTTGGTAGCTTTAGTTTGGCCTTGTTTATTGTCATTTGGAGAAATGTCCAGGAGTGGGATTGATAAGTCAGTCCCACTACTGACAAAACAAACAACAAACAAACAAAAACATGAAAAAATGAAGATACACCTATTAGGCATAAAGTTGCCTTTAAAAAACCAAAATTACCATAACTATTGGCCTATTAACTTACATATTGAAAGAAAATTATTTCTTGATTTTTGAAAAAGTTCAAGTACACTTTTATACAATTAGCATTAAATGCTATTATTAAGATAGTATTATTATGCATATAATATTAAAAGACAATAAAACAACTAGCTTCTGTTTATCAACTATTTCTCAGCTTAAGGGTATAGGGTAAAAGTAATTCCCATGCTTGCATGCTTTACTATTATCTGCCTTTCTGTTTGTCTCTCTTACTTTAGTTTTTAGAGGGCATCTGCATGTTAATGAGTAGTAATTACAGTTGTGTAGCAAAGTTCTAGGAAGTGGGATATTGGTGAATGTGGTGTTTGTGACACCAAGAAAGTAGAAAAGAAAAGGCAAATGTTCATTGTCTCCTCCTTTTCTCCTTTGAATTGGCTAGAATTTAGGGAATAATATTGGAGATGGAGGGGCCGGGAGTTTGGCCTAGTGGTTAAAGTGCTTGCCTAGCATGCATGAAGACCCAGGTTCGATTCCTTGGCACCACATACATAGAAAAAAACCGGAAGTGGTGCTGAGGCTCAAGTGGTAGAGCTCTAGCCTTGAGAAAGTCCAAGGACAGTGTTCAGGCCCTGAGCTCAAGCCCAGGACTGGTAAAAAAAAAAAAAAAATTGGAGATGGAGTAACCATCTTGGGTTATTAAATAAAAAGTATGTGACAAGGGTGAGGAATCAGAAAAAAAAGAGGTCCTTGGTAACCATCAGTAGATCATTGATTTGGACATTTAGAACCAAAATATTAAAATAAAAAGTTTGGTCATATTTGTCTTGTCATTACAGATGTTCTATTATTAGCTGTCAAATCTAACCCTAAACACTTCCTATTTATTTTGATAGCAACTATTTATCTCCAAGAATAAAATATTGGGAACAGAATTTTGAGAGGCTCTTTTTTTTACTATAAAATAAAATCTTTTATTTTTGCTTATTCTTTAAAAATATTTTAAAAATTTTATTATCTTTACATAATTGTACAAAGGAGTTGCCATTTAATGAAGTAGTTTGTGAATACTGCCACCCTTCTAAACATTCTTACCCATCCCTCCCACCCTACCTCTCCCTTCACTTTTCTTAATTATGTGGAAATATATTGAATTCTTGTGAAAGTCTTCTGTCAACAGGACAAATAAAATAGACATTCACCAGGTGAAGAAGGAAAGACAAACCAAATTTAAAGACAGGCGGGTGCCTCTTAATTACTTAGGAGGATGAAACCTGAGGACCATAATTTGAAGGCAGCTTGGGCAAGAAAATCTGTGAAATTCTCATTTACAATTAGGTACCAACAATGTTAGAAGTTGAGCTGTGGCTTAAGTGGCATAGTGCCAGCCTTGAGCAAAAAATCTGAAGACAATGCCTAGGCTATGAGTTCAAGTCCCAGTACCAGAACATGCAAAAAAATTAAGGAGAAAAATAAGCTTGAGAACAAAACATATACTGTCTTCATGAAATACTTGACGGATGAATGAGTGAATGGATGAATGAAGCAATATAACAGATGGTGCCATATTGTTAGACCAAATGTTCTACTTCCTAGAAGTTAGAACCCAAGATCCTACTGATCTCTCCTGATCTAATTCAAGGGCTTCCTAGTGTCTATGGGCAAGGGTAGTTAGTATCTGCACCTTGCTTTTCTCATGGACACCTCCACTGTTGTCTCATCATTCTGAAATGTAAGAACAATCCCCATGTTTTTTTTTTTTTTTTTTTTTTTCTTTCTGTTAGTCCTGGGGTTTGGACTCTGGTATTGGGCGCTGTTGAGAGCAATTCAGCGAAAGGTTACCACCCTATCCCTTGAATCAGGCACCACTTTCCAGTTTTCTAGTAGTTAATTGGAGTAAGCGCCTCTTGGTCTTTAGCGCCTTGACTGGCTTTGAACCGTGATCCTCAGATCTCAGACTCCTGAATAGCTAGGATTATAGGCATGAGCCACCACGCCCGGCTTCCTTGGACACTTTTTGCTCAAGGCTACTGCTCTTCCACTTGAGCCACAGTGCTACTTCTGGCTTTTTCTAAGTATGTGGTATGGAGGAATCGAACTCAGGGCTTCGTGCATGCGAGGCCAGCACTCTACCACTAGGCCAAGCTCCTTGCCCACTTTGTTAGTTTATTTATATTTTTGATTTTGTCAATCCTGGGGCTTGAACTCAGGACCTGAGCACTGTCCTAGGACTTTCTCAAGGCTAGTACTCTACCACTTGAGCCACAGCACCACTTCCACCTTTTTCTATGTGGTATGGAGGAATCAAGTCTGGGTCCTCATGCATGCTAGGCAAGCACTCTACCATTAGGCCAAACTCATGGCCCCATATTTTTTTTTTTTTTTTTTTTTTTGCCAGTCGTGGGCTTGAGTTCAGGGCCTGAGCACTGTCCTTGGATTTTTCTCAAGGATAGAGCTCTTCCACTTGAGCCTCAGCACCATTTCTGGCTTTTTTCTATGTATGTGGTACTGAGGAATCGAACCCGGGTCTTCCTGCATGCTAGGCAAGTACTCTACCACTAGGCCAAACTCCCGGCCCATGGCCCCATATTTTTTAAGTATTGATTACATCTAAAATATAACAATAGCAAGATGGTCATTAGACCCAAAAGTTAAGTATCCTGGCCTAACCAATTTGCCACATAAAATTAACTATCAGAAAAAAATCAGAAGAATGATAAAGTGCATTTGTTAAAACAGTCTTAAGTTGAAAAGGTACTGTTTGTATAGCCTTTGCTAGAAAAAAAAGAATGTATTATTCTGTACTATAACAGGTCACCATGAAGGTAAATAAAACAATGCTGATAATAATTGAGAAAGAAAGTTCTGCAGAAAACAATTAGAAATCAAATCAGATGTGTTTAGTATCCTAAAATACTTCATTACTATTTTCACAGCTGAAGAAAGTTCATTCTGTTTATTGCTGTACAATAGGAACCCAAATCTCTAGGTAGAAAACAAAAAGAATGACCACATCAGCACATTCAAAAGGTTAAAAGATTTTTTAGTACTATTTAAGAGTTTTAGTGTCCCAAAGATATAATATTTCTTTTATTCAGAGTAAGATATCTTACTCATACCCTAGATGAAAAATATATTAAAAGGAATGAATAAACAAGTGGGTCCTTGAACAATTTGATCTATATAAGGGTTCCAATCTTCAATGATGTTCTATTGCTGTTTGTTCTCTAAAGGGTACTCAATTGGCCTTAAAGAACTAATAGAATTTCTAAAAGTATGCCACCTGCTTTGTAGGCAATAGCTTATATGTCAGGAAAAATGGAATCAATAAGTAATGTCACTTATTTGCAAGAAGCCTAGCAATGTTTTTCTCACAGAAAGGTGGGAAGGGATGAAGCCAATCTTAAAGTGTTTTCTGAGAATCATGAGCCAAGAAATGCCCTTCTTTAACAGAAGAGGATTATGTATCTGCATCCAAATAGGCAAAGAGGAAGAAGAGTGGGTCTCAGAACAAATAGGAAGCCACTTACTTAACCTAGCACCAGAAGAACATAAAAGTTTAAAAATTTGGATCAAAATTAATGCCAACAGGAAGAAAGAAAAAAAAAAAACAGTCCTCAGTGGTAACATAACAATTAGAATCCTAGATAGATCTTTTGTTCACTTATTTGTCAATCTTCTATTTATTTGTATTTGCCTGGGTGTATGCATAGAAGTGTATTATTAATGAGTTTGAATAGATCAGAAATGACATCTGGGAGATTTTGTTATTCAAGCTTCCCTACCTCTCAATAGGATCATTCTGACACATCTCCCACAGTTTCTGGATGAGTTTCTGGGGGGATTGATGCCCAGTTTGCCCACAGTAATAACTTGTTCATCAACATTGTAGTTGCTTGTTTTCTTTCACTATCTCACTTATCTTCTTCCACCTTTCCAATATTTTCTGGATCTGTGCTTTAAATACTCTCTGAAATGTATCACATACACAAAATAAGTTAAAAGTGGTGCTGTGGCTCAAGTGGTAGAGTGCTAGCCTTGAGGAATGCCCAAGGACAGTACTCAGGCCCTGAGTTCAAGCCCCAGGACTGGCAAAAAAAAAAAAAGATATTACGTTGTAAGGAAGTGTTGTTTATTCTTGTTTGTTTGTTTGTTTGTTTGTGGGGCTTGAACTCTGGACCTGGGATTGTCCCTGAACTCTTTAGCTTACCCCTTGAGCCTCAGCACCACTTCTGGTTTTCTAGTGGTAAATTGGAGATAAGAGTCTCATGGACTTTAATACCAAGAGTTGGCTTTGTACTGCTATCCTCAGATCTCGGTGTCCTGATTAGCTTGGATTACAGGTGTGAGCCACTGCACCTGGCATTTATCCTTTTTTTTTTTTCCAGTCCTGGGCTTGAGCTCAGGGTCTAAGCACTGTCCTTTGACCTTCTCAAGGCTAGACCTCTACTACTTGAGCCTCAGTACCATTTCTGGCTTTTTATCTATGTATGTGGTACCAAGGAATCAAACCCTGGTGTATGCTAGATAAGCACTCTACCACTAGGCCAAACTCCTGGCCCTCTTTTATTTATTTATTTATTTTTGCCAGTCCTGGGGCTTGAACTCAAGGCCTGAGCACTGTCGTTAGGCTTTTTCAAGGCTAGAACTCTACCACTTGAGCAAATGCACTATTTCTGGCTTTTTTCTATGTATGTGGAAACGAGGACTCGAACCCGTTCGTTGTGCATGCTAGGCAAGCACTCTATCACTATGCAAAACTCCCAGTCTGCATTTTTTTTTTTTGCCAGTCCTGGGCTTGAGCTCAGGGCCTGAGCACTGTCCTTGGACTTTCTCAAGGCTAGAGCTCTACCACTTGAGCCTCAGCACCACTTCCGGCTTTTTTTTTTGTATGTATGTGGTACCAAGGAATCGAACCCGGGTCTTTGTGCATGCTAGGCAAGCACTTTAACCACTAGGCCAAACTCGCGGCCCTGCATTTATTTTTTTTAATAAAAATTTTACCCTGTCCTGCAGTGATTATTGTTGTTAAGCAGAAATAGGAAGCATTTAGGAAGCATTTCCTCTCTCTCTTTTTTTTTTTTTTTTTTTTGCCAGTCCTGGGCTTGAGCTCAGGGCCTGAGCACTGGCCTTGGACTTTCTCAAGGCTAGAGCTCTACCACTTGAGCCTCAGCACAACTTCCAGTTTTTTGTATATATATGGTACCAAGGAATCGAACCGGGGTCTTCGTGTATGCTAGGCAAGCACTTTAATCACTAGGCCAAATTCCTGGCCCCATTTCCTCTCTTTTTAATTCATACTCTTCTATTTTATTTACTTCATAGCATACTACAGTAAGTTTGCAATAGGATGAAGCCCAGCCAGAGTAGACATTGTTTCTCCCTCAGCAAACAACTCTGCCTTCATCCTTGCTTTCTAGTCCTGGTTCCTACCCACAGATGCATGAGATGAGACTAGCACTTGCTGCTCAGAGGTTGTTTCTCAGCGAGGCAACCCAGCAGTTTGTTCCTTGGAGTCATTCATGCTGTAACTCCACCAAGTTTGGTGGGGGAAAGAATAGGAAAGAAGTTGTTTTGCACCTATGTTGAACTTCAAGTAAACATTTCTTCAGCATAGATACCATTTTGGAAGTGAGAACAGTATCTATGATGAAACTTTCTATCTTTAGCTGATTTCACATATTAGGCTGGCTGTATGTAGAGAGGAACATACAATGTAAAAGAAGTTTCACAATCTTCAATCCTGAGATAATCATTGTTGTCAAAAATTTGAACATTTCTAGAGATTTTTCTCTTCTCTTCTCTTCTTCTTTCTTTCTTTCTTCCTTCCTTCCTTTCTGTCTGTCTTTCTTTCTGTCTGTCTGTCTGTCTGTCTGTCTGTCTTTCTGTTTTTTTCCCAGTCCTGGGGCTTGAACTCATGGCCTGAGCATTGTCCTTTGATTTTCGCAAGGGTACCAGCACTCTACCACTTGACCCACAGCACCACTTCCAGCTTTTTCTATGTATGTGGTACTAAGGAATGGAACCCAGGTCTCGGTGCATGTTAGGCAAGCACTCTACCACAGGCAAAACTCCCTGCTGAGATTTGTTTTGTTTTTTTTTTTGTATATGACTACAAACTCCAATTGCTACTTTTCAGGTAACTTTTTTTTAATATATTTTTTATTGTAATTAATAGCAGGGTTACATGATATTTGCCAGATAAATGGTGCCTTAATTCCCACACATTGATATCCTTTCACATGTCATGGTCCCCATTTCCCTTCCCCCTCCCCCGCCCCTCATCTTGTTTTCCCCCCGGAAAACAATTATATCCGATATATCAGATAACAAAGTTAGGTAGTGTAACAATATGAGATAACCAAGGGACAGTAGAAGTGATGAGAGATAACATAGTACCTTAAGAACAACAATCATTAATTATATGGCTTATGTTTACATCATATTTTAAATGACAAGTTTAACAAACAAGCGTTCAATGAGGGAATCTCTAATTACATTCTCTGGGACTTAGTCTTTAGAACTTAATCAAAATTAGGCTAACGGTTCGTATGTCATAGAAACATATCAGTTTATGAAATAAAACATTATGATTATAGAGTCATAGGTTTTTTTTGTCTATATAGTTATGTTTGTATTTCCATTACCATGTCCATTGGTTTGGGTATGCAGTTATTGAGTCCTCTCTCTTGTACACTTTGGATTTAATAACTGCATATTAAGGATAACATGTGCCTTTTGTTCCTTAGGTCTTGACTTGTCTCACTCAGCATGATTTGCTCTAGATTCATCCACTTCCCTGCGAATGCCATTATTTTATCTTGTCTGTTGGCTATGTAGAATTCCATTGTGTATATATACCACATTTTCTGTATCCATTCATCTGCAGTAGGGCATCTGGGTTGTTTCCATCGCCTGGCTATTGTGAATAGTGCAGAGATGAACATAGCTGAGCAGGTGTCCTTATCACATCTTGGGTTATGTTGTTCAGGGTAGATGCCCAGAAGTGGTATGGCGGGATCATAGGGAAGGTCTATTTTCAGTTCTTTAAGAAACCTCCACACTGCTTTCCAGAGTGGCTGAACTAGTTTACAATCCCACCAGCAGTGCAGTAGGGTTCCTTTTTCTCCACAACCCTGCCAGCAATTGTCATTGTCTGAGTTCAAAATCTTGGCCATTCTTGTTGGGGTAAGGTGGTATCTTAGGGTTGTTTTTATTTGCATTTCCTTTATGACCATAGATGATGAACATTTTCTCATATGTTTTCTGCCATTTTAATCTCTTCTTCTGATAGGTCTCTCTTTAGTTCCCTTGCCCATTTAGTGAATGGTTTATTGGGTTTTCGGGGGATTAGTTTCTTGAGTTCCCTGTAGATACTGGATATTAAGCATTTGTCAGATGTATTGTTGGTGAATATCTTTTCCCAGTTGGTTGGCTGTCTCTCTGCTTTTGCAACTATGTTTTTATCTGTACAGAAACTTTTTATTTTTAGGTAGTCCCATTTATCGAGTCTCTCTCCAATCTGTTGTGACCCTGGGATTCTGTTCAGGAATCTGTTGCCTGTGCCTATGAGTTCCAGTGTCTCTCCTATATTATCATGTAGCAATTTCACGGTTTCCGGTCTGACGTTGAGGTCTTTGATCCACTTTGAGTTAATGCTTGTGCATGGTGAAAGGCTAGGGTCAATTTTTAGTTTTCTGCATGTGGCTGCCCAGTTTTGCCAGCACCAATAATTGAATAGACTGTGTTTGTTCCAATGTATATCTTTGGCTCCTTTGTCAAATACAAGTTGCCTATAGGTATATGGTTCTATTTCTGGGACTTCTATTCTGTTCCACTGATCTTCTGGTCTGTTTTTGTGCCAATACCAAGCAGTTTTTGTTACTATGGCTCTATAGTAGAGTTTGAAGTCTGGTATTGTAATACCACCAGCCTTGCTCTTTTTGCCTAGAATTGTTTTGGCTATTCTAGGTCTTTTCTTGTTCCATATGAATCTTTGGATTATATCTTCAATTTCCATAAAGAATGTCTTTGAGATTTTGATGGGGATTGCATTGAATTTGTATATCAGTTTTGGCAGTATAGCCATTTTCACTATGTTGATTCTCCCTAGCCATGAGCATGGGATGTCTTTCTATTTCCTAGTGTCCTCTTTAATTTCTTTCATTAGGCTTTTATAATTTTCATTGAATAATTCCTTTACTTCTTTGGTTAAGTATATTCCTAAGTATTTTATTCTTTTGGGGGCTATTGCGAATGGGATCATTTTCTTGATTTGGCCTTCTGTTTGTGTATTGTTGGTGTACAAGAAAGCTACTGACTTCTGAAGGTTGATTTTGTATCCTGCCACTTTGCTAAAGTGGTTTATTAATTCTAGTAGTTTGGGAGTGGAGTTTGTTGGATCACTCAAGTAGAGGATCATGTTGTCTGCGAATAAGGATAGTTTAATTTCTTCTTTCCCTATGTGGATCCCTTTGATGTTCTTTTCTTGTCTTATTCTCTGGCTAAGGGTTCCAGCACTATATTGAAGAAGATAACTTATTTTTATAAATGTCAAGTCTTACTATACTTCAGAACATCATTTGTTGGAGACCCTAGCCTGGGTAGGAGGCCATTTCCCTCAAGGCCTTGCTTAACCTTAAAGACTGGTGGCCATTCACCTGGCAACATTCATGAGTCATATTATTCTGAGAATTGTCACAATGACCTGATCACTAGATATTTTACATAGGTAGAGACTCACCATGAACGTCAGCAAGCCATTGCCCTGCTTCCCCCTCCCCACTTCCTCTTAGCTACTGCTTAAAAGCCTGCTAAAAATTTTTAATAAACAGACCTTGACAACATATTGCTTGGTCTCGCTCTTCTTTCTCACCCTTCTTATTTTCAGGCTGTGTCCTCCTCGGTTCTCCCGAATAACTGGTCCTGCGGGCGGGACAATCATTTTTGTACTGTAAGGGAATATTTCCATATTTTACTGTATTTACTATATCTGATTTTAGAGACAATATTGCTTAGTTGTGAAGATAAAGTATTCCAGAATGATTTGGCCCAGGCTTTAGTGCTACTACCTAGCAGGCAGTTCCCTCTTTGCATAGTTTGTTATATATGAATTTTAGTTGCCATAGTTTAAACAACCAGCCTCCCAAGAACATATATCTGATGTTAGTGATCATAGTATATGCTGAAGTTGCCATTAACTGTTATTACTCACTCTGTAAGGCCCAAATCATTAAACAGATAACAAATGTTCATTGTAATTAGGGACCAATGTTATCACTTCTTTTAGATTTGGTTGGCAGTTGGTTACTATCCACATTATTTGGCTCACACCCAGACAACAAAAAACATGGTTATGGGGGCTGGGAGATTGGCCTAGTGGTAGAGTGTTTGCCTCACATACACGAAGACCTAGGTTGATTCCTTGGTACCACATACATAAAAAAAGCCAGAAGTGGTGCTGTGGCTCAAGTGGTAGAGTTTTAGCCTTGAGAAAACCCAAGCACAGTGCTCAGGCCCTGAGCCCAAGCACAGAACTGACAAAAAAAAAAAAAAGCATGATTATATTGTCCAATTGTTGCCCATTAATAATTATAACATTTTTTAAAAATTGACAATTAAAAAGAGAGACTTAGAGAACAAAAATAGAAGTATACCAGAAAAACAATTTTAGGCATAAAATCTGAACAGAATTTGTTAAAGAAATAAATACCATGGAAATATTGACCATGCTGCAAATTGAGTATAAGACAGATACACAGAGGAACTTGATGAAAGCACTCTTATTCACAGAAGAAAGTGGTTGTGATAAAAAGATGATGTCCCAGAAGGAAAGATACCAGCAGTAAACTCACATCACAGCAGCTGTCAGCAATATTTCATAGCATTGAAAGAACAAAGGCTAAAATACTAGAAGTTTGGAAAACTTAAAAAGGGATATTATAATTTGCTGAGGAGTAGGAAAGATGCGCTCTCTCTAGTGTAAGTTAGATGAAAGAGCTTGCAAAGTAGTTTGTTTTGTTTTGGTAATAGTAGTTTTTTGTGTGTCTAACCAAACACTATCCCATTAAGTGATGAAACTGAAAAATTGAAAAATCTGAAAGACCTTAATTTTTCTTAGAAAAATATAAATGATTAAAATTAAATAAATTGATAACATTGACAGCTATTCATGGAAGAGACGAAGGAGATTTATCATCAGAAAGGGTGAGGCCTAGCATTAGTCACTATAAAGGGAAAGAATGAATACCCATTTCCACTTGAAATGAACTTAAAGCATACAAAAAAGTGAAAACTTTAAAACCAACTGTAAGACAGCCCCCTTAAATACAATTGGCCAGGCAGTGAGTCTGGGCCCATTCCTTTTTGTTTCTTTTAAATTAATAGTATAATTTTTTCTCCCCAATGAAAATAACTTGTATGTAAAACCAATAGGTATAGAGTGGGGGAGGGGAAGTTGCACTATTTTTATATCTTTGGAAACCTCCAGATGGCAGCATGTTACTTTGGAGGTTGATGCTTTCAGCATTCTCACTCATCTATTTTTCCATTCCTGAGAGTGCTCAGGAGTCAGCCTGTCAACTCAGAGCAGATAGGAGACAAGGTGGTAGATGTGTTTCCGAGTAGCCTGACCTTTCATACTCTTCTCTAATTTACTAGCCACATGGAACTTCTGTAGATTGGCAGTCCAGGGAGGCAGCTTCCTTACAGTCATTATATAAACAGATATTTTATTCTAGCTGCCTTTGTACTGCTCTAGTGAAAGAGCTATTTTTTTTTCTGTTCTCAGCACACTGCATCAAAGCAAGTTTTATTATTCAGACTGGAAATTAGGTAGAGGAGAATAACTATTATACTATTGCAGTCACATCACCACTTGCCTGGACTGCTGAAATGGTCTCTGTTGAACCCCTTCTTATAACTGCTTTTCAGGTCACTCTCTTCCTCCTCATACCATATGGCTTATCATCACAACTACAGTGAACAATTTCCCTAGGGTGATGTGCAGGGCCCCCAGAGGAGATGATCCTCTCTACTCCCCTGATTTCCTCTCAAATCTTTTGCCCTTTGCCTGCTCTGCTCACTTTAGTCACCATGAGTTTGCCGTCCCTTGATCACAATGGACTTTTCAGGGTCTTTGCATTTCTTGACTTTCCTTAATGTTTTCATCACTCAAACTTAAGTCTCTTACAGCCTCAAAAAGGTCTTACCAGATCACCACACCCAACTCCTCAACTTCTCCTTCCCTGCTTTTCTACTTCCACAGGAGGGAATCAAAGTAACTAACAACCTCAGATCTATTTTTTTTTTTTCAATAGTGGGGCTTGAACTCTAGGCCTGGGCACTGTCCCTGAGCCCTTCAGCTCAAGGCTAGTCCTCTACCACTTTGAGCCACAGTGCCACTTCTGGCTTTTTGGTGGTAATTGGAGATAAGAATCTTATGGATTTTCAATCCCCGGGCTGGCTTTGAACCACTATCCTCAGATCCCAGCCTCCTCAGTAGCTAGGATTACAGGCGTAAGCCACCAGCGCCTGTCTTTCTGGGCTGTATCAAGTTAAGTATCCATAAAGGATTGTGGTTTATATTGTTCTGAAATCTAGAAAGGCACTACCACCTCTGTTAGGTATTCAATGTGAGTTGCTGATTGAATGAAACCAACTTAAGCCAACTGATATCTATTCCATCTCTTCTGATACATCTCATGGCAGATACTTGGAGAGTCCAAGCCCTTAACGAAATGAATTTCTTTGACACCCACAAATCTGTACATTTATTTATTTATTTTCCAGGTACTTTCTTTTAAGAAGTCTTCTCAAAGATCTTACTAATACAAAAGTGGTCAAATTTGTCATAGCAGCTGAATATCTTTAGTTTACCATAGATAAAAATATAATAGCACCAGTTTGTTCTATAAGAAGTCTGTGAAATTAATTTTTAAATAACATTTACTGAGAGGTTCTGCAAGTCACAAAAAAGAACTTGTCACCTATGTCAAGAGTCTGTGCATGACTAATCTTGCCTGATATTTTGTCAAAAAAATAACTCTGAGACATTGAATATTCAGGCTGCAAAAAGAAGAGTGTAAATAATTAAGATGTGAGCTCAGTTATGGCCCTGTCCCTATTACAGTTCTTTTTTTGGAAATAGCTCTATACTGTGTTCTCAGTTTCGAAGTGGAATTGCATCTGATGTAAGCGTGTGGAAAGATTTTCTAAACAATTCTTGGTAAATAAAAAGCAGTTATTAGTGCCAGGCATGGTAATGTACCCCTGCAATCCCAGCACTTGGGAGGCTGAAGCAGGAAGATCAAGAATTCAACCTAGGCTACATAACCAAATCTGGTCTAAAAAGCATGTTATTCATCTGGGTACTGATGGCTCACACCTATAATCCTAGCTATCGAGGAGGCCAAAATCTGTTTTTGTTTTTGTTTTTTGCCAGTCCTGGGCTTGAGCTCAGGGCCTGAGCACTGTCCTTGGACTTTCTCAAGGCTAGAGCTCTACCACTTGAGCCTCAGCACCACTTCTGGCTTTTTTCTATGTATGTGGTACCGAGGAATCGAACCCGGGTCTTCATGCATGCTAGGCAAGCACTTTAACCACTAGGCCAAACTCCCGGCCCCGAGGCCAAAATCTGAAGATCACAGTTCAGAGCCAGGCCAGGCAGGAAAGTTCATGAGATTCTTATCTCCAATTAAGCTGGAAGAAGCTTTGTGGCTCAAGTGATAGAGTGCTACTTTTGAGTAAGAGAGCTCAAGGACATTTCCCTACCCCAGAGTTAACGCCCTCAGGACTGGCTACATATATATGTATGTATGTATATATATATATATATATACATATATATATATAGTAGATATACTTAAAAAATTCAATTATATTTTTCAACTGTGCGTTTGGGAGGAGTATTGGTATGAACTTAGTATAACTTGAGCCAAATCCTCCAGCTCCTTTTTGATTTAGATATTTTTGAGATACAGTGTTGGCATTTTTTTGCTTGTGCCATTCTTTTTTTTTTTTTTTGCCAGTCCTGGGCTTGAGCTCAGGGCCTGAGCACTGTCCTTGGACTTTCTCAAGGCTAGAGCTCTACCGCTTGAGCCTCAGCACCACTTCCAGCTTTTTGTATGTATATGGTACCAAGGAATTGAACCCGGGTCTTCGTGCATGCAAGGCAAGCACTTTAACCACTAGGCCAAACTCCCAACCCATGCTTGTGCCATTCTTGAATTATGATACTCTTCCCTACCTCTCCTGCACAAATGAAATTGCAGACATGAGGCCGCACCCCCGGCGCACGGGGAGCGGCAGTACCTGGGGCAGGTGGAGCACATCCTGCGCTGCGGCTTCAGGAAGGACCGTACTGGCACCGGCACCCTGTCGGTGTTCGGCATGCAGGCGTGCTACAACCTGAGAGATGAATTCCCTCTGCTCACCACCAAATGTGTTTTCTGGAAGGGTGTTTTGGAGGAGCTGCTATGGTTTATCAAGGGATCCACAAATGCTAAAGAACTCTCTTCCAAGGGAGTGAAAATCTGGGATGCCAATGGATCCCGGGACTTTTTGGACAGCCTGGGATTTTCTGCCCGAAAAGAAGGGGACCTGGGCCCAGTTTATGGCTTCCAGTGGAGGCATTTTGGAGCAGACTACAAAGATATGGATTCAGATTACACAGGCCAGGGAGTAGACCAGCTGCAGAAACTGATCGACACCATCAAGACCAACCCCGACGACCGGCGGATCATCATGTGTGCCTGGAACCCAAAAGATCTTCCTCTGATGGCACTGCCTCCCTGCCATGCCCTGTGCCAGTTCTATGTGGTGAATGGGGAGCTGACCTGCCAGCTGTACCAGAGGTCCGGAGGCATGGGCCTGGGTGTGCCCTTCAACATCGCCAGCTATGCCCTGCTCACCTACATGATTGCACACATCACGGGCCTGCAGCCAGGTGACTCCGTACACACTTTGGGAGATGCACATATTTACCTAAATCACATTGAGCCACTGAAAATCCAGCTTCAGCGAGAACTAAGACCTTTCCCAAAACTCAAAATCCTTCTACAGGTTGAGACAATTGATGACTTCAAAGTGGAAGACTTTCAGATTGAAGGATACAATCCTCATCCGAGTATTAAAATGGAAATGGCTATCTAGAGTGCTTTTAAAAGAGCCATTACAAGGGTGTTGCCCGCCTTTTGAAACCCAGATGAAAGTTACTTTTGTTTTAAAGGAAAAAACAACTATAGTGGGTCAAAAAAAATCTGTAACTTACCAGTTACTACTCCTTAGTGTTGAAAGGTGTTGTTTCTCTTAGTAATGGAAGGCATTGTTGAGTTGGGGGAGCTGACTGGGATGCATGAAATGTGGAGATGAGTTTAGTGCAGACACTCTCAGGAGAGTTTCAGTCATAGACATTCATGAAGGCTAGTGACTCATCATAAGCTGTTTTTCTGAACTTGAAATAACACCATCAATCCTACTGTACAGGGTGCTTATAAATGTGTATAAAGGTATATTTTGTTTTATATACTACTGTAATAAAGAACTATTCTTTTTTTTAAAAAAAGAAATTACAGACATGTATCCCCACGCTTTACTTGTTTATTGAGATGATGACTCACTTAACTTTTTCACCAGAGTCTTGAACCACAATCTTCCTGATTATCTACTTCCTAAGGATCAGGGGTTACAGGTGTGTGCCACTGTACCTGCCTTCTTTGATGTGAGTTCACGGCCTTGAATTTTTTTGGTAACTAGCAGAATGCTCTTGTCGTTTTCCTAAATTCTCTTTGGTTGATGCTTAATTATTATTATTATTATTTTTTGCCAGTCCTGGACCTTGAACCCAGGGCCCAAGCACTGTCCATAGGCTTTCTCAAGGCTAGAGCTCTACCACTTGAGCCTCAACACCACTTCTGGCTTTTTTCTATGTGGTAACGAGAAATTGAACCCGGGTCTTTGTGCATGCTAGGCAAGCACTCTACCACTAGGCCAAACTACCAGCCCGATTCTTAATTTTTTAATAAAAAAACATTTTTTATCAATTTGTTCATGCTTATAACTAATACTATAATCTAATACTATAATCTACTAAATATTTGCAGTGTGCTAAGCACTGTGCCAGACATATTGAAATTAATTGATTAATACTAGTGGGCCAGTCTTGGAACTCAGTCACCATTTACAATCAACTTTCATTGGAAAATGTCTTTCATTTTTTTAACCCTAACTTACAAGTAATGTTTCTAGCATAGTGTGTAAGTTGAGAACTGCTGAACTGGGTGACTACAACTTTTAATGAATGGAAACCTGTGCAGCATGACAAATTGAATTAAATTAGAATAACATAAATGCAGGAGAAATTGAAGCTCTTTCATGTTTTATCTGCATACAGTATTCTTGGCATTTAAAGTTATTACTGCTGACAGCATTGTTCTCAATGCATTTGCAAAGCTACAGGGTTTGATGCATGCATGACTTGCAGTTAATTTCCCAATGACAATTATCCATGTGAATTCCATTTGTGGACTTCATTGTGGTAAAGTGCTTCAGTAGCAGTGCTTCTAACCTCTATGTGCCTTTGCCTAAATAGTAGTTGCATCATTCCTACTCCTCTGCTTCATCCTCTTCTTCCAGGATCTCTTCCCTCCCTTTTTCCTCCTCCCTTCTTCCCTCCCTCTCTCCCTCCTGCCCTCTCTCCCTCTCTCCCTCCTGCCCTCTCTCCCTCCCTCCCACCCTCTGTCCCTCTCTCCGTTCCCTCCCTCCCTCCTTCCTTCCTTCCTTCCTTCCTTCCTTCCTTCCTTCCTTCCTTCCTTCCTTCCTTCCTTCCTTTCTTCCTTCTCTCTGTCCTTCTT
Organism: Megascapheus bottae; assembly: GCF_031878675.1. Lineage (NCBI taxonomy): Eukaryota > Metazoa > Chordata > Mammalia > Rodentia > Geomyidae > Megascapheus > Megascapheus bottae. Next base: position 18,540,045 of record NC_143512.1, on the reverse strand, counting down.
TCTCTCTCTCTGCAGAACTGAGTTTAAACTCAGGGCCTTGTGTTGCTACACTGGTGCTCTACCATTGAGCCATGTTTCCGTTTCTTTGTTTGTTTGTTTGTTTTTTGCTGGTTATTTTTAAGATAGAGTTTTGTTTCCTGTTCTGATACACAGTTGAACTTCCATCTGCCTTAGGCTTCTTGTACCTGGATCACAGGTGGTTACTAACACATTCAGTTTTATTTATGGATATTGAGTTGATAATTTTTCTGTTTGGGCTGGCCTTGAACTGTCATTCTCACAGTCTCAGCTTTTCATGTAGATAGGTACAGGCCTGAGCCACTAGTGCTTGATTCTGATTGCCATCGTTTTCTGTTGCTGTTGCATATATAATCTTAGTATGATTTAACAAGACTTTGTTTATAAGTCAAATAATATTAACATTATTCTTTAAATATTAATAATCTTTTACTTACTCTTACTTCATTACACATTATTGCATCGTACGAAAATTATGTATGTATGTATGTATGTATGTATGTATGTATGTACGTATGTATGTATGTATGTATTGTTAGTCATGAGGCTTGAACTCAGGGCCTGGACACTGTTCCTAAGCTATTTTTTTTTTCAAAGTTAGCACACTACCACTTTAAGCCACTTCTGTTTTTCTGATGGTAAATTGGAGATAAAAGTCTCATGGACAGTAGCAGAGATCTGCAATAGAGCAAAATCTTGATACATAAGGCCATATAGTATGAAACTAATTGAAAGGACCTCCAGGATATTGAAACATAAGCCATATAACGAATGACTGTTGTCCTTATTGTACTATATTATCTTTCATCTCCTTTACTGTCCCTTGGGTATCTCATATTGTTACAGTATCTCACTTTGTTATCTGATATATTGAATTTATTTGTATTTGGTTATTTGAAATTTGATAGGGAAGGGAGGAAAACCAAGATGTGGGTGGGGGGGTAGGGGGGGAGGGTAATGGGTACCAAGACATCTGAAAGGGTATCAATGTATGTGAATCAATGCACCTTCTATCTGGCAAATATCATGTAACCCTTTTATTAATTACAATAAAAAAAAAGTCTCATGGACTTTCCTGACTAGGCTGGCTTTGAACGGTGATGCTCAGATCTCAGCCTCCTGAGTAGCTAGGATTATAGGCAAGGAGCCAATAGTTCATGGCCAGAAAAATTATTTTGACAAAGAACTCAAAATTTTCTCAATCATATAGGATACATGTTTATAGTTTGTCCCTATATTTAGGATCTAGTTCCTTATATTGGCATGAAATCCACCTTTTTGGGGGTATCATCCTCCTCCACTGATTCAGTTAAAGTCCATGCTTTGGCTAGAGTAGAAATGTCCTCTGGAGCTGATAGTTGGTATATAAGTGAGGAGAGTAATATATGTACTGCATAGGAATGTTCAAGAGCAGGCCTGTGACCCAAGCAGGCCAGTCACACCCAAAAGCGTTAGGTTATTACTTTCCCCTGGAAGTATTGGGAAAAATTAATTTACTTTCCCAGTACCCACTCTGTTGGGGGCGGCAGTGTCAAAGACCTATTAAGTCAAGGCCTGCTATTAGCCATTTTACTACCAATTGAGATCAGCTTGAGAATGAAGGCAACATGAGGAAAGTCAAACTGGGAGGTGGAACATATCCACATTGCACTGTTTGATCTAGTTTTACTCAGAGCCAATAGAAAGTCATGACATTTTCATGAATGTGTGGCATTTTAAAATAGTTGACTTTTTTCCCATCATTTGCAAGAGATACTCTTTGAATAACACAGTGGACAGGATGATAGAGGATGTCAACAATCATACTATGACCCTCTCTAAATATTAAAGAAATTAGTTGTTGATATATCCCTGAAGAAAAGCAACTAGGCCAGAGGTTCCTGGTATGGTTTTGAAATTCTATTTTGCTGTCATTAATGATTTACATAAATTGGAAATTACAGTACAAGAAAGTATTGATCAGATCTACAATTTTAACAAATGTTAGTATTTGAATGGAATGTATAAGAGTTAATAAATAGAAATGGAAATCTCCACTAAGCTATGGAAGAGTACCTCAAGTTGCTCCTTATCTTACTTATGGTTGCCTCAAATTTAGAATAGGAAGAATTATGGTTTTGCCTAGTAGGGCTTTAAAAAATTCAAATAGGGCTGGGAGTTTGGCCTAGTGGTAGAGTGCTTGCCTAGCATGCACGAAGACCCAGGTTTGATTCCTTGGTACCACATACGTAGAAAAAAGCTGGAAGTGGTGTTGAAGCTCAAGTGGTAGAGCTCTAGCCTTGAGAAAGTCCAACGACAGTGCTTAGGCCCTGAGTTCAAGCCCAGGACTGGCAAAAAATTCAAATAGGTTGCCAGGCATCAGTGTCTGATACCTGTAATCCTAGCTACTCAGGAGGCTGAGATATGAAGACCTTGGTTCAAAACCAGCCTGGACAGGAAAGTCTGTGAGAATCTTATCTTCAGCTAAGTACAACAAAAAGCTAGAAGTGGCACTGTGGTAGAGTGCTAGCCTTGAGCACAAAGAGGCTCAGGGACAACATCCCAGCCCTAAGCTCACATCCCAGGACCAGCCTAAGTCTCCCCCTCCCCCCACCCCTAGCAAAGGTTAATCTAGGGAACAAACTTAGAATGGAGTCTAGGCATAGTAAGTATGTGAAATATTTTGATTATGATTTTTATTTCTTCTCAATTTTAGGTATCAAATCATTTGGTCCTAGAAAGGATCGCAGGAGTCTCACTGCATGATGTCATTCTTGCCTGATTCGCCAGCCACATTTGAACATGGTTATGGTGGCTCAAGGTAAAAATGCAAGCAGCTAGACTAGACCTTAGCACATTCAGTCCTCATGGGTTAATGGCTAGTACAGACAGCCAACAGAGTATAACTGCTCTATCAGGATTATGTTTAGCCTTGAAGCAATTTCCATTTTTATAAACGCACTTAGACCAGTTTGTACGATATTAAATCAAAGAGAAGAGAACTGTGTTGACAAGGAATCTACCTGGCAAAAGAAGACACTTTTAAATATTATTATTTAAAATTTTGTTATTTCCCTACAAAGATGATGGTATCACAAGGAGAAAATTGTTAGTTGTATAATACCTTTCATTCAGATTTCCTAAAGCAGATAGTATGCATGGCTTATGTAAGTATAACTACATGCTGTGCTGGAAACTAAGAGAAAGGATTTGACATCTGAAATTGTTCTGAAAATTAGAGACAAGTTGACCTTTCTGATAAAATTTTAGGGTATTCTCTTTTTAGTAGTATTGCATAATAAAATTTCTAGTAAAGGACAGATTAGAGCAAAAATGAAATATTAAATAATTTTATGAAATTTTCTAGTGAGATTAATTGTGTCTGTTCCTTTGTTCTATTAGCTGTAAGTCATCACACAAAGGAGTTGGCATTTAAAAAAGCAGCTTATGAATACCGTGCATCTTGATCACTGTCACCCCTTTCAACATTGTCACCCTGGACTCAATTTCAAGTAAACAATTACACACATCTCTCAATTTATGGTTGCTTTTAATACATCTTCTGTCCCCTTTGTCATTGTCAGACTGTCAGACCCACATATTACAACTGTCAGAATGCCTGAGTCTGGAGTTACTACTTTTAATTTCTTACTTCTAATATGCACTGAAGAGGGAAATTGGATTTTCTCTACAATAACAGTGAGTAGGCTTTGAATGAGAGTTAATGGGTTTTATTTTGACCTTTTCACACATGCATACCATTTAGTTTAATTATATTCTCCTTTCTTGACTCTCTTGTTCACCCCCTCTTCTATTCATCTCCCCAGCAATCCCCCATTTGTGTTCATGTATACCTTTTCTTTAGATCTAAGCTTCTATATGTGGGAGAACACAGGGAATACTCACCTTTTTGAGCCTGGCTCATTTTACTTAACGTAATGATCTCTGTTCCAATTCATTTTCCTGCTAATGACTTAAGTATATTGGTCCTGATCTTATTATCTTAGCCATGTTGTTCATGTGATTAACATATGTACACGTAGAAATTTTATATTTCCAATTTCTGAAGAACACCTTTTAAAATTCATTTCCTTATCTCAATCTTTATGTTTTGCCAAGGGGAATATTTTCCAATATGTTTCCTGTTTAGAAATTTCTATGATGGAAAATTTGGTTATTTCACTCTTATTCCTAGCATTTCATGACTTATGTAAATCCTTTATGTTTTCTTGACCCAAATGCTGTGTGTGTGTGTGTGTGTGTGTGTGTATGTATTTTAATATCACAATCTGGTTAACAATTATTAGAGATGAGCACAGTCCTTCCTGAAAATAAAATGTATGTTTATTATCTATAGGCTATGCCTCAGTGTATTTACTTAGTAACTCACAAAGAATAGCAAAGGATTAAAAGGCATCTGAGTTGTTTGGTTACAGCAAGTGCTAATAATGTTCTGGTAAAAAGAGTCATTTCAGACCAATTAGATTACCTTCATGCTGAGGAAATTTCTGTCTTACATCACATTCATTATTTCCTCTATTATAAAGAGAAAAATGGAATGGCAGCTTTAACAATATAAGCAAAGCTTCAAAGTGAAGAACTTACCATTCTTTTAAATTCAGGGTCAGTGTATATCAGACCATAGCTATTTATTTCCAAATAATTTCAGAAATTAAAGATAATGTTGTGTTCAATTTTGTGTTGATCTGACACCTTTCTCTTCCTGGTAACTAGCCTACCAAATGTCAGGGCATCAACCTGTCATAATTTTATTACCTGTACTCCTACATCCTTCGGCAAAGGTTATTATAAAGAGGAGTTAATTACAGCTCTGACAAACTATACAAAGCTGACACATATAACATATAAAAGGCTTTTTATTACCAGATAAATGCTTTCTTACATGCAATTATATTGAACAGAAAGTGGTAATGCCCAAGGATGGCTAATAACAGGTCTGATATCCAATAGATTTTTATGAAGTTTGTGTCCTGCGCTCTAGTCTATCTCAATGCAGCGGCATGAATTTGAGTGAAGTAAAAACTTCTATAGAGGATATACTTGATACATTTTAAAACATATTTATGATTCAAAGGGCAAACTATTTCTGCATATTGTATTTTACATGTAAAATATATTAAATAATATATAACCCAAATCTGGAATTCTTGTTATGTTATATAAATAAATTTATGACGTTTCCTTATGCATTTGCTACCACTTTCTCATGGACATGTGTAACTTTGAAAGCTCTTAGAAGACATTTGAAGGGAAAATGTAATAAGGTAAGAAATATTCGAAAAAGTAATCCAAACTTTTAGTCTTTTCTAATTACAAGAAGCTTTTGGAATCTTGTTATTTCTTAGATATTTGCTGAAGAATTTATGCTTGTAACTATAATATTCAGATCATTTATGTGCTCTCTGGGGATGGTCCACTTGTCTATTTCCTTTTTGTTTATAGAGATTCAGCCATAATAATAAGGCTAAGGCTAAGTTTATTATAACACTGATTTTCAGAGTGACCATACATTAATGTAACTTTTTTTTTTTTTGCCAGTCCTGGGGCTTGAACTCAGGGCCCAGGCACAGTCCTTGAGCTTTCTTAAGGCTAGCACTCTACCACTTGATCCATAATTGCACTTCTGGCTTTTTGTGTATATGTGGTACTGAGGAATTGAACCCAGTGCATGCTAGGCAAGCACTATACTAATAGGCCACACTCCCAGCCCTAATGTAATCTTTATCAAAGAAAATTTGTATACCTTGTGAATAAACAGATCTATTTGCATAAAAATGTTCTATCAACACACTTGATGATCTACCTATTGGCATTAATTACTCCATTGAAAGGTGTAAACTTATTTTAATATAATAATGCATGTATTGGTTTTAAAAATACAGTGGAAAGTAGCTTGCCTCTTATTCATCTTTGTTCATCAATCACATTAGCAATCTCTGTTACCTGCATTTTGTGTTCTTCTAAAATATATAAATATATTTCAAAAACCATGTATTTTTATAAAATATGGCAGCATTATATACATATATGTGTATGTTTTTTATTTTGTCAAATATTTAAAAATACATTTTAGAAATCTCTTTATATTTCATTATTCTATTGGTTTTTATGGACCAATATAGGTAACATTCCATCATAATTCTTAAATACACAAAGATTTCTGAACTTTTAAAACATTTTAAAAATGAAAATGCATTTTATTTTAAATTTAAATCAGAATACACAATGCTTGGTTTTTCTATTAATTTAAAATAATTTCTGTAGCTGGGCATTGGTAGATCATGGCTATAATTTTAGAATCACTGTTTGAAGCCAGCCTGTGCAGGAAAGTCTGTTTGACTCTTATTTCCAGTTAGTCACCAAAAACATGGAACTGGATCTGTGGCTCAAAGTAGTAGAGCACTGAACTTCAGGAATGGTACCGAGGCACAAATTCTTCTTGTGTGTGTGTATAAAAAAAATCAGTATAACACATTTCCTTACACAGAGGCATGTAAACATTAGCGTGTAGATTTTAAGTGTTAACACTTTATGGGCATGTTATTAAAGCCATGACTCAAATTTTTTGATTTGTTATATGGAGCTGTAGTGTCTCAAGGGATTGATGAGAAAGGTAGATAAGCCAATAAATATGGCACATCTTAGCTTAATGCCTGGTGTACCCTTCTACATCTAGAATTTTTACATCTCTATTTACCTACAACTCTATAGCTTTATTTATGATCAAAACTACATGTCTATGTTCACATCTGCATGACTATATTTCACTACGTATTAGAATTAAAACATCTCATGCACATATTATCCCATGACTCTTTACCTCTCTTCCAAGTGTCTTAGTCTGTTTTATGTTGGTATAACAAACTACCTGAAGATAGGTACATTATAAAGAAACTAAGTATATTGAGTTCATAGTTTTGGAGATTAAGAACATGGTCCTGGGGGCTGGGAGTTTGGCCTAGTGGTAGAGTGCTTGCCTAGCATGCACAAAGACCCGGGTTTGATTCCTTGGTACCACATATATAGAAAAAAGCCGGAAGTGGTGCTGGGGCTCAAGTGGTACATCTCTAGCCTTGAGAAAGTCCAAGGACAGTGCTCAGGCCCTGAGCTCAAGGCCAGGACTGGCAAAAAAAAAATTTAAAAGAACATGGTTCTGGTATCCACTTGATCTGGTGAATGAATTATAGCAGATGATATCATAAGAGTGGGAACACTTGCATACACGCAATTAAGGAGAGATGTCAGGCTCACTTATTACAATCAGTTCTCATAGACGTAATTCAGTACCACAATAATGGACTCCTAAAGGATATCAATTCTTAAATGTCCTACTATATCAACACCACTGCTGGGGACCAAATGGAAGCCCATGTTCAAATGATAACACAAGTCTTTATTTTTAATACTACATATTGACGTTTATGCTGCATTTGTCTGTGTTTCAAGAATATAGCTAGGACATGAGATTTATTGTTGACCCTGAGTAAAATGTTTAATGTGGGACCTAGTGGTAGAGTGCTTGCCTAGCATGCATGAAGACCTGGGTTCAATTCCTTGGTACCACATACACAGAAAAAAAAAAGCCAGAAGTGGTGCTGTAGCTCAGGTGGTAGAGCTCTAGCTGTGAGAAAGCCCAAGAACAGTGCTCAGGCCCTGAGTTCAAGGCTCAGGACTGGCAAAAAAAAGTTTAATGTGGGAGGTATAGCACAGTGGAAGCCCTGTAAGTGCTGGGTTTGCCATTTATCCAAGGGAGCATAAGATATATATTCGTTAATTTTTTAACATTAACTAGTTGTATATAGAAGTTACAATTCTCTAAGTCAGTTATCAGTACCATGCATCTTAATCAGTATCACTCTTTTCAATGTTCTTCCCTGTTATTTCACCTCCCATTCCTATTCTCAAGTTAGGTAGTTCAATTTTTACATCATATTATGACTGCATTCTTCATATTATGACCACACTCTTCCTCCCTCCATTTATGTTGTTGCCCATTGCCCTTTCCCAACCATGTTTCAGTTTCCCGGTTTTCATTGTAATAAACAGTTCAGTAGTTGTTCAGGGGAGTTATACCATCGGACTTCTAAGTATTCCACTCTTCAATTCACTTGTGTGTATGCATAAAGCATATACAGTTGTACAGAGGGTTTTTTCCAACATGTCAGTTTATGAAACAATGCATCTTGATCAATGTCACCTCTTTTAAAAATGATTCTCTTCCACATTTGCCACTGGAAATTACCCCTTGTTTTTAGTAATATTTGTACTTCTAGATTCTATAATATGTATTTCCACTGAATATTTTTCCTTTCTCTCTGATTACTTGTTCTATGCTATTTCTCTTCCTATTATCTCCTTAAATACTGTTAGTCTTTAAGCCTTTCCTTGCTCCTTCCCTTCCTTTCTTTCCTCTTCTTATTCTGTGCACATTTTTATGTGACATCATCAAAACATATTGTTTCAAAAATAAAGCTTAATAAAAGTCTTAAACTCAGGGCTGGGAGATTGGCCTAGTGATACAGAGCTTGCCTAGCATGCATGAAGACCTGGGTTCAATTCCTCTGTACCACATACATAGAAAAAGCTAGAAGTGGTTCTGTGGCTCAAATGGTAGAGTTCTAGCCTTGAGAAAGTCCAAGGATAATGTTCAGGCCCTCAGTTCAAGCCCCAGAGCTGGCAAAAGTAAAACAAAACAAAACAAAAACCCCTCAAATTCTACTGTAAACTTTTCTGTTAAGCTCAAGAACATGTAATCAACTGAATATCTCCATTCTAGTGTTTCTCAGGATTACAAATTTAACCTATCTAACCCTTAATTTATCTCCCTCAAATTTTCTTTTCTTTATTTTTTAAAAATCTAACTTTGGGGCCAGGAGTTTGGCCTAGTGGTTAAAGTGCTTGCCTAGCATGCACAAAGACCCAGGTTTGATTCCTTGGTACCACATACATAGAAAAAAGCCGGAAGTTGTGCTGAGGCTCAAGTGGTAGAGCTCTAGCCTTGAGAAAGTCCAAGGACAGTGCTCAAGCCCTGAGCTCAAGCCCAGGACTGGCAATAAATAAATAAATAAATAAATAAAATAAAATCTAACTTTGGCTACTACAAATCTTGGAGTTATTCAAGAGTTCTTCTTGCCTTTTCTTGTAATACTTAATCAGTCCTTCTATTTTGTCAGTTAAAATTCTAATATCTGATTAGTCTTATTTATATCCCCACCATGACTATTTTAGGCCTATTTTCTTAGGATTACCATATCATTGCAACAGCTTTTCAATCAATCTACTGATTCCTATTGTGCTTGATAAATTATGCTTTATTGTCAATTTCTAGCAGGCAAAACTTCTCATCTCTCTTGTGCTTGAAGTGTTATATCTTCTAGTTTTCCTGGGCTCTTATTCTAATTAATAGAAAAGGAATACTCCACTGTATGTACAGAATAGTAATTTAAAAAATTAGTAGCTAATAAAGAATTTTTTTGTTGCAATACTGAGGGTTGAACTGAGAGCCTCAGTCATTCTACCAATTAAGCCAAGTTTTAGTTTGACTTTCAATAAGGTCTTGTGCTAACTTTTTCCAGGCTGACCTTAGACTGTGATCTTTCTCCCATTGTCTCGAGTGGCTGGTATAATATGCAGGTACCATTAGATCTAGCCAACAACAAAAACATTTGGCATGTGTGAAAGTCCAGATTTCTAGCTGCTTTTGAGAAGTAAAGAAGATTTGACCTCTATGTGACTACTGTAGGCCACTGCTTTAAAGTTTGCATTCATTTTTCAGTCAGCTCAGTACCCTCCAGTTCCTGTCCCTACTATTTTCCATCTTTGTAAAAATGTTCATCCTTTCATCCTAGAGTTGTTTTCCTCATTCTTCCTCCTCTGCATTATTCCAATATTCCTATTCAAGAGCCAGTGGAAGCATTCTTTCTCTGGGAGCCTCCACATCACCCATCTCTGTAGGATATTACTTCTTAGCACTTGAATTTAATATCCAGCTCTATTCACTATTTGCCATATTCCTGGAGGAACAATTTCAGGTTTTTCCCCCTGATTTTGTGTACAAGGTCTATAGTTAGAAATACAATAAATGTTTCCTGAATAAATACATATAATGGATGAAAGTGGTGATACTAGTGATAGAGACATTTTTGTGAGGTAAACATACCATTAAAAAAAGGGATTTTCAGCTATAGAAATGGAGAATTTAAATATTTCAGTATATGCAGCTGTCTAGAAATGGAGGAATGAAAAAGAAAGAGAGAGAATGCAGGTAGAATATTAGAGAATAAGAAGATCCAGGTCAGAATCACAAAGAACAGGAACTGTGAAACTGCAGAACAAAGAGTGGGTTCTTACTTTGTCACACTAGGCCTGGTTATACTCTCCTTTGTTTGAAGGACAGGTCTACAAATAATAACAGAGGAGTTGACATCTACTCTCATTTCAGTTACTGCTTGGCTAAAAGGCTCTGAAGAGATACAATTTGAATAATGAAATTGGTAAAAATCTTATAGAAGACACAGGGGAGATGGAAAGCTTACCTGAATCATGAATTATTCATGCTTCACTGGAGAACAATGAGGCAGAACTTTGGCTTTTATTACTGCTTCTGTTACAAAGTGATTAGTTTTAATTTTAAATGATTGCGCATGCTTATATAACATACTTTTATTTGGATGTTAACATTTTTGTTTTGGCCATTTCAATTTTAGACAATTTACTTGAGGTTATGGAATTATTTATTTTTAATGAAGGCATTAGAGTTCAATATGAAGATATATGGAAGACTTCTTTCCAGTCCTCACAGTTAATCAAATAAAGTATTTTTTGTCTCGGCTGCAGAACCAAAGATGAATGAATCTTGGAACTAATATTAGATTACAATGACACAGTTATTTGAAGGACAGAAATATGTATACCCCTTCCAAATACTTATTACAGAAGAACAAGCTTGTTTTCTATTACTGGTTGTAGAGTTATTGACTATACCGTGACAGTTAAATTAAATTAAAATCACAGGGTAATTCTTTAAGTTGGCAAAGTATTTTAGCTACTAGCCCTCAACCAACAATGCTAGCTATACTGGTGAACAGAAACAATTTCATGTTTCTGATACAACCATGAATCTAGCTATAAGATACCTTGCTTAATTCAGATTGACAAATAGTTTCTACAAGGTTTTTTTTTTTTTTTTTTTTTGCCAGTCCTGGGCTTGAGCTCAGGGTCTGAGCACTGTCCTTGGACTTTCTCAAGGCTAGAGCTCTACCACTTGAGCCTCAGCACCACTTCTGGCTTTTTTTTCTAGGTATGTGGTACCGAGGAATCGAACCCGGGTCTTCGTGCATGCTAGGCAAGCACTTTAACCACTAGGCCAAACTCCCGGCCCATCTACAAGGGTTTTAAGTCCAGTCTTTGGCTGTCTGGCATACTCTGTTTTTGAAACATAAGGAGAGGTAAGTGAATTTCCCATATGAAACTTCTTTTAAACTCTTGACACTTTTATTTATACTAATTTCATTCATAACTTTATCATGTGAAATAACGTTGGTCTCAGCAGAGAAATGACAGTTTTTTCTGTGATTCATCACCTACTGACGGCCTAACTTCTAATGCCTATAAGAAAAAGTCAAATGAATGATAGCAGTAATTTAAAACACAATCAGGAAAATTTTTCAGTTAATTAAAAGGCATTGATAAACTTAACATTAAAAATCCTGATTTTAAGACAGGTACTGGTGGCTCACGCCTATAATCCTAACTGCTCAAGGCACTGATATCTGAAGATCAAGGTTCCAAGCCAGCCTGGAACAGGAAAGTCCATGAAATGCTTATCTCCAATTACCACCAGAAAACAGGAAGTAAGGGATTAGGAACATGGACTAGTGCTAGAGTGCTTGGCCAGCATGCACTAAGATGGGTTCCATTCCTCAGTATCACATACACAGAAAAAACCGGAAGTGATACTGTAGCTCAAATGGTAGGGCGCTAGCTGTGAAAAAGCCCACGGACAGTATTAGGGCTATGAGTTCAAGCCCCAGAACTGGCAAAAATGAATACATAAATCCTGATTTTAAATTGATGTTATCATTTATCATAGGCTCAGAACTTTTTAAAATTTTATTTTTCCTATAGTATTGTTATGGTTATAATTAAATATGTCAATTTGCATATAATGCATCTTGATCAGTGTCACCCTTTTCACAATTCTCCCCCATCCCTGAAAACTTCCATCTATCCCCTCAGATTTCTAGTTTCATAGGATACATATTGAATATCATGACTGCATTGTTTGCCTCACTACAATTTAAATTCTGTAGCAATTAAAAATATAACATTTTGAAATACTTTCTATCCCTAGTGATAAAAGACTGTTCAGGCCTCTCTCAGTGTGGAAATGAATCTCATGAAGAATGTTTTTCATAAATTTGTGTGATAGTGTCCATTTGTGTGTACACGTGTGTGTGTGTGTGTGTGTGTGTGTGTGTGTGTGTGTTTATATGCTGGCTCAGGGATTTGAACTCAGGGCCTGTGTACGACCTTGAGATTTTTTTTTTTTTTGCCAGTCCTGGGGCTTGAACTCAGGGCCTGAGCACTGGCCTTGGGCTTTATCAAGGCTAGCTCTTTATCATTGGAGCCATAACACCACTTCCAGCTTTTTTGTGTGGATTTATACCAAGAAATCAAACCTATGGATTTGTACATACTAGGCAAGCATTCTACCACTAGGCCACATTCCTGGCTCTGTGAGAATCTTATTTTCATTATCCAGAAAAAATCCAGAAGTGGAGACATGACTCAAGTGATGTATGCCAGCCTTGAAAAGAAAAGCCAACTGAGAGAGGATGAGGCCCTGAGTTCAATCTCCAATACAGGGACAGAAGAAAAAAAATGTATGTCTTCTATACTGTTCAATTAGCACTTGTGTGTGTCTGTGTGTGTGTGTTTGTGTGACAATACTAAGTTATTTTTGTTACTACAGTTCTGTAGTACATTTTTTTTTTTTTCGCCAGTCCTGGGCTTGAGCTCAGGGCCTGAGCACCGTCCTTGGACTTTCTCAAGGCTAGGACTCTACCACTTAAGCCATAGCACCACTTCCAGCTTTTTTCTATGTATGTGGTACCGAGGAATCAAACCTGGGTCTTCATGCATACTAGGCAAGCACTCTACCACTAGGCCAAACTCCTGGCCCACTGTAGTACAATTTTAAGTATGCTATTTAGAGTCTCCATATGAAGTTTTGGATTGACTTATCTAATTCTGTAAGAATTAGATATTGTGGTTTTGTATTCAATGTATTACATTGAATCTGTAGATTACCCAGAAACATTTCTCTAAAACTTTTTTTCTGTCAGGTAGGAGTTAACATTCTTTACTTTTTTTTTTTTAAAGCAGTTTTGGGGCTTGAACTCAGGTCCTGAGTACTGTCTTTGGGCTTTCCTCAAGGCTAGTGCTCTACCATTTGAGCCACAGCATCACTTCTGGTTTTTATATATATGTGTTAGGGAGGAATCAAACCCAAGTCTTCCTGCATGCTAAACAAGCACTCTACCACTAAGCCAAACTTCCAGCCCATCATAAGTACTTTTTTTTTTTTTAACCAATCCTGGGGCTGGGGCTTGAACTCAGGGCCTTGAGCACCGTCCTTGGTCTTTTTCCTCAAGGCTAGCACTCTGCCACTTGAGCCACAGTACTACTCCTGGCTTTTCTATGTATGTGGCACCAAGGGATTTAACCTGGGTCTTCGTGTATGCTAGGCAAGCACTATACCACTAGGCCAAACTCCTGGCCCTCATTCTTTTTTTTTTTAATGTTTTATTGTAATTAATAAAAGGGTTACATGATATTTGCCAGATAGAAGGTGCATTAATTCACATACATTGATACCCTTTCACATGACTTGGTACCCATTACCCTCCCCCCACTCACCACCCACCCCCCCGTCTTGGTTTTCCCCCCTTCCCTATCAAATTTCAAATAACCAAATACAAATAAATTCAATATATCAGATAACAAAGTGAGATACTGTAACAATATGAGATATCCAAGGGACAGCAAAGGAGATGAGAGATAACACAGTATATTAAGGACAACAATCATTCGTTATATGGCTTTTGTTTCAATATCCTGGAGGTCCTTTCAATTAGCTTCATACTATATGGCCTTTTGTATCAAGGTTTTGCTCTATTGCAGATCTCTGCTAGTAGAGCACAAGGTTTCTACTGATTATGACAAATGAGGGGAACCATTGAGCCTAAGTTCCTTTGAGTCTGGCTTACTTCTCTTAATATGATCTTTTCTAAGTCTTTCTATTTCCTAACAAATGGGGCGATGTCATTCTTTCCTGACAGCAGCATAGAATTCCATTGTGTACAAATACCACAACTTGTTGATCCACTCATCAACAAGGGACATCTAGGTTGGTTCCATATCTTTGCTATGGTGAATAATGCTGCAATGAACATTGTTGTGCTAGTGGATTTAGTATGCCCTAGATTCTGGATGGTTGGGTAAATGCCAAGTAGTGGAATTGCTGAGTCATAGGGGAGTTCTATGTTTAGCCTTTTGAGGCACTGCCATACTGCTTTCCATAGTGGTTGAACGAGTTTGGACTCCCACCAACAGTGTAGTAGTGATCCCTCCTGGCCACATCCCCTCCAGCATCTGTTATTATTCGTTTTCCTGATCCTGGCCAAAAAAAATAGAATGGAAGAAAGATAGTCTCTTCAACAAGTTGTGCTGGCAGAACTGGTTAAGCACCTGCAGAAAACTAAAGTTGGATCATTCTTTCTTTATTTATTTTTTTTGCCAGTCCTGGGCTTCAGCTCAGGGCCTGAGCACTGTCCTTGGACTTTCTCAAGGCTAGAGCTCAGCACCACTTCTGGCTTTTTTTCTATATGTGATACTGAGGAATCCAACCCGGGTCTTCATGCATGCTAGGCAAGCACTTTAACCACTAGGCCAAACTCCCAGCCCTCATTCTTTATTTTTTAAGGCCAAGAATAATCAAAGATCATTTTCTGGTTGCTTCCAGCCTGCCCCTCACCATCAATGGCATGCCTGCTCTTTGTTATGCTCTTGATACTTAAAATACAAACTGGAATGCTCTTTCCTGTCTCACATTGATATACTAATATCTTTTAAATATGCTTAATGAGAAGTAGAGGCTTCCTATACACTAATTAGAGTTAACTTTCCACCCCATTCTTATCCTCACCTGAATGAGCTAGCCTGGGTGATCATAGGCCAGCTTCTCTTATGTTTGCCATCCCCACATTATGAAAAGTCTAAGCCTATGGAAAGATAAATAACCTTGGGCCAGGATCATAGCCTAGTGGTAGAATGCTCCCATGGCATGCTTGAAACCCTGGATTTGATTCCTCTGTACCTCATACAGAAAAGAAGCCAGGAGTGGCGCTGTGGCTCAAGTGACAGAGCATACTAGCTTTGAGCAAAAAAAGTTTCTAAGTACAGGGCCCAGGCCCTGAGTTCAAGCCCCAAGACTGGCAAAAATAAATAAGTAAATAAGATAAAAATAAAAAGGTCAATGGCACTTACCTGAAGCATTAGATTTTTATCAGATCATTCTGTGGATCCTTTTTTCTTTCTCTTTCTTTCCTTTTCTTTCTTCCTTCCTTTCTTTCTTTCCTTCCTTCCTTCTTTCTTTTTTTTCTTTGTTTCTTTTTTCTGTCTGTCTTGGCACTTGAACTTTAGGCCTGGGTACTGTCTCTGAGCTCTTCAGCTCAAGGCTACTACTCTTACCCCTTGTGCCACAGTGCCACTTTTGGTTTTCTGCTGGTTAATTAGACATAAGAGGATCATCAGATCTCAGCCTCCTGAGTAGCTAGGATTATAGATGTGAGCCACTGGCACCAGGAGGAAATTATTTTGCCTTGCCATCTGATATCTCATTCTCTCTGTGGGAGAAGAGATTTAGTGGTAACATTTGCTTCTGCTTCATATCAATTCTGAGAATATTACTGTTGTTTTCTTACTCCATAATGCATCTCAGAAGAAAAGGCCATGTGCTTGTAAAAGGTATAGCATGTTTCTTTTTCTAATTTGTGAAGAGATCCACTTAATTGAATAGGTCCCAAAGCTGAATAATTCCTTCCCTAGAAAAAAGAAAAGCAAAAAAAAAAAAAAAAAAAAGAAAAGCAGAAAAATGTCTGCACGCACTCCATTTTCCCAAGCCTTCAAAAACATACTAGGATCTCAATTTAAGCGTGTGTGTGTGTGTGTGTGTGTGTGTGTGTGTGTGTGTGTGTGTGTGTAGTGTGTGCCAGTCCTACGGCTTGAACTCAGGATCTTGGAGGTGTCCATGACTTTGTTTTGCTCAAGATGAATACTCTACCTTTTGGACAACAGCTCCATTTCTGGTGCTTTGGTAGCTTATTGGCAATAAAGAGGCTCATGGAGTTTCTAGTCTAATCCGGCTTCAAACTGTAATCATCATCTCTCAGCCTTCTGAGTAGCTGAGATTCCAGCATCAATTTAAAGATTTAGAAGGGCCTAGAAATAACATGAAGGAAGATTTCAAGGCTCAGTGTTTAAAAAATTTAAATCCTACTTTTTTTAACCCAGAGAGAAATATTTTTCCAAGCTAAAAGAATTTTGATAATAACAACAAACCCACAGATTATGGCACCTAAAAACATGTAAGCTGCTAATAATGAATCCAGTGGCTTCAATAATTTGAGGTGTCTAATAATGCCCTCTAAGTTTTAGAGGGAAGTCCTGACAATCATAAAATATGAGCCATTTATTTCTGAACTACATAAGGGAAAATCTTATTTTATGGACTGTAAAATATTATATTCTGTTTGCTCACAGGAAAAAATTCTAACTTGAATTTGTTGGAGATAGAAACTAAAAGTGACAAGAACATCTACATCCTATACAGAATGGAGTCTGTGATAGAAACAATTCACACATTCATTAATTCTATAAACATTTACTGAGAATCTGAGAAAATAGCAACTCTCCCCCGGGATATTTGGTTAGAGTAAAAATACTGTAAGATACTTTAAAATAACTGGCAATGCATTTGTTAAGCCTTTATTAGAAAATGTTAAGAAATTTGTGTGTGTGTGTGTATGTGTGTGTTTTCTTCTTTCTTTTAAAACATTATTTTATTTAAATTTTTTTTTATATTCACTAGATAGTAGATGCATTACTTCTCACACATTGGTACCCCTTCTCATGTTTTTTTCTCCATTTCTCTCCCCCTCCTGCCACTCCCGCCCACTCCCAATCATCTTGTTTTCCCCCTTCCCTTTCCTATTTCAAATAAACAAATAAACATACATACAATATGCCAGGTAACAAAGTCAGATACTGTAACAATATGAGATTAACCAAAGGGCAAAAAAAGAGAAGAGAAATAACATAGTACATTAAGAACAATAATCACACAAGATAAAGCTCTTGTTTTCATATCCTGGAGATCCTTTCCTTTAGCTTTAACTTATATGGCCTTATGTAACTAGGTTTTGTGCTACTGTATTCCTCTGCTAGGAGAGTCCTAGGGGTGTAGCAATTATTACAAATGAGGGAAAACATTGGCCTATGTTTTTTTGGGGTCTGACTTACTTCACTTAATATGATTTTTTTCTAAGTCTTTCCATTTCCTTACAAATGGGGTAATGTCATTCTTTCTGATGGTAGCATAGAATTCCATTGTGTATAAATACCACATCTTCTTGATCCAATCATCTATTGAGGGGTATCTGTGTTGATTCCATATCTTTGCTATGGTAAATAATGCTGCAATGAACATCACTATGCTAGTGGATTTAATATGTCCTGGTTTCTGGATGATTAGGTAAATGCTAAGTAGTAGAATTGCTGGATCATAGGGGAGATCTATAGGGAGTATTTTGAGAAATCATCATACTTCTTTCCATACTGGTTGAATGAGTTTACACTCCCACTGGCTATGTAGTAGTGATCCCTCCTGGCCACATCCCCACCAACATCTGTTGTTATTAAATTCTAACTGGAATGAGGTGGACTCTCAAAGTTGTTTTGATTTACATTTCTTTTTATGGCCAGAGATATGGAGCATTTCTTCATAATTATTTCCTCTTCAGAGAAGTCTCTTTAAGTTTTTGGCCCATCTTTTAATGGGATGGTTGTTTCAATTTTTTTAGCTGTAGATATATTTTAGATATGAGGCCTTTGTCTGTTGTATGGTTAGTGAAGATGTTCTCCCACTCTGTGGGCTAAGAAATTCTTTTAAGGCTTATCTTTTTCTTAATAATCTAAGGTGTAGGGGGCTGCAGTGATTAAAATCCTTAATTCACAGGCATTATACCTTTCGCAGGTGTCCTGGCTGCTTTGGGCAAAGGGCTATTAGCCAAGCAGGCAGTTGTACCACATTTATCTGCTCCAGCTGTTTAGATCACTCCATGGCTGCGTTGGGCTACACTTCCGTCACAGCTGCTTGCTGCTGAAACACATGTCTGGCTCCTGAAGCCACTATCCCAACCATGACTGTTTCAAATAGTTTGCAGCAAGTCCTTTTAGCTATTACAAGCATTGGTGGATTTCTAGTAGCCATTTTCACCCAGGCCAGCTGAGTAATTCTTTGTCTAGTGATCTAGTAAAAGGTCTGTGATTTGTGTAAACATAATGCTTAAGTTCATGAAGATCTGCTGTAATTGATACAAACCTTGTCCAACCTCTTTCTATATAAAGCAGATTGTCTGATTACTTTTTAAATCAGCCAGGAGACAATGAGCTGTGATTTCCTCTACAACACTAGACCACTTAGGCTTCTCCTAAATAGCCTTTTTGCCTACTTTGGTGGACTTTAGCATTAGTAGAGTAATCTGACTTGATAAAACGAAGAGAAGAGGGCCGGGAGTTTGGCCTAGTGGTTAAAGTGCTTGCGTAGCATGCACAAAGACCCAGGTTCGATTCCTTGGTACCACATACATACAAAAAAGCTGGAAGTGGTGCTGAGGCTCAAGTGGTAGAGCTCTAGCCTTGAGAAAGTCCAAGGACAGTGCTCAGGCCCTGAGCTCAAACCCAGAACTGGCAAAAAAAACCAAAAAACAAAAAAACAAAGAGAAGATAGTTGAAGCAGCAGCTAAATGGTAGCAAAGGTGGCTGCAGTGACAATGGCAGTAGCAATGAGAGGGCAGCTGAAAAGCTACCAGGAGTAGAAGAGGCACAGACAACAAGTGACAGTGTAAGTAGAGAGAAGTAAAAGAGCCAAGGGGAAGCAACTCAGAAGGCTGTGAAGGTCCAAAGGAAACAAACTGTGAGGTCTAGTCATGGAGAGACTTTAAAGGATTACTAAGCCTTAAGATCTAAGGGACTTAGACACCCAAGGCACAAAAACCATAACTCTAGCCAAGGATCCTAACATGCTAGGCCTGAGAGCTATCACACTAATTGCCATGGAACTAAGGAGCCCATGGAAGGGCCATTTGAGAGCTTGAACTAGCAGGCACTTCTAGCTGCTGTTCACTGCTGTCTGCTATCTGCTGCAGTTGTTTGGTGCTTCTGGAAGCTAAGGATTATAGTAGCTGCCAAGTGCTAGAGAAACTGGTGTTTAAAATCGGTGTCCTTGGGCATTCTCAAGGCTAGAACTCTACTTGAGCCACAGCACCACTTCTGGCTTTTTCTATGTATGTGGTACTTGCTAGGCAAGCACTCTACCACTAGGCCAAACTCCCAGCCCATGGAATAATAAATTCTTACCTCACAGAGGTAACCTGGAACTACAAGCTTCCTGATCAACCATTCCAGTCCCTAGGCCTTGGGCATCAAAGGCACAAGGCTGCTACTAGTAGAGCTTCTCTTCACCTATCATGATTTCTATCTGGATAGAACACACGAGTCCATCCTGCTAACTGATAATAGCATGAGCCAAGCACTGTTATCTATTAAGTAAATAATATATTATTCCTCCAAAGGGGACATGTAGTCAAATCATTTTACTTTTAAGTTGATAGCTATTTATGTTAAGTAATATACATGCTATTTGAACAACAAAGTAATTGTCAGATATTGATGGATCTAATTCTATAACAAATTACACTATATCCCTTGCTGCATCCCTTTTGTATAGCTTTTACCAGTGGTACTTTTGGGTTTTAGACATGGCCTCTTCATGGGGTCATATACTAGAATATATATGATATACTTTGCAATTAGGCAGTGTATCTCCTAGACAGACCATTTGTGGTAGCCCTGTGTCAAAACTTGTTGAAGGAACATGGAAGTAGATATTACATCTGGAATAATGTTTTATGGAATACCTAACATATTAGATACAAAGGAGAAGGTGAGGAAACAAGGCAATCTAGTTTTTTATTGTATTTTATTGTTGGGGCAGTATATGAGGGGTTACAGTTACATCATCAGGTAGTGGGTACATTACTTGTTGAACATTGACACCCCTTCTGATGTTTTTCTTCCTTCATTCCACCCCTCCCAATTTTGTTTTTCCCCTTTGCTTCCCTATTTCAAATAAACAAATAAACGTATATACAGTATACCAGGTACCAAAGTCAGATACAGCAACCACATGTGATAAACCATAAAGGGAAAAAAGAGACAAGAAATAACTTCACATAGTACACTGAGAGCAACAATCACAAAGAAAAACCTCTTGTTTCCATATCCTAGAGTTCATTTCGCTTAGTCTTATCCTATATAGCCATATGCACATAGCTTTTGAGCTATTGTGATCCTCTGCTAGGTGAGTCTTAGATGTGTACTAATTATTACAAAATGAGGAAACTAAGGAGCCTATGTTTCTTTGGGTCTGGCTTACTTCCCTTAATATGATTTTTTCCAG
Source organism: Megascapheus bottae (assembly GCF_031878675.1). Classification (NCBI taxonomy): domain Eukaryota; kingdom Metazoa; phylum Chordata; class Mammalia; order Rodentia; family Geomyidae; genus Megascapheus; species Megascapheus bottae. The sequence goes on along the minus strand of NC_143512.1, from coordinate 18,519,224 downwards.
GTCTTTCTGTTTGCTTACTAATGGGGCTATGCCATTCTTTCTGATGGCAGCATAGAATTCTGTTGTGTATCAGTACAACATCTTCCTTATCCATTCATCTACTGAGGGGCATCTGGGTCATTTCCATATATAAACTATGGTAAATAGTGCTGGAATTAATATCATTACGCTAGTGGCTTCAGTGTGGTCTTGTTTCTGGACACTTGGATAAATGCCCAGAAGTGGGATTGCTGGGTCATAGAGGAGCTCTATGTTTAAAAGCCATTTTTGTTGTTGTTGTTGTTGTTGTTGGTTGTGAATTCTGGGCCTGAGTATTTTCTCTGAGTTCTTCAGCTCAAGCCTACTGCCCTACCCTTTGAGACACAGCACCACTTCCAGTTTTCTGGTGGTTAATTGGAGATAGAGTCTCAGGGACTTTAGTGCCTGGCCTGGCTTTGAACCTTGTTCCTCAGATCTCAGCCTCCTGAGTAGCTAGGGTTACAGGCGTGAGCCATTGTGCCCAGCTATGTTTAGCCTCTTGAGGAACAACCATACTGCTTTCCAGAGTGGTTGAACAAATTTACACTCCCATCAACATTGTAGTAGCATTCCCTTCTGATCACATCCACACCAGCATCTGTTGCTCTTAGATTTCTTGTTAATGGACATTCTAACAGGAGTGAAGTGGAATCTCAAAGTTGTTTTGATTTGCATTTCATGTATAGCCAAAGATGTCAAGCATTTCATGTGTCTGTTGGCCATTCTTACTTCCTGATCAGAGAAGTCTTTCTTTAAATCTTTAGCCCACCTTTTAATGGGATGGTTGTTTCTTTGAGAGATTCAATTTGACCTGTGCTAAGGAGCCTCTTATTCCTTCCTGTAAAGTTTATTCAGGGTACTTGCTTTTACCTTAAGATCTTTGAGCCATTTGGAATTTATGCTGCTGCATGGTGACTTATATGGATCCAACTTTATTTTCTACAGGTGCCAATTCTGCCCACACCATTTGTTGAAGAGGCTCTCTTTCTTTCATCCTATTTTTTTGGGGGGGGCTCCCTTGTTGAAGATTGGGTGGCCATTGGTCGGTGGTTTGATTTCTGGGTCTTCAATTCTAATCCATTGGTCCTCAGAAGGAACTTTAGGGTTTTTTTTTGTGGGTCATGGGGTTTGAACTCTGGGCCTGGGATCTGTCCCTGAGCTTTAGGGTTTTTAGTGCCTGGGCTAGTTTTGAACCGTGATCTACTCAGCCTCCTGAGTAGATAGGATTACAGGTGTGAGCCACCATGCCCAGCGGCATTTTAGCTTTTAAGATAAATTTTCATATGTAATGGTAGAAAAAAATTATTTTGAATAGCAATAAATAAATAAATAATAAAGTTAATAAAGATGTCCAAAACCCATAGGAGATAAAATTTAAAACACTTCTGAAGAACATGAATGTAGAGTTGAATAAATATAAAGTGCTTCCTTCTCAGACGTCTAAGAGAGGGGTAAAATGGTGATGGAGTCCACAAATCCCGGGAGCACAAACTCCGGAGACCAGACTCCAGGTGCAGATCTAACTTTATTTTAGAAAATGTGCTCACTAAAATACAGATCCAGCGGTTGCTGCCACATCATACCAGCAGCAAATAGGGACCTTTCTGAATTCCACAGTCAGCCAATGGTGTCTGTGAGGCCTGCCCCATTTGATGGGAGCGCCTGCTCACGCTCTGGCTCTGGACTGCTTATGTCACTGAGTGTGCCCAGGAGCATACATGCTGAAAGGCACAGAGTCCCAGAAGCACAAAAAAGCAATCTGGGCTTCTACGCCACTAGCTAGGAATCCCCACAGATATATTTACATTTAGAAAATGCAAAATAACCTCACATTTATGCATGAATAAATTCCAGCTTCTTCAAAGATCCAAATATAAAAGGCTAGTGATTTAAGTCCCAAAGAAAACATGAATCAATACCTCTTTAGTATTTACTTTGGGAAAAGCTTTTCAACTATGACACAAAATTTAGAGACAATAATTTGACTACATAAAATTAAAATTTTTCCATTGTTTTATATTTCTGTCAAGGACAATCAGAATCTAAGGAAAGATTAGACACTCTAAAATGGAGAGAAAACTACAAGTTAACTCATCTATAATGTTTTAAAGTGCCAAGATTATGAATGTCACTGAGAGAAAGAGTCTCTTATACATTGAAGGAAACTAAAAGAATGTGATAACTAAATGGAACATGATTCTGAATGTGATCTTTTCACCACAAAGGAAATTACTGGTGCCACTGTTAAAACTTAAGTCAGTTTTGAGAATTAGATGGTAGTGATATTTCAATATTAGTTTGATGTTTGTATTATGAATACAATAAAGATGCTCCTGTATTTCATGATTACTGATGTAGAATATAGAAAAAAATGACAAGAAATTAGAAGAGACATAGAGAAAAGGAAAAAGGGAAAGGGGAAGATGAAGGGTAAGGTTATAGAGGATATTATGATCAATGTATGTTATATGCATGTATGAAAAAGACACTGTTAAATCAATTATTCTGTTAAATAGTATGAATAATAATTATAGAAAAAAAGAAGTAACATTAATATTCCTCTTATAAGAACTCCTCTATGTTAATAGGTAGACAAACATAGGTTAAGGAGTTACATCTAACTTCTTCGAAACATTTTAAAAGAAGATGATTATCTTTGTAAAAAAATACACAACTATTATGTGATGAGGGTATAATAGGTATCCGATGGTTCAGAAAGAAGAATGTTGAGCAGACCATAGTAGCAAACACCTATAGTCCTAGCATTTAGAAGGTTAAGATGAAAGGATCAGTGAAGGCTAGCTGTAAGATACTGTCTTAACAACAGCAAAAAATGCAACAATTTAACCAACCAAACCAAACCCTCTTTAAACTGTAGTTGTAAATTTGAGATCGAAGTATATATGTGTGTGTGTGTGTGTGTGTGTGTGTGTGTATGTATATGTGTATAGCATATACATATAAAATGTGATATAGTATATACATATATATATAGTTTACACCATTATCTTGATAAAATAATAGATTTCATGAGAAACATTAAATTATCAAAAGTGGCCTTAGAAGATATTTTTTAAAAGTCAGATGTAGTGGCTTATGCCTATAATCTTAGCTACACAGGCAGCTGAGATCTGAGGATCATGGTTCAAAGCCAGACCGGGCTCTAAAGTCTGTGAGACTCTTATCTCCAATTATCTACTAGAAAACTGAAAGTGGTGCAGTGGCCTTGAACTGAAGAGCTCAGGAATAGCACCCATGCCCAGAGTTCAAGCCCCAGAGGAGGCTGGGTGCTGGTGGCTCATGCCTGTAATCCTAGCTAGTCAGGAGGCTAAGATCTGAAGATCACAGTTCAGTTCAAAACCAGGCATGGCATGAAAGTCCATGAGACCAATTCATCACTAGAAAACAGGAAGTGGCACTGTGGCTCAAGTAATAGGACAGAAGACTGAGCTGAAGACCTCAGGCCCAGAGTTCAAGCACCAAGCCCCAGGACTGACAAAATAAAAGAAAAACCAACAGAAAAGACATACAGAAGGTTTTCAGAAGGCAATTCTTAAACCACCATGAAGACCAGATGTTCTGACAGGAGAATTCTACTTAACCCTGAAAAATCAGAATGTTCCAGTGCTATTTAAATTATTAGAGAACACAGGAAAAGAAAAAATGTTTCCAGTTTTTAATAAAATGAAAATGGTTGTAGAACCTAAATATGACAAAACAGAGATCTTTCATATATAATATCCTGCCTCTATAATGTCACAAATATAAATAAAGCATTAAACTTGGCAGCATATTAGAAAAAGAATCAATGAACAAATGACACTTTATTTTCAAATACAGGAGGTTCAGTATCAGAAAAAATGTAATTTCCCATGTTAAAAAATAAAAATAAACTGGGTGTTGGTGATTCACACCTGTAATTTTAGATACTCTAGAGGCTGAGATCTGAGGATTATGGTTCAAAACAAACTCAGGCAGAAAAGTCTATGAGACTCATCTCCAATAAACTACTCAGAAAAAGCCAAAAAAGTGCTATGGCTCAAGTGATAGAGCACTAGCCTTAAGCAAAAAGAATCTGTTCTTATTGCTAGAGGTTCAATTCAATGTATATTGGATCTAATCTTTTTTTATTTTTTTTGCCAGGCTTGAGCTCAGGGGCTGAGCACTGTCCTTGGACTTTCTCAAGTCTCAAGGCTTTATTTCATATAGTCTCATTTCAGTTTGTGTGTTGAACTTTCCTTCCTCCTTCATTCCTTCCAAGTTCCTTCTGTCTTTATTCTTTTATAATTTCTTTGCTCCCTCCCCCACCTTTTTCTGACAGTGATAGGTTTTTCTGGGCCTTGTACTTGCTATCATTGCTGAATTAGCTCACACTGTGTCTTACTATTTTTGTGCTTCCCCTTACTGAGGTTTTGGTTTGTTTGTTTTTGTTTTTTATGGGTCCTGTGGCTTGAACTGGCCTGGGCACTGTCCCTAAGCTCTTCAGCTCAAGAGTAACACCCTAACCCTGGGCCTGGGCATTGTCCCTGAGCTCTTCAGATTACGTCTACTGCCCTACCCTTGAGCCAAGCTCCACTTCCCACTTTCTAGATGTTAATGGGAGATTAGAGTCTCTCGGGTCTTTTTGTACCCAGGCTGGCTTTGAACCTTGATTCTCAGATCTCAGCCTCCTGAGTAGCTAGGATTACAGGTGTGAGCCATCACCCCGGTGAGGTTTTTTTTTTAATAGTTGGTTTATTTATAGATTTAAGTTTTATTTTATCTGCTTTTATAACAATTTTATGAAGATGTAATTTATGAGGAAATAAATACATTCATTGAATTGTGCAGTTAGTGGAGTATTTATTTTTTATTTTTTGAGTTTAAATTTTTTATTAAAGAATGTATTAACATTGATTTTTGCATCATATTTCAAATGCCATGTTTAACACATAAGTATTCAAGAAGGGAATCTCTATATACAATCATTGGCACATAGATTTTAGAACATAATTAAATTAAGCTGAGGGTTTGTACGTCATAGATACATATTAACATATGTAATAAAACATTATGTGTATAGAGTACATAGCCCATTATAGATTTTTATGTCTATGTAGTCATGCTTATATTTCCAAGACCATGTCCACAACCTTGGGTACCCAAATACTGAATCATTGCTGTTGTACTGTTTGGATCTAATATCCACATATTAAGGATACCATGCTCCTTTTGTTCCTTTTGTCTAGACCTATCTCACTCAACATGATTCGCTCTAATTTCATCCATTCCCAGTGAATGCCACTATTTTATCTTGTCTGTTGGCTATGTAGAATTCCATTGTGTGTGTGTGTGTGTGTGTGTGTGTGTGTGTGTGTGTGTATACACATATCACTTTTTTTGTATCCATTTGCAGTATGGCATCTGGGTTGTTTCCATCTCCTGGCTATTGTGCATAGTGCAGAGATGAACATGGTTGAGCAGGTGTCATTATATACTGGGTTATGATGCCCAGGATTGGTATGGCGGGATCGTAGGGAAGGCCAATTTTCAGGGTGTTTTTTTTTTTCTTTCTTTCTTTCTTTTTTTTTTTTTGTGGAAACCTCCAAACTGCCTTCCAGAGCAGCTGTACTATTTTACATTCCCACCAGCAGTGCAGTACAGTTCCTCTTTCACCACAATTCCGCCAGCATTTGTCCTTGTCTGAGTTCAGAATGTTGGCCATTCTAACTGGGGTAAGGTGGTATCGTAGGGTTGTTTTGATTTCTTTTATGATCATGAATGATGAGCATTTTCTCATATGTTTTTCTGCCATTTTAACCTCTTCTTTTGATAAGTCAATCTTTAGTTCCCTTGCCCATTTTAGTGATTGGTTTGTTGGCTTTGAAGGGGATTAATTTCTTGATTTCCCTGTAGATACTGGTTATTAAAAGCATTTGTCTGATGTATTGTTGGTAAATATCTTTTCCCAGTTGGTAAAAGCTATGCTTTTATCTGTGCAGAAACTTTTTATTTTTAGGTAATCCCATTTATCAATTCTCTCCAATCTGTTGTGACCCTAGGATTCTGTTCAGGAAGATTTTGGCCTGTACCTATGAAGTTCCAGTGTCTCTCCTACTCTATCATGTAACTGTTTCAAGGTTTCAGGTCTGATATTGAGGTCTTTGATCCATTCTGAGTTAATGCTTGCACATGGCGAAAGGCTAAGGTCAATTTTTAATTTTCTGCATGTGGCTGTCCAGTTTTTCCAGCACCAATAATTGAATAGGTTGTGTTTGTTCCACTGTATATCTCTGGCTTGTTTATCAAATATAAGTTGACTATAGGTATGTGGTTTTATTTCTGCATCTTCTATTCTGTTGCATTGATCTTCTGGTCTATTTTTGTGCCAATACCATGCTGTTTCTGTTATTATGGCTCTATATTGGAGTTTGAAGTTTGGTATTGTTATACCACCTGCATTGCTCTTTTTGCCTAGGATTGTTTTGGCCATTCTAGGTCTTTTCTTGTTCCATATGAACCTTTGGCTATATCTTCTGTTTCAGCAAAGAATGTCTTTGGGGTTTTGATGGGGATTGTATTAAACTTATATATCATTTTTGGCAGTATAGCCATTTTCACTGTGTTGATTCTCCCTACCCATGAACATGGGATGTTTTCCATTTCCTGGAATCCTCTTTAATTTTTTTCATTAGGCTTTTATAATTTTCATTAAATGATTCCTTTACATCTTTGGTTAAGTTAATTCCTAAATACTTTATTCTTTTGGGGGCTATTGCAAATGGGATCATTTTCTTGATTTCTTCTTCTGTTTGCATATTGTTCATGTACAGAAAGGCTACTGAATTTTGCGGGTTGATTTTGTATCCTGCCACTTTGCTAAGTGGTTTATTAGTTCTAGGAGTTAGGGAGTAGAATTTACTGGGTTGTTCAGGTATAGGATCATGTCATCTGCGAATAGGGATAGTTTATTTCCTTCTTTCCCTATGTGGATCCCTTTGATGTCCTTCTCTTGCCTTATTGCTCTGGCTAAGGGTTCCAGCACTCTATTGAAGAGAAGTGGAGAGAGTGGGCATCCCTGTCTTATTCCTGATTTTATGGTAAATGGTTCTAGTCTTTCTCCATTTAGCATGACACTGGCTGTAGGTTTGTCATATATGGCTTTAATTACTTTAAGGAATGTACCTCCTATTCCTATTTTTTCTAGTGCTTTCAATATGAATGGATGCTGTACTTTGTCAAGTGCCTTCTCAGCATCCAGAGAAATTATCATATAATTCTTATCTTTAACTCTATTAATATGATGTATTACATTAATTGATTTGGGAATGCTAAACCAAATCTGTGGGATGAAGTCTAGTTGATCATAGTGTATAATTTTAAAAATTTGTTTCTGGATTCTGTTAGCTAGTATTTTATTGAGGAGCTTTGCATCTGTATTTAGTAGAGAGATTTGTAGTTCTCTTTTTTTGTTGGGTCTTTCCCTGGTTTGGGGATGAGTATGACATTAGCTTCAAAAATGAGTTTGGTATGGCTTCTTCTGTTTCTATTTCTTGGAAGAGTTTCAAGAATATAGGTGTTATTTCATCTTTAAAAGTCTTGTAGAATTCCGCAGTGAAACCATCTGGACCTGGGCTCTTTTTTGGTTGGCATTTCACTGATTGCTTTCACTATCTCATTTTATGAAATTGGTTTGTTCAGTTGGCTTATCTCTTCTTGGTTCAATGTGGGTGCCTATATTTATTTAAGAAATCATCCATTTCTACTAAATTTTCCTGTTGCTTTAAATATAGGCTCTGGAAGTACTTATTCATAATGGACTGAATTTCTTCAATATCAGTTGTGATTGTTCCCATAGGATCTCTTATCTTTATTTTTATTTATTGTATTTTACTTTTTGTTGAAAATGAAGTTTTATTGGAACATATACTCATTCATTTATGTATTATCAGAATGCTTACCCTGATAATTTATTTTTATTTTTATTTTTATTTTTTTGTCTGTCATGGAGCTTGGACTTTGGACCTGGGTGCTGTCCCTGAACTCTTCAGCTCAAGGCTACTGCCCTACTCCTTGAGCCATAGTGCCACTTTTGGTTTTATAGTTGTTAATTGGAGATAAGAGTTTCATAGTCTTTAGTGCCTGGGCTGGATTTGAACTTTGATCCTCAGATCTCAGCCTCTTGAATAGCTAGAATTACAGGATGAGCCACCACACTTGGCTAATTAGAAAAGTTTTGACAAATGTGTATGTACATGGAATGAACAGTATCTTCTAATACAGAATGTCGGTATCACTACAAAAAAGTTCCTCATGCCTGCTTAGAAGGTTTTTAGTAATTATGTCTTCAAATATTTTCTCTTTGTGGTCTCATTGATCTTCCTTTGGAATTTGAAGTGTTTACATACCGATGTTGCATATTAAATTTGATTTTAAGTGACATTTTAATGGGCTTGAGGCAGGAATACAAATGCTTCTCAAACTACGATACTTCCCAGAAGCATATGTGTGTCAATTTTAGTTATGCCTATTTCTTAGCACATTAATTTTGTGGCTGGGTATTGTGCCATTTGCTTAACATTTTTCTTTTGTACTATTGAAGTTTCAAAATGTCTGAGGTAAATAATTGTGTAATTAATGTTTTGTGCACAAAAGGTTTTTCTACCTCAGAGATTGTTTTCTCAACAGTGACTAAATCAAAAGTGTTCATGGTTTTAAAATCCTCAAGGTTTATTGCCAAAATGTTCTTTAAAGGGATTCACTAATTAAAATGTGATTGACGGCCTATAACAGAGTGCTTGACTTTAACAATCAGCAACTTCATACCCAAAATACAAAGTGCTTGTACAAAGCAGAAATTTAATGTAGCTATTTTAATTCTATGCTTTTTTAAAGGATGAAAATACCTTCTTTCAAAAATGTGAATTTGTTGTATTTCTAGAGGATTGAAAATTTCTCCATTTGTATTTACTTGCTATATTTTCCTTTTCTGAGTATTGTCTCTTTATATACTTTGTACTTTATGTAATTAATAAAGCTAGAGTTTGATATAATTTGAAAGCAACCTGTAGTGTCAATTCCTCCATACAAAGCCATATTGCTAGAGTAATGGGATAAGTAATAGTTGTTCATTTTGAAAGAAGTCTGGCTAATGATACTGGAATTTTACAAAATCACTGAACAAATTCAAAGTAGGTTGAATAATTCACCTGTGACATGTACTCACACAATCAAGGAAGTCGCAGAAGGGCATGCTGAAGAATCTGTCAATGGTTAGGTACTGAAACATAAGTTAGAGAAATATACATGTATTAAATGAGCCGTATGGACTGAATTATAATTTAGGATTAACTGCTTATGACATAGCAGTTAGCCTAACTCCATTTAAGCATGGTTGTTAAGATCTACTGTTGTGAGAGATGCATTCAACCAAATATTATAAATTGTAAATACAGATTGCTTAATAAGGGATTAAACAGGATACATAATTTGAAAAACCATTTCATATGTAACAATCAGCATTATTTTTTTTCAGGGTTATTTATTTATTTTATTATACAAGTCTTTGGAGGGCATTTACAATTTAAATCACCCAGGGAACAGTGACATACACAGGTGATAATAGGTACTCAGTGGGCTGAGATCCCAGAGGATTGAATTTTTTATTAATGAATTTATTAACGTTGATTTTTACATCGTATTTTAAATGACAAGTTTAACATACAAGTGTTCAAGGAGGGAATCTCTATTTACAATCACTGGGACTTAGTATTTAGAACTTAATCAAAATTAGGCTAAGGGTTTGTATGTCATAGAAACATATTAATTTATGAAATAAAACATTATGTCTATAGAGTCATAGGTTTTTATGTCTATATAGTTATGTTTCTATTTCCATTACCATGTCCATATGCAGTTATTGAGTCCTCACTCTTGTACTCTTTGGATTTAATAGCCACATATTAGGATTGAACTTTTTTTAAAATTTCTTTTTGTTAAATTAATTTTTATTGTAATGTATAGAGGGGTTACAGTTACATTTGTCAGGTAGTAGGTGCATTACTTCTCACACATTGATACTTCTTCTCATGTTTTTGTTCCCATTTCCCTCCCTCCATCCCCTCCAAAATTATCTCATTTTCTCCCCTTCCCTTTGCTATTTCAAATAAACGAATAAACGTATATACAATATACCAGGTGACAAAGACAGATACAGTAACAATATTAGATTAACCGAAGGGCAACAGAGGATAAGAGAAATAACAGTATATTAAGAACACCAATCACACAAGATAAAGCTTTTTTTTCCATACCCAGAGGATTGAATTTTGAAGCCAGCTTGGGCAGAAAAATCTAAGAGATTTTGTTTCCAAACAAACAAACAAAACAACAAAAAGCAAGGGTGGAGACATGGCTCAAGTGGTAGAGAGCAAGCTGGGCTAGCATGCAATATGAGCAAGCTTGAGACCCTGAATTCAAGCTCTCAGCGCCCTAAAAAATCATAACAGTAATTGCATATTCCAATCCATTTAAGTGAGACATTTCTGTAGTTCATGATATTTAATGCCGCATTGCTGATGCACATGGATCACATCCAGGCATTGGGGGTGATCTCTTTAATGATTTCTAGGTTCCCTAAGCACAATTACAAATCAAAATAGAATGTAAATACGATATCAGAAAGTCAGGGTCTCTTTCACTTAAGCAAGCAATAGCATAGAATGAGAAAGTTAAGATATGACAATGAAATAATATCATTGCCTTGAGTGTTTCTTAGTTACTATTCTGATATTGTCATCTTTTTAGGCCTTTACTTAGTAACTGTAAAGCAGGTTTCCCAGAACCTTACTGATAGATTCTGTTGAAGAGACCCCAGTTGCTGTCTATGGCTGACCAAATTATAAACTTATTTATAAATTTAAGTTATTTAAATTCATAATTATAGTCTATGTGTCTAAATTTATAATTATAATTTACAATGTAATATAAATTTCAATTTATACTTGTCAGTTATATTTCTGAATACTCTGAGTTCTGCACTAGACAGTGACTATTAAAAGAAAATATGATAATAGTAATCAACAAATCAAAAATGAAATTGATCATTGTGCTTCTCTCAGGGGTGTACCAGTTTTAATATTAAGCATTATTTAGTTTGGACTTAATTATCTCCCAAAAAGCCAGCCCTGAATCAATGCCAACTGAATGAAATTGAATTGGCTTTGGGCAACATTGCAATCATTACTAGTAAATTCAGAACTAGAAGAGCACTCTGTGAACTGTGATGAAAATCACATGTATAATGGTAGATTTCACTTCTTTACCCTTCAAGAGGAAATCATTTTTGGAAACAATATATTTAAATGTTGCTTACTTTGCCCTCCTGTCCAGTACTGGGTGATACCAATACCAGTCTTTTGCTACTATACCAGGGGCTCCTGCTGGTCCCAAGGATCCTCCTCTTCCCAGGAACCAGCTGATCCTCTCTGTGCAGCGCCCTCTAAACTCCCATACCCTCTCTTTGTCCATTTACATGGACTATTAAAGTGAAAAGAAACCAAAGCCCTAACTCTGTCTCATTTCTTTCTGAAAGCTTACTGAAATAATGGGTCCTACTTTAAATTTCCTACACAAACCTTATTTTCCACTTTTCAATAAGAACAGTTATGCTAACCATAGCAATATGTTCTTTTCAGTAACAAAGCACAAATATCACAAGTTTGACCTTTTTTTGAAGAATAAGCACACCTTAAAATCTGTAGAAAGCTGATGCTTTGAGCTGGCTTGCATGATGACCTCTCCTTTCAAATCAACCTAAAATTTAGACTGTATTTTCAAGTGAGAAGCCACAGAAAGTGACCTCTGAATGAATGTTTGGTGGTTACTTTGTCAGAGCTACCAAGTAATAATCTATTTACAGCCTGCACATACCTATCCCTAAAGGGCACTTTTTGCTGGTGATAGGGACAAAGGCAACTGTTTTTCTCTGTCCATTATTAATCATCTTATATTTTCATTGCCTACTTTTGTTCTATTCTCATGGTGTATTATACAGTTAGGGTAGTTTTTTTGGTGGTTGTTGTTTTGTTTTATTTTGGTTTTTGATAGACAGTAAAAGCCTAATGATTTTGTACAACATAAAACAATGCCTAGAGTTGTAGACAAAAAATTCAGAGAAAAGAAAGGCATATAAAGGTTTTCTGGAAGGGACTCTGTTGTTCAAGTGGTAGACTTTCTAGCCTTGAGCTGAAGAGCTCAGGGGCAGTGCCCTGGCCCAGAGTTCAAGCCCGACAGCTGACCAAAAAGAAAAAAAAAAAAAAAGACAGGCTTTCTGTTAAAAGAATCTCATCTCATTTGAATCAAGCTATCAAAAGAAAGTCTAAATTATCTCCTCATTTTCTTCCAACTATTTTATTTTGGTGAATTAAGAATAACATTTAAATGAGAAGAGGTATCAATGTGCAGGAAGTAAGCACCTACTACCTGACAAATGTAACCCCTCTATACATTATCACAACAACAACAATAACAATAAAAGAATAATATTGAAGTCTGAAAATTTTCTCTTTGAATTTGTTTTTATAAGTATGAATTTACTTCAGCAAGATACATTTTGACTTTCACATCTGAAAAATAAGAAAGTTCTCCACCTCCAAGTTTTTGGTGGTTAATTGTAGATAAGAGTCTCTCAGACTTTCTATCTTGGCTGGGATTTTTTTTTTTTTTTGCCAGTCCTAGCCTTGAGCTCAGGGCCTGAACACTGTCCTTGGCCTTTCTCAAGGCTAGGGCTCTACCACTTGAGCCTCAGCACCACTTCCGGCTTTTTTCTATATATGTGGTAGTGAAGAATCAAACCCTGGTCTTCATGCATGCTAGGCAAGCAGTCTACCACTAGGCCAAACTCCCAGCCACTTGGCTGGGATTTTTCTCCAGTCCTGGGGCCTGAACACAAGGCTTGAGCACTGTCCTTGGGCTCTCTCAAGGCTAGAGCACTACCAATTGAGAATTTATTTATTTTTTTGCCAGTCTTGAGGCTTGAAGTCAGGACCTGGACATTGTCCTTGGCCACTTTTTTTTTTGCTCAAGGCTGGTGCTCTGCCACTTGAGCTATAGCTCTTGGCTGGTTTTGAACAGTGATTTTCATTTCTCATCTTCTTGGGTAGTTAGGATTACAGGCATGAGCCTGGTTAAGGGCATATATTTGTTAAATTATGGTAGTTCACCCCACTTTTATTACTGAAGCTCTATGTAACTAACACAGTATAATCATAGGGTTTTTTTTGTTAGAGAATGGATTCTGCCTGTTATTTGGCTCAGATGAACTCTGGTTATTAAAGTCCTTTTCGTGTGTGTGTGTGTGTGTGTGTGTGTGTGTGTGTGTGTGTGTGTGTGTGCGTGTGTGTGTGTGTGTGTGTGTGTTTGTGTATATGTGTTGTTTTTTGTAGGGCTTGAACTCAGTACCTTGGTGCTGTCCCTGAGCTTTTATGTTTAAGGGTAACGTTTTATCACTTGAGCCACAGCTGCCTTTTCAGTTTTGTGTCTCTCAGGCTTTCCTACCTGTGTTACTCAGATTTCATCATCCTGAGTAGGGAGGATTACAGGTGTGAGCCATTGGCACCCAGCTTACATGTGTGGTTTTATTTTATTTTATTTTATTTTTTGCCAATCCTGGGCATGAGCTCAGGGCCCGAGCACTGTCCCTGGATTTTCTCAAGGCTAGGTCTCTACCACTTGAGCCACAGCACTACTTCTGGCTTTTTTCTATGTATGTAGTATCGAAAAATTGAACCGGGGTCTTCATGCATGCTAGGCAAGCACTCTACTACTAGGCCAAATTCCCTGTCGGTTTTGTTTTTTTAATTTAAAAAGTGGGTAAATTAATAGTTTTTAAATCATAGGTATTGATAGGCTTAAATTAGATAACCCTTTCGCAATGTTTTCCTCAATGGCTATCTCACAGTAAATGTTAAATAAATCACTGTTATTTTCATAGGTTATTTAAAATACTTATGTTTCTGGTAGCTGTTGTATTTACTTTATAGAAGTAAAAACTTTGTTCTTCCAAGGCTGCAAGTCTTGCTTACTGGTGGTCTTTCTCTCTTAATGAAACAAGAATTTCAGGTATGTGTGTCTGGGTATGCTTACCCACGATTTTTCTTTTTTTTTTCTGGCCTATACTTACTACCTTTTGTCTCCCAATGTAGATGATAAAGAGTGGTTTGAGTAAAACAGGACAGATGAGATTCCTTTGGCTCATACTTCTTTGCACACTCCTTTCAGGAATTTGTGACCTTTTCTCTGGCAAGGGAGAAGTCTGATGTTGCTTTCTTATATTTGTGAAGAGCAGAACCTTAGAGGGTTATCTGTACTTTACCAGGACCTATTATATGCCCAGGCATTGCTTTTATATTCTGGAGATACTAGCATACTAGACACAGTTTCTTCTCCCAGAAGTCTTAACAGATTGTTGAGAAAGGAAAAGCATAAGACATGATATAAACAAAGTCAGCTTTAATCAGTAAAGTTCTTTCAGACAAAGTGACAATTGCTATAAAATGGAAAAAGTTACTAAAATGTAGCCCATTAAAAGGACAATGACACAAAGAGGTTAGCTGCTTTTGAAGACCTTAGACGAGGGAAAATAATATTCTCACTATTTTTGGACAAGAGAGAAAATAGTATTCTTACAGGGAGACCATTGTGAATGAAGTGCAAGGGAGCAAAGTGTAGAAAATTAGACCAGAAAAGTTAGCAGGGCCAGATCAGGCAAGACATCTTAGACCAAGCTAATTATTTTTATTTTTCTCTGAAGAAGACTGGAAAGTCACTAGATGGATCTAATTTAATGAGAGATAGACATGCTTTGACTTGTCATTTTAAATGCTGCAGGGTAGGAAGTGTCATACTGAGGACCATTGAAAAGATGCTGCAGGATTCCCCTACAAGTGCCCAGCATAATATGGGTGAGCTAGGTGTCCGCAGGATGCACCGGATGGCTTAGATCTGTTGTGTACATGAAGAGACTTATCAAGGAAGATTTCCCATTTCTGGCTTGTTCTGGTGGCTGCATACTTGTGCTTCTGATGAAGGGATGGCATGATGAAAAAGGTCTGGTTTCATGGGGGAAAATGAGTCTAGTTTGAAAGAAATGGAATCAGAAATACTTTTGAGACTTTGAAGATGTTTCATACTGAGCATAAGTTCTATCTAGAGTTTTTTTTCTTACTGATTTCCCCATGTGGAGCCTTATCCTCCAGTTAGTTATTTTTGTGGCTTGCTCCCTTATTTCACTTAGGTCTCTGTTCAAATGTCAGCTTATCCATGGGGGCTTCTTGAAATAGCAGCTCCTGATCTAGCAGATTTCTATGTAAACTTCTTGTATAGTACTTGCTATTCTCTTATCCAGCCTGAGAATGTCTTCCTTTTCTGGCCTGCAAAGTAGGACACTGCACCTAATGATTTCTGGTACTACCTCCATCTGTAATAATTACCATATCAAGTTTCTATTGCCCCCTCAATGGCCCACCTGTTCTGTGTTTTATTTGAGAACATTGTAGTTGTACTAGGGTGTGTGTGTGTGTGTGTGTGTGTGTGTGTGTGTGTGTGTGTATGTGCATGTGTGTTTAATCTTTCTTCAAATTGCAGTCATTCTTGGTGGTTAGAGACAAACTTCGAGTTATTTCCTGAAGCTTGGTTGGTCACTTTGTGTTCACATGATTGACAAGATGATTATGCAATTCTAGTGTTTCTTCTTTGGCCTTTCAGAAAAAAACAATTTTGGGTTTAGTATTTCTCAAAGTGATATACTCATACTGCAACAAAAATATATCTAATTAATTTTTTAAATTAAAAGCAATGCTCTGCTAGCTCATCCTATTCTCTCCACCACAGAAGCAGTCAACTAAATATATATTTTTTCTGTGTGCACTGAATGTGCTCATATACTCTTTCCTATTTAATTAAGCTATTATGTATTATGTACTATATTTCCCCCCTCTGCAAGTCCTGGAATAGAAACTGCTGTCCCTGAGCTTCTGCTCTCAAGGCTAACACTTGACCTCTTAAGCCACAGCACCAGTTTTTTCTTTTCTTTTTCCTTGCAGTTAATTTAATAAGAGCATAACCTAGTGGTAGAGTGCTCAATCTAGCATGCACGAAGCCCTGAAAGAGCTGGAAGTGGTGCTATGGCTCAAGTGGCAGAGCACTAGCCTTAGGCAAAAAGTGTCTAAGTTCAAGCCCCAGGACTGGCAAAAAAAAAAGTCTCAATGGGTTTTCCTTCCCAAGCTGCCTTCAAATGGTAGTTCTCAGATCTCAGCCTCTTGAGTAGCTAGGATTACAGGGGTGAGTCACCAGTGGCATCTGGTTTAGTTGCTTTTTTATTAGAGAATTTATTAACATTGATTTTTTTAAATATATTTTTTATTGTAATTAATAGAAGGGTTACATGATATTTGCCAGATAAATGGTGCATTAATTCCCATACATTGATACCCTTTCACATGTCTTGGTCCCCATTTCCCTTCCCCTCTCCCCCACTCCTCATCTTGTTTTCCCCCGTTCCCTATCCAATTTCAGATAACCAAATACAAATAAATATATCCGATATATCAGGTAACAAAGTGAGATAGTGTAACAATATGAGATAACCAAGGGACAGTAGAAGTGATGAGAGATAACATAGTACCTTAAGAACAACAATCATTAATTATATGGCTTATGTTTACATCATATTTTAAATGACAAGTTTAACAAACAATTGTTCAAGGAGGGAATCTCTAATTACATTCTCAGGGACTTAGTATTTAGAACTTCATCAAAATTAGGCTAAAGGTTTCTATGTCATAGAAACATATCAATTTATAAAATAAAACATTATGATTATAGAGTCATAGGTTTTTAAGTCTATATAGTTATGTTTGTATTTCCATTACCATGTCCATAGCTTAGGGTATGCAGTTATTGAGTCCTCTCTCTTGTACACTTTGGATTTAATAACCGCATATTAAGGATACGATGCGCCTTTTGTTCCTTAGGTCTTGACTTGTCTCACTCAGCATGATTCGCTCTAGATTCATCCACTTCCCTGCAAATGCCATTATTTTATCTTGTCTGTTGGCTATGTAAAATTCCATTGTGTATATATACCACATTTTCTGTATCCATTCATCTGCAGTAGGGCATCTGGATTGTTTCCATCGCCTGGCTATTGTGAATAGTGCAGAGATGAACATAGCTGAGCAGGTGTCTTTATAATATCCTGGGTCATGCTGTTCAGGATAGATGCCCAGAAGTGGTATGGCGGGATCATAGGGAAGGTCTATTTTCAGTTCTTTTTTTAAAAAATATTTTTATTGTAATTAATAAAAGGGTTACATGATATTTGCCAGATGGTGCATTAATTCACATACATTGATACCCTTTCACATGTCTTGGTACCCATTTCCCTCCCCCAACCACCACCCACTCCCTGTATTGGTTTTCCCCCCTTCCCTATCAAGTTTCAGATAACCAAATACAAAAAAATTTAATATATCACATAACAAAGTGAGATACTGTAACAATATGAGATACCTAAGGACAGCAAAGGAGATAAGGGATAACATAGTACATTAAGGACAACAATCATTCGTTATATGGCTTTTGTTTCAATATCCTATTTTCAGTTCTTTAAGGAACCTCCACACTGCTTTCCAGAGTGGCTGAACTAGTTTACAATCCCACCAGCAGTGCAGTAGGGTTCCTTTTTCTCCACAACCCCGCTAGCAACTGTCATTGTCTGAGTTCAAAATCTTGGCCATTCTTGTTGGGGTAAGGTGGTATCTTAGGGTTGTTTTTATTTGCATTTCCTTTATGACCATAGATGATGACCATTTTCTCATATGTTTTCTGCCATTTTAATCTCTTCTTCTGATAGGTCTCTCTTTAGTTCCGCTGCCCATTTAGTGAATGGTTTATTGGGTTTTCGGGGGATTAGTTTTTTGAGTTTCCTGTAGATAATGGATATTAAGCATTTGTCAGATGTATTGTTGGTGAATATCTTTTCCCAGTTGGTTGGCTGTCTCTCTACTTTTGTGACTATGTTTTTATCTGTACAGAAACTTTTTATTTTTAGGTAGTCCCATTTATCGAGTCTCTCTCCAATCTGCTGTGACCCAATCTGTTCAGGAATCTGTTGCCTGTGTCTATGAGTTCCAGTGTCTCTCCTACATTATCATGTAGCAATTTCACGGTTTCCGGTCTGATGTTGAGGTCTTTGATCCACTTTGAGTTAATGTTTGTGCATGGTGAAAGGCTAGGGTCAATTTTTAGTTTTCTGCATGTGGCTGCCCAGTTTTGCCAGCACCAATAATTGAATAGACTGTGTTTGTTCCAATGTATATCTTTGGCTCCTTTGTCAAATACAAGTTGCCTATAGGTATATGGTTCTATTTCTGGGTCTTCTATTCTGTTCCACTGATCTTCTGGTCTGTTTTTGTGCCAGTACCAAGCAGTTTTTGTTATTATGGCTTTATAGTAGAGTTTGAAGTCTGGTATTGTAATACCACCAGCCTTGCTCTTTTTGCCTAGAATTGTTTTGGCTACTCCAGGTCTTTTCTTGTTCCATATGAATCTTTGGATTATATCTTCAATTTCCATAAAGAATGTCTTTGAGATTTTGATGGGGATTGCATTGAATTTGTATATCAGTTTTGGCAGTATAGCCATTTTCACTATGTTGATTCTCCCTAGCCATGAGCATGGGATGTCTTTCCATTTCCTAGTGTCCTCTTTAATTTCTTTCATTAGGCTTTTATAATTTTCATTGAATAATTCCTTTACTTCTTTGGTTAAGTATATTCCTAAGTATTTTATTCTTTTGGGGGCTATTGCGAATGGGATCATTTTCTTGATTTGGCCTTCTGTTTGTGTATTGTTGGTGTACAAGAAAGCTACTGACTTCTGAAGGTTGATTTTGTATCCTGCCACTTTGCTAAAGTGGTTTATTAATTCTAGTAGTTTGGGAGTGGAGTTTGTTGGGTCACTCAAGTAGAGGATCATGTTGTCTGTGAATAGGGATAGTTTAATTTCTTCTTTCCCTATGTGGATCCCTTTGATGTCCTTTTCTTGTCTTATTGCTCTGGCTAAGGGTTCCAGCACTATATTGAAGAGAAGTGGAGAGAGTGGGCATCCCTGTCTAGTTCCTGATTTTAAGGTGAATGGTTCCAGTCTTTTACCATTTAGTATAACACTGGCTGTAGGTTTTTCATATATGACTTTCACTATTTTGAGGAATGTACCTCTTATTCCTATGTTTTCTAGTGCTTTCAACATGAATGGATGTTGTATTTTGTCAAATGCCTTCTCCGTGTCCAGAGAAATTATCATATGATTTTTATCCTTAGCTCTATTGATATGATGTATTACATTGATTGATTTGTAAATGTTAAACCAGCCTTGCATTTGTGGGATGAAGCCCACTTGATCATAGTGTATGATTTTTTAAATTTGTTTCTGGATTCTGTTGGCTAATATTTTATTGAGGAGTTTTGCATCTGTGTTCATTAGAGAGATAGGTCTGTAGTTTTCTTTTTTTATTGGGTCTTTCCCTGGTTTAGGGTGAGAGTAATATTAGCTTCATACAATGAGTTTGGTATTGCTCCTTTTGTTTTTATTTCTCGGAAGAGTTTCAAGACTATAGGTGTTATTTCATCTTTAAATGTCTTGTAGAATTCTGCAGTGAAACCATCTGGACTTGGGCTTTTTTTGGATGTCATATTAACATTGATTTTTACATCATATTTTAAATGACATGTTTAACAAACAGGTGTTCAAGGAGGGAATCTCTATATACAATCACTGGCACTTAGTTTTTAGAATTTAATCAAAATTAGGCTAAGGGTTTATATATCATAGATACATATTAATTTATGAAATAAAACATTATGTCTATAGTCATAGGTTAGTTGCTTTTTTGAAAGATGAGAGGATTCTTTTCTTTAGCTTATTTTCTATGTGTTCTAACTTTTGTTAGCTGTTAGTTTACTTTTTCTACTGGATATATTTGAATATATAAAAGATTATTTAGATAGTGTATCTTGTGTATTTCTCTTTTAAAATGCTTACTTTGTTATTACTATTTTTTTTTCAGTTATGGAGCTTGAACTCAGGGCCTGCAGGCTTTCACCGAGCTTTTTCACTCAAGGTTAGTGCTCTACTACTTACAGCGGCAGCAACATTTCCAGTTCTCTGAGGATTAATTGGAGATTAGGGTCTCTGATTTTCCTGCCCAGGCTGGCTTTGAACCTTGGTCCTCATATCTAAACCTCCTGAATACTAGGATTACAGGCATGAGCCACCAGCACCCAGCCATTATTTACTTTTTATTGAGTACAACTATATTAGATGAGAGTATTCATTCTGGTTATGTAAACATTACCCACTCAACAGAAAATGGGGAGTCCCCAGGAGATTTTTTATCTCCAATTAACCACTCAAAAAACCCAGAAGTGGGACTGTAGCTTAAAGTGGTAGAGTGCTAGCCTGGAGCAAAAGAGCTCAGGGACAGTGCCTAGGCCCTGAGTTCAAATCCCACAAGGGAAGAGAAACAAAAAATTTTCTTTTCATATTTTCCATGTAGGAAGATTGATTATAGCAATGTACGGCCTTTGAGTGACTCTTGGGTCCTGATATTGGGTTCAGAATACCCATTTTTTGGTCCTATATTAGAAAAATGTTTTCCATAAACACTGAATTTTCATCTCTTCTTTAACAACTTTATTTTTATTGTTATTATAAAGGCATTGTACAGAGGGGTGAGAGCTACATAAGTAAGGTAAAGAGTATATTTGTTTTTGGACAAGGTTAACCCTTCACTCTCTCCTAGTTTTCCCCTCTGTTTCCATAGTATCTAGTGAATACCATTGCTGCCTTTGTTTACCCCTGTCCTTTCATTTCTGTGTCTCCTTTACTAATTTATGTTTTTTGAATGTCACAATTAAATCTTAAGAGAAACGATTCCACTTTCTGAGAATAATTATCCCTAAGAATATTCTCCTAATTTTACTTAGAGCTTTTCCTTTGCTTTGCTTTACTGTTCTTTAGAATTCTTAAATCTGTTTTTCTCCTTGACCTATATCTTCCTTTAAAAACATTTCTTCTCTGAAATGTTATTTCTTTAATGAACTTTTCTTTTTTGGGTGGGAGGGGCTTGAACTCAGGGCCTGGGCACTGTCCTTGAGCTTTGTCAAGGCTAGAGTGGCTCAAGCCACAACACCATTTCCGGCTTTTTGTATGTGTATGTGGTACCAAGGAATCGAACCTATGACTTTGTGCATGCCAGAGGAGCACTCTACCACTAGGCTATGCTCCTGGGCCCATGTTGTTTCTTTAATTTAACTTTTTTTTTCTTTCTTTTTTTTTTTTTTTTTTTTGCCTATTCTGGGGTTTGAACTCGGGGCCTAAGCATGGTCCTTGGGCGTTCTCAAGGGTAGAACTCTACCACTATTTCTTTAGTTTAAATAAATCAAATATCTTGACCTCCTTGTTGGTAGTTTCCTTCTCATATCAGCAGTTTTTGCTTATTTCTAGTACTTAAGACTCTCATTATTTTTTCTCCCTAATTCAACTTTCATATAATGTTTAACTGGATCTTTTATATGAGGACTAGATACCCTAACCTCTAGAGATCCCTTGTATCCACTTTCATTACAACTAGGTGAGTCTTTCTTTCACAGTGCTTATGGTTATTCAGTATGCTTCTAAATATGGTTCTTGAGGTGGGTTCCTAAGCCAACTTTGAGAATTATAGGCTGTTACTACTTTACATGAACTATTTTGTAAGTTGAATAAAATTTGAAAGCAATACATTATTAACCAAGAAGAAATAGATATTTACGCAAGCTTTGAGCTCAATCTCATCCATACATTCATTCATCCATCAATACAACTATTCATTCATTCAATTATGTATCAGACCTTATACTAGCACTATGAGGCAACAGAGAATTAAAAGCAGATTAAGGACCGGGAGTTTGGCCTAGTGGTAGAGTGCTTGGTTAGCATGCACGAAGACCCAGGTGTGATTCCTCGGTACCACATACATAGAAAAAAGCCAGAAGTGGTGCTGAGGCTCAAGTGGTAGAGCTCTAGCCTTGAGCAAGTCCAAGTATAGTGCTCAGCCTCTGAGCACAAGCCTAGGACTGGCAAAAAAAACAACAACAACAAAAAACACTTATAGAGATAGCAATCTGAAGGGGAAAATATCTTTTGTTATTGTTACTGTATTTTATTGTTGGGATAATGTACATAGGAGTTACAGTAACATTCATCAGGTTATGGTTACATCACTTCTCAAACCTTGAATGAATCTTCTCATAATTTTGTTCCTCTTTCCCTCCTTCCACTCCCTCCCAATTATCTTGTTTTCTCCCTTCGCTTCCCCATTTCAAATGAACAAATAAGTGTGTATGCAGTATACCAGATAGCACATGAGACTAAGTCCATAAGTGGAAAAAAAAAAGAAAAGAAATAACTTCACATAGTACATTAAGAACAGGAATCGTAAAGTTTAACCTCTTGTTTCCATATCCTAGAGTTCATTTCTGTTAGTCTTATCCTATATGACTATATGTACACAGGTTTTGAGCTCTTGTGATCGTCTTCTAGGAGAATCCTAGATCTGTACTAATTATTACAAATGAGGGAAACCATGGAGCCTATGTTCCTTTGGTCTGGCTTACTTCACTTAATATGATTTTTTTTTTGTGGGTTGCATATGTGTAAGTAATATTAAGATTTTTGGGGAGGATTCAGCATTGAAATATGTGTCAATATATTTATTAAATATACTGAAATAATAATATAAAATAAATAATAAACAACAGAAAATAGAGTATTCCATAATAATCAATTCCATAATATTCAAAATAGTATAAAATAAAGAATATTCACTTTTTTTGAAATACAGCTTTAAAATAATTTTTTAGCCACCTTAGTAGGTATACCATTGTGGTTTCAATTTGTAGTTCTTTAATTATTTTGAACATCTATGTGGTTTTTAATTGATTATTTGAATATCTTCTTTGGAGGAATAGTTATTAAGTTCCATTGTTCTTTTAATAAATGACTCATCTAGTTCTGTGCTGGTGGCTCACACCTGTAATCCAGCTACTCAGGAAGCTGAGATCTGAGGATTGCAGTTCAAAGCAGCCCAGGAATGAGTCAGTGAGACTCTTATCTCCAATTAACCACTAGGAAATCGGAAGTGGTGGTGTGGCTCTAAGTGGTAGAGTGCTACCTTTGAGCTAAAGAGCTCAGGGACAGTGCCCAACCCCAAGACAAAAAAAAAAAAGAAGAAAGGATTCATCTTAAAAAAACAAATTAAACTGTTAATGTCTTAACAAAAAAACAGCTTTAATGCCAAGTCACCTGGGAAATACTTTGAAAAGGAGCTCTTCTTGATCCCAGTGAAAGATACGAATAAACCCTGACATTTTTCATTTTTTGAGTGCTAGTAACCAGACCTTGTACCACTTTAAATTACATTTCTACTTTTAGCTTTTTTTCTGATTAACTGGAGATAAGAGTCTCAAAGGTTTTTCTTCCCTGGGCTGGCTTTGAACTGCAATTTTCAAATTTCAGCTTACTAAGTACGTAGAAATATTGTATGAACCAATTGTATCCTGCCTATGTCTGGGAAATGTTTATAAGTCTTCAAATATTTGTGGGTGATAATTGATTACTGAATTTATTTTATTCTTTCTTGCTTGTCTAGTTCTTGTTTTTGTGACAAGGTTTCATTATGTTGCCCACACTCTCTCTGAACTTGTGATTTTTCTTCTTCAGACTCCTAAGTGCTAGAATTACAGGCATGGTTTATCATGTCTGACTTCTATTAGATTTCATTGCCAAATGACCAGTTTTATTGTACCCTGTTGCAATTTTACTATTTCCCTGAACAGAATTCTTCATAGGCTTTAAAATTTTTCAGTTTCAGGGCAGGAGTTTGGCCTAGTGGTAGAGTGCTTGTCTAGCATGCACGAAGACTGGGGTTCAATTCCTTGATACCACATGTATAGAAAAAAATGCCGGAAGTGGTGCTGTGGCTCAAGTGGTAGAGTGCTATCCTTGAGAGAGCTCAAGGACAGTGTTCAGGCCCTCAGTTCAATCCCCAGACTGGCAAAAAACTTAAAAAAAAACTTTCAGATTCATACTTCTTTCCCAGATGTTTATATATATTTCTATTATTCATTTCTTCCTATTTGGTTAGAGTCATTGATTGTTTTATTATTTATAGCATTCCTGGGTTATAGGAAATTTTGATTCATGTCAAATTAACTCACATTTGGTTAATGTCAAATGTGTTCCAAGGTTATTAACGAGAAATTATGCTTGGTATTTATAAAGCATTTCTATATACAAAGCAGTCTTTAGATACTAACTTACTGTATTTTTCAATATACCTGAAAGATATATTATTAATAATATTTGTCCTGATGTCAAACCCGATGAAGCACCTGCTTGATGTAAATGTCTAATATGATAAGTTAGTTGAGAAAAACCTTTGCTTTTCAACTTGCTGACAACTGTTTCTCCAGATATCATATCACTAATATCTTGACAGATTTTATTTTTAAGAAGCAATACATCACAATGTTATAAAAACTTGATAAATTATACCTTGTCTTAGTAGAAAAACCATGAATAAAAATCTGCCCTGTGGTATTTGAGTTCAAGATAAAAGGATAAAGGATAAAGCAATCTTTTTTTTTTAGTTTGAAAGTGAAATACCTTGAGAAGTGATTAACCTCTTTAAAACACTCTGAATTTCAAGTGGGTTATTTGAATATGTAACAGTAAATCAAGTTCAACAATCACTTATGAGAGAGTGCAAAGAATGCTAAGAAGTGGATTCAAACTGAATCTTTGCTTTGAATACTTTGGTAATCCTTGACCAGATCTTCTAATCTTGATATTTTACTTACACAATCACGGGGTAACAGGAGGTCAATTCAAAAAAAATATGGAAGATGACTGGCTGAGTGCAAACCTTCATTATCAATTCCTTGGCTTATACTTACTTTTTAAAAAAGCTAGTTACCAAGCTTTTCTAAAATGGCACATTACACTACATACTCAAATTATTGTGCTACAAATACAAATAGCAAAATGTCTGTATAGGATGTTAACACGGTTCAAAAGCCATGTTAACTCTATGAAAATCACTCATGCATACTGCTTAAAATTAAAAAGCTGGACAGCACAGGTGGTTGTTAATGTCTCTCTCAAAACTTCATTGTCTGTTGACTAAAACTGCAGTCATCTTAAAGATTAATTGAGATTGGTGGATCTGTTCTACTTCCAAGGTCACTGACATTGTTGTTAGCACCAAGCTTCTGTTCTTTAATAGAAGAACTTCTCCAGAAGCTGCTTATGACATGGAAGTTGGCTCTTCTTAAGGAGAGAAGTCAAAGAGAGGAAAGAAGAAGGAAGGGTTGGGGAAAGGTGTCTTGTATAATTTAATTTCACAAGTAATATCATTACTATGATTATTGCTTGAGTCTAGCAGAAGCCAATGACATGCTCATATACTTCTACAATTATAAGTCAAATAAGTGTTTGACTGTTTGGGTTTTTTTTTTTTTCAGTCTTGGGGCTTGAACTCTGAACCTGGGCACTGTGTCTGAGCTCTTCAGTTCAAGGCTACCATCCTACTCCTGGGCCTAAGCATTGTCCCTGAGTGCTGCAGCATAAGGCTACTACCCTACCCCTTAAGCTACAGTGCCACTTTTGGTTTTCTGGTGATTAATTGGAAATAAGACTTTAGTGGACTTTAATGCCTGGGCTGGCTTTGAACCAAGATCCTCAGATCTCAGCCTCCTGAGTAGCTAGGATTACAGGCATGAGCCACCATGACTAAATGAATGTTTTTTTTTAAATACCTTTTCCTCCTCAAATATGTTGTTATGACAACAGAAAGCAATGGGCTACCACATGTAGAATATATAAAAATTATTAATGTGTATTAATGTAGGAGGAAATTTGGTGAGGATTGAAATATTTGCATTGTCCTAAAAATGCCTTCGTATAGACTATTGATGGGAACTGAGCATGAAATCTTCCTAGTAACAGAATGAAAAGATTGGCGAATTCCTGGTCCAGGTGATTGACGGGCATCATCCATGAAGAAAAGCATTGTATGTGTCCAGGTGAAGAGTGAACCCACTCTCCTAAGGAATACTTTAGTTAAGAGTGCAAAACCTTAATCCAACCATGAGCAAACATTAGACAACACAAAATGCAGATCCGTTGATTTTTAACTATATATATATGCAGAGAGAGAGAGAGAGAGAGAGAGGGGGAGAGGGAGAGGGAGAGGGAGAGGGAGAGATTGAGAGAGTTTTTTGGGTTTTTTTTGGCCAGTCCTGGGGCTGGAACTCAGGCTCTGAAAGTTCCAAGGAATCAAACCCTGATCTTTGTGCATGCTAGGCAAGCTCTCTACCACTAGGCCAAACTCTCAGATCCTCTTGGAGATGCGGTTTTGTTTTGTTTTGTTTTGTTTTTTTCCCCAGTACTGGGGCTTGAAATCAGGGCCTAGGCTTCTTTTGCTCAAGGCTAGCACTCTACCACTTGAGCCATAGTGTCACTTCCAGCTTTTTCTCTTTATATGATACTGAGGAATTGAACCCAGGGCTTCATGCTTGCTAGGCAAGTACACTACCCTCTTGGGGGTTTTTCACTGAATTGCATTCCACACATTAGGGCAAGATTGTGCCATGTATCACTATGCTTCTGACCTATTATAACTTGCATGTACTTTCAGATTTACTAAAAAATACATTCATTTGGCTTAGTAATCCAAAGGATACAAATGGCAAGCTTTATTCAATGTTCAACTTGAAGCTTGTCTCTCAGGCCACCCTGTACTCCTATCTGGAGCAATCAATGATGACTGAGTTTCTGGTTTATCTGTCCAGGTGTATTTTATGTGCTTACAAGCAAATATTAATCTCTTCTATCTTCTTTTGTGAATTGTAGCTTCTGTTCACATTGTCTTGCACTGTTCCCCTCTCCCTTTTTTATTGTCTGGGAAATGTATCGAGGGGTTACAGTTACATTTGTCAGGTAGTAGGTGCATTACTTCTCACACATTGATATCCCTTCTCATGCTTTTGTTCCCATTTTCCTCCCCCCACCCCTCCCTATCATCTTGTTTTCCTTCCTTCCCTGTCCTATTTCAAATAAACAAATAATCATATATACAATATACCAGGTAACAAAGTCAGATACAGTAACAATATAAGATTAATCAAAGGGGAAAAAAGAGAAGAGAAATAACATAGTACATTAAGAACAACAATCAGACAAAATAAAGTTCTTGTTTCCATATGCTTTATGTACCTAGATTTTGAGCTATTGTGATCCTCTGCTAGGAGAGTCCTAGATGTGTACTAATTATTACAAATGAGGGAAATCATTGAGCCAACGTTCCTTTGGGTCTACAGAAATATGGAAATGCATCCCAGTCTGAGGATGTTGATTTGGTGCTTTTTCCAACAATTAATACTAAATTGTTACTAAACCATAGCCTAATTATTCTCATAGCCTAATCATACCATACCTAATCATTCTCCAATTCTCCATGTTGAATCAATAATTGCCTTCTAACTTTTTTTACAGAGGCTCTTGGGGATATATTCTTTGTACACTGTGCATCACAACCATATGGGGTCATTATAAAGCATGCTGATGCCTAAGAATTTGTTCAGTTATCTTAGAGTAGGACCTGGACATCTGTATTTTTTCAAATATCTCAGATTATTTCAGTATGCAGCTGGAGGCAAGATCTGACTTAGAAGAGATAGCTCCAGAATTGAAATCAGTGGTCATCAAAAACCTTTATTCTCACAGCTGTTAGCTATGAGTATATCAGCATGATGAATAATTTTTGTCTTTTTCTAAGCACTCTAACAAAATCAAACTTTCTGATATTTTTTTCTTTCACTAACTAAAGGGAATGGGGAAGTAGAAAGAAAGAAGAAAACTCCTTTTCTAGTATCTTGATTCAACCATACTGATTCTGTGTCTGCTCTAGGCCATTGTGTTTAATTTCAAGGATATACAAATTAATAGCATAGCTTCCACATTGCAGTTAAAGAATTTGTGATCTAGTACATTGTTTACATAGTAGACACATTTCACATATCTGCAGTTCAACATGTATGTAACTCACATCTAGTTAAAATTGTGTTAAATTTATGGATGTATTTTTGACAGTACTAGGATTTGAACTCAGGGCCTCATACTAACTAGGCAAACACTTTACATTTTCTTAGAGCCACTAATTAAAAGACTATTCTCTCTCCCTATTAAATAATTTTGACATTTCTGCTGAAAATCACTTGACTATAAGTGTGAGGATTTATTTTTACAATTTTTTTTTGCCAGAGGTGGATTTGAACTCAGGGCCTGAGCACTGTCCTTGTACTTTCTCAAGGCTAGAGCTCTATTACTTGAGCCTCAGCATCACTTCCTGCTTTTTTATATGTATGTGGTACCAAGGAATCGAACCCAGGTCTTCGTGCATGCTAGGCAAGCACTCAACCACTAGGTCAAACTCCGGCCCTTCAATTTTTTTAAAGGAATATAAAACTATTTATTGACCACTGTTCACCATTATTTACAATAAAGTAAACAATATACACTTGGGTAACATTCTGATTACTACAAAGTTGTTTTTCTGGCTTTTTGGAACCAGTAACCCAATACTGAAAAAAATTGAGCCTACATGTTAGGAATGAGTTAGGGTAAAGAAAAAGCATGCAGGTCAACAATTCTAAAATTTTGTCCACTCATTTAGGCCAACAAGTCCTAAATAGTTGAAATCTCTAACTGATTTTACATTTCCATGAGCAGAGTCTTAGCTCACGATCTATGAGCTTTTAGTATACACATTCTAATATTTTGTAAAGGAATGCTCATTACAGAAACTTTTAATGAAAGGAAATCAAAATTTATCTTAGTTGTCTCATCTGGGTGAGGGAAGCTGTTCATAGAGATACTTTTCCTTTCAAGACATTTTGCAAACCTATTGCATTTGCTATCTATGGCAGAGGCACGAGGACCTAAAGTTGAGGCTAGCTTGGCTACCTAGTAAGTTCAAGGCCAGCCTGAGCTGCCTAGTGACTCTGTCTTAAATAACAACAAAATAAAACAAGGGCCAGGGATGTAACACAGTGATACATCATTTGCCTACATATGCAAGGCTCTGGGTCTGATGCCCAACACCTCTAAACAAGGAAAATCTCCAAAACAAAAAACTACCCATGTAAGTATTTTGCTTACACACACACAAACATACAAAAGAATTCAGGATGGTCCTTCAACATAGCAGTTAAAGACAAGTTGTTCTGATTAAGTAATGGCCAAAAAAAGTTGCCTTATTAAAAAAACACCAATCTATTCCTGAATACAGAAGAAATATACCATGGTATTAAATATTCTTTTCTGATAAAGGAAGCAACTACAGAAAGCCTTAATTATATTTGTTCAAAGTAACCAGTGCTATTGGGTGAAAAAAAAAAACTCAACAACTCCTAATACTACTTTCAACAATGCAAACAATTATTGAGCTTCATCTTCTGGACAAGAATGCCAAGTTAGTCTCTCTTCACAAAAAGCTATTACAATCTAGGACACTTCATATTTGCCTCTTTTGCCAGAACCAAGTCAACTTCATCTGAATCTTTCCATTTCAGGAAAAACATCAATTCTCCACTGCTGTCTGTGACACCAATTATTCATTCAGAATCTAGACCTCTAGCAAAGCCCCTTGGTTTGTCAGCAGTATCGCTTTTTTTCTTTGATTTGCTGTCATCAGATTCACTGTCTGATAAAGATTTTCTTTTTGCACCATCCATTTCTTTACCAGCTTTTCAGAATTAAGAAATGCTTCAATTAATTGTGGACAATCTAAATTTTCTTCAGGTTCCCAAGTATCATCAGCATCTGTAAATCCCTTCCACTTCAGGAAATATTCCACTTTCCCGTTCACTACACATCAGTCCAATACTTTTTCCACAACAAATCTTCAGCTCTGCTGCTTCAACTTTTTTACTCTTTCCATTCTGTTTCTTTTCCATTTTTTGCAATGTAGTTTTGTTAGAGGCCATTTTTAATTGTAGACTTTATTCACCACGTCACATGCTCCTGGACACCATCATGCAGCAGCAGCAGCATCTCCTATTTCTACAATTTTTATACTAAGCCTTTTTGTTGTTGTTTTCTGGTCCTGGGACTTGAATTCAGGCCCTGGACACTGTCCTGGAACTTCTTTTTGCATAGACTAGCATTCTACCACTTGAACTACAGTGGCACTTTTGCCATTTTCTGAGTAGTTCGTTGGAGATGATTGTCTCCCGGACTTTCCTGTCCCAGCCCTGCTTTGAACTGCAATCTTCAGAATCTCAGTCTCATAAGTAGCAAGAATTACAGGCGTGAGCCACCAGTGCCCAGCTTCTAGTTCATTTTCTGTATGTCTAGCTTTATAGTAGGTTCATTATTTATGGTTTAAAAGGTTAAGACAGGTTCTTGCCATTTAGCCTAGGCTGGCTTTGAACTTAATTCTCTTTCCTTCACCACTTGGGTGATAGCATTGGAGTCCTGTGCCACCATATCTGGCTTTATGTAGTATCTTAGCTGAAATTTTCATCAGTGACAGATAAGTGCAGTTCAAATAAAGAATCAAAAGAAATATCAGAGCTACTAGAAATATGAGCTAGCAGCTTTATCCCATAAGCTATATACTTCAATTACCCAGTTATTGGTCACTTTTAATTTGTTATGGCATTTTCACAATAATTGGACAAAAAAGTAGAAATATATAGCACAGTGATGTTCTCCCTTTTCTCTTTCCCGCAAGCTTTTATGGTTCCTCCCTGCTTTCTTTGCCCTTTTACCAGTTTCAGCAAAAGCAGGTCTACATCAAAGGAAGAGTTTGACCTTATTATTTCAAACCTGAGCCTATTTTAAAAGGATAAATCCACCAGTCTGTTATCAGTGATTTTTACTTTTTTGTAAACAAAGAATGCCAATGATCTTCAGTATAAAAAGCACTGAGATAGAAACAGCAGAGATGAAAATGTCTAATCTGACATCTATTTTGTTGCAGAATCAGGGCTATAAAAATCCATTCTGTGTTTCTTTTATCCTATTGCTTCTTCATAGTAGTGCCAAGTGCAGGTGTTTTAGTAGAAGCTAGGCCAAGGATTCTCAGTATTTGGGACAGGATTATGAAAGCAAACAATTTGGGAAAGACTAGATCACTACTACACTGCTGGTGGGAGTGCAAACTTGTTCAACCACTATGGAAATCAGTATGGCAGTTCCTCAAAAGACTAAACATAGACCTCCCCTATGACCCAGCAATTCCACTACTTGGCATTTACCCAATTGTCCAGATCAAGGTCAGACTAAATCTACTAGCACAACGATGTTCATTGCAGCACTATTTACCATAGCAAAGATATGGAACCAACCCAGATGTCCCTCAGTTGATGAGTGGATCAACAAGATGTGGTATTTGTACACAATGGAATTCTATGCTGCTGTCAGGAAAAAATGACATCGCCCAATTTGTTAGGAAATGGAAAGACTTAGAAAAAATCATATTAAGTGAAGTAAGCCAGACTCAAAGGAACATAGGCTCAATGGTTTCCCTCATTTGTCCTAATCAGTGGAAACCTTGGTCTCTCCTAGCAGAGATTTGCAATAGAACAAAACCTAGATACATAAGGCCATATAGTATGACACTAAATGAAAGGACCTCTAGGATATAGAAACAAAAGCCATATAAGGAGTGATTGTTGTCCTTAATGTACTATGTTATCTCTCTTCTCTTTTGCTATCCCTTGATTATCTCATATTGTTACAGTTTCTCACCTTGTTATCTGATATATTGTATATATGCATATTTGTTTATTTGAAGTTGGATAGGGAAGGGGGGAAAACAAGATGAGGGGTGGGGGTCGGGGGGAGGGAAATGGGGACCAAGACATGAGAAAGTGTATCAGTGTACGTGAATTAATGTACCTTCTATCTGGCAAATATAATGTAACCCTTCTATTAATTACAATAAAAGATATATAAAAAAAGAATATGGAGAAGATGGAGATGAAAGACACAGCCTGCCTTTGTATTGTGCTGAGCCCCAATGAATTCAGAATTTTAGAATTTGGAATTAGATTTGAAATATTTGATGTTTACTCAATTCCTATTGAAGTTTGCAAGATGCTCTGAGAAATTAAAAGCAGAAAGAATATGTGTTTGAATACCAATCATGAGGATAATACTATTCTTGTCCTGGGGTTGAACAGAGGGTTTCAGGTTCTTGCTATTTCACATTGTGTTTATTCTAAAAAGAAAAGTGAAATTCTTTCATAGTTGGAGAAGCTCTTTGTTAAGAAATTCTCACAAATGTTATGGCTCCTATTTATTCTCTTAATCTCGGTACGTTGGTTGATTTTCTGGCCTCATTATGTCTTAAAAATTTAAGTTCAATATAGAAATTGTACTGAAACTATAATGACAGCTTAAAACTTAACACTGTGTAAGACTGTATGTTTGTTATGTAAATCAGGCAAAGCATATAACAAAATTTATAGAATTAACTACTCTATATCAATAGAATTAAAAATAGACCTTCAGGGGCTGGGAGTCTGGCCTAGTGGTAAGAGTGCTTGCCTAACATGCACAAAGACCTGGGTTTGATTCCTTGGTACAACAAACATAAAAAATTTCCGAAGTGGTGCTGTAGCTCAAGTGGGTAAATGTCTAGCCTTGAGAAAGCCCAAGGACAGAGGTCAGGCCCTGAGTTTAAGCCCTAGCACTGGCAAAAAAAAAAAAAAAGTAGACCTTCAGTCTAAGGTGAAAATCAGAACTGATCAACTTTAGGTTGGATACACTCTACTTGGACTCTATGACTTTGGGTCTTTTTTGTATTACTTTCATCAACTTCTACTCTGTTCTAAATTTAAGAATTTCTGTCCTTATTGTCTATGAAGTTTCTTGCTAATAATGGAATTATAATAGGAAGGCAAAGTATAACTGTGGCTGTGTATTATTCCTGCATTGTATACACTCAAAGAAGAGTTATTTGTTATTCTTAATAACTGTATGTATAAAGTCAAACTTTCTGCATCTTTTCCCACAGAGATATTTTGAGAGTCTTTTTTCAAGCTCTGTGTTCAGTCATGAAATTACTTGCTAGAGTATTGCTGCCTTAGACTCTTTTGAAGAGGATTTTCAATGGACAATCATTTAGTAATTTTAGAACATTTAAGGAAATGAACATTTGAATGAATCATTGACCCAAACAACAACAAAAACCTTCTGTATTCTTTTAAATACTTCAGAAAATTGCATGTCATCAGCAGCATTTTACGTACAGTGGAGCATCCCTAGATCTTTGCTCCAAGAGTAGAATGAATCACACTTTTGGGAACTATCTAAAAGGTTCACTTCCTATCACTCACCATAAGATGTGTGTTTTACCTCATCAGAGAATAACAGAAGTAAGCTAATATTAAAATAGGCATACTAGCTAGAAAAAAAATTGTTACTTTTATCATCCAAACAATTCTTCTGAATAAGGGGAATTAATCAAAATTTAAATGTTGATTGCATATAGTCTCTATATTTTCCAAACTAATGTATCTATTTGAGATATTTATTGTTATACTTCATGTGTTTAAAACTATGCCTAAAAACATTGAAAGTATATTTAATGATCTGGGTTGTGGTTACATGAATGAATACACTTTATAAAAAGAAATAATTATTTAGCCAGGCACTGGTGGCTCAAGATGGCAATCGTAGCTACTCACTAAGCTGAGATCTGAGGATCATAGTTCAAAGCCAGCTCAGGAAGGTGTCATGAGACTCTTCTCTTCAATCAATCACAAAGAAAAGCTGGAAGTATCACTGTGTCCTAAGTGGTAAAGTGTTGGCCTTGTTTCCTGTATGCCAACAACGAGGGGAGTGAGGCAGAAATCAGGAAAGCAACTCCTTTTGCAATAGCCTCAAAGAAAATAGAGTACTTAGGAATTAACTCAACTAAGAGTGTAAAGGATCTTTATGATGAAAATTTTAAAAACCTGAAAAGGAAATTAAAACAGATCTGAGGAAATGGAAAAACCTCCCATGCACCTGGAATGAAAGAATTAACATCATGCAAATGGCAATCCTGCCAAGGGCTATCTACAAATTCAATGCAATACCCATCAATATCCCAATGGCATTCTTTAAGGAAATAGAAGAAGCAATCCAAAATTTCATGTGGAATAACAAAAGACCTCATATAGCAAAAACAATTCTTAGCAGAAAGAACAGTGCGTGAGGAATTTCAATACCAAACATCAACATTGAAATGTCAGTTGTTTAGATCAATTTTTCATTCCTTTAAAAACATCTAACTCTTGCTTTATATAACGGTTGCCAACTATTTAATTTGTGACATTCTTATGGGAAATGTTGGTGTGTGTTGTCTACACTGTATTTGAGACATTTAGGAATACTTTCAAGCCTTTTACTTTGAGAAATTTAGCAGATTAATCATCCTGAAAAGCACTTGAGCAGAAGGTAAAACAAATAAATTCTAAAATGCATAACCTTATAAGAAAGCAATGGAAATGCACATCCAAGAGGGGACAGAGGAAGAGGGTTGTTTTTTGGTATCTGAATGTTTCTGCAGATGAAACTAGAAGTTCTAGTGACTGTGAAGGGGAGTTGAGATGAAGTAAAGGGTTCTTACTCCATGGGTAACTGGACTGATGCCCTTACATAAAGCTTAGACCCTCAAAAGGTAGCATTTCTATTTTCAGACAGTTCATGGGCATTAGTTATGCTATCATTTATTATCTTTGTAACTTTTAAATATTATACAATAAACTTAACTTTTTTTTGACAGTCGTGATACTTGAACTCTGGGCCTGGGCGCTGTTCCTGAGCTCTTCAGCTCAAGGCTACCACCCTACCCCTTCATTCACAGCTCTGCTTCTGGTTTTCTGGTGATTAATTGGAGATAATAGTCTCATGGACTTTTTAGTGCTCAGGCTAGATTTGAACTGGGGTCCTCATATCTCAGCCTCCTGAGTAGCTAGGATTACAGATGTGAGCCACCACACCTGGCTAAACTTTAAAAATTTGAAATGAAATATTCTGTTATAATCCTTGGAACCTCTACAGGGCAACCTCTCTGCCCACAATTGTGTCTTATTTTTTTCTTAGTGGCTTTTTTTCTCTTTTTTAAAAAAAATTTATTGTTGGGATGATGTACAGAGGAGTTACAGTTACATTAATAAGGTAGTGGAATTAAACTGGACATTATTATTTCTCATTCATGAGTTATGTAGATGAGACATTCTTGAGATTATGAAAGTTAGATTAACTTTCCTAAAGAATAGCCAGGAATCTGCCACTGCTCATGTAAAGCCACTAATTATCATGCCCACCAGAAGTATTGATACAGTTTAATTGTATAAAATATCGCTGAGAAGCTACAATCCTCTTTTAACAATGAAACAAAGGATCATGGCTTCTTTGCAGTACTGGAATTCAATACTTTAGTTAAGTTGGTTGATATCTGGTTTAACTGGATCAACGGGTTTTCTTTCCTTTTTTTCAGTTTATTTTATTGTCGGGTTGATAAAAGAGGGATTACAGTTACATTTGTCAGGTAGTGGGTATATTACTTCTTGAACATTGATGCCCATTCCAATGTTTTTTCTCCCAATTCTATCCCCTACTCCCTCCCTATAATCTTGTTTTTGCTATTCCCTTCCCTATTTCAAACAACTAAATGAATGTGTATAGAATATACCAGGTACCAAAGTTAGAAACAGTGACAGCATGAGATAAACCATAAGGAGAAAAAAACCAACTAAACAAACAACCAAACAGAAAATGGAGAGAGAGAGAGAGAGAGAGAGAGAGAGAGAGAGAGAGAGAGAGAGAGAGGGAGGAAATAACCTCACCCAGTAGGTAGAGAGCAACAAACACAAAAATCAAGCCAATGAACTCCATATCCTGCAGTTCATTTCCCTTATCCTCATTCTATATGACCATATCCACATAGCTATTAGTCTGTAGTGGTCTTCTGCTAGGAGAATCCTGAATGTGCACTATTTATTGCAAATGAGGGAAACAATGGAGGCTAGGTTCCTTTGGGTGTGGCTTACTTCAATTAATATGATTTTTTTGTCTTTCCATTTCATTACAAATGAAGCAATGCCATTCTTTCTGATGGCAGCATAGAATTCCATCTTCTTTATCTATTCATCTACTGAAGGACCTCTGGGTTGCTTCCATATCTTAGCTATGGTAAATAAAGCTGCAATGACATTGTTGTGTTAGTAGCTTTAGTATGTTCTTGTTTATTGACATGGGTAAATGCCCAGGAGTGGAATCGCTGCGTCATAGGGGAGCTCTATGTTTAGCCTTTTGACTAACTGCCATACTCCTTTCCAGAGTAGCTGAACTAGCTTACACTCCCACCAACAGTGTATTAGTATTCCCTTTTATCCACATCCCAGCGAGCATCTGTTGTTATTAGATTTCTTGTTAATGGCCATTCTAACTAGGGTGAGATGGAATCTCATAGCTATTTTATTTGCATTTCTTTTATGGCCAGATATGTCAAGCATTTCTTCATGTGTCTGTTGGCCATTCTTATTTTCTCATCAGAGAAGTCTCTCTTTAATTCTTTAGCCCACCTTTTAATGGGATGATTGTTTCTTTGAGGACTTGTTTTTAAGAGGTTCAACTATTTTTTTGCCAGTCCTGGGGAATCAAACTCAGGGCCTGAGCACTGTCCTTGGGCTTTCTCAAGGCTAGAGCTCTACCACTTGAGCCACAGAACCACTTATGGCTTTTCTATGTATGTGGCACGTAGAATAGAACCTGGGTCTTCATGCATGCTAGGCAAGCACTCTACCACTAGGCCAAACTCCTGGCCAAGAGGTTCAGTTTTTTTAAGATTGTAGGTATATTATAGATATGAGGCCCTTGTGTGTTGTATCACTAGTGAAGATCTTCTCCCATACTGTGGGCTTTTCATTTAACTTGGTAGCTATGTCCTTTCCTGTACAGAAGCTTTGCAGTTTAAAGCAGTCTAGACCAATGGCTTTTTTACATGTCTCCCCATAGGATCTTTTCCCCTGGTAACCCAGGCTTTAGCACATGTATGTCCTAATGTATAAAATGAAAATTTTCTATCTCTGAAGTCCTGGACTCAAGTATCAGCACAGTGCCAAGCCAGTATATTCCATCAGCCACAGTATTTTTAGAACCATCTGTACTCAAAGCATGGGGGAACATGATCTTAGACATATACTGAAGAAAAGGACCCATGACTTGGTAATATTTGATAATTTATCCCACTGTTTACTGGAAATCCAATATAAGAGTCTCTGGTACTCTTAGGTGCACATGAACTCACTTCAATGTTGTAAGCATAATTCATTCAAATAATAGGTCAGCAGAGACCTACAATAACAACCTTTCATGTGGTGCATTGCGCCAAAGGAAATCCAGATATTATAATGCTGTACAAGGAGGCTAATGAAACAACTGGAATAACAACTCAGCAATTGGAGTTACTTTAGGGCCAGAATAATTATTCCTTCACTAATTCACTCCACTGCAACTATTTAGTAAGTGTCTGCCTGGTACCAGTTATTACTGCTGTTAAGAAAATACCTCTCTGGGTATCACTGTGAGAACATAGTAATGAGTGGTGGTGGTGGTAGTGAGAGAATCCCGTTGACAGTAAAACTTAATTGCTAGAGCTGGAGGAAGAATTTCAAGTAGACAGGTTCAGAGATTTCTAAGAAGTAAAAGCAATGATCCAGGTGACAGTTTTAAGTAGTTTTAAGAGTGGGAGAGGAAGGCCTCAAAGGGGAGTTCTAGACTTTTTGCAAATGGAATTCACTATCATTTCAAATTGCTTTGTCCAGCGTAGGTCACAAAATGTAGGTCATGATTTGCACTCATCTCTGCTTTTGAGACATTGCCATGTGTCTTCTATAAGTGCTACCAGCAGGGAGTCCAGTAATGTTCAATGAAACTAAATATATTTTTCAAAGTGCTTTTCAGTTCTCCATGAGGGAGCAAAGAGAAGGGTTATCTGTGACTCTATGACTGTCAGAATATTTAGTTGAAGTAAGTAACTTTAGCTTTCCCCTTGTGAGCCTTAGAGTGTATTTTTTGAAAAATAACTAATATGATCATGAAAATAAAGTTGAGAGACTCGACTCTGTGAGAGATTGCCTTTCTAGTCTCAGCTTGCCACAGGAATAGTTCTTGATGCTTTACTCACCTGCCATGTCGTTTGATTTACTTTTTCTGATATAGGATATTGAGAGGTCACAGCTCCAGCTTTGTTTCACTATGATCAATCAATCATAGTATGAAACAAACCAACTTCTGGAAGAAAATCTGAGTGAGAATTAGTTTCTAGGTGACCTCATATAACATTACTCCAACCAAGTGGGAAAAGAGTGCGGGTACCAGAATAAACAATAAACAACTCCAGCAGATGCATATTCCTTGTACTCATAAGTCTTATCTCTGGGTAGATGCCTAGGACAACTCTTCTCATGATCTTCAGGGTATGGAATGAGGTTTTGTTTCTTGAACACCCATGAGCCAATCTCCTGTGAGTACTAACTACTCCTTTTCCCTCTGTGTCAAGTGTCTATGGTATCTATGATAGGACTCAAACCATTGGAACTTAAAACTATGTGGCAGATTTTCATCTTCACATCAGTGGTGCATATCACATATGATTTTTGCTTTGATTTCCTCATGTACTTTTTGTCCTACTAGCACTAGAATCCTAACCTCCCTGCTTAGCTCTTTTTATTATTTTTAATATATTTTTATTGTAATTAATAGAAGGGTTACATTATATTCACCAGATAGAAGGTGCATTACTTCATATACATTGATACCCTTTCTCATGTCTTGGTCCCCATTTCCCTTCCCCCACCCCAGCCCCTCATCTTGTTTTCCTCTCTTCCCTATCTGACTTCAAATAACCAAATACGTATATATACAATATATCAGATAACCAGGTGAAATACTGTAATAATATGAGATAACCAAGGGACAGCAAAAGAGATGAATGATAATCTAGTGCATTAAGGACAACAATCACTCATTATATGGCTTTTGTTTCTATATCCTGGAGGTCCTTTCATTTAGCGTCATTCTATATGGCCTTATCTTTTCATTCTTTCGTTAGGGGACTTTAATCACTTTCTTACACATACCCTAATGCTTTATCTCAAAAAAAATGGCTAGAAAATTTCCATCCAAGCATATATTTTACCTCAGTTTACTCCATACATGTATTTTATTTTTATTGTCTTGAAGTAATTGTACAAAGTATTATCATTCAACATGTCAGTTTGTAAGTATCATGTATCTTGATCAAGATCACTCCTTTTATCATTCTCTCCTTTCCTTTCCAGTCCCATTCATCTCCTCAGTTTTTCTAATAGGATAATCATTGTATCATGGATTTACTCTCCTCCCCCACCTCCCTTTGAGGTCTCCCCAGCTTTCTAATATTCATTTTGCTAAACCGTTAGATTAGATACACTGTTTGAATTCTTCTCTTCTGTGCACTCTAGAAATTCTCTATTTTTTTTTTTTTGCCAGTTCTGGGGATTGAAATCAGGGCCTGGGCATTATCCTTGGGCTTTCGCAAGGCTAGTACTCTACCCACTTGAGCCACAGCACCATTTCCAGCTTTTTCTGTTTATGCAGTACCAAGAAATCGAACTAATGGCTTTGTGCATAGTTGGTGAGCAGTCTACCACTAGGCTAAACTCCCGGCACCTCCAGAAATTCTTATGAGCAATTCAGCTCAGGGTAGCTTTTACTCACCCTTCTAAAACACTGTGGGTTGTCCTGCTATGATTTGATAGCCAGTCTTGATCCTTCACTTTGGAGTCTATCTCCTTTTTCTTACAAGATCGTCTTTGAAAATCTGATGGGAAGCATACAAGATGACAGTTTCTCTTTCTGAATTCATATCATTAGACACATGAGAGGGCCATTATCACCTTAATCAAGAAAAAGCCTCAGAAAACAAAATCTTTCCTTGAGCCGATGAACCATGCTAATAACTATCACATCTTTTACATTTTTTTTGTCAGTCATGGGGCTTGAACTCTTGGCCTGGATGCTGACACTGAGCTCTTCAGCTACAGGCTACCACCCTACCCCTTGAGCCACAGTGCTTAATTGGAGATAAGAATCTCATGGACTTTAGTGCCCTGGCTAGCTTTGAACCTTAATCCTCAGATCTCAACCTCCTGAGTAGCTAGGATTACAGGCATGAGCTACCATGTCTGGCCATCTTTTACATTTTTGTTATATATGAAAAGTCCAAAATTTTTTAGATTAATATCTGAGTATCTTTCATTGAGCTGGATGATGACATAAGCTTTTATATAGTGAACAGTCACTCTCCTCATTCCATCCAACCACTACCTTTTCATCTCATCAAACTTTTAGGCATTTGCAGGAAATTAAATATAGGAGATGCAAGCCACAGTTTACCTTCACTGGCTGTTCTCTCCATTGTGCATTAATATATGTTCTTATTTTCCTGAAAGAACTCATAAAACTCTGGATATAATGAGTTGTATTGTGGGAAATAAATCAAAACTGAAGTGTGTGTGGGGTGTGTGTGTGTGTGTGTGTGTGTGTGTGTGTGTGTGTGTGTGTATGTTAATGCTGCATTCTACTGATCCAAAGAAAATAATGAGTTGCATATTTTCCAAAACTGTTATGTGATGTAACTATACCATTGTAATCTGTACACAGATGTAAGACACATGAAATCTCTGTGCTCCTTGGTGGCCCGTCAAGGGCTGACTTCACTTGTTATGAAGCTGAGAGAGAACAACTCAAGAATGTAATGGGAAAATCCCAAATGTATATGTAATTGGTTACAAATCACAGAAATACCACTCTGTTTATACCAGAAAGACTGACTCCATCTTTTAGGAATTGGGAGAGCCTTTTCCTGTTACCACAAAACTGACTATGATAATTTTTTTTTTTTTGCCAGTCCTGGGGCTTGGGCTTTCTCAAGGCTAGCGCTCTGCCTCTTGAGCCATAGAACCAGTTCTGGCTTTTTCTATATATGTGGTATCAAGGAGTTGAACCCGGGTCTCTGTGTGTGCTAGGCAAACACTCTACCACTAGGCCAAACTCCTGGCCCGACTATGATAAATTCTATCCTTCAACTAGTGGATCAGGCTTTAGAGGTTGACAACTGGGACCCAAGCCTAGGGGCCTCAAGAACTGCCTTTTGGCAATAGAAGGTGGAGTATCTAGTGACAAGGAGTGAAACCTCACTTCATGTCTGTAATGATCTCTTGGTACTTACTCTCAGAGTGAGAAGATTTGTGGAAATGGCTAAAGACTGCTCCAACTTGGTGTGGGATGGCAATAAAAGAATAAAAGGACACACAGAACAGTGAAAAGAATCTTAACTTGTCATTTGACTATTTGGACCATTATTATGCATTTTGTGACCCAGTACCTTTTTTATAATACAAATTCTTCAGTGGCAGTTAAATGCTGAAAAATATTCTATTTTTTGCATCATTCAGTGGACTAGGTTCTCAGGCCAAAATGATATCCTTAATCTCCATTCAAACTCACTTTAAGAATTCCTCAGCCTGTTGAACATTTTCAAATCCTCATATGCTTCATTCACCTTTAAGAAATTTTTTTATTGTTGGGGTGATGTACAGAGGGGTTACAGTTCATTCATCAGGAAGTGGGTACATTACTTCTTTTTTTTTTTTTGCCAGTCCTGGGCTTGAGCTCAGGGCCTGAGCACTGTCCTTGGACTTTCTCAAGGCTAGAGCTCTACCACTTGAGCCTCAGAACCACTTCCGGCTTTTTTTTTCTATGTATGTGGTACCGAGAAATCGAACCCGGGTCTTCATGCATCCTAGGCAAGCACTTTAACCACTAGGCCAAACTCCCGGCCTGGTACATTACTTCTTGAATATTGTTACCCTTCACTTTTTTAGGGTTCATTTCCTATATGCAGTGAGTTCTAGAGACCTTTAGTACTTCACTTGACTAGTTAAAATCAAGGCATTGACATGAAATATGGCATTCTTTGTTAGATTCCAGCAATACTCATGATCCTAATAAAGGAACACGACAAAGCATTTATTTAGACAACAGAAGTAGTGAGACACATTTCCAATTTTTAATAGCCTTCACACGATTATCATAATCTTATTTACAGTCATGAGTTTAAACCCATGTATTAATCAGATATGTAGAAATGTTACTAGTTTTTTTTTACATGTCCGTTATAAAACCCAACTAATTCTGGACACTGACACATTACCACTCAACATTTGTTCTGAGGGTGAGCTGCATTTGCAGACTAAAGATAGTTCCTTCAAATTCCATTTAAAGTTTAGTCTCAGTTTGGGATTCATAGACTTAAAGCTTGTATCTTTTTCCTACCATTCCCTCAAGCCCTTTGATATTGAGGTGCAAGAGAGTTTATGTACCATAACAGTATGGAAGTAAATCTTCTGGAGAACAGAATTAGAATTGTCTCAACTACTGTTCGAGACTACTTGTTCTTTTATTTGGCCTCAATAGCCACTGCATTCGCTACTGAATTACTTGGCTTAAGAGTAGACAAGAGTATGATACCAGGAATGTGGTCTCTGTCAGAGCCTCTGGTGACGAGGTCCATGTCTGGGCATTATTCTTGGCTTAACTGGGGTCTCTTTCATTTCACTGACTCTTACAATCCTTATGAATAGCTACAGAGAAAACTATGCATTTCTACCTGAACCTTACATTATGCTCAAGGTTTTCTGTGCCTAAACACAGTCTTTTTCTTTTCTACTGGATGTCGCCCACCCTATCATAAAGCTAGCATAGAATGGATCTCTCTCTCTCTCTCTCTCTCTCTCTCTCTCTCTCTCTCTCTCTCTCTCTCTCTCTCTCTCTCTCTCTCTCTCTTAAATTTAACAATGGAAATCTCTTTCCACAGTTTCAGCCCCATAGGACTTTGAACAAATATTTTTATGTTTAGTACATGCTTAAACTACTTTGGTGTTGTATTATTTATTTACTTTTGCAGTCCTGGGGCTTGAACTCAGGATCTAGGCACTGCCCTTTGGCTTTCTCAGACTAGTGCTCTACCACTTGAGCCACAGCACCATTTCAGGCTTTTTCTGTGTATGTGGTACTGAGGACTGGAATCCAGGGCTTTGTGCACACTAGGTAAGCATTCTAGCACTAGGCCATGCTCCTGGCCCCATTTATTTGTCTTTATTTTAAAATTTATTTTGGTACCAGTACTGGAGCTTGAATTCAGAGCCTGGGCTTCTCTGTCTCTGCTTGTTTACTCAAAGCTGGCACTCTACTGAGCCACAGGTTCAGTTCAGCTCTTTGGTAGTTAATTGGCGATAAGAATCTCACTGAATCTCACTGAGCAGCTAGAATAACAGATGTCAGCTATTCTATTGTCACCTAGAAGACTTGGGAAATTTAGAGGAATGACATTGCTAGTTGCCATTAGAGATCTTCAGAATACTAATGTGATTAGTACTAATCCTCATGTTTTGACTTGCTTTTTTTTCAAGAAGATACAGAATATAAGTGGAAATTACTGCATAGCTTCCAAAGAAACTCTGAAAAACAAAAGGCTAGCATTGCTCCTTTTTCTTCTTGATGATTGGAATACTTAATGATGGATGATAGAGTAGCTATCTTACAATGAGAAAGTCACATACTAAGAAGGTAGCAGGAAGCTAGTAAGAATCTGGACCAATGATGATTTCTCTGAACTTATCAATTTTAGACTTACTGTTGAAGAAGCGAAAAACCCTGTTTACTCAAGCCACTGTGATCAGACCACTTATACACACAGAAAAAACTTAAAAATCAGTTTAGGAGCCATATTTATCTTAATGTCCACTTGTAAATATATGTGGCCTCTCAATCTCCAGTCCTCAGTATAATTGTTTTTAATTCTAGTCCATTCTACCTATTCTATTCTATTTATTTATTATCATTAA
Organism: Megascapheus bottae; assembly: GCF_031878675.1. Lineage (NCBI taxonomy): Eukaryota > Metazoa > Chordata > Mammalia > Rodentia > Geomyidae > Megascapheus > Megascapheus bottae. The sequence continues at coordinate 18,475,113 of NC_143512.1, read as the reverse complement.
GTATTTTATAAATGAGTTACCATTTAACAATAGACAGTGGGATTTTTTGGGGGTGTGGGGACACTCACACTTCAGAAAACTACTCTTTTATTTGTGGCTAACATATACTTCCCTGGATTCTACAATATTCCTTTTAAAAAGACCTAGCCTCCTGCCACATGGAAATATAAACAATATAAAGTTACAATTATGGGCTAGTGCTTTCCTTGAAATATTTTATATTTCATAAGGAATAGAGAGCAATCATTATATGTTACCTTAACAATGGAGCTAATAGCTCTGATTCAAAAGGATAATCAAACTTCCCTTAACTTTCCTAAATTGAGAGTCTTGAGGAAGACATATAAAAATGCTGATGTCATAGGCTCAATGGTTTTCCCCATTTGTCATAATTAGTATAAACCTTGGACTCTGCTAGAAGAGGTTTACAATAGGTCAAAACCTAGATATATAAGGCCGTATAGGATGAGGCTAAATAAAAGGACCTCCAAGATATGGAAACAAGAGCCATATAATGTGTGATTGTTATTCTTAACATACTATGTTATTTCTCATCTCTTTTGTTGCCCAGTGGTTATCTCATATTGTTACAGTATCTTACCTGTTATCTGATATATTGTATATATGTTTATTTGAATAGGATAGGGAAGGGGGGAAAACAAGATGAGGGGAGGGGGTTGGAGGAGAGAAATGGGGACTAAAACATGAGAAAGGGTAGCAATGTTTGTTAAGTAATGCACCTTCTATCTGGCGAATATAATGTAACCCTTCTGTTAATTATAATAAAAATATATTAAAGAAAAATGCTGACATCAGCATTTGGGAGCTCTTTCTAGTTATCTGACTCCTGGATTGATGTCACTTATAATCCAAATAGGTTGAGAATCCAGGATCCTCTCTGCTCCCCTCTCAAGATAGGAAAAGTTAATAATGAAGCAGACAGTCTACACAGAGGATGTCTATTATTTTCCTGGTACATACATAAAAAGATTCCATTTGTATTTGTATCTCCTTTACAGTCATGTTGGGGAAATGTTATTCTGGCTGTTGATCTGGTTATAGAAATAAAGTACTACTGTCCTGACCCAGATGCCTTATCTCTCAGTATTCTCATATTAAAATAAATGTAGCTGTGCAAATGGCTTTACATCTCCTGTTTCGCAACAAAGAAATCACATCTTTATCTTTTTTATTCTGGGTCTACTTTATAACTATTCTTTGGTTATTCAGATTTCAAGATCACTTAAAATTTTAAGTTCTACTTGCTCTAAATAACTTGATTCTTTTGTACTTATGGATGGAATGAACTTCATGAACTCAACTTTGCAGTCTAACTTCTTCTTTTGTCTCTTGTATTTTTTCTTCATTCTGAAGAAGGTCTTTGAAGAAGCAACTTTCCAGAAATAAAAGTGGAATATTTGGCAGAATAATCCAAAAAATTAGCCTGCTACAATGTTTTGTATTAGCATGATATTGTCATAAAGCATTATGAAATTTAAATATATTTGATACATATATTTACATATAAAATATTGTTTCTCTGGAAGTCATATTTAATTTGTCACCTACATTTTATTTGCTAAATCTGGTAGTTATAGCATATAGACACCAATCTCTTATTTTATTCTATTTTTTTATTGTCAGGTAATGTATAGAGAGATTGCAGTTACATTTGCCAGATAGTAGGTACATTACTTCTCACACATTGATATACCTTCTCATGTTTTTGTCCCCGTTTCCTTCCCCCACCGTCCCCCAATCATCTTGTTCCCCCCTTTCCTTTCCTATTTCAAATGAACAAATAAACATATATACAATATACCAGGTAACAAACTCAGATACAATAACAATATGAGATTAGACCAAAGGCAACAAAAGAGAAGAGAAATCACATAGTACATTAAGAAAAACAATCACACAAGATAAAGCTCTTGTTTCCATATCCTAGAGATCCTTTCATTCATTCTCATTCTATATAACCTAATGAACATAGGTTTTGAGCTACTGTAATCCTCTGCTAGGAGAGTCCTAGATGTGTACTAATTATTATAAATGAGGGAAACCATTGAGCCTCTGTTTCTTTGGGACAGTCACCAATCTCTTAAGAACTACTTCTTGGCAGATTTTTCCCCTGACTGCCAGCATCTGGAATTATAATTCCAAAAGACATGAGTACCTTCATGAGAAGAAAGTAGGCAACATTATATGAGATCCACGTTTCCCTTTATGTCATCTTCTGTTAGCAACAGGCAGAAATGCTCTAACATCAGAAATTCTGTTCTTTGGATCAGTCCAATGTTGCCCACAATATTGCACTTACTTGTCATTAAACCATTCCTCTACCCTAATTCTAATTTTTTTTTTGCCAGTCCTGGGCTTGAGCTCAGGGCCTGGGCACTGTCCTTGGACTTTCTCAAGGCTAGAGCTCTACCACTTGAGCCTCAGCACCACTTCTGGCCTTTTATTTTTCTATGTATATGGTACCGAGGAATCGAACCCGGGTCTTCATGCATGCTAGGCAAGCACTCTACCATTAGGCCAAAATCCCAGCCCCCCTAATTCTAATTTTATGGATTTCATGAAGGGACCCAAGTCCAAATTTTGCTTATAAGGAATTATTAAAACATTTTTTTCTTTATGAGGAAAAAGGGTCAGTAAACCTTTATTGATTTTTATGTTGACATATGTAGATTTTGGAGATAATGAAGATATGTAGAGAAACAGCATAACACTTTATTACATCTTTTGCTCCACATATAGCTTCTGATTACCGAAAACAGACTTGTGTGATATGGGAGTACAGAGGAAGAGAAATAAGGAAAGATATCTGGGCTATTTCTCATAAAAAAGTGGAAGATTTCCTGAGAAACCTGATTCTTTTTTTAATATTTCCCTAAAGGTAGAACATATTACCTTATATTGGCAGAAGGTCAGTTGCTGTTGATGTGATAGATAAAAAGCACTAGCATAAAAAAAGCACTAGCATACATTTTATATTAAATGACATTATTCCATACCTGAGTCAGAAATTGTAAATTACTTTTTATAAGACCTAAAGAAATCTTGGAGCAAATTTCTCAGCTTTATACATGAGGAAAATAGCAAGATCCAGAGTTGTTAGCTTCTTTGAATAATATGTTAGAGCTAAAAGGCCAGCTTCCTGAAAATGATTCCAGATTTTATTATACTCTATGTATGCACAGAATGATCTTATGAGGTGCTCTAGGGGGAAAAAAGTTTCTTTCTTTTTTTTTTCAAAAAGTTTCTTTAGTCAAATAAAATTGAAAGATCTTGTATCCCAACCTTCTCTACTCCAGGTCACAATTTACATTATACCATTAAATTTTGGGAGAAGTCCAACAGTAAGCAAATTTATTTCACTGTGATTAACACAGTACTTTCCAACATAGTTTATCATGGAGCTCTGCCAATATGGTGTTCTGGAATTTTAAGAAATAATATTTTATTTTGCCCTAGAAGAAAGACTAAAAATATGCAAAATGACAACAGACTTGGCAAACAGAGGCCAATGACTGTGGGAAATAGATTCTACCCTGTAGGTTCTCAAGTATTGGCTTAAAAAATCAGTGAAGAGCTTATGAACAGCAAGTTTTAGCTTTCATATCCCTAAAATGTAGATTTTATGAATATATATGTACTCAGAAATCTATTTGTAAACTTCTATATGACTAGAATAATTCCTTTCTAGAGGTTAGCCAGGATGAGTCTTTAAGTTACCTAATGTTATATCAACATGTATAAAGGAAATCTAGGACCATAAAAAGCACAAATCTGAACCCAAACAAGTGAAGTAATCCAAGAGATGCACTTAGTATTTTGATATATGATACTAGGATCATAAAAAGCACAAATCTGAACCCAAATATGTCCTAGATTGAGGAACTTATGGAGATATACCATAACATTTAAGGGGATAAAAGCTTATCAAACTAATTTGTACTTTTTATGATGTAAAGGAAACAAGCATCTATATTGTTATGAAGGTATTTCATGGAGTCTAGGATTTATATGGCACCTTTCACTTTGGATTTATGAACTACACATTATTATGGGTTGAATTATTGAAATCTTAATCCTCAGCATCTAAAAATATAAACTCATAGCTCTTTGTAGATGTAGTTATTTAAGAGGGGGGTCATGCATCCAAATATGACTGACATCATGTAAAGGGGAAATTTGTGCACAGAAGATGAAGGCTGAGACTGAGGTGATGCTTCCTCAAGCTAAGCAATGTCAGAGATTACTAGTCAATCATTTGCTTTCTCTTATCATCTTTGTACCCAGCTCTACAGATATCTTGACCTTGGTTGACTTTTAGCTTCTAGAAACTGAAAAATACATTTCTGTTGTTTAAGACATCCTGTTTATAGATGCTTCATTTTTACTAACTCTAGCAATATAATACATATAACCAGAAGTTACTTTAAGTAATGAAATTATCTTCCTATTTCTGTATATTCAGCAGACCAAAAATATCCCAACCATCTGTGGATAAGCAACCAGGAAAGTTTCTGATAATGATAGTCAACTGTTCTTTCCATCCTTCTTTCTCTAGAATCCTTTGGTGATATTATGCAAATATGCATGTTTCTTCAGGCTTATTAGTTTCATTACTTATGATTGTTAATAATAGCAGTAATTAAGAAGCTATTGATACCTACCAGAGAAAGCTATGGTTCATATTTTGCTTCTGTATTTTGCAGGTACACTGAGCTCAGGGCATGAAAGCACAAAATTTCAGTGACATATATATCAAAATACTAAGTGCATCTCTTGGATTACTTAACATGGTTTGATAAATGTGTTGTTAGGTAATTTTCCTGTCATATAAGCCTAATAGAATGCATTTGTACAAGCTACCATGGTTTTCAGTTCAATAACTCAAGGTGGTCTTTTGATGCAATCAGGAGACATGTAAACACAAGATATATGAGGTTGCTGTCAATGTAATAGAAGTCTACTGTAAATTAAAAAAACATTCTATACTCTAAGTTAATAAACACTATATTATAGTAAATATTCAAATCAATAACATTCTTTTACTGTTATTATAAAATATATACTGCACATAATGTGTAACTCTTATGTGCAACCCTTTCATGTGACTGACTGCTTGTTTACTCCAGCATCACCTCAAACTCTATGACATTATAACAGTTACAACTCATTGGACAATAGGGATTTTTCAACTCCTTTATAACCTGACAAAACCATTGTAGCATTAGAGTCCATTGTTGACAAAATATCATTATTTGGTGCATAATTATAGTATAAAAAATCCAGTTCTCTTGACTGACAGTCCAACATATGATAAGAATAATAATTGAAACAGATGCTATGAGCCTTGACCCATAAAAGCGGTCATCATTATCATGTCAGTCCTCATAAGTAGAGTCCTTGTGCAAGTATATGAAACTCTGCCTGAGTGCTTTCTTTCAGATAGTCAGGGCACAAGCTAGAAATGTCCAGACAATCCCTTTAGAATAGACTTCAGCTTGATAGTAGTCAACTAAAATGTGAGTTCTACCTTTTTAAATCCTACAAATGGATAACTAGGAAGTGTGTTCCAGGAGGTTTGAAATCCAGTTACCCATTATTGCAACTGTCATCACAACCCCCTTTTTGTCTTTCCACCCTTCTCTCTGCATATTTGTATTTTCTTGTGATCACTTTCCAAGTAATTATATACTCAAATTCTTATCTTAGGACCTACTTCTAGAGAACACAAATTAAAATCTAATCTAAAAGTATAATTTACTTCTTTTATGTATAATTTACTCAGGTTCTATGCACTGATCTGTTTGTAGTCTTGAGTCTCTTAACAAGCAAGAGTCCAAAGCAATTATATTGCACAGACATTTATTTGTCATTGAAACTGTACATAAAAGTTCCATTTTTCTTCCTTAGAGGCATAGTATAGTATTGTATTGCTCCCTTCCAGGCAAGATTGGTTTTGACCATGTGGCTATGTGACTTTGTATGGCCAATGAAGTCAATGAGGAAGTAATCTGTCATTAAAAGATAGATTATGATTCCTCATATTTACATTATTTTCTGCCCTAGTGAGAGTGGGCAAATACTTTGATCCCCATTCCCAATTCAGTCTGCTTCATCCATGTGAAATCCTCTCCCCTTGAGTGTGGGATTATCTTGTGACATACTATGAATCAATAGTATATGGCAAAGGTTGTGGGATGCTGCTTCTATTATTATATTGTGTAAGATTAAAAAGGCTGGGGTGGGGAGGGTGGCCTAGTGGTATATTGCTTGCCCTGGGTTCAATTCCTTGGTACCACATACACAGAAAAAGCCTGAAATGGTGTTATGGCTCAAGTGCTAGAGTGCTAGCCTTGAAAAAGTTCAAGAACAGTGCTCAGGCCCTGAGTTAAAGCCCCAGACTGGCAAAAAAAAAAAAAAGATTAAAAAGTCTGTCTTGCTAACAGGGAACTGAAACCTATAAAAAAAAAAACAAAACAAAACACTATGTAATCCTGGAAACAGATCTTTCATCACTCTCAGTCTTAATACCTTGACAGCAACTGCCTTCTTGCTGACCTTGAAACCAAGAACTTAAGGCAAGCCTGAATTCCTGACTCACAGATCCAAAGAAAGCTTTTTTTTTTTTTTTTGCTAAATTTTGGTAATTTGACACACAGTGTTAGGAAAGTAGCTGGCAGCACAGCTTTAAAGGGTCCTTCAGCTACATTCCAGGTGAACCAATGGACTTGTGGTATGAGTGCAAAATAGCACTTTGGCATTGAAAGCGGGTATGACTTTGGAGCTGCTATAGCAGCACACTTTAGCCTATCCTGACTGAATTGTAAGGCAAAATCTTAACTATCTCCACCTGGCTACCATATATTGAAAAAAACACCCAGCTGTGATAGTCAACTTGTGTTATGAACAAAATAGAATTTTTGCATAGAATCCAAATTCTGCTTTAAAATCTAACCACCAAATTTTTATTCAGCTAAAATAAATTCTATGCTTTTCTCAATTTCTTTAAAAATATGACCTCATCAAAGTTAAGATACATTCAAATCCTATCTTTGAAATGCAAATAATACTTATATTATGCCAAATTTCAAAGTAGTTTCCTCTAAAAATCTACAACAGTTAAAACAGCTAGTTCTATCCTTGTTGGAAATAAAAACAGCCTTCCTCTCTATTTGGTGATTTGCCTTTCTGACATTTTGAGTTTAGCAGGAGGTTAATTAGACACAATTGCAACACTGCTGTGCTGCCCTAGGGCACAGCACAATGGGCCAATTTGGAGACAACTGTATCTTAGAAACCCTAGGAGATATCAGCTTGCAATTTCCAGCAGGTCTAAAACAGAATCTTCTTTACAAATTTAGCAGCTTTATTGAAACTTTAGGTTTGCAACATAAGCCATAATTGGACTAAAGTTTCCATTGCTGTGAGCTGATCAAGGACATAATGAAAAGTCAACTTTCTGAGGTGTTTATCCCCTTCTTGGCTCCTGGGCACAACTGGAAATGCTAATACACAGATGCCCTTCTATGAAAAGAAACTGAGAGCCTTTTAAAATATCTGTCTGTCTGTCTGTCTACCTATCTTTTTTTCCTCATTTAGTGAACTTCTGTGACATATATGTATATACATAAAGACAGAGGTTGAGAGACAGAAGAGAGGGAGAGAGATATGTATAACATTTTGTTCTAGAAACTAACTCATAAAAACCTTTAGTGAAACTAAAAATGAATACAGATTTAGAATATGAATATACTAAAGATAACTGCTTAGTTCTCTAAATAATGAACAAAAGGGAGAGCGTAATCACATCTCAAGTTAAAAGCATTTCCTCTGCCAGCTGGTCAAAAATTCAGGCTTCAACCATTTATTTTTATTTTTTTACATAGATTCTTTTATTTTATTTTGTATTGTAAAGGTGATATACAGAGGGGTTACAGTAATATAAGTAAGAAAATATGTACAAATCTTGAACATTGTTACCCCTCCCAAGCCTTATTCTTCTCCCCCCACTCCAAACTGTATAGTTAATTTCCAGCATAGTGTCTTGTGAGTATCACTGCTGCACTGATTCACCCTTTATCCTTTGTCTTATCACAGATCTCACAGGTTCTCATGGTAGATGGTGGGATCCTTAGGAGAATCTCTCAAAGTGTACACATCTTTGGGATCTGTCCAAAAGATGGCACAGATGAAGCTGAACAGTGTGATTTCCTAGACAATACCATACAATTCAAGAATTACAATACGTCCCAGCCTTATGTTGTGGGGATTCTTCAAGGTGATGCATCTCCTGGTCAAAGAAATGGATGGTATATCAAGCTTGAGGAAGGGTCTTTTGAGAAGATCCTGATTTAGTGAGCAAGCCTGACCCTTGTATCACTGAAAGCTGCTTTCTGTCAGTTTCTCAAAGTATCAGGCTTCTTCTACCTTTTAATCCCACCTTTCTCTCTGTCTTATTGCTTGAGTTGCAATAATAAAATACCATAAGCTAGGAGACTGAAAACAAAATATACTTATATACTTCTCAGTTTTGGAGGCTAGGTAATACCAGATCAAGGTGTCAGCATTTTAGACTCCTGGTAAGAATTCATTGGTTCATAGGTGTTTTCTAGATCTGTGCTCTCATGTTGTAGTGAAACCCACTGGTAATGGCTTTAACCTCATGATCTTATCATTTCATCATGACCTTTTAATGTCATCACCTTTGGGAGACAGAATCTTAACTATGTACAATCAGTAGTGTAAAGATACACATAATTAAAACCATTCCAAGTCACAAGAGTGTTCAGAATTATTCAAAGGTGACATCTAGTCATCTGACAGTCCATTTTCCTAGGATTAGTCAGGTGAGGGCTGGTTACTGTTAACAGAGAGGCCACATTTTGAGACTTGATTGGAAAGCTTGCAAACACAGGTGAACTCTTGTCACCAAGACCTGCAGCCGTGTAATAAACTTAACACTGTGAGAAAACTGAGCCAAGCAAGAGCGGAAAGAAAGAGTAGGAAAACAATACCAACAAATCAGATGAACTCCAATGGAGAGCTGAAGTGGGATGCCATAGTGACCAGAGAAGAGCACCAGAAGACAGAACATGAACAGAAAGGGACCAGGTGGCATAGTATAATGGCCCTGAGCCATAAGGGCCAGGTCAGAAGGCAGAGCCAAAACCCAAGACTGGCAGATCCAGTCTTGACCTATTGTCCAAGTCCCCACCCCTGCCTCTAGGAATTCAGGAGCACACATCACCTGTGTGAGGTGGGACTTCCCTGCCTCTACCATGAAAACAAGATGGTTCCAGCCAAACCCAATACCCTATCAACCCCCACATGGCAAAAATGGCACCAGTTAGATTCAGGATCCCTACTTCACTGTGGTAAGAATCATGGATGCTTGGCAGATGGTCTTGTCCTTTCTGAATTCGAAGTGACTACAGAGAATGGTTTTAGAGCAGAAGTATACAATGGAGAAAGATATGCTAATCTTATCTTTTGCTTTTAGTTAGTTCACAGTCCTGAAAAGAAAGCTTTAATGTGCCTCTTACAACTTGCAGTGTGGAAGACACTTGCTATTCCCCTGGCTAAATGCTCTTTTTCCTAAGACTAAGCACAGTCCAGGTGTTTTCTCCCCTAAAATGTCTAATTAGCCCATTACAGTCAAACCAATGAAAGGGACACTTGTGGATTCTAATGACAGTCTACTCAATCAATTCACTTCAGCTCTTTAAACTTCACTTTTCTCAAAGAGGAATGGTATCTCTAAAGCTGTGGCACTAGGGGCTTACAAGACAATATATGAAAAGGCCTTGGCTCAGCTAGACACCTGTTTAGAATTTTTATCACTGTTTGAAGTTTATACTCATTCTATTTAGCAGCTACTTATGTTTGAATCTGAAGTCTCTGGAAAAGTATTAAGTGTTTCATCTTTGTGTCATCATTTCCTTAGCTACCTTCTAAGTTTTATAAAAGCAAGGATCAATAGTTATTAGTCTTCCTGTTCACCTATAAACTTAGCACACAATAAGAGTGTTTTATGCGGTGAATAGTGATAGAATTCATCTCACATGATCCTGTCATAATGACTTGATCTTTAGAATGACTTAACACAGTAAATGATTGATTGGTTGCACAACAAAAACATCACTGACCTTTTAGGAATATGATAATTTTCTCTAATGTGAATTGTGAATGTGAGTAACTTACATTTTCAAGATGTGTGGGTAAGAGACAATCAATTTTCTAAACTCTATAAAATTGAACTCAGTCAGGTGCCAGTGCCTCATGCCTGTAATCCTAGCTACTTAGGAGGCTAAGACCTAGGATCATAACTCCAAGCCAGCCTGTACTCCAATTAAATAGCAAAAAAGGCCAGTCTGAAAGTATGACTCAAGTTGTAAAGCAAGAGCCAAGTAAGCAAGCTAAGCCTGAGAAAAACAAAAGTTAAACAAGTCATTTGATTTGTTCCAATATGATTGTTTTCTGGTACATTCCTGGGTTGTATATTTTTTAAGCAAATTTTAAAACATGCCCCATCTGTTCAGGCATGAAAAGGCAAGATCCTCTCTACATATTCACAAATTTGGGAAGGAGATTTGAGCTCCTCAAGAGAGGGTAAATTTATGTCAAGAAGTTCTCAGATGCTTGAAGCTGTTTTCTTTTCCAGAAAGAAATTCACATATCTACCTCCTTTCCAAATTCTAAAAAGAAATATACTTCTCTATGAAACTTTTAAGCACCAGAAACATTGCTTTGGGACTTGAATAATTTTTTCATGTGTGAATAAGGAGAACTAGTTGGCCATACAAATATTCTAATATATTCTATTGCTATATTAATTCTAATCCTTGGATATAGAATTCTAGTAATATAGAGAAACCTAATGCCAACATCACTGCACTGCCAGGATTTCATGTCAGCTCGTTGCCTGGAATTCATGGTTTGCCAACCCTCATTCTTGAGAATAAAAGAACTGATTAGCAGAAAACCAAAGCAGTCTATAGTTGATGAATTTAATATAAAAGCAAAAATTTGATGGTATGTGTTATCACTCTCTTTTGCTCTTTTAGTTTCAAAATATCATACATTTTAGTACCATGCTTTGTTCTCATGATTCTCAATCACTCTTGCCTTTTCTAGATTATCTGCAGGCATCTCTCTTGTTCTTTGATACTCTTCTCTGAGGATGAGATGGGAAGTCCCCACAAGCATATTACTCAAACCCTCCTTCAGTACCAAATGCTGCCAAGGATGGTATGTGTTTTCTGTTGTCATTGTGACCCGTACAATGTGCTGTATTGTACCTATTAGTTGTATGTTATTTTTCTGGGCCAAGTGTAGTGGCACATGTCTATAATCTTAGGTATTTTGGAAAAGGAAGTAGGAAGATTGCTGTCCAAGGCTATCTGATAAAAGCTTAAAGTCCAATATGGACAAAAACTCTGAAAACAAACGGACTGGCATTCAAGCGGTAGAGCACTTGTATAGCAAGCAGAAGGTCCTGAGTTCATTCCCTAATCCTACTAAGAGATTTTTGGATTTATTCCATTTGGCTAGGCTGATGTTACAAAGAGACACCCTTCCCCGCAAACAATATCTAACAGGGAACTCAACCCATCCTCATTCTTAAAGACCAGACTGCTGGGTAAGCCAAACTTTAAGTGTGTGTGTGTGTGGGGGAGGGGGTCTGCTTCTGAGTCTTGAACTCAACATCTAGGCACTGTCCCTGAGCTTTTTACTTAAACTAGTGCTCTACCACTTGAGCCCACAGATATACTTCCAGCCTTTTTTTTTTTAATCGGGGGGGGGGGGGGCAGCTGTAGTAAATGGCAGATAAGAGTCTCATGGACTTTTCCTGTCAATGTTGGCTTTGAACCAGTCTTCAGATCTCACTTTCCTTAGTCACTAGGATTATAGGCGTGAGCCATGAGTACTTGGCTTGAACTGTCTTTAATAGATAATTCATACCTTAGAGTCTAAAGCAGCAAATGTAGTTGTTATTTCCTTGATGTTAGAAATGACTCAGAAGAGCATAAAGAAGTGACTTCTCTTTATGGAGATGACCAAGACATTCCATACCTATTATGCTCCCATCCATTGAATCTTGTTTGGTTTTACTCGATTCCAAAAATATAGTCTCTGGCTTGCAGTGATGTGTCAAGCTCAACTACAAGGCATTGCTTTACTAAAAGGGAGAAAGGAGAATGAACATGAGGGACAACAGGTAGTATCTACCAAATTATTTTCAAGATTAGCCAACATGGAACAAGAAAGGCGGAACCATCAAGACCTCCTCTTCATTAAATCATTTATCTCTGACATTTATATGCATAAATGTCTCATGATTGTAGTGACACATATTTCTGATCTCTATCTAAGCTAATGAAGATTTATGGGGTCATTGGAACTACCCAATAAAGTATTAGTTTGACAGAATATAGAAACAAGTAACCTACTAAGATCTAAGTACTATTTCCATTATACTATGAGAGTTTCTAAACAAGATGTGGTGATATGTGCCTTAATCATAGAACTCTTTGGGAGGCTGAAGCAAGAGGATCCCCCTTAGAAAGGCAAAGTCAAAGTTCAGCAAAATAAAACACCAAGAACCAGAACTAGAAAAGGGTTGAGTGGGTTCCACGTTCAAGGGTGGACAAAGGAAGAGAAGAAGTGGAGAGAAAGCAGTGAAGAATCCAATGTCTAGCCTTCAAAATTAAGAAGAGCAAGAAGAGGGATAAGCAGGGGAGGGATGGGTGAGGATGTTGAAAGGAGTGATGCTAATCAAGATTTATTGTATTCATAAACTCCTTTGTTAATAGTAGCTCCTTTGTATAAATTCTTAAAGATAATTTTTTTAAAAATTGAAGAAAAAAACCCTGAACAAATGAACAAAAAAAGAAGATCCCAAGTTTGAGGCTGACTTGGGCTTACTGAGAACTTCCCTTTTAAAATTTTTTATTGTTAGGGTAATGTATAGAGGGATTATAGTTACATTCGCCAGAGAGTAGGTGCATTACTTCTCACACATTGATACTCCTCATGTTTTTGTCCCTATTTCCCTCCCTCACCCCCTCCCAATCATCTTGTTTCCCCCCTTCTCTTTCCTATTTCAAATAAACAAGTAAACATATATACAATATACCAGGTAGCAAAGTCAGATACAGTAATAATATGAGATTAATCAAAGAGCAACAAAAAAGAGAAATACCATTGTACATTAAAAAAGCAATCACACAAGATAAAGCTCTTGTTTCCTTAATGAGAACTTCTCTTAAGAAAAGAAAAAGTTCTGTTCAGGTGACTGTGGCTTACGCCTGTAATTCTAGCTACTCAGGAGACTGAGGTCTGAGGACTCCAGTTCAAAGCCAGACTGAGCAAGAAAGTATGTGGCCTCTTATCTCTAATTAAGCAGCTGTGGTGTAAGTGGTAGAACTCTAGCCTTCAGAAAAAGAGATCAGAGACAGTGGTTAGACCTAGAGTTTAAGGCCTAAAGCCAGCGCGTAACCCCCCCCACACACACACACATGCACAACGTTCCAAGACTTCCTGAGCAATATGCTGTTCATCATTCAGAGACGTGTGATCCCCATATCGTGGGGTCCACCATCATATATTCCACTTTGTGAATGTCAGCATTATAAACAACTGTTTTCTTTTGCATTTCTGCAAATTAAAAGTACCTGTAGGGCTGGGAGTTTGGCCTAGTGGTAGAGTGCTTGCCCAGCATGCACCAAGACCGGAGTTTGATTCCTTGGTACCACATACATAGAAAAAATTCGGAAATGGTGCTGAGGATCAAGTGGTAGAGCTTTAACCTTGAGAAAGTCCAAGGACAGTGCTCAGGCCCTGAGCTCAAGCCCACGACTGGAAAAAAAAGAAAAAGGAAAAGAAAAAAAGTACATGTAAATTTAAGTCTTTTTCTTCTATTGAATTTATAGTCATGTTTGCACCACTATACTGAACAAAACATATTTTCAGTTTGAAGATAGATAAATTTCTTTTTAAAATCCATTATTATGATTAGACATTTGTGGATCCCATGCTAGTTATTCTCTATGTACATAAGAAAACAACCTATGCCCTATTTAGCAAGTAATTCCCACAAAAAAAGGAGGATACAGGACATTTCTGTTAAATGTGATGGCAAAACATACAAAACCTTCAAAGGAAAAACATTTGCTTCTGTCATGATATGGAAGTTACTTGATACATTAGTGTATAAGTGCTCTTTTTGTTTTTGTTTGTTCTGAAGAATGTATCTTATTTTTAGTGATTGAGTCAACAAATCACTCTTCTAGCCATTCTTTCCTCCCTCTTCTTATGTAGCCATAATTTATATTCAGGGCATTTTCCCATTTGATCCTGAATCTTAAGCTAATCTTCCTTCAAGTGACTTCCCTTGAATTAATCTTCCATACTGTACATGAAGTGATCTTTCTAAAAACAGAAATTTTATAATTCCATTGGTTCTAGAAACCCATTATTGTAGGAAGTATTGTAAAAACCACAAATATCTAACAAAGCTGGTCTCACCTCCCTGTCCTCTTGATCAGTTTTTATTCTTCTTCCATTCAGAATTCAACAACTATAATGTCTTGCTGATATTCTCCATAATTTACATTTTTATCAATTATAGATATGATCATGAGACTTTTAGGAACCTTCTAAAATGAATATGCCTAACCAGATTCAAATAATTTTGTATTTCTTTAAATTTTAGTAGTACATCAACTTTGTGTTACAGGAAGGCTGAAGGCTAAATAAAAGTACCCTTTTCTTCCCAATACACATTTTGATGAATTTAATTGTATTTTTTGGTTGCAAAAATTAGCTATGTGTAACAGAAAATTGTAAGATATTTAGTTCATGTATGATGAAGATAAATTTCCACTTTTCAGATTGCTTTTCAATTTACTTGTTAAAATGAAAGGTGCTATTGAATTCACATTCAGTTCTGCCTTTCTCTCATCCTCTCAGATGGTGAGAAATGTCAGAGGCAGAAAAGTCTGGCTGAATGAGTTTTATAATAAGAATCTTCAAGTCTAATCCAATTAGTATGTCCTGGAAGGACTAATCCAACTGTATGTTTATGCTGGAAGTCAGCCTCAACTTGTAGAAAAACAGAATAAGTAATATATTCTTGTAGAATTGGCGCTCTTCAGAGATTTCTACTGTAATATTGAGTTAGGATTTAGCTTGAGGCCTTGTAGAAAGGGCCTCTTGGTTAATGACAGAGCATCAAATAAAGTCTGAGAACTGAAAAGGGAAATAAAGCAGCAAAATCAAGTATTCTCTTAGCAGGTCGCTGTTTATTTGATGATATTGGCAAGAAGCAGTTATATGGCAACACTAGAACTAGCAACTAAGGAGGCAGAGGTTGAAAGAGAGTTCAAGGCCAGCTTGGGTAAAAGTTGAAACAAGAAGATCCTAAAAAGATATATAAACAATATATCTTACAGCCTAGACAATAGCTTGCATAATTCCCTGGGTTCCATACCAAGCACCACAAAAAGAAGACAAAATTCAAGAAATGGCCTGGTAGAGAAGAATTGAACATTCATGTTGCCTCCGTTTGTTAGTTTTTTTTCCTTCCAAGTAGCTGTCCTCTTTTGTTTAATAAATCCTCATTTCTTCTCAAAGTCACCTCTGTATTTTTAGGTCA
Organism: Megascapheus bottae; assembly: GCF_031878675.1. Classification (NCBI taxonomy): domain Eukaryota; kingdom Metazoa; phylum Chordata; class Mammalia; order Rodentia; family Geomyidae; genus Megascapheus; species Megascapheus bottae. The sequence continues at coordinate 18,459,440 of NC_143512.1, read as the reverse complement.
TGTGCTTCAAGGAAGTTCATGTGACAGATCTAGCTAATCAAAGTTCCCTTCCAAAAATGTAGTAACTAGAAACATACTTAGAGCCAAAGGAATGTAATCAGACTTTTTTCTGGGTCTAGTAAGTGGGTAATCTTTTTCCATTAGACTTTAACCTGGAAAGTTATTGACAGGAGGTTCACACCAGACCTTTGAGATACATGAAGGATTAAATTTTTTATTGGATAAGCTACTTATAGTTAAATTTTCTGAAACGTGCAAACAAGGGAGTTATAAATGATCAAGGAAAGAGCATGATCATTTAAGAAATAAAAAGCCAATTAGTTCATTTCTTGTTCATATTCTGATTTCTGAAAAGGATCTCAATGCCAGGTTTCTGACTATCTGAATGCATTTCTCAGGGGGAAGTTAAGTGTTTTTCAGTATCATGGATGGGTTCTGTGCCTAGGAATGGCTTGTCTCGGCTTTATAATATTTGGGAGCCACAGTGGAAGGTTTAAAATCTTCGGACCAGGATTTTGTGAAGGTTTGTTCATTTCCCATGCTAGACATTGACTGTGGCTGTTGTCTGAAGACCTAGGTCATTTGACTATAGGTGATAATACTCACATGGCCTACTTAATTTCTTGGGCTTGGGCCTGGCACTTGGCTTAGTGGTAGAGTGCTTGCCTTGCATGCACGAAGACCCAGGGTAGATTTCTCAGTACCACATACCAGAAATGATGCTTTGGCTCAAGTGCTCTAGCCTTGAAAAAGCCTAAGAATGGTGCTCAGTCCCTATGTTCAAGCCCCTGGACTGGTAAAAAAAAAAAAAAAAGAATTTCTTGGGATTCTTCACAGTATAGTGGCTGGTTTTAAGGCCAAACATCCTCAGAGGGACTAGGAAGAAACCATATAATGCCACTTATGTCACATTTTATGCACAGAAAACTAATCCTCATTCAAGAATGACACTATTTAGATTCAAGGAGATGAGACTAGGACACACATTAAAGAAATTATGGATCCATTTTCAAGCTCTACAGATGAGAAAAGAGAAGGAAGAGTTCCTGATCCAAAATTAAAATAAACTTTCATTTAGGAAAGAACTGTAATTGGCATCTTATTAGGAAATATGCATGTAACCTCAATGAGCATTATAAATAGAGCTGACTTAATTGATTTTCTCTGGGTACTGAGAATTCCATTGAAGACCAAGAAGGAAGGAGTTGCTTAATATTGTAAACCCTTCAGTAGTGCTTACAGTTTTTTGGTAGTATGAAACTTTATTGATCATAGGAGAATTCTGAAAATGAAATCTTTGCATGTAGATACTGAAAATAACAAATTGCTGTAGACAGATTCCCTGAAACGCACATCAGATATTCCCTTGTCTTACATCTCTTTAGCTCCTTTTTACTTGGTTTGGATTGACTCACTTTCCTAAGTTCCATGGACCTAAAGTAAACTTTAGTGCAGTCACACGTATCTCGTGAAAACTTGGATACTCTTTGAAAGCAGAACTTCTGTGTTCTTTTTTGGGGGGTGGGCAGTCCTGGGCTGTGGGCCTGGGCACCTGGAAGGTCTCTCCAGGAGAAGTGACCAGTGCAGTGAAGGTGACCATTGATGCTGGATACTGGCGCTTCGATTGTGTTTATCTGTACCAGCATGAGAAGGAGATTGGAGAGGCAATCTCCTCCAAGATCCAGGAAGGTGTTGTGAAACGAGAACTGTTCATGGTCAGTAAGCTATGGTGCACCCACCACAAGAAGTCTTTAGTGCAATCGGCCCATACTGAGAGTCAGAATGCCTAAAAGTTGGATTACCTGGCCCATGGGTTTCAGGTCCGGAGACAAAGACTTACTTTTGGATAGCAATGGCATGGTTATACCCAGTGACTCGAACTTCCTGGATACTTGGGAGGCCATGGAGGATCTGGTGACCACAGGCCTGGTCAAGGCCAGCAGAGTGTCAAACTTCAACTCAACAGGCTCTTGAATAAGCCTGATTGGAGGATCAAGCCATTAACCAACCAGGTGGTGGTGATCCCCAAGTCACCCCAAGTCAGATTCAAGAAAATATCCAGGTGTATGGTTTTGAATTAACAGAGAAAGATATGAATGACCTCTTGGCTTTAAACAAGAATCTCCCACTGGCCACCTCGCCTGCGATGAAAAATCATCAAGATTATTCTTTCCACACTGAGTTCTGAAGACTGCTGCTGCTCTCCTCCTTTCTGCTCAGCTCAGAGGACTGACAACATTAGCCATCTCTGGGAAGACTCATGGTGATGGTGCCAGGGGCAGCAGTGCCAGATGTGGAGGCCGCCAGTAGAGGTGGTACATTCCTGCCTGGAACAGAAGCCTAGTTCTCTAACAAACCCAAAGAACTGACTGTGTTCTGAGTGTTACGTGGCCTTGAGGAATGTGGCCTCGAAATCCAGGAGTCTGTGAAACCCGTAGGACAGTTAGGTTTCCATGAGTCCATCCATGCAGCTACTATTCTGTAAAAGAATATCAGTGACTGATTAATTAAATTTGACTTATGGAATTCTACAAGAGTGGAGAAGAGTAATCAAGATCCATCCCTTCGCTTCAACAATCTATCCATCTATGACCATTATGTTTTACCTTCCTTGCCTCCCCCCTCACACACACACTGCCAATGACTCTTAAATGACTGTAAATCTGCCTGCACACCTCAAAAGGAAAGCTGTGACTGCCACCCCAAAGAGCTGTTAATGGCACAGGAACGGACATGAGAAGCCCTCTAGAACTCAGATTTCTCGACCATTCCAGCCAGGCCCCTGAATAATCAGGGAAGCACCTGAATAGTGTTTCAAGGTCAAAAATGATGAATTTGAGTGAGTAGGCAAATTTGAAAACATGGACCCCTTGCATAATGGATCAGTCATTTGCATTTATGGATTTCCTCAACCTGCAGGAAAACTCAGCTAGCTTGTCCAGCAGCGGGCCCACAAGAACTACCTACTACTGTCAAAGGCTTCTGTGTTAAGCTGACAGACTTGATTTGAAAGTTTCTCACTATGAAATCATTGTAAAAAAAAGAGTCAACAGTTAACAAAATTAGGAAAATGTAAAGAGTGTCATCGAATTTTTACAATCACACTTTTCATCAGTAGCTCCTAATTCCCTTTGGGAATGATAATGAAATGCTCTGAGTATCTTCATTGAATTCTGAGATTGGAGCTCACAAAGCTCTTCTCTCCCTTGGTCTCTTCGGGTGATGTGATTTCTATGTGTGTTCCTCTTCCTGCTCTAGGGCCGGTAGGAGCACATTCCACAAGGAAAACAGCCAACTGGAGCCCTTTTAAGGCACTCCTGTCTGTGTTCACTGACTTGTTTTTCTGATGACTTGAAGACTGGCAGTTATTCATCTTAATAAATACTTATCTCCTACTGGGCACTTTGCTACTTTGCAAGTATAAAAGTACAAAGATTAAATAGAAAATAAGGCATGAAAAACATGGAAGAGAACAACTTAAATTTAGGAGGTATGAATTGATGTTATTTATTCATCAAATAGTTGGATGTGGGCAGACTGTCTGGTATTTTCACTATGTGGGACATACTGATACAAGCTACAGTCAGCACCAGGATCTGCCTTCCTTATATTTGTGATGAAACTCTGGACATTTCAAGTTCCCAGTTCGTGATTCAGTCTATTGCTTGTGTGATTCCTGTTCTGGAAAATATTATTTGAGGAACATATAGGCATGGACTCCTGTATGAAGTTAATCAAACTCTATTTCTCCCAATACTATTATCAAAACTAAAAGCAAGAAGTTAGCTCTCCTGTAAAGTATTTCCCTCTCTTACAAGACCTAGTACAGGGACTAGCTCATGATAAACTGCACTTAGTACATCTCGAATCCTTGAAAGGTCCCCTGTTAGTTTCCTAGGGCTATTGTAGCACTGGCACCAATTAAGTTACTAACACAGCACTTTTTGTTTACTAGTTGGGGGATCCAAGACTGAAGTTTTGTTATGTACAGGATGGTATCCTACCTTGCTTTTTCTGGTTTGTGGATGTGACCAATATTCTTGCTTAGTCCAATCTTTGATAATAAGATAAAACTATGAAACAAACTGAATAGCACAGACAATGTAGGGTCTATAACATTTTTAGATTTTTTCCTTTATCACTAGGGTGACTTTATGAACTCGGGGAATTGCAAGTTTTCCCTGTGAATGTACAAGGTCTTGAACATTACCAAACATTAACAAACATATAAGGCTATTACCCTAAACAGCAAAAGATCAAGTATATTGTTATATAAATAGACACAAGCCCCTAAATTCCTTAAATGGAAGCAAATTCATTAAACTCTCCTGTGAACTCTCTACCCTGACTAATCACAACTCTAGAACTTACCTTCCTTTGGTTTTTGTATGTTAATCATATCCCAGAAACTTAACAAAGTAGTGATTACTTCTAGAAATGTTCAATTGTTTAGTTGTTCATTTGTTATATTACAATTTTAATTTGTTGTAGTTGCTTGGTATAATACTTTTATGATGATTGCTATAAAATCATATGCAAATAATGATGCACATAGGTAAAAAAAAAAGGGAGATCATAGTTTGTGGTCAGGTTGGTCAGAGAAGTTCACAGGTCCCTCCCTGTCCCAAACCGCAGATGGGCACAGTAGGGTACACCTGCCTTTGGAAGCATCATGAGAAGCTGAGGTTGGGAGGATCATAGTACCAAGTCAGCTGTAGCAGAGAAGGGAGACTTCATGTCTCCATTCATGAAACTTCTCCTTTTCACGAGACTTTATGTCCACATTGGGAAGCTAGACACTATGGCATGGGCCTTTGATCTCAATAAGTAAATGGATTTGTTCCCAATAAGTAAATGGATTGCTAGAAATACCACACTTAGACATTTATCTGAAGGAATGTAAATCAGGGCATAAAACAAGCATCTGCACTTTTATGTCACTGTAGCGCTAGTCACACTAGCCAAGCTAGGGATATAGCCCAGATGCTCCATAACTGATAAATGAGGTAAAATATGTGACACACACACACACACACACACACACACACACACACACACAACACATGCACATACATATTTCTTCGTGGAAAGAAGATCAGCCTGTATGATCAGTCTGTCAGTAGTACGGCTTATTCCTTCCAGCATGAGATCACTCCCAAAAAATTGACATGCTCTCTGACAAAACTGAATATTAAGAAGGAGAAGAAGAAACATGGCCTGTCTGGGTTGGAGATACCAGCAACAGAGGTGTTGAGGGGGAAAACAGGATGAAGGAAGGAGAAAATCATTAACATGCTATATGTATGTATATGAAAATGGAAAATGAAGCTGTTGAGTCTCGTTTGGGAGGGAGGAAAGAAAAGAGAGAATGACAGAGGATAATAATGAAGAAGATGCATTATATGTGCAAATTAGCCAGTGCTAATAAAAGAAACCCCAAAACACAAAGTAAAATTGTGGCCTAGGTGAGTTTCTAGGCAGGCAGTGAGACACAACTCTAGAAATAACCAGAGAAAAACTAGAGGGAATGCAGGGGTTTGTCAACCTAGCAATTACAAGGCCATGAGTTCAAACCTTAGTATCACTAAAAACAAAACAAAGCCCTAAAAAGAAAGATAGAGAAACTATCAAAAATGCAAAATTGTCAACTAGAATGTGTAGAAAGTGTGTCAAACAAATCACGTAAATCTGCAGACAGGGCATATCCTAACAGAGGAGCCTCCAAGGAAGCAAAGATAAAATGTGATATAATTGATAGAGTAGGTACAATACAAATTATATCCGGGCCTCTTAATCTTATTTGCAAAATTCATTTAATACAGGCTTGATCAAGAATCTAGTTACATTTTAAATGCTTGTGTGATTATAAACAATGGGTAAATGATTAATGATAGCCTAATTAACTCTAGGGCAATGTGTAGTGGGGCGTTGCAAGGGTTCATGTTGGGTCTGGTCTTGTTTAATGACTTTAATGATCTGGAAACGGGAATGAATAGAATTTATAGGTGTTACTCAATTTTCCAGTAAGTTCATGGCCATAAGTAGAACATTGCCTTGGCATGGTGTGGATGGCACTCAGTCTGGCATAGAAAAGGATGGATCACAGTCTCTAGTCCTTCACCCTCCAGTGCTTTCTTTGCATATTAGAATTCATATTCTCTCCACCTGACACATTATTCTAGCCCTGCTTTCTTTGAAACATTTTTTCTTCATTTCTCTTTACTTATATTTCTGGTAAAGAACATGTGAAATAGCTCCCCTCTGTCCTATATGTCAGTTATTGTTATTCTCTCAGAATCTACATTTATGCTCTGATCTTTCATATACCTTTAGCTTACAAATCTTCTGTAAGCTCAGTTAAATTTTACAACCATGTTCTGTGAGTTAGTCAACTTGCATATGCATTATATTTGTACAAGTGTTATATACACACACATATATATTATTATAAATCTAGTTTTAAAATGTCCTTTAAATTATGGGGCTAGATTATATCACATTATTTCTTCACCACATGCTGTACTTTGTGACCAATTTAAGTAGCTTTATTATGCTCAGTGAAGTTGTGTTCCTCTCTTATCATCCTATATTCATTCCCTAAAACAGTCTAGGAACTTGATTGTACTTTTCTTTTGGCTTTCAGTGGCTTAGTGAATAATAACTGTATTCCATTAACCTGTTCAAAGCATCTTAAGGGTAAAAAATATCTAGTTATCTAAGCAAGTGATTTAGGTGGGAGAATAATTCCTAAATAATCCAGACTCTTCATTTTAGCAATTTCAACCATAGTTTACTCTTTCACAGTGGATAAACCTAGAAGAAAAAAATGATAACTGATCTTTATGTACTCTCTCTCTCTGTCTCTCTCTGTCTCTGTTTCTCTCTCTGTCTCTTTCTTGCTGGGCAAGTAGGAAAAGATACATGAAGATTAGAAAAGGTAAAACAAACAAACGAAACAGGAGAAAAGCTGGGCACCAGTGGCTCATGCCTGTAATCCTACTCAGGAGGCTGAGATCTGAGGATCAAAGCCAGCCTGGGCACAAAAGTCTATAAGACTCTTGTCTCCAGTTAATCACCAGAAAATCAGAAGTGGTGTTGTGGCTCAAGTGGTAGAGTGCTAGCCTTGAGCTGAAGAGCACAGGGACAGTGCTCAGGCCCAGAGCTCAAGCCCCATGGTGGACAAAAAACAAAAACAAAAGCAAACAAGCAAAAACAGGAGAAAAACTGTGGATGGTTAGCTACAATTAAAAAATCTTAGTGTAAAATATACTTTGGGGCCTGGCAGTTGGCTGGCATTCTCTCAGGCCTTCTTATAATGAGGGGTTAAAAGGCTAAGGACAGGCCAAACCGAGGCTTCTGGGAAAGGGGCCCAAACTCTAGGAATATCTAGTAGTTTATTGGTTGCCAGGGAAAGGGCCCACGTGATGATGACTAAATTCTTTACCAGGGAAGATGGGGATTGAAAGCACAGTTTACTATTAGCATATTGTATTAGTGATGTTATTTGATAACTTATTTCCATATTATCATATTCATATTATTTTCTTATGCTAACTCATGGGACAATTTTCATAATTCTTTATACTTTTGAGAAAATCTTATATTATTTCCTCAGTTATTTCATTATTTAATATTTTATGTGTTTGTGTTCATGAATTTTTCAAAATTTTCTTGTTTGTATTTTAATATATTATGGTGGTAGTACATTGAGTTGAAAAAGCAGCAAAATCTTAAAAAGAAGAGGTTATTAAACATGATAGTTTGGAAAAAAATTAGTAGAACAAATGTAAGTGTTTTGAAGTGGAGAAATGTATACCAAAGACCTGCAGAAATGTAATGCAGAATAATATACTACACAATTTTAGATCACTTCTAGTGAGAACATCAAGCATCCCAATTTTTACTTATGAATTGTTCAAGTGATAAATATGGCACATTGTTCACCAAATCAAATAAAATATTAAAATCCACTTATTCTCAAAAAAATAGAAATCACTGGAAAATAAAAAGCATATGGAACAAAAAATAGAGAAAAAGAATAGAGATGTGGTGCTTTTCTCACCACATCCCATCACCATCACCACACAGTCACAACTATAGTATTTACAACTTTCAGAGGTAATTGTAGATCTATGAGAAAGCTCAGCCTGAATACATGGTAAGCTCAGGAAAGGCTCACATACAGAGGTCAAGAAAATGAATTAAAGAGATGGACACAAAATAGCAGAACTGATAGGCTATAATATGCTAATATAATATAATATGCTAATATAATATAATATAGACAGTAAAGTGCCTATCAAGAAACAACTGATTGAGGGTGAGAAATTAGGGCTAGCAGTCTTCCTTACTGGATATTCAACAGATAAAACTGCATTACCATGGAATAAAATGTCCTAAGGACATTCATGCCTAACTCAAAGCTTCTCTGGGAAGTTGAGCCAGCTGGGTTCATCTTGGGTGTCCAACTCTCTAGAACTTTATTTCTCTTTCCTTCCTTCCTTCCTTCCTTCCTTCCTTCCTTCCTTCCTTCCTTCCTTCCTTCCTTCCTTTCTTCCTTCCTTCCTTTTGCCAAGTCTGGAGCTTGAACTCAGGGCCTTTGTCTTGCTTAGCTTGCTCCATATTGCTTTCCAGAGTTGTGGAACTAGTTTGCATTCCCATCAACATTGTAGTAGCATTCCTTTTGTATGCACTCCTGCCAGTATCTACCATTATTTGTTTCCTTGATGATGGCCAATCTAACTGGGGTGAGATAGGAACTCAATGTGGTTTTGATTTGTATTTCTTTTATGGTCAGAGATGTTGAACATTTCTTCATGTGTCTATTGGCTATTCTTATTTCCTCTCCAGAAAAGGCTCTTTTTAATTCTTTAGTCTACTTATTAATGGGATGGTTGTTTGAGGATTTTTTTTATTGGGGGATTTAATTTTTTTGAGCTCTAGGTATATTTTTGATATAAGGTCCTTGTCTGTTGTACAGCTAGTGAAGAGCTACTAATCTTTAGGCTTTCTATTTATCTTGCTAGCCGTGTTCTTTGCCTTGCTCTGCAGTTTAATGTGATTCATTAATCCAGCCATTCTTTGATTGGTTGTGTTTCTGGATCTTTATTTAGGAAGTTTCACCCTGTGCCAAGGAGCCCTAGTGTATCCCCTATCCCTTCCTGTAATATTTTCAGTATACCTATTCTTACTTCAAGGTCTTTGATTCATTTAGAGTTGATTCTGGTGAAAAATAAGGATCTAGCTTCAGTTTTCTACATGTGTATAGCCAATTCTGCCAGCACCATTTGTTGAAGAGGCTGTTTTTCTTCTGATAGTTTTGGTTTCTTTATCAAAGATTAGGTGGCCATAGGTCTGTGGGATCATGTCTGGGCCTTCAATTTTATTCCATTGGTCCTCAGGCCTGTTCCTGTGCCAGTACCAAGCTGTTTGTTTTAATAACTACAGCTTTATAATAGTTTGAAGCTTAGTATTGATATTCTTCTAGCACTGTTCTTCCTACAGGAATCTTTCCTAGGAATCCTTCCTAAGGATTGTTTTTGCTATTCAGGGTCTTCTTTTAATCCATATGAATTTTTGGATTACTTCGTATATTTCATTGAAGAATGATGTTGGGATATTGCTGAGTATTGCATCGAATTTGGCAGTATTGCCATTTTCACACTGTTAATCCTCACAATTCATGAGCATGGGAGGTTTAACCCATTCCTTAGTTTAATTTTCTTTCTTGGTTTTTAAAGTTTTTATCGTAGAGGTCCTTCACCTCTTTGACTAAGTTAATTCTTAGGTAGTTTTATTTGTGTGGAGATGTCTATTAAAAAAGGAGTTGCTTTTCTGATTTGAGCCTTGTTAAGAAGAGCACTTTCTATAAACAGACTATAATTCCATTTAGGAGTCAGTTCTGATTAAACTCTAGACATATGTGCAGAGATAAACAACATCTTCCAAACTGATTGGTGCTCAAGCGAAGTGAAATTAAGAATGGGTATTATTAGTTTTTTTCAATGTCATCCCTGGGAATCAAAATAATCGCCAAGAAGTTTTCCCCCCAGATTCTGCATATTCTACTGAAGAAAACCACTAGAAAATGGAGCCAGGAGCATGAAGAAAGAGTACACAGGCTCTGGAAAGGACAAAGGGAGAAGAGAACATAAAGGAGACCGAGATTTAGAGGCTGATGGAGAGGCAAATTTGTATTCAACTATAGATGAGAAAGCATTATAGTTTAGCTATAGTGTCCAAATTCATTTATTTGAGAACCTATCTCTCTTTTTGTGACTGCACATAAGGAGTCCTAAGACAAATTCCCAAACCCATGAGTGAGGCAGAAACACTGAAGAGTCACAGAAATATGTATTCAAGATGGCAGGTGAATCTGCTCAAGAGACACTTAGACTGGAAATCAGCTCACATTTGGTTTTTGAAGACCACGTATGTGCAAGTTTATACTGGGTGCTTTCAAATATATACATCATTGATTCCTCAAAGCAACATACTAATTAATTGCTAAAACTGTGCTTATTACTGTCAAGCCACATATGCATACTGAAGATAAGACAAGATTCTCATTTATTTCCCTATTGCAGTGAGAAATGTGATGATTATCTTAAGGGCTGAATTACTTGAATGTCAATATATTAAGTGCTTCTTTCTATCCCTTTTTTTAAATTTTATTTTATTGTAATTAGTAAAAGGGTTACATGATATTTGCCAGATAGAAGGTGCATTAATTCACATACATTGATACCCTTTCACATGTCTTGGTACCCATTTCCCTCCCCCCCCACATCCCCCACCCATCTTGGTTTTCCCCCCTTCCCTATCAAATTTCAAATATCCAAATACAAATAAAGTCAATATATCAGATAACAAAGTGAGATACTATAACAATATGAGATAACCAAGGGACAGCAAAGGAGATGAGAGACAACATAGTACATTAAGGACAACAATCATTCATTATATGGCTTTTGTTTCAATATCCTGGAGGTCTCTATCCCTTTTTAATAAGACTTAAGTCAAATTAGAATTACAACATTGCATAAACAAGCCAGTTTAGGAAAGTTCAAAAAATTTTGGCTGTATAGAATATCTGATGAATTTAAAATCCAGTGCTATTTAATATATATATATATATATATATAAGACAGAGGACTGATTTCTATACTTTAAATTCAGACATTTCTATACATTATATTTATAAGATCACCATAATGTGCAAGGGTACATGCACTTAAGCATGTAGGTAGAGTGATCACATGGCTAATTTTCTAAATACATTCAATACTATCATTATTTCAAATGAATGGGATTTGATAGATTTATACTTGATTTGAAAACAAAGCATCAATGTGAAAAATGTAAGAATATAGAGCTTCTGGTAGCTTCAGATACAAGGGATATCATAAGTACTTTCTGCAGACCCAGAATATGCTGTTCTGGATGGTTGGGGCAAGGTAGAGGGTATAGAAAGCTTCCATCATGAAACAGCTAGAAAGAAAACAGAAACTGATATTGAATGGACTTGACAACAAATGGTTTGAAATCTGAATATCTTGTACATATTATGTATATGTTTCTTTCATGTATATATGTCATGAATATAGTATGAATATTTTTACAACAATACAATAATATGAAATAAATTTGAAATGGAATAAAAATGGATAGTTTTCTAGTATGATATTGGTGTTATGACTGGTTTTATGATACAATATGATCTATATCATTGGCTTTCTATACCCATGAGTTCTGCATACATGTAGTCCACTAAATATGGACTAAAAAGATTGGGAGAAAAATTGCATCAATAGTGAACATAAGCAGATCTTCTTGTTATTATTCTTTAAGAAATACAGAATTCAATTTACAGAAATATTAACAACCCCTTATTCTTAGCTATAATTTATAGAATAATTGAAATATTGTTACCATAATAATCACATATTTATTTTATATGTATATAACCACCAATTGTTAAAATTGGCCCAACTTGCTTTCTCTCCCTCATTTTATCTCATCCATTTAAGAGTAAGTTGTGGACCTTATTATATTTCACTTCTAAATTATTCTTCAGTGTACATCTCCTAAGAACAGGGACCTAAACATTTCAGTACTGCATAAGCAGTGCTTTCATACTCTCTATAGCACAGAATTCTTCTTTACTGCCTTCCCTAGTTCCTTTCTCTTTTAAGCGACAAATAAAAGCTATATGTATTTATCCTGTAGATTGTGATGTTTTGAAATACATGTACATCAGGGAATGGCTAAATTAAGCATAGTAACATATGTATTCTCCCACATAACTATCTTTTGAGAATATATAAAAAACACTCTCTCATAGATCTTTAAGAATATTAGCTATAGGGGTGGGAAGGTATCTTAGTGGTTGAGTACTTTCCTCAAATGCATGAAGCCCTTGGTTCGATTCCTCAGCACCACATATACAGAAAAAGCCAGAAGTAGTGCTGCGGCTCGAGTGGTAGAGTGCTAGCCTTGAGTAAAAGAAAGTGCAGGAATAGTGCCGTGGCCCTGAGTACAAGCCCCAGGATTGACAAAAAAAAAAAAAGAATGTTAGCTATGGTCACTAGACTGTATATTATACATCCAGAACTTACTAATCTTGTATAACTAAATGTTCCATTTAGTGATCTTTTTCCTATTTTCCCAGCTTCCAGAACCTGCCAAACACCTTTCTGTTTCTGGATGCGAGTTTTAAAGATGCCAGGAATAACTAACATCATGCTGCTTTTGTAATTCTGACCTTATTTCCCCACTCTGAGTCAAGTTTAGTTATTCCATCCACAGGGCAGTCAAAGCAAATAATGGTGAGTAAGAAAATAGAAGTCAGAGTCCACGTGAAACTTGCTAAAATCAGGTATCTTTGAAATTGTAATCCATGTGTTTTGCTTCCCCTCATTTTGTGCCTTCACACTTATGTTGAAAGGTAACAAGTAAAGTCATGCCTCAGCATTATCGCTCATTTTAGAGGTCATGCCTCCTGTCAACTTCTCCTGAGTAACAAGTGCCTCTCTCCCCAGCATGTCTGTATGATCTTCACGCTGTCTTTCCTCTTTATTTTCACATTTCACTTGTTGCCCCTTGTTTTTCACGATGTCCATTCATTCAGTGTTGCTTCTGTCTGATAAATGTTTCCTCTTTCTCAAAAAAATCAAGAAGTCCTGCAGTATCCATGTGAAATGGTTGCTAATACTGTAACATTATCAAAATTTCCTCACACAGTGAACACATGAACAAATCTTTCTCAACAGGCCTCTCTGACCATTATATTGAGAATTTCATGCAAGCAACATTTAAAATTGTCTATGATATTAATATTAATCAGTGTTTATTAACATTCAGACATGTTCACAACTGTTGTAGCAGCTTAGTGCCTGTAAGTTAAATTGATTTTAGTCCTTAGATACCCATTAGCAGCACTGCTTCCCATTTTCATAATGAAATACAGTTGTTTGGGGATGTTTATGAAATGACATCTATTTGATTTATATGTGACCATGTCTAGGAATTCTCTATGTTAGAATGTAAATAATCACCTACTCCACTTTGATTGCTACATTGCAGCTGGGCATTCCCATTTCCAAGCCACAAGAGGCTAAGAGCTGGAAACAGAGCAAATATCAAGTCAGGCTCCATCTGCCTGCACTACATTAAAAAGGGAGATAGTGGTCGGTTCAGACTTACTTCTAACCAGCCTAACAACAAGCCTTCTGATCAAACTATATGATAATGTAGTGGAAAAAAAACTCAAGACCTCCAGGATATGGAAACAAGAGCCATATAATGTGTGACTGTTCTTAATGAACTATGTTATTCCTCATCTCTTTTACTGTCTCTTGGTTATTTTCATATTGCTACAGTATCTTACCTTGTTATTTGGTATATTGTATATATGATTATATTTTTAAATTTTTTTGTCTGTTGTGGGACTTGAACTCTGGGCTTGGGCATTGTCCCTGAGTTCTTCAGCTCGAGGCTACTGCCCTACCCCTTGAGCCACAGGGCCACTTCTATGATTATTTGTGTATTTGAAATAGGGAAGGGAAGGGGGGGAAAACAAGATGAGGGGGGCGGTGGGGGAAAGAAATGGGGACAAGAACATGAGAAGGGATAGCAATGTATGTGAAGTAATGTACCTTCCATCTGGCGAATATAACTGTAACCCTTCTATTAATTACAATAAAAATATTTTAAAAATTCAAGACTTTTCCTTCAAAAGAAAAGAAGGCCCAATATGGCAGTAGATTGTTCTTAGAGTTTAATAGGAAATGAAATGATATGAATAACCCTTAAAATATAATTATTAAAGCACAACCTCCAATCCTGGGGAAAGTTCTGTGCTCCTCACTCTTCCTCAATAAACAGTCCTTGCCTATTAAAAAATATATATTATTATTAAGTAGCTGTAAAAAGAGGTTTTAATTCTGTATGTCAGGTTATGAGTACATTGAATTTTGATCAATGTCATTCCTTTCATCACTGTATCCCATTATTCTCCTTCTCATTCCGACCCTCAAGTGAACATAGTTTAATTTTTGTATTATGCATATTGAATATAGTGGCTACATTTGCTCAGCATTCTTCCCTGCATTTTTTTGCTCTCCTTGCCTTCGACACACACAAAAAAACACAACTGAAGATATTAAATCACAGCAAGTCTCAGATTTATAGAAGAAAGAAAAAGGATACCATCTTTTTTTGTTGTGGTTATTGTCATTATTGTTGTTTTATTTTGTTTGGTTTGGTCTTGAGTGACTTAGAGTTGGATCAAAGATTTGCTGAAACTAACAAACTTGTAGACCCAAAGCTTTCAAGACTTCTTTGGTTATCTAGTAAAAAGATTGATAGCCTGTTCCTCTGTCCTCATGATATTCCCTTCAGGGCACATTTATTTGAGGAGATTATTTTTTTCCTCCTGCCAAAGTGGTAGTAACATTGGCTAAGAAACAGTACCAAATGTTCTTTTTTTCATGTATTTTTATTGTAATTAATAGAAGGGTTACATGACATTTGCCAGATAGATGGTGCATTAATTCACATACATTGATACCCTTTTACATGTCTCGGTCCCTATTTCCCTCCCCCCCCCACCCCTTATCTTGATTTCCCCGTTCCCTATCCAATTTCAAATAACCAAATACAAATATATCTGATATATCAGGTAACAAAGTGAGATACTGTAACAATATGAGATAACCAAGGGACAGCAAAAGAGATGAGAGATAACATAGTACCTTAAGAACAACAATCATTCATTATATGGCTTATGTTTCTATATCCTAGAGATCCTTTCATTTAGCGTCATACTATATGGCCTTTTGTATCAAGAATTTGCTCTATTGCAAATCTCTGCTGTTCTTGTTAGAGGGAATTAAGAATCAGAGGAAATCCTAAGAGAAAATCCCAATCCTAAGTAAAGCCCACTTTTGGATCCTAACAGTTGGGTTTTGTTATTTGATTTTACTTTTTAGCTTGGCAATTACATTAATTTGGTTTTAAGCCGATAGTCAAGCAATGATGTTTTGTACTTCAATGGATTACATTTCAGAGTTGAATGACAATGCCCTGTACATAGTGACAACAAAGCAAGTATATAGTAGTGCTTGTTTTGCCAAGAGGATTTTGTGTGTGCCAGATTCTTTGTGTGGCATGAAAGAAAAATATTTGTATAAGAGGACAGGTTTCTGTTGAGCTCCATGGTAACAGGGTAAGATAGATGCTGATCCTGTAAATGTCTTTATCAATGCTGCCATAATACTTTGCTTCCTTTTAGATTTAACTTTGTTTCAGGAAATTTTATGAAGAGGCAGTACATGACTACAATAAGTTAAACAAAAAATGCATGAAAGTCACTTTTGAAATGGTACAGGTAGTATAAAACATTGCAGAAAAATGAGACATAAGAAAATATGTAAAGGAAGGGTATAATTGTATATAGATATAAGGGGCTAAATAAGATTTCACTCACAAGAAGGATAGGGCAAATATGTTTTCCCTGAGTGAGAGAAAGTGTATTACTTGTTGGGAGTAGGGAGAGTGATCTATAATGTTATGCTAATAATGATAAGAAATATGTCCCATATAGGTTTCATGGATGAATTTTTTGAGTTTTCATTCTAGGTTTTTGTTTATCCAACCTCATACAACTTACCTTACCTATATTAAGTCTTTAAAATCTAAGTAGTATCTGGTCACTGGTGGCTCACATCTGCAAACTTAGCTACTCAGTAATAGACTGAGATCTGAGGATAGCAGTTTGAAGCCAGCCTGGCAGTTCCTGTGAGACTCTTATTTCCAATTAATCACTCAAAAACCAAAATAGCACTGTGGCTCAAGTGTAGAGCACTATCCTTGAGCACAGGGAAGATCAGAGCTAGAGGCTAGACCCTAAGTGTTTAAGCCTCACAACGGACAAAATAAGATAAAATCTAAGCAGGAAAATGGTTTATAGAAGCTTCACGGTTGTTCATGGTTAATTGTCTCCATTCCACACTCTAACCTCTTAAGTGTACTTTCAACTTTGGTCCTGCCTTGGATTATTTTCTTGAGGTCTTTTCTGCTGGTGCTGGCTTCGAAGCTCAGTCTTCCATTTCTTAATCTTTTGAGTGCTAGGTGTGAGCCATTGGTGTGAGCCCCTGGCATCTGGCTTCTTTATTATTAGCTAAGTTGTGCACAGTATGGGATTTCATTATGATACTTCAAAACATATAATGTACCTAGATCATATTCTCATCCTCTATTACCTTTTGTTATCTCTCTTCTTCTGTCCCTCTTTACCCTCACCTTCTACTTGTCTAATAGTCGCCCTTTTATTTTCATGACTTTTGTTAGTATCAGGGTTTAAACTCAGGGTCCTGAGTTTTCATTCAGCATTTTTTTCTTAATGGCTGGCAGTTTTTCTCTGTATTTTTCCTGCAGAGTATAAGCTGGCTTGGCTCTCTAAATCCTAGAATTCTTCAGTCAGACTCCCAGGCCCACACCCACAAGCTGAGCATTGGCCAAACCAGGTAAGTCATCCTTAACTTTCCAAATGTGACTGTCACTTTATGATGACTTGAATACCAGGTAATGTAAGAGGCACATAATTTTTTTCTGAGGTGTATTGTACACGTGTGTTTTGTCTCTTTCCTCATTTTTGAGAGGTTGTTTGGAGGTTTTAGCAGGGGAGCACAGCAACTTGTATACCCTGATCAAAGAACTGTCTTCCCATATCTTGGATGGTTGTCCTATTTGACAAAGGGTACAACTTTAGGAGGGACCCACAAACGGAGCTTCATGGAGGATGGGGACACCCACCTCACCAGCCAAATCAGCAGAGTCAATCCTTGCCACCATTAGGGTGACACGTGAGCCAGGCTGCCCTCTCCTGTGTTTGTTTTGTTTTGTGGGGAAAGAGTAATAGTTGAGTTTTGGAAAAACAACCTTCACTAAAAGACTTACATGGGTTTTCCTGGACTAGCATTCCGGTAGTTTTTACAAGGGGTATAATCATATGTTTTCCTAACATTACTACTTTTTAAATCTGTTACAGATTCCCTATTTCACGCAAATAGGATAAAGGAAGAGTTATGGGAGTGAAAATACAAGAGAAACATTTTTTATTTGAGTCATGAGTAATTTGTCCTCAAAGGTATAATATTCCCATATGGCACATACTCTAAAAATCAAGCAGGCTCAAGGTACCAAAAATGTACTGATATTTACTTTCTTAAAATCATGTGCCTAATGCTGAGCAACACCATAGCCATTGCCAAGGCCTGGCCCTGCCTGGGCCACAAGTTTGACCTGATGTATGCCAAGCGTGCCTTTGTCCACTGGTACGTGGGTGAGGGGATGGAGGAAGAAGAGTTTTCTGAGGCCTGTGAGGACATGGCTGCCCTAAAGAAGGATTATGAAGAGGTTGGTGTGGATTCTGTTGAAGGCGAGGGTGAGGAAGAAGGTGAGGAGTACCAGTAACTTACTCCTTTGGCCCTGCAGCATGTCACACTCCCACAACTTCAGTTTTAACATTAGCTGACTGGCACTAGTTTTCTGACTAGATTCTCTATGCTCAACTGTCATCATGTCTTTTTACATGTGTGTAAGATTTTAATCCATTATGTCCAAAAGTAAAGGCTTTAAGGAAAAAAAAATCATGTGCTTAAAATTGAAATGTGTAATGAAAAGAGCAAAAGAGTTACATGGCCACTCTAATTCATTTATTGTCTATATGGAAACTTGAGGGAAACTTAAATATTCCCATCCTTTATAGTTATAAAAATAGAAATAAGGGAGCCCTGAATTGACAGATTTTAAACTCATCCAAACCCCTGAAGTGACCTGATTTCCATCCACAGTGAGCCACATCTCCAACTTCAACAGGGAAAAAATATGTTTTAAGATTGTATACAGAGATTCCCTTCTTGAACACTTGTTTGTTAAACATGTCATTTGAAATATGATATAAAAATCAATGTTAATAATTTCTTTAATAAAATATGTTTTAAAAAGTGATTCAGAGGGGAAGGAGAAGTACAGAAAGAGTGCGACAAAGGGTGAACCAATTCAGCAGTGATATTCAGTAGACACTATGTCAGAAATGAACTATACAACTTGAAGGAGAGGGGAGATGGGAGGGGAAAAACTGAGAGAGAATGAGGGAATGGGTGTTCAAAAGGAAATGTACTCATTACCTGACTTATATAACTGTAACCCTTCTGTTACATCTACTTTACAATAAAATTTAAAACAAAAAAATAGAAATAAGATGGATGCTTGGTGGTTCATGGCTGTAAGCCTAATTGCTCAGGAGGCTGAGGTCTGAGGATCACAGTTGGAAGTCAGTCTGGGCAGAAAAGTCCAACTCTTTTTTTTTTTTTTTTTTGCCAGTCCTGGGCTTGAGCTTAGGGCCTGAGCACTGTCCTTGGACTAGAAAAGTCCAACTCTTATCTCCAATAAACCACTCAGAAAAAGCCACAACTAGTGCTGTGGCCCAGCACTAGGGAGGAAGGAAGAGAGGGAGGGAGACTCTTTAGCCAGATAATGTGACTTATATCCGTAATCTCACTCGAAAGGTAGAGATCCAGAGGGTTTGCAATTCCAGTGAAGGTGATAGCAGAACCCTATGCCAACCAATAAACTGGTTGTGGTGGCCAAACCTGTCTTCCCAGCCACAATGGGAAGTCCAGAGTAGCCTGAGCACAAACATGAGATCTACTAAAAAACAAATTACAATAACTGGAGAAAAAGGAAAAGGCCGGGGAATTGCTTAAATAGTAGCGTACTTGCTTAGCAAATTTGAGTTCCTGAGTTCAAATTCCACAAATAATAATCCCCATATATCAAGTCTTTAGTGCTATATGAGATAATATATATATAAATCACTTATACTAAGGCTTGGTCCCAAATAAACATTCAGTACATATTTATTTTCTTACCTTTTGCTATCATTGTGGATGCCAAGTGAAAAAGATACCTCATTTTAATTTATTGCTCTCTTCTTGTGGGATAACAATTACCTGCGCACCCTACAATGACTTTGTTGTACATTCCCATTTGGTTGTTCTTTGCAAGGTGTCTTTTATAATTAGTCTATTTCCCTTCAATCATAAGGCTGGATAGTATGAGTAATTCCTAAATGAAAACATGAAAAATATGCTCTAAAGTTACCTCAAATAGAACATTAATAGAGAAGGGCAGTAATCCTAGGGATGACCTCATGGTTGCAATGAGGGAGTAGAAGTTTGGATGGAACCAAATGACAAGACAGTGAGCTGAGTATGTAGCCCACTCCCCTTTTGGCTCTCAGATCCTTTGTACATTAGCTCCAAAGAGCAGAGAGGAGCTACGCGGCAAGCAATCACTTCCATTTTCTATCTCTGGTCAGCATTCTGAGCATGGTGCATCGGACTTCCTGTCTGCTCCCTTGATTGCTGTAGATTTTAGAGTCTGAAGTGAAGTCATTTGTTTGAGGTGGGAGTTGCAGCTTTCGGTGTCCTCTGCTGTGATTGGTGGGATGGGCTTTCAGACTCTATAATAATGTACAACAGCTGCTGAAGAACATCTCATTCTAAGTGATACCACATTGGAAATGGAGAAGCAGCCTCCACAGTCATTTGTATAGTCATTTGTATGATTGAATTTCCTCTTTTGAGAGAGGCAAATAACATTTTTATCTGAAAACAGTTTAGTTTTCTTTCTATGGGGAGGAACTTGATCTACAATATAAAATAGAAAACAAAACAGATTAGTCTGAAGGAGAGGGTGAGGAGAGAGAGAGAGGAGAGAAAGAGAGAGAGAGAGAGAGAGAGAGAGAGAGAGAGAGAGAGAGAGAGAGAGAGAGAGAGAGAGAGAGAGAGAGAGAGATGTGAGTTGAGTACAGGGAAATGAGGCCAACCAAACAAGCAAATAAGTGAGAAATTTGCATCCACCTGCTTTTGTGTACACAATAGTTACTACTTATATTTACCACATGATAGAATTTTGGGGTATTGGAGTGGCTTTGAAAGCAGCATACATGCTTGGGTGAGAAGTGAGTCCAATGTAAGAAACCTCGGTGCTCTACCTATAATAGAAGCCTTGAAGACTTCAGACTAGTTGTCTACTAACAAAACTTACAGTTGTATTCAGTCCAGCAGTAGATGGTATGGTTGTTAATCCATTGTTACCATTGAGATGGTGTCAGATTTGTGCTCTGCTTAGTTGTGACATCTAAATCACATGGGCATTGTGATAAGAAAGAGCTGTATTTTACAAATAGTTTTTTGAAAAGTCCCACATAATAGCACTTTGGAGAGAGAATTCTAATCTTGAACCACTAAATCTAAAATACTGTTTGATGCAGCTTGAAATAAATTACTTCAGGAAGAGGTCATGTGTCAGTTTGATAAAAACCACAGTAATCAATACTACATACTGGGTGGCTTATACAACAGAAATTAATTTTCTTGAGTTCTGGAGTCTATATGTCCAAAATCAAGATGGCAGATGTGATTAAACACTGAGGTCTCTTTCCCTGTGTTATAGATGGTTTCTTCCTCCTGTCTATGCTGTCTTTGTCCTAATCTTCTCTTCTTTTTTTTCATATATTTTTTATTGTAATTAATAGAAGGGTTACATTATATTCACCAGCTAGAAGGTGCATTACTTCACATACATTGATACACTTTCTCAAGTCATGGTCCCTTTTTCTCTCCCCCCTCCCCCCGCCACTCATGTTGTTTTCCCTTCTTCCCTATGGAATTTCAAATAACCAATCAAGCATATATATAATATATCAGATAACAAGGTGAAATACTGAAACAATGTGAGATAACCAAGGGACAGCAAAAGAGATGAGAGGTAACATAGCACATTAAGGACAACGATCACTTATTATATGGCTTTTGTTTCTATCTAATCTCCTCTTCTTATAAGAGCACCAATCATATTGGATAAGGTCCACTTGAATTCATTTTAACTAAATTACCTCTTCAAAAAACTCAAATTGAAAATCTAGAGAAATAATACTTTATATTAAGTCATTAAAACAGACAGATCCTTCTGATCATTTAATAGATATATAAAAAGAATGTAACATTTCAAATACATTCATGGTATAAACTATATTTAGTTACTGAATTTTTGTGCTCATGATAGTGGTCTTCCATTGAGCCTCAGCTCCAGTTCCACTTTTATTGTGCTTGGAACTGAGATCCTAAGTATCTCAGCCTCTTAATTATAGGTGTGAGCCACTCATACCTGGTTTTGTTATTTACATGTTAGATCTTTTATATTTTCATAGTTCATTTTTTGTAGGTCACATATGTCTAGAAATTCATTATTTCTCATCATTTTCCCAATTGATTGAAATACAATTTTTCAAAACATTCCTCAATTAGTTCCTCTGGATTTCAGTATCATCTACTCTTTTATTCTTTAAATCTTCATTTCATTAGTTCCATTTCAGATTTTATTATTACTTTCTTTCTATTAATTTTTACTTTATCTTGTTCTTACTATTCTAAGATGTCAGGGTAAAACTTTGGGTTATATAGTTTGGATATCTCTGATTGTTTTTTTAATATAATGAGTCATAAATATAAACTTCCTTTATAATGCTTTGGTTGTATTCCACAGGATTTAATAAGTTAAGCTTTTATTTCCAGTTGATTCTAGAAATTTTTAAATTTCTATGTATTTCTTTAATTGCCCAATAATGCCTCAAATGTCTATTCTTCATTCTGTATTCATAGTTTCTTCACTACTTCCTAGTATTATATAACTAAGATCTTATTAAATAGAAAATATTTTGAAAAAAAAAGCTGGACCAGGTTCAATTTCCAGGTTCAATTCCTCAGTACTACATAAAATACAAAAGCCAGAAGTGGTGCTATGGGTCAAGTGGTAGAGAGCTAGCCTTTAGTAGATCCCAAGGACAGTGCTCAGGCCCCTGAGTTCAAGCCCCAGGACTGGCAAAAAAAAAAAAAGTGCTCAAATTGGCTCAAATTGAGCCATATTATCAAGACCTGGGAATTAAGACTTCAGGAGACACAATTTAGCTCATAATAAGGTATAAAGGAAGAAGGAAACATTGTGGTATCCTTTGGTGTCCTTTTTTTTTGTGGGTCATGGGGCTTTGTATACTGAGGCTTGGGCAATATCCCTGTGCTCTTCAGCTCAAAGCTACCACCCTACCCTGAGCCACAGCCCTGCTTTCCTTTTTCTATTGATTAATTGGAGATAAGAGTCTCAGGTTCTTCAGTGCCTAGGCTGGCTTGAACCACCATCCTCAGATCTTAGCCTCCTGAGTAGCTAGGATTGCAGGTGTGAACCACTGTGGTATCTTTTCTGTGTAACAATTCTACTAACAAATACATATCCTGCTTGATCTTATGCATCAATATGTAAACAAGCAAAATCTATCTATTTAAGGTCAAGTGAAGGGACCAGAAACCTGCCAGTATCTACAAAGAAAAAAAGCCTGCTTCATATGAAGTACCCTTTTATTTATTTATTTTTTAATATTTTTAAATTGTAATTAATAGAAGGGTTACATTATATTCACCAGATAGAAGATGCATTACTTCACAAAATTGATACCCTTTCTCGTGTTTTTGTTCCCATTTCCCTCCCCTCATCTTGTTTCCCCTTCCTTATTCTATTTCAAATAAACAAATAAATATGTATACAATATATCAGATAACAAAGTAAAATACTGTAACAATATGAGAATGACTAAGGGACAACAAAAGAGATGAGAAATAACATAGTATATTTAGAACAACAATCACACATTACATAACTCTTGTTTCTATATCCTACAGGTCCTTTCATTTAGCCTCATCCTATATGGCCTTATGTATCTAGATTTTGCCCTAATTTAAACCTCTGCTAGGAGAGTCCAAGGTTTCTACTGAAACCATTGAGCCTGTGTTCTTTGAGTCTGGCTTACTTCACTTATTATGATTTTTTCCAAGTGTTTCCATTTCCTTACAAATGGGGCAATGTTGTTCTTTCTGGTGGCAGCATAGAATTCCATTCTGTTTAAATACTACATCTTGTTGAGCCAATCATCAACTGAGGGGCATCTAGGTTGGCTCCATATTAAAGTACCCTTTTAAAACATGGAATAATCAGGATGCTGATGGCTCCAACATATAATTCTAGCTACTTGGGAGGTTTGTGGTTCCAGCCAGCCTGGACAGAGGAAATATTTCATGAGGTCCCATCTCAACAGAAAAAGATGGTACCTGCTTACCATCCCAGTTACAATGGAAAGGAAGTTCAGCCCCAAACCATGACACTAGTGCAAAAAAAAAATCAGAGCAAAAATGGCTGTAGGTATAGCTCAAGCAGTAGAATACTTACCTAGAAAGTGGGAAGCTCTAAAGTGAAACAGTAAATAATACTGCATGAAGGTATGAATTGTTATGGTAAATCCCCTTTGTACAATAGTATACATTTAAAAATGAATCACAGAAAAGTAAAGTAGTGTAAGTTAGGGCATGGGTACCAGAGTCAATGGAAGAGGTAAATGAAGATGAATAGAATCAAAGTACTTTATATATTATATATGAAATCAAAACAATGTAATTGTTAAAAATGTTTCAAGAAGTATAGAAAGAAATATGGAAGGAAGTAAGATGGAAGAGGTGAGTTTGTTTGGAGTACATTGGTTATATCAGGGAAACCACACTGAATTCTTTTATACATTTACGCTAGTAAAAGTCTTAAAAATTGGACTGGGATTTTAGCCTAGTGGTAGAGTGCTTGCCTAGCATGCAAGAAGGCCTGGGTTTGATTCTTCAGTATCACATACATAGAAAAAAACCAGAAGTGGTGCTGAGGCTCAAGTGGTAGAACTCTAGCCTTGAGAAAGTCCAAGGACAGTGCTCAGGCCCTGAGCTCAAGTCTAGGACTGGCAAAAAAAAGTCTTTAATAAGGGAGCCAAAAAAATAGAATGGAAGAAAGACAGCCTCTTCAACAAATGGTGCTGTCAGAACTGGTTAAGCACTTGAAGAAAACTAAAGTTGGATCCTTCTTTGTCACCCTGCACCAGGATTAACTCTAAATGGATCAAAGACTTGGAGATAAAAGCAGAGACACTGAAAACTTTACAAGAAGGAATGGGAGATATACTAGGTCTCCTTGGCACCGGTAGAAACTTCCTTAATAAGGACCCAGAAACACAACAAATCAGAGAAAGGCTGGATAAATGGGACTGCATTAAACTGCAGAGATTCTTTACGGCGAAGGACATAGCTAGCAAAATAACTAGAAAGCCTACAGAGTGAGAGAAGATCTTCACTAACTCTACAACAGACAAAGGCCTCATATCTAAAATATATCAACAGCTCAAAAAATTGAATCACTCCAAAACGAATCTACAAAGAAACAAAACCATCCCATTAAAAGATGGGCCAAAGACTTAAAGAGAGTCTTCTCTGAAGAAGAAATAAGAATGACCTATAGACACATGAAGAAATGCTCAACATCTCTGGCCACAAAAGAAATGCAAATCAAAACAACTCTGAGAGTCTACCTCACTCCAGTTAGAATGGCCATGATCAAGAAATCTAATAACAACAGATGCTGGAGGGGATGTGGCCAGGAGGGATCACTACTACACTGTTGGTGGGAGTTCAAACTTGTTCAACCACTATGGAAAGCAGTATGATGGTTTCTCAAAAACTAAACATAGAACTCCCCTATGACCCAGCAATTCCACTACTTGGCATTTACCCAAATCGTCTAGAAAGGAGGGCATACTAAATCCACTAGCACATCGATATTCATTGCAGCACTATTTACCATAGCCAAGATATGGAACCAACCTAGATGCCCCTCAGCTGATGAGTGGATCAACAAGATGTGGTATTTGTACACAATAGAATTCTATGCTGCTGTCAGAAAGAATGACATCAGCCCATTTGTAAGTAAATGGACTTAGAAAAAATCATATTAAGTGAAGTATTCCAGACTCAAAGGAACATTGGCCCAAGAGTCTCCCTTATTTGTCAAAATCAGTAGAAACCTTGGGTTCTCCTAGCAGAGATTTACAATAGAACAAACTCTAAAGACACAAGGACACTAAATATAAGGACCTCCAGAATAAGGAAACAAAAGCCATATAATGAGTGATTGTTGTCCTTAATGTACTATGTTCTCTCTCATCTCTTTTGTTATTCCTTGGTTATCTCATATTGTTACAATATTTCATCATCTTATCTGATATATTTTATATGTGCTTAATTGGTTATTTGTAATTGGATAGGGAAGGGGGGCAATCAAGATGAGTGGGGGGAGGGGGGAGGGAAATGGGGACCATGTCATGAGAAAGGGTGTCAATGTTTGTGAAGTAATGCACCTTCTATCTAGTGAATACAATATAACCCTTCTATTAATTACAATAAAAATATCTAAAATAAATAAATAAATGAAAGGAAACCCTGAGTTTCTGCCAAAAAAAAGATGATAATGATTAGTTGGTTCAAATTTCTCATTTCACTTTTTTTTTTTCTGCTTGCTACCTGAATTCTACCATTTGGGCCATGCCTCCTCTTTTGGGATTTTACTGATTAAAGAGTGTCTCCTATCTGTTTGCGGGCTAGCTTTGAACTGTGATTCTCACATCTCAGGCTCCTGTGTAGCAAGGAATATAGGCATTTGCCATTAGTGCCAGCTCATGTTGATATTTTATTTGGAAATTGCATCATTTCAACAGTATATATTGTGTTAGCACATCACAGCAGGGAACCATTTACCTAAAGTGACAGAAGAAGTGAAACTCAGAGAGAAGCTTACTATTTTAAGCAGGAAGCATGCAGTATTGATAACCATTTCCTTACATGAACAAAGCCAAGAGTAATGCAAGGAATAATGAAGACAGAGTCCTGATCAAACCTGGAAGCCAACTTAGATATTTTGCGTTTTCCATTCATTATAGTGGTAGAAAATATGTTTAATCTGTGCTTTGCTGCAGTTCTTAGTTAGGGGTCCTTCTGCCTGATCTCCTCAAAACATTCCAAATATAAAGCTACCAGTAAGTCAGAGAGAGCATTTGCTTGCTTCATTCCTTTTGCAGACTGAAATATTTTATCTTTCTCAATCTTTTTGACCCCCAGTCCCTAACTCCGCTTTGAACTCAGTGGTTTTCCTCAGTCATGAAGGCCTAATTAGAAGTATTCTAATGGCAAAATGCAAGATTTATTTAAGATATGTAAACACCAATCACAACAGTGTAATTATACATCTGGTCTACATTTAGGAGCCTAGACACACCATCCCGTAGGAATGTCTCCACTTAGTCCCTGCAGTATTAGTATTAATGTGGAATGAATAGCTCCATGTCTTATTTTGAACCAACAGTAAATGTCAAGAATGCTGAAACTAATTTCTGAAAGGTTTCTCTCACCAAAACTTCTTGCCAGCTAACTGTTTTAGCTTAATTGAACATGAGGAACACAGACAAGAGTTCCTAAAGAATGATCATTAGCTAACTATAAATAACAGAGAGACAAATGTCCAGTGGAAACCCAC